>NC_141099.1:14415000-15077500 GCF_041138505.1 Cibotium barometz
CGAAGTTTGGTGCTTTAGAAGCTTCTATATGGATATATATGGCAATCATGATGTGTTTATATATAAGGTTGGCAAGTTGAGGGCGATGTATACATATATGTATGAGTGTGACCAATATCTATGGATATTATGGGTACGTGCGCATACACAGACACATATTTATATGTGTGTATGTGACATGCACACATGCACTCATAGGCGCGCACACACTTACACATATCTTCCAGTTGTGGCATGTATGGTTTCAATGGATTTCACGTACATGTACACATACATACATACATCTTTATGCATGTTTGTGTGTAACTCAATGTGCCTAGTTTCTAAAAGGAAAAGAAGGGTGACTTTACACATATTTCTTTTGCCTATACCTACATGGAAAATACTTCCTTGAAAATGCAAAATGCTTCTTGCCCATTAGAGACGGGTCGTCTAGACACTAAAATTATCTAAAAGAGGTCTAAAATTGAATGTGACAAATTTATCACATCTAGTTGTCCCAAGGTCCTTTGACATTCAACTAGTTGTGGCTTATCCATGTGTCTTAGAAACTTTTCAGCTATGCAAGAAAAGCCCGCCTTGCTTAGTTGAAGTAAGAATAATGCATTGAAACTTTGCATATTCATGAAAGATTCAATTAGTTTTGTTTCCTCCATCTTTTGCAAAGAATCAACAATGCTATCAAATAAAGAAATATAACTCAACTTTAAGAACATCTCTCTTTTTTCCTTTTTCTCCCTCATTTACCATGATCTATTGTAATTCCATAAGATACATTTAAAAAGATTTATGAAATAAAACATCTTTCAAACTTTAATACTCTTTTATGTGAGATCTATTGTAATAACAAAAGATATATGAAATAAAACATGTTTCAATCTTTAATACTATTTTATGTGAGATTTAACATTTATAAGACATACCTAGGATGTGTCTATACTAGGAAATGTTTAAAATAAGTCAAAGTTTAAAAATTCAACTTGATAATTTGGATTATGTAACACAAATAAATACGCAATGTTATCTGAAGACAAACATCAAAATTTTAAAATCTCATTCCAAACGCTAGAAGTGTTACCATAGATAAACAAACACACACATTTGTATTTTTTTTTGTGAAAAACAAATTATAAAGATAGCACGTAGTTTAAAAATAGTTTTTCTAGCATTCATGGATAAAGGTTCACACACAATGATTCCATGAAATCAAAGTGCACACACACAACGATTCATAAGAGATCAAAATGTGTAAGGAAAAATATTAATGTTTATTATTAGCACATTAGCTCACATGGACCTAGAATGTAAAAGCACACTAAGCCCCGTGAAACTTATTTGCATCACACAATGATCCACATGAGATCAAAATGTGATTAGTTTTATTATGTCCATCACACAATAATCCACAAGAAATTAAAATGTGATTAATTATAATCTTTCTATGGAACATTATGTAGCACACAATGACCCACGAGAGATCAAAATGTGATTAATTATAATTTTATTGTTATTTAAATTTAAATTCATTTACACATAAACTCACAGGAGCCTAGAATTCAATAGCACACACTAGACCAAAAGAAGTTAAAATGTACCACACATTGATCCACAAGAGATCAAAATGCAATATTTTGAATAATTTTTTTTAATTCAAAAAATGCAATCAAATAAATATCAAGAATTAATTTAATTAATTAATATAAATTTACATACCTATAATATAAAAATTCAGAGAGAAAAATAGATAAACAATGAGAGAAGATGAAAACAGGCTACAAGATGGAGCAATGAAAAACAAAAACTAACGTATGATAAAACCTTATCCTCCACAGGCCTATTTATATATAGAGATATATATCTATCATACAATATATTATATTATATGGTAGAATTAGAAAAAATATATATTTGTTGCATAATTCCATCAAAACATAAATTATATGGAATTAGTCATTTCAAAAAAATCAATTGAATTAATGCAACCTAGGCCTTGTGGGAGTTGGTAAGCTGCAATAATGAATTGCACAGGGCCAAGATACAACTTGCACTATTAAGGCTAGATGAAAAGGCAATATTGACGAGGTAAAGATGGGTGGAGATGGGATCGATGATGCAAGTCGAGCGTTGATGGATTGTGGGCTTTTTGTGCAACAAATCTATGAGGGCCTTACTACTAGCACTATTAATTAAGCACACTCACACACACATGCACACATGTAGATACGTACTTATATAACACACACACACACACACAAACACATACACACACACACACACACACAAACACAAACACACACACATGTGTGTGTCTATGTATATCATAATGTATATATGTGTGTGTGTATATATATATATAGATACAGAGATACATAGATACATAGATACATAGATACATATATGTATGTGTGTATAGATAGATAGATACACACATATATATGTATGTATATGTATATATAAATATATATATATGTGTGTGTGTGTGTGTATGTATATATATACATATACATATACATATACATATATACATATATACATATACATATATATATACATATACATATACATATACACATATATGTGTGTGTGTGTGTGTGTGTGTGTATATGTATGTATATATATGTATATGTATATGTATATATATGTATATATATATACATATACATATAATACAACACATATATATACATACTTATATGTATAACACACATGCATACATATGTATGTTTAATTATATATATACACACATATGTATATGTACATATGTATGTATAGATATATAATATATATATGTATGGATGTATCTATATATATATTATGTATATATATATATATATACACATCTATATTTATATGTATATGTATATGTGTAGATATGAATAGATAAATATGTTTATATTTATGTGTATATGTATATGTGTGTAGATATAAACACATAGAAACATACATGTATAAACATACATATATAAACATACATGTATAAACATACATATATGTGTGTGTGTCAATGATTTTATATTCACGTAATCACAATTTTTTTTTTGTTAATAACATGTGTTAACATGTTAACATGTTAACATGTTCCCAAAAAAGCCGGTGGGAAGCTACCTGGTAACCGGATAAAATCCCGCCGGGGTTTTGCTATACCCGGCAGTCCCGCCGGGAAAAAAGAATCCCCGGCGAGTCCCGACGGGGTCGTCATCCAGCACGGCGGGGTACAATTTTCTATATATATGGGCCCGAGGGGCCCTTTGGGAGTTCATTGCTGACAGCATACACAGGTAATGAAACTTGTGTGTGTGTGTGTGTGTGTGTGTGTGTGTATGTAGGTGTGTGTTCGTGCGGGCAGCTGTCGTAATGCGCGGCAGGATGTGGGTGGTCCGCCACACGAGGGATGTGTGTGTGGGTGTGTGTTCGTGTGGGCAGCCGCCCATTGTCGCAATGCGCGGTAGGATGTGGGTGGTCCGCCACACGACAGGTGTGTGTGTAAGGCCATTCTTCAGAATGGTGCTTGTCCTGGGGCACTTAGTCGGTAACGCGGCTAGTCTGTGTCCTATGGTAAGTATGGCATGCCGTAGCGGTACTAGTCGGTAACGCGGAAAGCATAGTATCGTTATGGCGATGTCACCTTCCCTTTCCTTCCCTTTGTCAAATGCAGGCATATGGTCGGTAACGCGGCCAGTGTATGTTCGTATCCTATTCGTATTCCCATAGAATCGGGTGGCATTCTATCGTTAACGCGGCAAGTTGGTGTCGTCCGCTAGTGCATAAATTATTTTTTGCATATTGCGGCATTTGATCGTTAACGCGGTCGAAAAAATGTCGTAAATTTGTTTGATTTGACTTGTATTGTTTTTATTGTGTTTGATCCATGCGATACTTGGTTGCTAACGCGGCATGAGTATTTCATGGATCAAAGTTTACATCATATTGTCTAAACGTTTTATTTTATAATATCGTGATTCGTAACTCGAAAAAATGAATATCTCTCTCTCTTCCTACCCCCCTCTCTCTCTCTCATGATACACTTCACAACTCTCTCTCTCTCTCTCTCTCTCATGATACACTTCACAACACGATAGATGTGTAGATAAGGATTTCTTTTTTTTTCTCTTAAAATATACATAATTCCTAATAATTTCTTTTTTCTCCCTCTATTTACTTAAAAATTAAAACAGTACATTATTTTCCTCTTTAGGAACTCAGAAAAACATTAAAAATATCATCTAATGTTTCTTCTCTCTATCTGTCACAACTCTCTCTCTTCCTCTCCTCTCTCTCTCTCTCTCTCTCATGATACACTTCACAATTCTCTCTCTCTCTCTCTCTCTCTCTCTCTCTCTCTCATGATACACTTCACAACTCTCTCTCTCTCTCTCTCATGATACACTTCACATCTCTCTCTCTATCACAATAGGTGTGTAGATGAGGAGTGCTTTAGGATTACAAAACATTATTTTCCTCTCTTTAGGAACTCATAAAACTATTAAAAATGTCATCTAATGTTTCCTCTCTCTCTATCTGTCACACCTCTCTCTCTTCCTCCCCCTCTCTCTCTCTCTCTCTCTCGTTCGATAATGTATACACTTGATAAGTAAAAATGCACTTGTTGCGGTTGTCTCACGTTCGATAATGTATTGCATGATGTTGAGTTCAGTAATATTGTTTGATATTTCGTTTTTGTTTGATCATTGATAAGTAATGATACACTTGTTGCTGTTCTCTCACGTTTGATGATGTATGATGTTGAGTTCATTAAAATTATTTGATATTCCATTTTTGTTTGAACATTGATAAGTAATGATACACTTGTTGCTGTTCTCTCACATTTGCTTGATGTTGATTTCAGTAATGTTTGATATTCTGTTTTTTTGTGTTTAGTGATATTTGCTAGATTTACGAAGATGACCAACATGATTTCCCCTGAAGAGCGTAAAATCGTTCTACGAGCAATTCGCATTGAAGCAGTCATCACAGTGTCACAATGTGCTGATGATGTCGTCAAAAAGATCAATGAGTCTGAGATACTCATGCGAGATCTAATAGACCAGATATGGGAAAATGCACAGCTTCGGCTTCGGAGGCAACGCTGAGTTGCTTGATAGATAGAAGATAGCAGATTTCAACCATCAACATATAGCACGAACCATTTTGGAGAGCATGCGTGTAGCATGCAATGATCTTAGAGATGCTGCCCCGCCTGAAGCTAATATGCAACGTCTACAGTTATGGGACGTTGTATGGAGCGAGCAAAGAGCCAAGAGCAAGCGCATGAAGACGTTGGATGCAGAGTCCCTCCCCAAAAGAGTGCGCATTGCCCAGGACGTCGCTGCAACGTCCATCCAGGCAGATGCAAGTGGTACAGGTGTCATTAATCGTACCATCTACAATTCTATGTGCACACACCTCATTGGCATCCCGCACGAGGCTCTGTTCGAAGGGCGAACAATAGGCTCTGGTGTTTTTGGCACATTAAAAGAGTATACAGTTAAAGGTATATCATTTTTGCTGGAGCACATTACTTTTTGCGGAAAGCACTATAAAGGAGAAGGCAGTGCCAAGTTCGAGAGCTTCCAGGCAGAGCAGGGCATGCAGGTTCTACACCCATCGATTGTCAGGTGTATTGCCTTCACAAAAGAATCTCCTTGGATCACTATTTTCCGGTACTATAATGGTGGCTCGCTTGGTGATACTCTTCTGAAGGTCCCCTTCAGATTCAGTGAGTTCACCAGAGCAATTTTTCGTTTGGATCGAGGATGGAGACAACCCCCGCCCGATAATATTCCTTTAAGTCATCTAGAACTTTCTAAAATAAAACAAATAGTAATAACCATGCCACATATTATGCATGCCCTAGTGGAAGGTCTAGCGACAGCACATCTAGCAGGAATTTTACATAACGACCTACATCCATTCAATGTAGTGTTGGATTTTACAAAAGAGTTGAAGCCACGCGTAGGTATTATTGATTGGGGGTTACTGCTGAGAGCACCCAAAAAATGAGTGTCTCTCAATTTTGTATTTGAAGCAGACAAGAACCCTGAGAAGGTGGCACAGGCGGTCTCCTACGCAGACAGAGAGCGAAATAAACGGCCGTGGATAGCCCCGAAGCTTTATGATCCGTTTTTGGCAGATGCATACACTCCTGCATCTGATGTTTTTGCCTTGGGATATTTATTACAAACTTTATATGACTTTTGGCAAAAAGTACAAGAGTTGTGGATGGATAATAGTTCCTATGACAAAGTTACCATGGATACTATTATTTATAGAGTCAAAAATTGGATGTGCCTGCCTAATCGCGATGAGCGAAAATCAATTTTGCAAGTAGTTGAATTTTTTAGATCACTAAATACTGACCCAACGAGGGCACAACGTCCTCTTGTAGAGCTATCAGTGTCATTCACCCCAATTTTGTAATGATACAGTATTAGGAGATTAAGTTTCAGGAATGGCACTTTGTTTCTCTCTTCAAAATTTGATGTGTCCATTGTTTGAAATATTATCTCATTGAGTCTTTGCAATATCTCTCTCCTCTTGTGGTGTTTAAGTTTATGTTTTCTCTTTAAAATTTGATGTGCGCGCATTGTTTGAAGTATTTTTGGAGTCAAGTGGATATTTCTCATTGAGTCTTTGCAATACATATCTCCTCTCGTGGTGTTAAACTTTAAGTTTTTGAGGGTAATGGTCAATTTATCTTACGTTGATCTTTACAGTTCATTAAAATCCTAAAGTCATTTATGTTCATGCAGATATGGCAGAGGCGCAAGCGAACGAGCAGCAAGAGTTAGCCAAGAAGGCATATGAGCGAATGAAGGCCCTTGCATACGGCCTGTGATGACAGCCCGCGAAGCTACAAGAACAGCATGCAGGTTGTCAAAATGGACAAATCCTACTTATGCCCAATGGAAAGACATAAACAAACGCATAACCACAGAGATGATAAAGGAAATATGGCCATGTCCAGATGGCGAGATTAAGAAGGGAAGATGGAAGATTTCACGTTGCACTCACAATGATATCAAAACTAATGCCGAGCGCATTTTCTTGGAGGTGTACGGTCGTCCTCTCCATAACGCCGACGCTCCACTCTATTTTGCTAAGATGCTATATACACAATTTATCCTAGAAACTCCAGTGGACTTCGCCTCCAGAGAGGCCACTGTCAACACCCACGACATACGTGAAGAGACAGTGACATTCACAAGGGAAGAACTTGCTCTCATGGTGGAGGGCGCTGGATTGGAGTTAAACAAGGTCAAAGAAAGCTTAGGGGCACAGCTAGCAGAGAAGGAGAAAGAAGCTGAGCGATTATCTCAAGCGTCAACTCCTCCCCCGGCCAATAGAGGGATTCAAGAGCAGCTCACAAAGATCAGCCAAGATGTGCAGAGCATCTCTTCACGTATTGCTCCTGTGCGCCAAGGAAACCACATCTCTCATTTTTTGATACATCCTGATCTTGTGGGAGTTTCTACTGAGGCTACTAGTTCCTCCACCCCCCAATGTCCTGTATGTTACAAAGTATTCGATGGGTGGAGCGGCCAGTAAATACTACCCTGTGGACACTACTACCACTTAATATGTTTAGTGAGGCAAATACAAAATACTTCCACATGTGCATTGTGCAGTGTCCCAATAAATCAAGGTATTTATACAGTGTTCGGCATGGCTAGCGAATATAAACCACCAGGACCTTTAGATGCAACTCCTAGTGCAATTCGTAATTTATTTCAAGATGAAAGCTAAGAAAGACATAAATCCTACTTTTGTATTGATAATTTCTCCAAATACGATCATTTGTACAAGTACTTTTTATGAAATTAATGAAATGACTTCTTCCTCTATGTCAGTATCTTGCTCCAAAATTCTTTCACCGTTTACTCTCTCGTCTGCTAAATTAAGCTCATCTAAGTCAATGTCTAAATTGTCTTCTATCTCAAGGGTGGTGCACAACGTGCGTCCAACATCAAAGTTCTCGTCTACTACATCATCACAATTGTACATCCATCTGGGCATATCTTCTTCATACTCTTCGCTTTCAATGTCTCGCAAGATCTTTTCATTGCAATACATGTAAACAAGTTTATCTGCTCGATCTGCAAGAAGTCGTTTGCGAATAGTACTGTGAATATATTTGTACATGCTCTAGTTTCTTTCTGAGCCTGAGTTTGAAGAGCACTGACTTAGAACCTTCATCGCAAGGTTGCGCAATAAAGCATAATGCTCACCACCATTCATCATCCACCACTTCCATGCAGGTTGCTCTTTAGCCATTTGTTGAACAAGGGAGTTGGAAAATAAACCCTCTTTCAATCGAAATGAGGTCATCTCCTTTATGCACTTTACACGATCATCAACATTATTATAGAAAGTGTTTACCACTTTATAAAAATCTTGCACCACCTCAACATTGGACATCAAATCCATATTCCAATATTCAGGATCTAACATGTAAGCAGCACTGTGTAGTGGTGAATGCGCTCCAATCCATCTAGCATGAAAGTACTTCAATAGAACTTTTCTTTGTCTACTGGAGAATGGTACACGCCATTGCTTTTCCACCACTGAATGCTCTAATTTCTCAGGACACTCCAAACTCCGCTAGACAGTCCACCATTGCATCCATGCTTTCCCGAGATTAGGCGCTCTTTGATCAAGACTTCGTACGGCATACATAACAGGCATCATTACATGGTATACATCCATCACACTGTTCCACCAACTTCTTCTCGTAAGCGCTGCCTTCAAGACTTTGATTTTCTCTTTCACTTTTTCAAGTTGAGTGCTCTCCCAGTCATGAAATGCCATGCATGTAAATGTTTCGCAAATTGCATCTTTATTTCTAAGAAGAGACTCAAAAGTGTAAAAGTGAGTGCAAAACCTAGTCTCCGACCGCTAGAAGCTTCAACATAACTGACATGCGAGGTCGAAAAATATCTAACACTCTCTGTCTCTTGAGCATGAATCTCACAAGCTGGCGAGCAGTGTGGACTATTGAGGCAAACCATTTGGTATCATCACTTTTATACCAATCTTTTAATACAAGATTCAAACTATGATTATTCCAGCCTACCGGAAAAACATGTGGATATTGTCGCTGTAGGATTTTGGATGCATTTTTGTAATTTTTTGCATTGTCCATGATGACGACTTGGACTACATTTTTGGCACCCACTTCCTCTATCACAGAGCCAATGACTTGAGCAATGTAAGCCCCAGTTTTGATTGAACCAGCTGAATCCACGGCACGGATGAAAGTCTCACCTCTAGGTGAAATAACCATTATATTAATTAATGGTTTTCTTTGTACATTAGACCACCCATCACTTACTATACTACATCCATCACTTACTATACTACATCCAGAAAGCTCTATATTGCTAAGAATTATTCTTTGTACACATTCTTTTACTTGTGCATAACATTTCTCTAATAGATCATTTTGCATAGCATGGTACGTAGGCGGTGAAAACCCTGGTCCAAACTCACCAATTTTCTTCCATGCTCTCTTCCAATGCTCACTGTCCACCATCATCATAACACTCCCAGAAAAGTAAATCGCTTCAGCAAGGGCGAGTTGTGCATCATCGAGTCGACCTTGATGTAGGCTTTCTTGCAATGAAGTTTGACGCATGGGTATATTTCCTACGTCAAAGTTTCGCTTGCAGGAAGATGCACTGGTTGGGTAGATTACTTTCTAGTTGCACATTGCTGTTCGGGGTATAAGTAGGCGATGTAGCGGGAGTTTGATGATTAGAACAACAGTGTTCTTGCTGCCTTGATACAGTAACGGTAGGAGTGTCATGTTTTCTTGAATCTTTATTTTGAATTTCTTCTCTTATGCGTTTGGCCACCACTACAGGTGCAGAGGGGTGGGTACATGACTTTTTCTTCGGTCCGCCTAAAAAGTGTTCTCTTAGTCGAGGCGTCCCACCTGATTTTACTGCATGGCATAGCTTACACTCCCAATCTATGAATCGATCACCAACGTTAATTGCATATTGCCACTCTATCCCAGGTGCCTTTTTTTTTGCTATTTGAAATTTGGACTCTATTGGAGGTATCACTGGATCCAACATTGTCCTCCATCTGAACAAATAACCTATTCAACTAAGCATATAACAATGAATACACAAATGAAAAAACAACAAAGTCACTCACGTATTACAAAACATACATTAGCAGATAAAGTACTTCGAAAATATCTTGACAAATACAAAAGATCATCACATAACACAAAACTACTTCAAACTATCTTGCAAGGTCTTACTACAAAACTACTTCGAAACTATCATGCACATTGCACCCCCAATGAAGGATGCCTTTTGTACCCAATTAAGGATACTTTACACAATCAAAGATCTATGCTTGCCCAATACTCTAGTATAGGACAATAGACCTTCTCTAACATTCACAAAGAAAATCAAAGATCTATGCTTGCCCAATACTCTAGTATAGGACAATAGACCCTTGTCTACTCTAAACTATATCAAGTATCAAGAACCAATACAAGCCCCTAAGCAAGACTCTTGGCTCCATCCAACCATTCATAAAGCAGAATGAGGTAGATTACCTACGTAGCTCAAATGCAAAGCTGAATGACTCCAAATTTATCCCTAAATCTCCGCAAGTATTAGCTACGAACCACACCCTGTCCCCAATTCAAAGAACTAAGGACGAGTGGCTCAATAGCCTTAGGAGTGCCTATAAGGAAAGACAACAGCCCCTAAGATAAGGACGTTCTTCCCAAGAGGACAGAGCTCTACAAGTACTTTGAGGAGAGATATCACGCCCCCAAAACAAGGACTATCTCCCCAAAAGTTCCACGATGGGTGTCGGGCAGTGTTTATAAACAGAATAGAACCCCGCCGGTGTTTTTTTATTTTCCCGGCGGGCCCGTTCGGGAAAGCCATAAGCCCGGAGGTGTTACGGGACTAGTGGGTTCTGGCAGGTCATTGCTCAGGTCATGTGAATATACAATGTGATCACAAGTTTTAATATGTTAACAATAGGTTTTGTTAACGTGATCATGAAATTGTGACGACGTCAATGAAATCCCTGGTGTGTGTGTACGCATGTTTATACATACACATATATATATTGTTTTATTATATTTTGGCACATATATCTATGTGTGTGTATAATTAAAAATATAAATAAACTTATATATGCACACACCAATACATATAATTTTAATTAATTAAACTTTAATTTAGATTAAATTCTAGTGGGTGGGGATGCATGGTGAGACTCTCTCAAATAAATGCATCTTACATGTAATGTCTTCTGTGTTTTCTTTACAATGAGAGAGAGCAAGAGAGAGACACACAATTGAGGTTTTCATCATAAAGCTTGCCTTTTAAGAGGGAGGCCCCTATTGTTTCTCTCAAGAAAATCATTAGATGAGAAGGGATAACTCTCCTTTCAAAGATTGAGATGAGATAAGGAAATCCAAAATTGAGGAGGCGAGATGAAATTACTCTCCTTTCAAAAATTAAGATAAGAAAATTAAAAATCGAGAAAGAGACAAGGTGAAATTACTAATGGATTTTCTGTAGGAAAAGCTAAGTTACATGCCTTTGAAGTTGGCAGGATTATCATGTAGGTATTTTGTGTAGGAGGGCCATATGGTAGGACACTCGTCCCTATAAACGAATAGGTCCCCGCAACATTTTTTTGCACAATTTTATTATTAATATCAATTAGTTACAAAAACAGGTAAAGTGTCGCCTGTGATCAACACGCTAAGAGCTGATGAGTAACCGCTTAGCCGAGTCCAGGAGCTCCTACTTGAAAGGGACAACGAGAATTCAATTGTTCTTTAAAAAAAATATTTTTTGCAATATAATTAACAAAGCTAAGGACTTTAGAAGCACTAGGGGTAGAAACCTTAAGGTCGAAGGAGATAAAAAATGGCTTCCCTAAATGTCCAGCCAGAAGTTTGGAAAAAACCTAAGATTTCCAGTCATTATTTGTGCATCGACTTTCTCCAGCTCTATAAAAGCACGAAGGTCACATGCTAATATGTTGGGGCGGGAGGAAGACGGAGAGATGGGAAGGCGGATGGGAGGGAGGGGGGGGTTGCGAGAGTCAAAGTCTGAAAGAGCCAAGAGACAATGCGTGGGAGAGAATAGATAGGACGACGAGGGGGAAGAGAAGCTGTAGATGGAGATTTAATTAAAAACATTTTGATTAAGGTTTAATTAAGAGCCCTAGCACCTAAAGTTAAAAACCTTAGGTACACTAAGGTTTAATTATTAATCGAGTATGAGCCACGGTGACGGAATATGTCTCGATCGGTATTGCAAATTTGCAAGTGCAAAGTAGAATTGCCTCTTTGATGCAAAGATAAGAATTTTTTACATGTTCTAAATGACCCACAAATTTTACGATGAAAACGATTGGACTTGAGGGCGGGGGCGGATTTTTGTTCGCCGGCTCTTCTATATTCTAGATTTGACCAGTCCTACCAAAACTTTTCCACTTCACTCATGCGTGCGCCCCGCTTTTGTGAGGGAGTCGAGCATGCCCATTCTTGTATCGACCAAGACCCTGAAGAGACCATCGATCTGTTGTTGCAGCGTAGCCAGTCGTGTTTGAAGCTCGTGCGCCGCCTTGCTGGTAGTGTCTACTACACAGCGAAGGTCCGTCTCCATTACTAGAGATAGTGCCTCGGGCCTTCGCAAAGCTCTCCCCAACAATTCATGGAGTTTTTTGACAGAGGCATCCATGGAGTCAAGATCTGGAAGGAATGTGGTAGATTTCCTGTGCCTTTTTAGAAGATCGTAATTAAGTCGTCCTTGTAGGGTGAGAAGAGAAGCTTTCCACAATGGCCGGCCTGAGATAGGACAGCATTGAGACTGCCTAGGGTTTGCAGATAATAGGGCGGATACAAGAAGCTTGAACAGGAAGATGGTGGCAACTTGCCCTCCATAGATCGCAGCGGGCAGTGCACAAGGGCAAGTGGACACCTCTGCATCCTCACGTTGGACAGGATGATCCGGAGCCATGAGATTGTCTCCCATTTTTCTCAGCACGCAGCTGCAAGCTGCTAGCTGCGAGTGTGGCAGCACGTGCAGCGGGTTGCTAACAGCAGCCTCACTTTGCTTGGCTCGCACGGGTTGCGATGACAGAGCATTTCTAGCCCGCCGCATGCTACTCCTGCTAGCTAATCTGCACTGCAGGTAGGTAAGGGCGAGCTGAACCACCTTGACACGACGGACATGCTCTCTCATTGCGTCCCTGAGGACGTTACATACATCCAGCAGGCTCACGCTGTCGTCCATGTATTGCTCGATTAGCCGAAGGTCTTGGGTGCACATGGTGGACGTTTGTAAGCATGGCACAAGGAGCTGCAGAGAGGCTTGTGTGGAGAGCACCATATCCACGGCACTTGACAGCCAGCGAAGGCTGAACTTAGAGGAAGCGCTAGCTTCTAGCAGCTCTCTAAAGCGGTCTGCCAGATATGTTTCGAAAGCTCGCGAGGGGTGCAAAGTAGTTTGGGTGCTGTACACCCGAGACTGCCTCGCATTGCAGCAGAGGAGCGAGGAGAGAAAAGAGGTACTGGAAACCATTGTATTGGCGGTGCTTACAATTCAGCACAAAGTATAGCTACGATTTAGATCCTATGTAATGGTTCTGCATGTCAGAGAAAAACAGCAGATCTGGGTGAGAGCAATCACGTTGCTCCGCTTCAAATAGTGAGGGGTAAGCAGGGAGCAGGAGGCGAGAGCCATTATCTAATAATTATGCATGTGGAGAGCCAGTGTGGCGATGGTGGCCTTTCAGCAGACACAAAGCGACTCTCGGTTGCTGGCAGGTCTTTGCTTTTGGCTTGTGCTGCGGGTCTTGCCCGGCAGCTCGTTGCGCTCACCCTCGTTTTATAAACTCCGCCTATTTATCAAAGCCTTGCTTCACACCACGTAGCAGTATGATGTTATATCTATGAGAGGTCTAGCACGCAAGGCCCAACACCTTTTTTTACTCTACTTTCTTAGCATCTCGATCGCTGTATTGAAGGTACTAGCACCACGTTTCACCATTTAGCACAGGTAGTATAGCTTCTTACTTTTGGATCACCCGACATGGTCAAACGTTGATCCTTATGCTCCCCTACTTGATGGCATAAATGTACATTGCCACCTGAAAGAAACCCATGCATACCTTGTGATGTATTTGTTTAACCAACGAGATGGAGGACTCTTCTATATAAGAATTTTCTTTTTTCTCATCCGTATGGTCATTAGGTCATGTTTGTTTTTGCAATCATACAATAAGATTTTGAAATGCTATGATAGTTTACAATGTTAAGCAGTAGTGGAAACTTTGTATGAAAACATCATAAACAAGATAAAACATCATCTCATCATAAACAAGACATACGAATTTTCATCGTCAAGGTAAATTCTTTAAGCATTTTAAGCATCAATGTACACAAAGTTTGTGATTGATGCTCAATGAATATAGAATACTACCTAAATGTCTCTTATGAGCCACATTTAAGTGCATTTTGGAAATAGGATCATTTTTTATGTTTACATGACATTGTGTGAAGGAATGGCGTACAAAGCATGAGTGTTGCGTAGCTTGGGGTGTACATGTGGTGAGACATGTGGCGTATCTCCCATATGCATAAGATGTTGGGAAGTTCACTACAACACATCGGGAGCACAACACGTTTTTGGAAGGAAAATATCGGGGGGTTGCACGATGCTCAGCAACGATAGATCGCTACTTTGCAACGCTTTTTTGCTACTAAGCAGCGCTTTTAGTAGTAAAATATCACTACCCAGCAGCGAAATAACGTTGCGTAGCAATGTCCGTTAACAGCAAAAAAATGTTGTTATACTACTGTAAAAATATCTCGCTTTTTTCCATTGCATAGTTTTATCTTTTGAATACAATAAACGTATACTTTGAGTATTTTTTGTAGGTTTATGCCTTGTCTATCACTTCTACCTCTTCTACCCTATCCTCCTCAAGCTCAAGCAAGGTATATAACTGTTTCCATTTATCTTCTATGCAAACAAGCTTTCCATGAAAGCTATCTTTTGAGTATTTCCTTTCTTTTTCCTCTCTTTTACGTTTTTCTTTTCTTCTTTTTCCCTAGTTAAGAGATCTCCATTAAAGCTTCATATGGTAAGAGATCTTGAATACTCTTTTTTTCTTGACTTGGTTGTAGGTTTTCAACATATACAAGTCTCACAAGAGATCTCTTTCTTGTATGTTTCTCCTTTCATGCTTTTACATGTTTATAGGGTTTGTAAGTTTTAGGGCTTTTAGGATTAGGGTTTGTTATTAATATATTTTTTCCTTATTTTAGTTTGATTTTGTAGGATTTCAACACACACAAGCCTCACAAGGTAAGAGATCTCTTTCTTGTATGTTTCTTCTCTTATGCTTTTACATGTTATAGGGTTTGTAAGTTTAGGGTTTGTTTATTTTCCCATGCTCCATACTCCATACATGCTAGTAGCTACCTTTGCATGCCAGTAGCTACCTAGACATGCCGATAGCTTCCAATGCATGCCGGTAGCTTCCTACGTGTGCCGGTAGCTTCCTACGCATGTCGGTGCAAGAAACTAGGGTTGGCCACTCAAGGCATGGAGTGACAACATGGGTATGGGTCACCATCCTCACACCTCATATGGGAGAAGTTCACCATGAAAGCTTGGGCATGAGAGCTCTAAGAAAATAATAGTAAAAAATGATTATAAGTTGTGTGTACAATGTCCATGAGCCGAATGTATCCTATAGCCCAAGGCCCCCAAAGACACATATGTAAATGACTCTAAACCTAAGTGCTTAGGTCCCATCCCCCATGTGCATGTGACACCAAATCTACTTCGTTACAAACCATCCCCTCCTATAATGATTTCGTCCTCAAAATCGAAGGGTGGTCATGCACAAGCATATATAAGAGGCTATATACAAAAGCCAAAAAATGCACTCATGGCCTAGATGTATCGCCATCAAAACATGTCCACAATACCCACCCGGAGATCAAATGGAAAGGATAGGAGGGTGTTGTTGACAGTGAGGCTAGAAATAATGATGCCTAGATCAAATGGAAATCCATGGTATGCTTGACTTATAACCGTACAATCCTGCATCCTCTTGGATCGAATGCATGATGTAATCCACCATATCCATCAATGAGATACATCCAATATCCCCTTGGGTCAAAAAGATAATGCACCCATTCATAGGATCCTGCGGGTACATGGTAGCCCATATAGCACCACCCACTCGGATCATAGGTGAATACATCATGTCCAAAGGTGAATGCCTATAGACTATGTCTATATCAATGCATAGGCATCCATGATCATCGAAAGAGAATACCTCATACTCAATATCATGCTCCATTAAATGTGAATCTATGTCCTCATTGCATCCATCACCATGCATAGGTCTATAGGCATGATCCACATCACAAATGACTACTTGAGCAGCATAACCCATTTGTACCAAGGTGTAATCCTCAACACTGTCCATATAACCCTCGTAGAGGTCACAATCATAGACTCTGCACTCACCTCCCAAGAAGGGATCATAGATAGGATTCCCATAGAACCTCCATGAAGTACAATAGCCACTCTACTAGATGCATGAATAGGCTCATCATCGATGTCATCCATATCATCAATGTCATCCACATCGATAATGTCATCCACATGCTCACTAGCATCATAAAACTCATCCTCATCATATGTAGCATGTGTATGCATACTAGCATCATCCACATCAACATAGATGCTCTCCTCATCACAAGTAATGATGGTAGATGAATCATCAACACTTGCAAAAGCATCATCGTCAAGAGACCTAATGTCACCATCCATGAGCAACAATGCATATGTCTTCACCATATGTATAATATTCATCCCCATGTGCATGGCATATGTCATAGGCATGTGTATCATCACATGTATCATCATTCCTTGTGTCAAACACAATTGCATGCACATCCAAAATATCCTCAATGATCAAATCTTCAAGATCTCGTGGTATCATATCATAAGTTGAAAATGTATCCATGAAAGCACTTATGGAAGTAATCCAAGCATTCCCATTTTTAAGTTGTGTATTCTAATTGGCCATGAATACATTGATGGTGTCTTGTCTATCGAGAATAGGCATAGAGATCTCCTCATCGACTTGCTGGACATAAATTATAGCAAGCGTCTCATCCACTTCAACACCCACAATGTGTATATAAAGATAGTCTATGCAATGCCCAAATTTGATTGTGAATGGAAGTCCTTGTTTGTCCTTAGTAAAGCCAACCTCTTTCAAAATAGAGTGTATGATAGATATTCCAACTCCCCTCAAAGTAAGAGGTGAACAAAGGAATGGTACCAAGAATTCACATATATTGATTGACCTTTCCTAGTAGTGGCTCTACCATGAAACTTAACACCTTGCTTTATTCCATCCATTGCTTATGAAGAAGAAGGAATTTGACCATTGCTATGCTCAAACTCATCATTAAAATCTTGCTCAATATGAGGTCTTTAAGCACCACCTCGATGATGAGTATTGTCCTTGAATCTTGAACTTTCATATGGAGATGCATAACCTTTTCCTTTGACATCATTGGGTGAATGTGTAAACATTGGGTTATGCATAGCACCATGAGTAGAATGAAAACTTGGGTGATAATTATCCTTATCCCCAACATGAGCTTGTTGAACCTTGTAAGATGTTCCTTCCTTGTCTTCAACCTTGTTCTGTATGTCTCCATACATGCCCCTAATCTCTTGCACAAATGTTTGCGTTACGGTGCCCGTAATTTGTTGAAAAATTAGTTGCATCATGATTTCCACCATGCTTCTCATCATCATCATTTGTGACATATCATTAGTCATAGTGGGCATTGCTTACACATTTGCTCCCCCCAAATGATTTGATGTATTAACCACATTTGCAAAACTTGGCCCAATTTGCACATGATTGACCCTATGTGCCGCATTTGCAATGGTATCATCTTTTAGATTCACACTCTCATCACCAATCTCTTCTACATGATCTTCCCAAAGCCAACACATGGAAATCAGCTTTTGACTTGAGGTTGCCTATAAATAAAAGACATATTCTTGACATACTCCTTACATGTCGATTGATTTCCCAAAGCAAGCTCTACCATAAGCTTCTTTTGATAAAATTAAGTTACTCTTAACTGTTTTACCACGTGGGATAATTAAAAACTATGGGTGCTTCCCGAGTAAATCAACACTTGAAATACACTATATTCGCAATCTTGTTAGGAATTTTAATAATTGAAGCTTGGTTTTCGGCCTTACCTCCATGAACAACAGCATTGACAAGTGCACATCCTTCAATCTCCTCGGCCACAATTGCAACAACTTTTCCTCTTGCTCTAAGAGTGTTGTCATTACTTAAAAATACACGTACATTCTCTTGCGTACTCTACCTTGGTTTCTTAACTCCTGAAGTTAATCCCTCACATACCTCATGTGATGTTGGCTTTTTTTTGCATTCAAAAGTTCTATGACCCTTTTGTAGATAACGAAAACATAGGCACCTTTTCTACCATCTTTGGGAACAAATATGTGAAAGACTAGTTACCGTTCTTCTCACCCTTCTACATTCTCATATTCTACATAAAATGTTTCCTTATTGTTGACCCTGTCAATCATCAAAATTTAGACGATCTTGCATCTCTTCATCTTCTTGGCCACCCCCTTCTTCTTCATTTAAATCCATGGAAACTCGAACATGCATGGCTCTAATTCTTTCCTCCAATTCTTGATTCTTGTCAAAAAGTTTGATAACTTCCTTTGGAGTTACACCCACATGCAATAATCCTTGCAAAAGCTCCTCTTCTTGCCCTAGGTTGACTATTGAATTTGTTTGATGTGCAGCCATCTTGTGACTGTACAAAAAAATTGTAAAAGATTTTAAAAAGAAAAGAATATCCTCGTTGTATCACAAAAATAAAAAATAATATGAGTCATCCAAGACCTGCAACATCCGCAATTAAGTGTGGACTGCTCAACCTACGCTCTGATACCAATTGTGAACGGTCTCGAATCTAGCCATATCTTAATCGTACAACTTAATCTAAGCAAACATTGAAACTCACTCAATCATGCTATTTCTACATAGCAATACAATCAAATAAATCCTCAAATAGCAAAATAAGTATGCATGCCATATCCAAGATTCTTATCACATAAGCAAAGAGTCATGTAATCTCAAACAGACATTCATTAAAAAAAATCTCTATCAATGAAATCATATCATCTCAATCAGTCACCTTGTATGTGTCTATCTCAAAGATTCTATCATCATCACCATGCTCAACATGGTTAGTCATAATGACCAAAATCTAGCCAATTTAGGGCTTTCTCCGATCCCCGTCCACCACTACAAGAGGTTGAGGACATACCGACGCCAAAATACCGACGCAAATGTCGAACGTCGGTATGTCCGTCGTCATGTTGGAGGAGACAAGCATGGCGGGGTTTTTTTAAATTTTCATTTCCCGTCACGTACACCGACGCCTATACCGACGCTTATTCTGACGCCGATACCGACGCATATTCCGTAGCATATACCGACGTATATTCCGACGCATATTCCGTAGCATATACCGGCTCTCGTAAGTTTTTCACAGCCGAGAGCCTATTTTCTGGTTTTTTCACAGAAGAAGCGCAAGTATACACGCGAAGAAGGTGCTTTCTCTCCCTCTTCTCTTTCCCTCTCTCTCCTCTTTTTTCCTCTCTCCTCTTTTCTCCTTCTTTCTTCTTTTCTCCTCTTCTCCTTCTCCTAACATGTTATTGCAATTGCTTTTAGTTTTTAATTTAAGAATTAGGACGTTTAGGGTTTTGTGTTTTTTTGGCTCTCTATGCATGTTGAGATCTAGAGCTCTCTATGTATGCATAGATCTCCTAATGCATGCATAGAGATTTTAGGGTTTTGTATTAGTTCTTTTTCTTGTGTTTAATTTACTAATTAGTTTGTTTAATATTTTGTTTTGCAGCTCTTTCACCTCACCAATCTTTCACCAATCCTCTCCTTCAGCTTTGCAAAAAAGAGGTAGATCCTCTTTCGATTTTTCTTGTTTATGCTATTTTCTATGAATTTTTGCATCCTTGTTTTATGGTTTAGGGTTAGTTTTGGGTTCTTGTAAGCTTACACATAGGATTAATTTAATATCTATGCATAAAACCTATAATAAGCTTGCAATCTCTATTATCCATGTACGTAAAACAAGATCATGTTTATTACACCATTGGGTGATGGGATTAAGGGTTAGCATAGTGCATAAGGCATATAGCATAGAGCTTATGCATAGAGCTTATGCATAAGTCTTGCATAGAGCGTATGCAAGAGACTTATGCATAGAGCGTATGCATAAGACTTATGCATATGACTTATGCATAGAGTTTATGCATATGGCTTATGCATAGAGCGTACGCATAAGACTTATGCATATGGCTTATGCATAGAGCTTATGCATAAGGCTTATGCATAGAGCGTGTGCATAAGGCTTATGCATAGAGCGTAATTGCATAGAGCGTGTGCATAAGGCTTATGTGAAAGGGATTAAGGGTTAGCATAATAGTGCATAAGGCATATAGCATAGAGCTTATGCATAAGTCTTGCATAGAGCGTATGCATAAGACTTATGCATAGAGCGTATGCATAAGACTTATGCATATGACTTATGTATATGGCTTATGCATAGAGCGTACGCAGGTAGGCTTATGCATATGGCTTATGCATAGAGCGTGTGCATAAGGCTTATGCATAGAGCGTAATTGCATAGAGCGTAATTGCATAGAGCGTAATTGCATAGAGCGTGTGCATAAGGCTTATGTGAAAGGGATTAAGGGTTAGCATAGTGCATAAGGCATATAGCATAGAGCTTATGCATAAGTCTTGCATAGAGCGTATGCATAAGACTTATGCATAGAGCGTATGCATAAGACTTATGCATATGACTTATGCATAGAGCATACGCATAAGACTTATGCATATGGCTTATGCATATGGCTTATGCATAGAGCTTATGCATAAGGCTTATGCATAGAGCGTGTGCATAAGGCTTATGCATAGAGCGTAATTGCATAGAGCGTAATTGCATAGAGCATGTGCATAAGGCTTATGTGAAAGGGATTGTTGAAATGCAATTGCAAATGCCTTGATTGTGGTTAACAAATGCTTATGCAAATGCCATGGTGAGGGCATTGTGAATTGTTGGTTTGTGTTGGAGCTTTTGGATGATGGATTGAGGCATGAGTCCATGCTTTATTGCTGAGTTCTAAATTGTAAAAGGGCATGAGTCATGCTCAATACTTGTAAGCCAACAAACTTGTTCTATCATTTGATATTATCCACATCATTTTGTACCTGCACTCACCATTGCAACCACTTCAAGTTTCTATAGAATCTAGCAATGTGTGAGGGTACCTTGGCATTGGTTGGAGAGGCCAAGGGGAGAATGGCTTGAACTCTTTGTGCCGTGATTGCTTGGTAAAGCGGTACGAAGGGGGATTAGGTACACCGGTGTGAAGAAATGGCCTCAACCTTCACCTTGGAGGAAAACTCGGTGAAGGGGTGAGAAGAGCTTGGCCGGGAAATCGGCAAGCTTCAACGCGCGTCCTCAACAATCCTCACCATCGACTTTGTGGATGCATTTGGGCAATGGGGCCCCTTTTCCGTCATATTGTGTGGATATTGCAAATGCATATGATCTTTCATGACATTGTGGGATGCAAAGAGTATTGCGTACAAGTTTTAAGAAGTTGCATTTTCATTTGAGATTTGGTTCCAATTACAAAGGAGACTCTGGCGGAATTTACAAAACCGTAATTCAGTCCTAGGGTTTTTGGGATTAGGTCCGAGCTTATGGCTTATGCATAAGACTTGTGCATAGAGCGTGTGCATATGGCTTATGCATAAGACTTATGCATAGAGCGTGTGCATAAGACTTATGCATATGGCTTATGCATAGAGCTTATGCATAAGACTTATGCATAAGGCTTATGCATAGAGCTTATGCATAAGTCTTGCAGCCTTATTATGCAAGCTTATACTTATAATATGCATTTAGATTATTGCATAAGGCCTTTATAAACAGCTATTTATGAATAGAGATAGCTTCTCTCTCCATCCTTGTTCAAATTCTATTTAATTTTGTATGGAGAGGAGATAAGCTGATTTGTGTTTAACGAGCTGCATATACATGTTATCCTGCTAGATGGAGCCTCTCAATCTTGAAGAGCGAATAGCGTGTCCATGCATGCGATGTAAGTACCAAATCTTTCGAAAACGAAGGATTTGCAACGAGCATGTTCATGACGCTGGAATATTTCCAATGGAGCGCTTGCAAAATTTACGGTTTCAATCGTACAACCAAGCAAGTGTGCAGCCGCATCTTGATAACATTGCGCCTGTGAATTCTCGTCCCCAACAAAGGATGAGGATATCGCAGGAGGGAGTGACAGATGGAGCTCAATTAACAGCACCCGAGGGAATGGAAGAAGGTCAGGAAATGGAAGAAGGTCCAATGGAAGAAATGTTGGATGCCTTCATCGAGCAACAAGAAGCTCTCTTCGAGGAGCATGAACATGAAGATCATCAACCACGACATTCTCAACGGTCAAATTATGAACCAGAGGAAGAGGCCATGCGTAAACTTGCACGCCTTCCATTATACAATGGTGCCAACATATCTGTATTGCGTGCATCTCTTACGATGCTAAATTTGCAGTCAGTTTTTGGATGGTCTAATACAAGTGTCACTGAACTATTCAAGTAAGGTCTTTTTTTGGAGATTACACCTACTGTTGAAATGTTAAATTATCAACTTGTATTTGAGAAAATCTTAATAGTAACGATCAGATATTGCCATACTTGCAGGCTTTTGAAAGATCAAATATTGCCCCCTGGCAACGAGATGCCTCCATCTCGTGCAGATGCGAAGAAGTTATTGAAATCCATAGGCATGGATTACAATAATATTCATGCTTGTCGCAATGATTGTTGCCTCTTTCGCCATGAATATGAGCATTTGCAAGAATGTCCCCATTGTGGCTCTAACAGATATAGAGAAGATGTTCAGGGGGAAGCTGTCCCGGTAAAGGTTCTCAGGCACTTTCCAATCATTCCAAGGATAAAAAGCATGTTCAGGTGCAAATCAATAGCAAGCTTGATGACATGGCATGCCACAACTCGATCCACAGATGAAGTGATGCGTGTGCCTGCTGACTCACCCGCATGGAGACACATTGAAGAGAAATGGCCGGCTTTTAAGGAAGAACCTAGAAACCTCCGTCTTGGCCTAGCAATGGATGGTGTAAACCCTTTTGGTTTAAGGAGCTCTTCATGGAGCACATGGCCTGTTTGCCTTGTGAATTATAATCTTCCGCCATGGTTAGCAATAAAGAAAGGTCATCTGTTGCTCTCATTAATAGTTCTAGGAAAGTACAAGGTGAAGAACATGGATGTATATTTGGCACCACTTATTGATGAGTTACACACCTTGTGGAACGGAATTGAAGTGAAGGACATGTCAAAGCAGCAGAGTGGCCAAAGACTTACAACTGTGCAAGGTATTCTCATGTGGACAATGCATGATTGGCCTGGCTATGGAGAATGCTCAGGTTTGTCTATATCGGGTTACAATGCATGTCCTGTATGTGGTCCTCGACTTGATTCAAGATACTCAAAAGCATTACGAAAGAATGTCTACCAAGGACATGTTAGGTATCTTCCAGAAAATCATGAATTGCGGGATGGTAATCTAGGAAGACCTCCTCCAAGTGCATTGAAGGCAAGCGATTGGAAGATCAAATGGGAGGAATGTGGCAACTTGGCATGTCCTGGGATGAAGAGGCTCTCTATCTTTCACCAACTCCCCTATTGGGGTGATCTCCTTATAAACCATTTGCTTGACCCGATGCATATTTTCAAGAATGTAGCTGACATTCTGTGGAAGACCATGACAGGAAAAAAGGATACTAAAGGCCAAAGGGATGACTTGGAAGAGATTGGTTGTATGCAAGAGTTGTGGGCTCGCACTAGACCCAATGGAAAGGTGCTACTTCCAAGAGCCCCATGGGTTTTTAGCAAGATGGAGGAACAACAAGTCAAGAGGACAATTTCAGAGTTTCGGACTCCTACAGGTTGTATGCATTGCTTGAAAAGTGCATTTACAAAGGATGATGATCTTAGTGGTCTCAAGAGTCATGATCTTAGTGGTCTCAAGAGTCATGATTGGCACAAGTTTCTACAATTTGTGCTACCCATAGCAATAAAAGATTGCCTCACTGAAGACATTAGAGCTACTATCTATAAGATTGGCACATTGGTGCGCTGGATTTCTTCAAAAGAGATAAAGAGAGACACTTTGGAGACAGCGCGTTTAAACTCCATAGAGGCAGTCTGCATGGTAGAGAAGTTTTTCCCTACAAGTTTATTAACAATCCAGATGCATCTGCTAGTTCATGTTGTAGATGAGGTTGCAGTTGCTGGAACAGTCCATTCAAGATGGATGTTCTTTTTGGAGAGGTTTATGAAGACATTAAAGGGATTTGTTCGCCAAATGGCTCGCCCAGAGGGTAGTATGTCAGAAGGGTGGCTGATACAAGAGTCCCTTGTTTACATCACTGAATATTTAAGTTCCTCAGATCCAGAGATACCTCGACTATGGTCTCAAGAGTCCAACAGGCGAGTCATTGGTGAGGAACCTCAAGGCCAAGGCATTAAGAGAAAGATGGATAACACTTTGAGAGAAAAAATCAACAAATTTTGCATCTTGAACTCTCATGTAATGGAGAAGTGGATTGAGACATATGAAGCTCTCAAGCGACGGCGAGTACAAGATCGTTTAAGTTTCAGAAGGAATCGCACTACAAGAAATCTCCCATATCCAGAAGGTATGCAAGCTCTTCGGAACTTTCCCACAGGTAGATGGCTAGAAGCTACAATTTTAGAAGCCAAACGTGCTGGTTTACCTATAACAGAGGAGGAGGAGGAGCTTACAAAAGGATGCGATTGGCATGTAAGTGTTTAAGTTCTACATGTCTCTCATTTTTTTCTCTACGTCTCTGTGTTTGATTCTCCATCAACAAACTTTTTGTGCTATTTGTAGTATCACAAATATGGGGCGTTTTGGTCACATGGACGTCATTTTCGAGTAGAACGAATAGACCAAAGAAGAGCAACCTTTGATTGTGGTGTCACAGCACAGTTTGTTCAAGAAAGTCGTGCAAGTGCAAGTGATGATAACACAATTACTGGAATGCTTGATTACTTTGGAACCATTCAAGATATATTAAAGGTTGGCTTCAGAAGTTTTGAGTTGTTTATCTTTGATGTGAAGTGGTTCAAGGTAATCATGAATGGGCCACATGCAACTGTACGTAGAGACAAGAGTGGCCTCATCCAAGTGGACTCCACAAAGGTATGGACCGATCAGCAAGATACTTTTGTGCGCCCAGAGCATTGTGAGCAGGTTGTCTTTAAAGCGGATCCAAAAGATCCACGCTGGCTGTTTGTGGTTCAAGTCGCCCCCCGCAGTAAGCAAATTTTTGAAGAATTTGAGCTACAACAAGGTGATGTGGATGCACAGGGTAATGGAGAGCAGCAAGAACAAGCCGATATCAACAATGAAGAGGAGCAAGCAAATGAAGAGAAGCAACTAGAGCAAGATCCAAATGAAGAGGTGCAAACCAAGGAAGCTGAAAAACAAGTTGAGGAAGAGGACATAGATGATGAAGACATCCTTCATCAAGGGACTTTTAATGATGAGGATGCTGAAATGTACATAGACATAGATCTCTTTGGGGCTACTGATCTTAATGAGGATGATAGAATAGATAATGATTTTTAAAATGATGTATCTCCATGATTATGCAAATAGTTATGACATATTTGTAATGGTTTTATGACATTGAAGGTCCATTCATTGTTTACCATAGTTAATGTTTACCATCATAATCACTACTGTAGGAGCAAGTTGATATAGTTTTACCAATGTTGTTTATCATTGTTAATGTTTATCTTATGGTTCTTTCATTCATTGTTTACCGTGTAATTTTCATTCCGTACAAGTTTGTCATATGGTTTTTTGTCCAACAGGCCATGGGTGACTCACCGCCCTACGACTACAGTCCAGATTTCTCATTTAATCCTACACCGCAGGGCATGAGTCCCCAGCAGTTATATGGTTTTCTTTCGTCCATGACTCCAGAGCAGAGAGCCATGGCTCAGAGTTATTGGGGTTCTGGAGCAGGGACATCTGCCTCACCATCTGGCTTCCTGACGCCAGTTCCCACACCCGTGGGTACGACAGCAGCTCCCACACCTCATACCACACAGCCTTCCACTCCTCTTACAGCTCGATCTACCACCTCTTCACATAGACGGCGCTCACGTAGAAGGCTATTTAGGGGGAGGTTGTTGTGGTGGTAGTGCCACAGATGCTGTGACACCACCACCACGTGAGCGTCGTCCTTCGCTCTCATCTGTTGATAGCACACCCATAGGGTCACCTTCCACTCCCTGGGGTGCACATGACCATGACAACAGCAAGATTTACACAATTAGGGATGGGGCACCAATAATGGATAGTGCAGGGAAGGCAATGAAGACACGCATTCGACAATTGTGCACTATACAGTTTCATGACTCTGTCATGACTAAATGGGATCAGCAAGACAAGGGGAAGAAAAATTATATAAACACAAAGATAAAGCAAGAGTTCCAGCCATCTGACCCTATGAATGTCGTCTCTAATGAGTGGATACAGTATACAGCTCGCATTTTGATGGGGCATCGTAGGTCGGAGGCGAGGGACGCATTCAGAGAGGGGAAGGAGAAACCTGTTTGGCTAGATGACAGGGAGTGGGCAGCCATTGCTCAGGAGCTCACCGAGACACCAGACAGGTTTCAACAACAAAGAGAGGCGGCAAGGGCAAGACTCCAAACAGTAAGGGCTTCTCATCTCGGGAGTGGTGGTTACGAAACCATGCGCCATGAATTCGTAAGTGTTTGTAGCAATTTTATTTATTTAAATGTATGTATGTGGGCTAAATGTTGATTTTTTAAAAGTTATAATTGTTAATCGTGTGTGCAGGAGTTGGCCATGAATCGCCCACCAAGCAGGCGAGAGGAGAAGTACGCTCACAAACATGGCCTTGTGGCCTTGTTTGAGATGCTTGAAGAAGAAGGAGAGACCGTCAATTGGGAGGCATTACCATGATGTAAGATGACCTTCAAACTAATGAAATATGATCAAAACATTCTTGAGTATTAATGTTTAATTTAATTTCTTGTTTGTCGATCAGGAAAATATGCAAACGAGCACGGTTGTTTTTGTGCTCTATTGTAGACAGAATGGTGCTGTCTGTTTGCTGTTGTTGATCCTGCTCATTGCAGGCAGCTAGGCAACAGCCAGGCAGCACTATTCTGCCCAAAAAAAAATTTCTGCTACAGCGTCGGTATATGCCCCGGTATCAGCGTCGGTATATATATTGGTATAGATGCCGGTTTACGCCTCGGTATATAATCCGGTATAGACGCCGGTTTATTCGTCGGTATATGAACCGGTATTACCCCCGGTTTAAGCGTCGGTATTACCCCCGGTTAGCGTCGGTATAGGCGTCGTTATATGCGCCGGTATTAACACCCGATAGTTATACCGACGCTACGATACCGGCGCTTATACCGGCGCTTATACCGATGACGAGGCTTTTTTAGACCCCGTTAAATAGCGCCGGTACAAGCCCCGGTATTAGGCTAATATGTAGTAGTGCACCCAACCTCCACGCTGGACATCGCGGCTATCCCGAGTATGCCTGTTTCTGAATCTCGTCCTCTCTGGGTTCTACCACATGGCTCCCAAAGGGCATAAATCTCGTTCTGTGTCCGGTGTTCCGTGTCTAAGGATGGCTGGCCCAAATCTCAAAATCTCATGTCGAGTTTCATCATACACATGCATATCAATCATTCATACACATGCATATCAATCATTCATTTCAAAAAAAGCAATCACAAGTCATTCTTATCATCTTACACTATTCTCTAATCCACAACCTTCAAGACAAGCATATTCAAATCAATCAAAATCAACCTCAAGTATAGAAACAAACTTTTAATTCAAACAATCCTTAACTTCTCTTAGTCTTTGAATTTTCACGTTCTAACTAGTAAGATTATCTCTAGTTTCTATATCTAAGTCATAGCTATGCTTACATATTTGTCCATCTGGTCTATATAGACAAGGTAGTCAATGTTGATAGCAATTTCTAAGGCAAAGCCTAACAACTAGTCTCTTTGGGAGAGTAATATCTTTCAATCTATGTAGAACTAGAGAAAAGTCAAAACTATAAAGTCTTAGGACTTCTAATGCTCTATAAAGCATGTCTTAGTGATGGTTCTCTAAAAATGAGCTCTAAGGTCTCTTTGAGAGCATTCAAAATGACCAAAGTTGTGTTTTCAACATAGAACTATAAAAAACAGTCCAATGTCACACTTTGCACTCGAATAACTTAAAAACAAAACGGATTTGGCTTTCTAGTGTCTCATACACTCTTGTAGAGTTTTTTGTCACCTAAAACTTTTTTTCTCATGTCAAAATTTGATTCTAAATACACAGAAAGATAAAACTTTGCAAATGAAGGTTATATCTAAAATCTAGTCACAAACTAGTCAAATATTCTATCTTCTAATTCTTCACCCCACTAAAATTGTTTATTCTAAGTTGTATACACACTAAGGAGATCATGTATAATTAAGAAAGTTAAGAATTACTCATCGTTAAGTGTATCCTATATCGACTTAGATTCTCTCATATACACACTTATTGATTTGTTTATTTAATATCAAAAGAATTTAAAGCAAAATAATAAAAAGAGTTTTTGTGTACTTCCCGATATATTGCTGATCCCTTGATTTATTGGAATCCATGTCTACTCTCCAGGAAGAACTGTTTGTAGATTTGACAAGCCTGTTAGATCTGCCTGTCAGGGGGAGCTGCAACCTGAAATAGGTATAACTTCGCGCGCACACTTAAGAAACTAGTCACATAGGTACTTAAAATTACCGAAACATGTGCGGTCTCAATCGCCAAAATCGATTATATGTGAAAGTCAACTCCAAAAATAGGCCACATTTTACTTTTTTTTATCAAATTTTGATTCGCATGTCCATCTACACACTTAAAGGCTTCCTTTGAGCACACTAACTATTGAAAACTCAATCTTGAAATTTTACTTAATTTTAACACTTAGAATTTTTGTCTGCTCTGAAAAACTATTAAAAACCTATTGAAATTTTTTACTGAAATCTATAACATCTAAAACTTAGGATTATCTTTAATCATAACTTGCTTAATCTCAGCCGTATGTTACACACCTTATCTCATGAAGTTCCATTGCTTGCCTAGACGGACGTCCCCTTGGCATGATGGCTGGAAATGGAAAATGGCTAGTAGAATGCCTAAATGATGTCGGAATTGAATGATCTAGGGCTCTATTGAAAGCTCTTGAGGTATAGAATGCAAATATTGAAGAACATAAATTTTTTGAATAGCCCTTATATTCTCTGTTTTAGGGTTTTGACAATACTAATAAAAATCAAAATTAAGCTATAGAGTACTCAAACGTCATAGAATTTGGATGAAATTTGATGTGTGGGTTGTGATTGACAAGTACCAACTATGCCTAAGAGGCTTTGACCAAAGTCAAAGTGCAGATATCTTTTGACTTTTTGGTCAAAGTTAACCATATAGGTTTTACCCCCCCCAAACGGCATTGGATTCAGGTATACTATGGATTATGGGGAAGACATAATGATGTACATCCATCCTATGATGTCATTTGTCCTAGATAGCTCGTTATTTTTGACTGGGCACAAGTTTGACCTCCAATGAAAAATGGCAAGTTGGGGATCCAAATGATGTCAAAACGAAGAGGTTTAAGGCTTTTTGGGAAGGTA
The DNA here is from genome assembly GCF_041138505.1 of Cibotium barometz. NCBI lineage: Eukaryota > Viridiplantae > Streptophyta > Polypodiopsida > Cyatheales > Cibotiaceae > Cibotium > Cibotium barometz. The sequence continues at coordinate 14,444,971 of NC_141099.1, forward strand.
TAAAGGACTAATAAGAGCCCATATAATCATCCAAACTCTAGCCCTAATGTAATTTTACTAAATTAGGGTTTTGTGAATCTACAGATTTTGCTCAAGAGCTCCTTTTGTAACCATTTACCTTCCACATGTTCCACATGCACCACCCTTTGCTTTCAAGCATCTTTGGCATCTAAAAGCACCTTATATGTGTCCACAATTTCCCTCACTCCCAACCATGCATGTAAATTTTGAAAAATTTGGCATGGTCTCATTTGTATTAGTGACCAAATCTCAAATTTCTTACGTACTCAAACCACAACCAATGTTCTCTTGGAAATTGACATAGCATCAAGGCATATCTTCATTGCATAATGCATTGGCCAATGGCATAATACATGTGATCTTTGGGCCGATGAAGATTAATTGTTGAGGAAGAGCTTTTTTTGTTGATGGAGAGCTTTGCTTATTGCTAATCTCCTAGCCAAGCCTTCCCACCCTCTCACCAAAGCAGGGATTTCACTGACGTAAACGAAAACATGTGAACATGTTAATAACATATGTTAATAACATAAAAAATCTTGTGATCATATGTTATATTCATAAAGCTTTCACAAGGGCCTAAAAAATTATCTTTGTCGGGCATGAAAAATCTTCTTAGGTGGCCACTGACCTGCTATTATGTGAAGATGGTAACATGAGAACATGTGAATAGCTTATTCCCATGTGTAGCCAAGCTTTTAAGGGGTTCCCAAATGGCAAGTGACCTGTTATTTTGTGAACGGTAACATGAGAACATGTGAATAAGTTGTTCACATGTGTTATTATCACAAAAAATCTTGTGATCACGTGAATATTAAATCCCTGCACCAAAGTTTAGAGTCCAATGGCAAGAGTTGGGGCCATTTCTTCGTTCCGAGTACCTAATCCTCTTCCTTATTGCTTTACCACGACACTCACAGCAAGGAAGTTTCAAGCCATGTTTCCCTTGGCCTCTCCAACCAAATGCCAAGGTACCCTCTTACACATCAAGATTCTATGAATAGAATGTGCGTACAAAGTGATGTGAGGTGTGATTTGAACTTCAAAGATATAGGTAGGATGAGTAATAAATGTTTTTCATGAACTCATGCACAATATTATAATGTCAATCTCATCATGTCCAATGTCTTCCACAACACCGTATAGCACCAAAAGTATCAATCAAAACACATGTATGCCTCTTACATAGGCATGTCAAAAACGTGGGCAATTAACACCTCCATGTACATGTGTATTAGGCATTGACATAAGCATACCATGTGCCATTACAAGTATTTATTCATGCCTTCAATGCCCATTAATGCATTCCAATTTCAGCAAGATGCATCAATGCATCAAAATGCAGTCACATAGCATCAATGAGTATCTTGACCTTGCATAAATGCACTCCAAGGCTATATGATGTGAATGAATGAGGTTAAGAATGGCAAAATCCTCAAGCATTTCAACACTAGGCATCAAGAATGCAAACGAACCACAAATCTTTGTCCAATTGCATGAAATTAGGGTTTCTAGTGTTGTGGAAGCTACAAATGTTGATGAAGACCTTCCATCTTGCCATGTATCTCGACATTCCAAGCATAGAGATGGCTTGAATGTCACACCAATTATTGAAGAAGCATGAAATGGTTCCAATGGTATATGGATTTGATCAAAAACTCCCAAACTTGACACAAATGGCTTGATCATTGGTCTATTTAAAGCATTAGCTTGTGTAATGACATCATTAGTGTAATTAATGATGATTATACAAGGCTAATGGCAATTTGGAATGGCCAATGTCAAGAAATTAGGGTTTCTTGGAAGAAAGTCCTAAATCTCAAGAAAAGATTCAAGAACTCCAAGAAAGAAATGCACGGAAGTGCTTAGCAATTGTTCAAATATCACTAAGAAATCATAGTCTTGAGTGTAGGTTGAAGATTACCCTTGCTTTGAAGAAAAACGTGGACCTCAGTTTGTTCAAATTTTGGAGAGTTCCATAGCTTCGTATCTCAATAAATAGGCCTCCCAAGAGTGCTAAAATGGCCAAATACTCCATTGCTAAGATAGATAAGCGATTTAGACTTGATGTTGTAGCTCCCATGGTGGATTTCTAATGAAAAACGGTGCCCCCCTTGCTGAAAATCACCGCCCAGCTACTCCCATTCGAAGACTCAAATCACTTGTCTAATGTGCCCAAGAATCATCACTAATGCTTTTTTCTACAAGTCATTTTTAGCGGCTAGGAGCGCGGATATGAGCCCGATCCCTTGTAGTGAGAGCCCCAAAATTGACCAAAAATCAATATCTCTAAAATTACTAAATTTGTGGCCAAACTTAATCTTTTATGTCCTCTAAGTATTTTCCACTTTTTGACATTAAATGTATGTACTAAAAATCACCGAGTCAAATGCGACCAAAAAATACTTACATATTAGTACATTACACACGCAGCATCTTTAATCTCATCCACGTCGACATCAGGTTCACAATCAGGATCAGCTAGATCATTGTCATTCTCTACATCATTGCCATCATCTGCGTCAGCCGAATCTCGCCTTGCAGCACTTGCTCTGCAGCTTGCTGGATTAAAGCATATGCAGCTCCAGAAACACAATCAGAGGCAGCTGTAATCTCAGATTTGGAAACGTGAATTCGAGTAGCATGAGTTGCACAATGATCTTCACCAACATCATGTGCGTGCCCACATTCCCCAAGATGAAATGTTGATTGTGATAGAGAGCCGCAGTGAGGCCTTCATCTCGACCCGTATTTTTGGAGGCGTTGGAGAATATGCCGGAAAAGAAGCCTCAGAGGAGGAAAGAGGTAGCAACGGATGAAGTGGAGGTGTTGTAGGAGAGCTCCTCACGTGCAGCCATGAAGGAGGTAGAAAGGATGTCATACCTTCAGCAACGTGGCCTCCTGGTGCATGAAGGTGATGAGTCGCCTGTGGGAGGTAGCAGCGAACAGCGGGAAGAAGACACGCACCAGTGGGAGGATGAGGAATTACTGTAGGTGTGACCAGGCTCGCGTTCAGCAGGCACGATTTTTTGAGCCTTTTCGTTGGATTGCTGGTAGTCTTCTGCTACATAAGTGCCCTTCTTCACAGGCACAAAATTCTCATGAGCGTTGATTTGCAGGTTGACTTCGGTGCCTTGGCCCGACTGCTTTTCTTCGAGCATTGCTATTGTGTTTTGCAGGGCATTGTTATCTGCCAGAAGTGTGCCTTTCGTGGATAGGGAAAGGGTCTTGGTGTTGAATAGCAGGGTTCTCTCCCCCATAAGCAAGGACTTATCTGCTCTCGCTCCTTTCTCGAGGGGTCTTCGTCTATGCATGAAAATTGAAATTCAATCCATCCATGCTCGCTTTGTTAAGGCTTGTCTCCAATCCATCCATGGATATGAAGAGCTCAAGCTAACCAATTCGAGGCACTGTTCGCGAATTTATTTACACCTTTTGCGGTAGCAATGAGCATCACGCTCACCAATTCCAAGCACCTGACTTCATTACTTATAGATTGTTGTACCCTAGATCATGTGCTTACTTGCTCCTCCAACAGGACATGCACTCTAGAATCAATTGTATACAAGAAAGCAATCGTTCAACGTATGCTAATCTCACATCCAGACATTTTGTGCCGTTTCACATTCAATATTATCAAGCTCCCCGTGGATGGTCGATACCATTAATTACACTCAAGGCACTATATTTTTTTTATTTAAATGTACATGTGCATGGTCATGGTTTTAGAATATTATCCAATAAATGTACATGTGCATGGGCATGGTTTTAAAATATTCAACAATATTCATGTTTTAATGCAAGTTGCTGATCATGTCCTTTAATATTGTCTTTTCTTTCATTCTCATAATATATATATATATGTTGTGAATTAAGTAAACATTCATCATTTAAACTACTGAGAGAAAAGTTATTGTTTTGATAATACTCCACCCATGAAAATGAAAGATCACTCAGTGTTGTAGAAAGAACACATATCTAGCTTGAAGGAAATGAACACTCTTAACAAACAAGTCTTCCAAAATATATAAGCTAACCTTCTTATAAATAATATATTCCTTGGATGTACAAAAAAGCTTTGAGTGAATGGCCTTCCTTTACTTTCTGGTAGGGAAAAAAATAACCCAACACTTAGCATCTTGAGGATATGGAAATATGCACCACACAAGCTACAAATGAACCATGAGATGATTGATACAACTAATGGTAGAATCTTAGAACATTTCTCTAGTTCCTCTTGAGGAAAAAGGATTTGGTTGTGAGCTATGAAGACTATAATATATTTTGGTAGCTATAGGGCCATTGTTGTAGCAATGCAAGTATTGTAAATACAAGTTTATAGTTTGTGTAGCTATAGGGTGATTGTCCTTGCGATGCAAGTATCATTAGGAATTTTTTGGACCCAAAAAGGGCCTCCTAAGGATTTCTAATTTTAAGGGATTAGAGCTTAAAAAGCTGGGCTTAAGGGACACAAAGGCTATGATGACTCCTATTTTTTGTCTTGCCACATCAGCCATACGCCCCTAGGTTCACTTTTTAAAGGGAATATTCTCATACTCTCTCTCTTACTTTTTGACTTTTCTCATACTTTTTGAAATTTTTATCTTCACTCTCTATAAATTGAATCTTTCTTGTCAGTTTGAAACCTCCTTTCTCTTTAACTCCCACCATATCTCCCTTTCACACATCAGCAAAACATTCTCGTATTTAGGTGGGTCCCAAAAAATGAAAATTTTTTATTTTTTATTTTTTTACATTTTGAGGTGAAAAAAACACCACCCAACCAATATGTATGATGAAAATAACTTTTTCCTTCCAAAAAGCTTGTAATTCAAGGGTCACATCAGAAGCTTGTTAGGAGCCAGTACATCCATAACTAAATGTCAGGTCCCCAAACAACTCCATAAACATAACTAACTATCAGATCCCGAAATTGTGAGGATCCTAAAAATTATTATTTTTTAAATTTTCTCATAAATATAATTTATTGATGAAAAACTCCATGTTAGTATATTTGTATATCAAAAATATCATTTTCTACTTAGAAAAACGGATTTGTGTTAAACCTGCAACAATAGCAAAGTCTCTCTCTCACTCACTCCCTTTCTCTCTCTCTCTCTCTCTCTCTCTCTTTGCTTTAGCTTCTTCCTCTGCTTAGCTATGGAGCCTTTGCAAGCTGTGTGTATAGCCCCTTGTGAAGCTAGAAAATGGAAGGTTGATTTACACATTCGTATTCCTGAAGAGTATGACAGCTCTAAAAAAACCCATCCTACTGATGCACAATCTATCCAAGCTTGTATGATAGCTAAGGAGAAAAATGTAGATCTTTGGGTTGATGGGCATCTCTATCCAGTTGACCCTCCATTAATAAGAGCAAACCCTCCTTTTCGCAATTTATCATCTTTTATGCAATTTGTTGGTGAAGGAGAGCTTGGCGTATTAGGATACTGCAAAAAATTGACTACAAGTGGAGCTTGGCAAACCCATATTCTCCAATCTCAATTGCAAGCATCATAATTCAGCCTTTTACAATGTCAAGAATGACTTAAAACATCATCAGATAAAATGAAAGAGATCCTCGCACAGAGAATGTGGAGAAGGATGCAAAGATTCAAAGGCTAGATGAACTTATCAAATGACTCAAAGAAATGCCAAATGGTGCTCGTGAGCGCAAAAAGACATTGGCTGGTATAGAATCTCTTGCGTTTAAAGGTGGAGCACGGAAGAAAAGGATTCGTACAACAAAGTAAGTAACATAAACTTTCATTATGCACTCAATGATTTAAACAAAATAGATATAATTTGTGTTCTGCCACGAATTTTCTGCAAAGAGGTGTGTGGTTCTAATGAAGAGGAATGGAAGGATTTGGTCAAAGCCATTCTGAATACCAAGGATATTCTCTCAATTATTAGTGACCCTCATCATCCTAAAATACGCCAAGCTGTTGTCAGCAATGTAGTGCGCGAGATTACCACCTCCATCGATTCTTCATTAGTTCAACATGCTTGTGATGTGGCTGGAATTAACATGAAAGGGTACCATGCAATCCATCAGGTTGTAAAAGATGCATTTCTAAGACAAGAAATCACTGGCACTTTATTTCCTACACTCAAGGTTATCACAATGTCAAGCATATCAATAAGGATGATGTGGAGCGAGCTAAAGGACAGTTTTATCACGTTGAGGGCACACTAACATTAGACACAGGGTCGAGCAGAAAGGAAATCAAGACAACAAGTACAGAATTTCACTATGTTGTTTACAATAACATCTTTGTTCATATTGAGAGACTACAACAAGCTATGGTGAAGTTCTATGGTCTTTCACCAGAAGGTGAGAACTTGCAATTACTACTATTCCTATTTTTCAGTAGAAAATAAAGACGATTATTTTGTTTTGAGTATTATAAATTATCGTTTATTTGCAGTTTTGGGGAGCACACTTTCATTTGTGATCAAGCTAGATGAGTGCCAAATTGTGAAAGGTCGGAAGCTAGAACGTATGAGCATTATGCTCATGAATGAGGCTATGATTTGTGCATGGGAAAAGACTACCAAACCAAGTTTTAGTGTGCAATCTGAGAAAGAGGTCTGGTGGCTTGGTGCATTCGAGGTACCGAAGGAGACACATGAGGTATTGACATGGATGTTTGAAAGGACTCCCTGGATAACAGATGTAATCAAAAAGTAAATTGATGGTCAACTCTTAGATGTAGAAAACATAGGAAAGTTTAGGGTGCATTGGCATCTTGGGGGAGATTTGAAGACAATTAAATGCATGATGGGTTGTGCTCAAGGCGCGACATCAAGATGGCCTTGTCCATACTACAATGCTCAAATTGATATTCCTAGGCAGAAAAGGACAAATGAAAAAGGTATACAGAAGGTTGGTTCTGTTGGGAGGGTGCCTCGAAAGGTCCCAAGAAAGGAAAAAAGCAACAAGAAGATGCAGTAGATCCAACCGAGTCAACTGATGAGATGAAGATAAGGAACAACCAAATGCAAGATGAGGAACAACCAAATGCAAGATGGGTGGAAGGTGTCATGTTTCGTGATATGCTAGGAGAACCAAACAGGAATTCAAATTGGAGCCCCATCATCATTTTTCACTAAAGAATATTCTCTTTTGCACACTTCATGCATTCATGAGAATCTTTGATCGATTGCTTAAGTGCCATATCGATTATGCATTCACAATGCCTACACAAGAGAGGAAAGTTGTAGCCCTTGGTAAATTAGAGCATCTTTTGAATTCTCTGGGCTGCCATGGCAGAAACCTGAAAATTGGAGTGAATAAGCAGGCCTCTGGTATGTCATACGAGGTTGCTCAAAAGGTCTCCATGACTGGATCAAAGGTAAGGAGATTTTTGGAGAAGCCAGCAAACATAGAGAATTCAAAGAAGACTTGGGGACTCTGGAGAGACCTATGTGCAATCACTACAAATGTAGATTGTCCAATGCCAGCTCTTATAAATATGTGCAAATAGCTTTGGAAAAATTTCAATAATATGGTTCGCATTATGAATCAAAGTAGCACAACTGCCCAAGAACGAGCATCATTCCAACAACATATCATAGAATTCACCAAAGTGCTTGGGGAGATCTAGTAAAGTAACACACTATATGGTAAGTTGTATAGTAAAAAATAAACTGGTGTTTTAACCCTGACTTTTCTAATTAAATTCTATTGTCATGTATACAGCACATAGTTTATGTGCATGGTGCGTATTTCATGAACAAGTATGGATCGCTCGACATGTGGAGTACCCAAGGGATGGAGAAATCAGATTATAAAGTAAGAGGGGTTTATTTCAAAAAAACACCTTTAATCATGTGTAAAAATACAGTGTTTATCATCGAATGCATCAGAATTACTCCTGGAGGACTGGGGAAGCTGTGCCAGAATAATGCGAATTTAAGCTGCTCTGCAACGACGGCGGTGCAGGCTCAAAATTCGCACTCTTCTGATACTGCTCCCCCAGCCACTCAAGATCATTTCTAATGCATTTATAATGAAGTTGAGTACACAAATTGTGAGAAACAATAGTTTGTAAGATAAAAATAGCTTTAAAGGCAGATTGAGGGGTGTAGTCCCTTTGGATAATGGCGATGCCATCCATAGGACATCGACCAAGATAGTGCGCCAACGCAGCATCATGTCCATGGACCTTGGCCTAGTCTCTGCTACCGCCGCGCCTGGAAAATGCGTCAATTGCAACCACCCTCTGCATCAAAGAAAAACTCAAAATACTTTCTTATACATAATTACAAATTTTTCTAGGTTGTAAAAGGTCGATTATTACCTCTTACTCAATGTCTTCTTTTGCCAAAGTGCTGTGGGGGCGGAGAGGTCAATCGAGGACTTAGCCTCATCCTTTTTTGGTGCTTTGGTCTCCTCCATTACTCCAGCGGTACCCTTTTCAACCTCTAGCTTGTCTTGTAAGGTTGTGAATTCCTCCTCTAGAACTAGGGCCTGCTTTCGCAGTCTCAACCACAGTTTCCTTGACCAAAGCAACTGTCTGTGCGACCATAGATTCTCCAAGGGGTAATATAGCACTATCTAGGTGAGGATTGAGGTTGGACGTATCAAGGTCCACCCTGCCAACTACAATGCAGGCATAGATAGTCCAAGCATCAGGTTTGGGCCATTCAGGATTGTTAATAGGGGGGCTGGGGATCTCTTCTATCTTGCCAAATAAACCTGGTTTTTTTTCTACAAAATATGAGTGAGAAAAGAAAAAGATATTGTTCTCATTAGGGCCAAAAACATCTCAAAATGGGTTGTGTAAGGAATTTCGCTAACTTGCTAATTAGTAGAATGTTGACGGTCAAAACGGCTCCAAATTTGGCCGTTTTGGATATTTAAAGCGTATCTATGTGATTGAACACGTATCTAAGTACATATTTTAAAATCTAAAAAAATATATCGTTTTCATGCTACTCTTTAATGGCTCGTCTCAAAATTTGTCCTCTTTTAGTGACTTCGCCACAAATACTTATTTCTCTTACTTTTGAATGACCATTCCCTCCGAACGCGCTCTCATCCATTCTCCAAAAATATTCACTCCTCTGCTTCTCTAAGAATTTCACAAGCTACATCTCATTCTCATTCTTCTGCGTCTCTCATGTTCTAATAGCTCTGCTAATATTTTGAGCTCTGTTTTTAGTAATGAGTGATACATCTAATCGTAAGTTTCATTTGAATATCAAGCTCAACCAAGAGTATGAAACTACACGGAGTGTCTACCAAAGACCCCTTTCATATGCGAATGAAGCTCAACGAAGGAAAGAAGCATATTGACCTATGGACAGATGGAAGTCTATATCCACCGGATCCCAGAACAGGACGGTATCCTTCTTTTCACACACCACATGATTTGATTAGATTTGTTGGTGATGGGGTGGATGGCTTACTTGGTTATAGTTCAAGACTATCTCAATCACATGCAGAATATATTACATATCTTCAAAATACTTTATCTTTGAATGCAATAAAAATTATAGAACTTGAAAACAAAATAGTGTCTTTGAAACAAGAAAATGATCAATTGAAAACCTTAAAAGAAACTCCAATAGGGTTAAGAGCACGAGTAAAACGAATGCAGGATGTAGTTAACTTGACAGAGAGATTTAGACAAAGGAAAAAAAGGTTAAAACTTGTAAGAGATCATGTTACTACCCTTCTAGGATTTGACATGTCTAATGCTCAGGAAAGGGTAAGATTTTTGAATGAGCTTATGAATAGGTCAGATATCTTGAAACTTTTGAAACTTCAAGAAAATCAAACTAAAAAAAAACTAGTCTTTCAACATCTACTAAAAGATATGGACTTATTGGTCCAGCCTTCCCAAATGCAAGAAGTTTGTGACACAGTGGGAGTGAGTAGAAAGGGATACAGAGCCATCTCTAAAACCTGGTTCAGGGTCCTTAAGTATTACAAAATCAAAGCTTTTGGGTTGCCTAGACCTCACAATGTTGGAAAATATAGAACTATGTTAAATGAGAAAATTTCCAAACATTTCGGAGAGTATTTCTATATTGAGGGAACAATGCCATATGAGAGACAAAAAAAAAATCGTCTTTTGAATACAATGTTTATAATAATATTTGGATGAATATTAGAAAAGTCCAATCTTTTATGGTGAGATATTACAACATTCGAGAAATAGATTGTGAAGGAAAACTTGTATTTGTTATAAAATTAGATGAAGCTCAAATCTAAAAATGTCAAAAAAATGGAAAGAATATCTATATCCCTAATGAATAAAGCATTGGACTATAGTCAAGGTAAGCTTGATTCTCCATACCACAAAACTCAATCAGAAATGGAGCTATGGTGGATTGGATCAGCTCATGTGCCAGTAGAGAGTCATGAAACATTAAAGTGGCTCTTCTCACATATAGACATTCCTTCAGTTATTCAGAGCCAAAATGCAGGTGAACACCTTCATGTAGACGACATAGGTGATTTCATTGTGGAATGGCATTTGAGTGCTGACCTCAAGGCATTGAAGTGTATGTTTGGTGTATGTGGAGGAGCAAATACCAAATATCCATGTCTTTATTGCATGGCAAGCACAGGGACAAGAGAATGGCTTGCAGAAAATGAGATTGGAAAACCACCATCCAGAAATAATGTGAATGCTATCGATTATCCAACTTTTGTTAAAATTTGGGATCCAATTCTACCAATACATTTAAAAAATGTGCATATATGTACATTGCATGCAGAGATAAGAATCTTGGACAAATTGCTCCGACTTCATCTGGACTATGCATATTCTATTAAGCCGACTAAACTTGCAGATGAGTGCATAGAAAAATGTGAAGCCTTGCTCTCTCAAATGGGTTTCCATGGCAGCGAAGTGCATCTTAAAAAAGATCCTGTTCTTTCTAGAGGTACAGGTGATGTTCTGCAAGATGTTTCAATGGGAGGAGCAAAAGCAAGAAGATTTTTGAGCAACCATGACACCAAACAAGTCAATGCAATGTGGATCTGCTCGAAACATCTATGTGTCATCACCACAAATGTCAAAAGTAGACCAGATGTAGCCAACAAACGTATGGAAGTTTGGAAAAAACTCAATAATTTTTTCAAAGTCCTAAGACAACAAGTTGGTTCAAATACTTATGCAGATGATTTCAAAAAAGCAATAAGGTTTTTAATAAAAGCTATCATAGATGCCTGGGGAGAAAAAGACATAACTTATTACTTGGTGAGTGTTCAGACTTGTCAAAACAGTTAAAATTAAAGTGTAATTTCTTAAATTTACTAACAAAGAATTGTCTTTGTAGCATATTCTTTACTTGCATGGACCATATTTTGCTACAGAAGGACCCCTTGCAACATGGAATACACAAGGAATGGAAAATTCTCACTATCAAGCGAGAACTTCCTTTTTCAGATGTACCAGAAGAGGAGGTGGTCCAAGAAGAAGCAATGCACTTAAAGAATTATTCAATTGGTTCTACAGGAGGCAATTACAAAGGATGAGATCAAAGAACCAGCAATCTGAAACTACACAAACACCTCAAGATAGAGACTAATGATTTACTAACACATTTCTACCTCTTACAAAATATTTGCTGAATTATAATCAGTCCTTGCAAAATATTGTGTGTACATTAGTTTTTGATTCTATCTTCAGAGAAGTTCATGTGGAATGCACAGAACACAGCCTTATCCAATGTAGGTAAGTAGTGCATGAGAGGAGATGAAGGCCTTCTTGACCTAGTCTCTATAGCTTTCACTCTGCTGCCTTTAGCTCTTCCTAGAAAATCATCCTTATCAAGCAATTCAATCTGCGAGACAAAAACCTCACTTTAAAAAAATTACAATTACAATAACATTTTGCAAAAGATTAAATGGAAACTACCTTCTGCAACTCATCCTCAATTACTACTTTGTCTTTCATCAAGTTGCATGAGCCAACCCTTTCCACTTTATCAGAATCTGCCTCAAGCTTGAAATCTCTGCCAAAAGACTCTACACCTAACTCAATAAGCCTGTTCTCAAAATCCTCATCTCTAAGGGAAGGTTTCTCCTCATCCACTCTTTTAAGGCACAAGGCAAGTGCATCAGGAGCAGGGATAAATGAGTGGTCAGATGTTTGCAAATCAAGTGCCAAAAACTCTTCCTTTGACTCTACTTCTGTATCAATAAAGTCTTTGGTCACCTCACAAGCTTCTGAAATTGCTGCAATACAGTAGTCTTCCCTGATATTGAAGAGACATTGAAGATAGGATAAAGGAATAAAATCTTTTTCATTGATATAGAAGAAAGGAAGGCTTGGAACAATAATAGAGGATTCAGATATGCTTGCTTCCTCTGAGAGGGCTCTTCAGTAATAGTGAAAGCCCTAAATTCAGCAACATCAAGATTGGCACTTTCATTCTCCTCAGCTTGAACATCAATTTCTTCCTCTTCTAAAATCTCACTTTTCTCTAGCTTTGAGACTGTGGTGACATTTAAGTTTTCTTCCTCCTTCTCTGCATCAATTTCTGATTCTTGCTCTTTATCTTGTATTTCTGCTCTCAAAAATAGAAAGAAAAGAAAGGAGACGTCCTTGGGGACAAGGTTACAAAGCTTTTTATGAATTGGACAAGAAATGGATGAAGGGCATGTGAAAGAGATTCTATTTGAAAATCTACTGAACCTCTTTGTAACTTTGGTTTTCTCCACTGACAGCTGAGTAAAATCGGTAAGGTGACAAAAATCATTATCTCCGATATGAAAACAATGAGCTTCAATTGACATTTCAAATTGTTTGTACTCCTCTTCAAGAATGTCCTTAAGCTTCATCAAAACATCTGAAAGAACAAACCTTGGATTGAATATCTCCATTGCATCTACGTATACCTTCATGTCATGGCCATCTTGCAAAATAGCATTCAAGAGTCTTTCACTTGGGCTTTCTTCAACAAGTTCATGTCCTCCCTCAACACTTTTACTCATTGTGATATTTGAGAAAAACGCTGGAATAATTCTGAAGAAGTCTTAGAAGTCTTGATATGAAAGAGCCCGAATGAAGCAAAAACAAGTGGTCCAAAAGTTTTGGAATGCTTCTATCGCTTGGTGCGGGCTTTGGCAATTTGAAGGTTCGAAAAAAAAAGAGAGGGTTTTGCAAAATAGGGCTTGGAAGTCACTATATGGCACAGCCCGACTAAGCGAAAATAAGTGGTCCAAAAGTTTAGAAAAAAATTGGGAGAGAGTTTTTGAGAATATCCGATGGAGCACGTGGAGCATGGCAAAAACACCTTAAATAGTGACCGTTCGTGCCACGTGGCAAAAATGATTGCATGACACATGTATCCAACGGTCCTATGTACGACGGATTCGAGGTATAAAAAGTTGATTTTCTTGGAAACATTTCTATTATTCACCGACACGGTATCAAGCGAGATCACTCCTCCGAAATTTCCAGAATCTCCTTTTACCCTTTTCACCTTGTTTCAGACATAGCTAGAACCAAGCGATTGCGCATTTTCAATACTTTTGGAAGCTTTCAATCGGAAGGTGTTCATGGAGAATTATATGACATACCTATTCCCACATTAATGTCACTGGAATGGGAAGTTCCTGATCCAAATACCATAACAAGCTTCAAATCCAAAATCAAAGATGATATTCTTAAAGCTATGTCTCCTAGAAGGATTTCAAGAAGGATAAAAATTCAATGGTTCTTGCCTATACATGTCTTTGTGGCATGTTTCAATACAATGGAATTGGAGAGGACAAGAACGAAGTGGCTTAATAGAAGATTATCTATGACTGATCTGGACACTGTACTTGGAGAAGGATGGAGTACCAAGGAAACTTTTCATATTGGCGACAATATCAGTTGTAGAGTAAGCCCAAATTCTATGTCTATCTCATATCAACTATGTCGTCAATCCCTAGTTTTGGGCTATGACTATAGGAGATGGAAAAGCAAGCTTGGTAGTTGGGTCCCTTTGGATTCTGAAGAGAATTGTCCAGAGTTTGAATTTAATATCATAGTCCATCCATTCATAGATCCTAGGAACCTCATAGTAACATCAAACAGGAGACTACAACATGTAAGAGAGTCGCTTGGGTTTCTGGACAAAACATCACCTGAATATAGATTCAAAGTAGATGATATTGTTGTCAGTACAAGGATGGAGAGTGTAACCTCATGCATCACATGTCTCCCCCCAAAAAAAGTTGTATTTGAGCCACTTGCAAGGGCAAGTTTGTAAAGCTGAAAAGGATTTCTCCAATAATGTAATCAATATATTCTGCTAAATTTCATCTTGACTTCTTCACAAAAATGGTCAACATATTGTTCACAACACAAAACAAGGTTTAACAGTTGAATATCAAATTATTGATACTGAATTTAAGTACAGAATATAGTCCCAAAAAGGGTGTGTTCATATGGACAAAATGAACAAAACAAAAGCCAATTTGTGGAATCACTCAACAAAATCAACTTTTCTTTTGGCATGGGATGACCCTGGTTCTTTAGAGAATCTTTCTCTCTTCTGTTTGCTTCGATCAAATTTGGCTGATTGAGGTTCAAGTTCCGGTGTTTTAAGCTCTTGAGGTGTTGGAAAGGAAGACTTTGCAGTGGATTCCTCAACTGGTGGTAAGTTCGGCTCTTCTCTGAGATCCTTAGGTGTTGGCGAGGGAGATTTGGTAGTGGGGTCTGGTTTTGGAGAAGGTTCTTTGGAGGTTGGCTTTGGAGACTTGGCAGTCTTCTTGGGGAACATAAAAAAGAAATTGAATGGAGAGCCAACATTTGCCCTCTTACTTTCTTTGTTGGATGAACGACACTTCTGAATTTTAAATTTCACTGGTGAGTGAAACGGAAGACCTTTAGTAGCACTCTTCTCTTTGACAGGGGTCTTCTTTTTGCTTGGGGTTTTCTCTTTGACAGGGGTCTTCTCTTTGATAGGAGTCTTCTCTTGAGCTGGTGAAGAGCTCTTCTCTTTGGCAGGAGGGCTAGGGGTCTTCTCTTTGAGTAGGAGGGCTAGGGGTCTTCTCTTTAGCAGGAGGGCTAGGGCTCTTCTCTTTAGCAGGAGGGCTAGGGCTCTTCTCTGTAGCCTGAGGGCTCTTTCCTTTTGAATGGGTCTTCTCTTTAGTAGTGCTCTTTTTCCCCTTGGAAGATCTGCTCTTAGTAGGGCTCTTCTTTCTTTTCTTCTTCTCTTTGGCAGAGGTCTTTTTCTTTTTGGATGAGCCATCCTTGACATGGCTTTCCTTCTCCTCCTTTTTTCTTTTCTTTGAAGTTGTACCCTTGGCTCCTTTATTAGGTGGAAAGGGGGAATCAGGATCAACTGGATTGATAGATCCTCAACATAATTAGAGGGAAAAATATCTACAGGAAATTGGAGAATCATAAGAAAATTTGAAACAAAAAATCTAATATTAGCATGTTGTTAAAGCTGTGTTTATGTTACACTGACAATTTGAAGGAAACCTTGGTCGTTGGCCTTGAATGTATAGGTCTCCAAGGGTATACACATGTTGCACTATGGCAACTAGTCCTTCCTTCTTAGTATGCTTGAAGCCTTATAGCCGCCCCTTTCAATGATATAGCATATTCCTCAGTTGTTGACGCACTCGATGTCGACCCTTAGAGCTTGGCTGCATGTAGACCCAAGCCCCAACCCTAAATCTTGTTGAGCCCAAACTCCATTCTCAACTCTTGTGTTATGCAGCACAAACTCTTCCACCTTCTCCCTAGGTCTTCTCACATTACTAGAAGAGGCCATGGTGGTAAGAAAAGAGAAGAAGGGAAAAGAAAAGCTTGTTTTACAACAGAAGAGTGGAGAGGAAAGAAAGTTTAGGGTTTTCAGTGCAGCAATGGAAAGCTTAAAAGAGGGTTAGAGTTAGCAATGGAAAGCTTAAAAGAGGGTTAGAGTTTGAGAATAGGCTTCCTCAACCTAGAGTAGACAAAAGAGAGATAGAGTTTCTGCAGCAATGGAGAAGGAGGGATCTTGAGAGAGAGAGAGAGAGGGAGATTGAGAGAGAGAGAGAGAGAGAGAGAGAGGGAGATTGAGAGGGAGTTTGAGAGGGAGATTGAGAGGGAGGGAGCTTGAGAAGGAGGGAGAGCTTGAGAGGGATGGAGTTTCTACAGTAATGGAGAGCTTAGAAAAGGAAGAAAGAGGGAGAGGGAGCTTGAGATTGAGGGAGCTTGACAAGGGTGGGAGAGGGAGCTTGAGACTGAGGGAGCTTGAGAGAGGTATGGAGCTTGACAAGGAGGGAGAGCTTGAGAGAGGTATGGAGGTTCTACAACAATGGAGAGCGTAGAAGAGGAAGAAAGAGGTTCAAAATGAGCTTTCCAAACCTAGAGTATGTTGGGAAGAAGTTTGAGAGGGAAAACACACTTTTGAGAAAAAAATAAAATTTTTCAATTTTTAGGGTATTTCATCTGCACGATTCTAGGTGGGGGGACCTCTAAGTTTGGGCCCAAGAGGTAGGGGGACAAGAGTAGTAATTAGGCCCCATTAGCAAACCAAAGCCTAGGCCCCCTATGGTCAAAGAAGTAAAAAATGTGCACCCAGCCCTCTTCCTATATTGGTCCATTCCCAATCAAAATTTAATCCAAGAGGCCCTCTTTGGGTCCAAAAAATTCCTAATGTCTTAAATGCCTCTCTTAAGAGTAAAGTTGATACGTATTAAGATAAAAAGGTATGTATTTCTTGGATCAAGAGAATTTAAAACACGGATCTAAGCGAGCTCAAAAATTATGATAAAAGCCATGCTTTGATATTTATGATAATAAACACAAATAAATGTTTAGTATGATAGGAATCTTAAAATAAATACATAATCTTCACAACTTTGACTTTAAGAATGAGAAATGTTGATGAGAGGAATTTTTGTGGCCCAAGGGATAAGAATGAAGGAGCGTGCTCACACCCCGCGAGGATAATAAAGCTTGTAGAGTATGTATGAAACCTTAGGGAAAAAGGATATTTCATGGCTACCAACCTCGGGTGTATAACTATTTCCCGTTGTAGTAAAGTGAAGTGTGGGACTGTTGCATGTGCAGATGGCGGAAGTAGTTGACAAAGATACGGCAATAGCTGCGAGGTGCAATATGGGAGATGAGGAAAATTTGAAAGAGAGAGAGAGAGAGAGAGGGCAAAGAAGCCAAGAGAAACTTTATGATGAAGAGAAGGCTAGATGGTAGCTAGTTGGTTTGCAGGGATCTGAAAGTCATTGCGAGAAGATGGACTTTTGTGAAGATACACAGGAGGTTTGGACTTGTTCAAAGCAAAGAGTGCATAGAAGTGACAAAGGATCTTGTAGGATGGTTGCTGCCCTAGGATTCCTTGCTGAAGCTGTATTGGAACTTGGACCAGTCCAAGGCTTTTCTCATTGATTCTTGCTATAGTTGAAGATGAAGGTCTATAAAGTATGGCTGCAGAGTCCTTGTAGCTATTTTTTGTGAACTTTTGAAGTTAAAAGCTTTTACCCCTCTTAATTCTTGGTGTTGTTTTTCCGGCCTTAATCCCCATGTCGTTTTAGGGTTGTTGAGGGATAGATGTGTTTCTAATCTATCTAATGAAAAAAATAGTGTTTTGGATTGTTTCTATTGTGAGTGGATTGTTTCTATTGTGAGTGGATACAGATGCTTTTGTTTTGATGTGTTGTTGTGGTATGGTATTGTTTTGATTGAATTTATGAGGTTGGACCACTAGAGGTATTAGCTTGTTGTCGGGGTTGTTTATTTCAAGTCAATTTTGACTATCAAAAATTGTTGAGAAGGTATAGGGTTGTTTCTGTGTTAGGAAGACATCGCAATAGTCAAGTGGTTGTGTAGGGATCTTGTTCTGACCTATTTGAGTTGAGGAGAAGTGTCCCTAAGTCATAGTTGATTGTTTAAAGTATGTCAGAAGTCAGTTGTGAGCAATTAGAAAGATTTTTAGTTTGATGGGTTTTCTGTGGCAATTGTGAATCAGTTGTTGTTACAAGGTTGGACCCTTTGTTTGGCTTAAGTGTATGGAGGGTATAGAAGTGTTATCTGACATAGAGGGGAGAGAATATGTGTCAGTCAAGTCGATTTTTGTTGGTTGGTCGGGTACAAAAAAATTGGTGGCAGTTGTGGGCTTGCACTAGGCAACTGAGAGCCTCTAAGGTGATCTCTTGTTGAGATTAGAAGTTCCTGAGGGACTATAGAAGTCTGAGGATGTTTGGAGAAGTTTCTGTGTCACATAAGACTTCAAGGACAGGCGGTTCTGTTTGGCATAATTCTGAGGTAGAACTCTCTAGGAGGAAGATCAAGGAGGATCGGCATGACAACCAGGAAGGTCTAGGGATTGTGGAAATTAAGTCTCCTCATGCTGGAGGATCGTAGAGGATCCATTTTGGACTGGGGTAAGCCATCAAAATTTGGAAGCAGGTAACAATGAGAATCTGACTTGTTTGTGGACAGCCACCATGAGAATTTACTTTCAATAGCCAGTGGTCTCAGCTAAGGGCATCTGCTTAGTTCTGAGAGGTTTTAAGACTAGGATTTAAAGCTAGCTGTGGAGGACACTTTGGGAATCTTGAAAATAGATTTTTGACAGGAAACAAGTGGAGGACTTTGAAGGTAAAATCTAAGTAGTTCTACGTGAGCTGAAGTTGTTATGGTTAGTTGGGAGTCAGTTTAGAGATCAGAAGGGGCTCTTGGTTGATGGTGGATAAGAGGTACTAGAGATGAGAGCTGACCCAAGAGGACAATTTGAGTAGGTAGTTGGATTGAATAGGGAGGTTGGGAGGGTATTGATATATTCAATTGGGGGAGCTGAGGACCAAGGGATGTCAACTGGGTGTGTTGGTCCCCTTAAGTGGTGTTTCTACTATGTTGTGGTGCTTGTGATAGTCTCCACTCACGCTGGTGAGCTTTAGATGGGGCTATAAAGGTAGGTTCTCCCGAAGCCAGCATTGTTTTGGTGCCTCCGCAGAGGAGGGCTTTCAAGAAGGCACCCTTTAGTTTGCTATTTGTTCATATCAAGCAGGTTGGAGCTGATGGAGAAGCCACTAGTTTTACATGGATATGGATATGAGGTTGTACATGATTTCATTCATCTTTTAAGAAAGGACTGCATATTTATAGGAATTAAGGATGACAAGGCCGTACGTTCCTTGCACATAAGGTTTCAGGTTCTGTAGTTTTTTTGTACTCTTCTTTGTGAGATCATGTAAAAGATAGTTGGAAGCTTTTGTCAAAGGCCTTGCTTCACAGATTTTCATTGGAGAGAGGCATAATGGAGGCTTGTAAAGTTCTCTCAAACATCAACTAGCTTGATGGAGAGCGGACTACAGACTTTCAGCTATGGTATGTGGATGCATGGTTGGCTTATTTTGAAATGTTTGATGGAATGGATACTGTGCTCCAATACCTTCAGTTTATGTGCTTTGTCAAAGCTTTGGAACCAAAGTGGAAGATGAGGGTTGTGAGGCATGGGTGTACCAGTTATGATGAGGCCATACACTATGCATTTCGGAAAGAGATTAGGTCCTTGAATAAAAAGAAGAGAAAGGAGAAGCATGGGAAGCATAGGTCAACAACAGAGACTATACATGATAGAAATGACGTTTCTTTCAGAGAGGATACTTTATTCAAGGATGTTGTGGGAAGTGATAAAAGAGGATGTAACCACTAAGGAAGATAGTATGGATACTTCCATCGGGAACTCTGAGAATATGCAGGAAATGAAAGGAAAATTTGGATCTGTGGATTTAGGAGAGTCATCACTCCCAAGTAGTGATGGTATGTTAGCTGAACATGATATTGAGTATTCTAATGAGGGGAATGGCCTTTTTGAAGCTTTTCTTAGAGATTAGGAAGACGAAATGGTCAGTGATGATTTCCTGGAAAGGAAGGATGTTAACCTGGACTCCCTAGATCATAGCCAGTTTGCATGTGGCTGCTTTACTTTTGATGAAGGTGAGGTGTGGGGTATCGCAAGCTAGTTTGCGGAGGATGATACCCGCAACCATGGTAGTCTGTCCACCATAGTTGGAGTAGGTGCCGCTATCGAGGAAAAATCAGAGCACCTATCTATTTGACAACAGAGGACCTATCTATTTGACAACAAGTAGGGATTCTAATGGAAATAGATAGCCAACTGATATTTTCAGCTGATTCATCATAAAATGATAACCATGAGTTGTTATATGAGACCGTTGAAGAATAGATGTATCTTGAAGATATGTGTATGGATCTGTACACAGATGCTGAGACTGTTAATGCAGCTGTTCAAGGTAACCAAACATTTTATTCAAACTAGAAACCACCTAGCTCCTATCTAATTATTCATAGCATGCAGCCTCAACATACTCCACCACTTGGATCAAATGGCTTGTGCATGGCTGTGTCATGCAGCAAGTCCTCATCTCACAAGAGTCTTTAGCAACTTCTTGACCATCCGGTAAGTCCAAGGTATCATTTATAAGCATGGATCTGATATCGAACGCTTGTGGGCTCATATCCAATTGAATAGAGTCGTCTTGCTCAAAACCATCCGGATTTTACATAGCAGAGAAGTCCATAGAAGTAGCCAATTCTTCATCCATGTTGTCACAAATATCTTCATCAAACAAAGATAGATGACAACTCTGCTTTCTCAACATAGCTATCTTTGCATTATCATTCTGCACATTCTTTTGTCTGTTAAAATCGAGCTCCATTTTTGGTTCAGTTTCACTAAGATCATTAATATCCCAACCATCAAATATATTAACCATCACATCTTCCACAAAATCGCATTGCCTCTCCAAATAGTTGTAACTAGCCACACTGTCTTTCAGGTCCATAGCAACTGCTAAAACACTGTCTTTCAGGTCCATAGCAACTGCTAAAACACTATTAAGTTCTACAGGTCTGTGGGCTCCTGAGATCTTGAGAAACGATAATGCATCATGTTCTCCACATATAGTCCCTAGGCATCATCCAACTGTATATGCAATTTCCATGAAAGTCGTAGTAGCAATGATGGAGTTTTGTGAAGATTCACAGGAGTTGTGTTGAGGAGGTTTGGACTTGTTCAGAGAAAAGAGTGCATAGAAGTGATAGAGGATCTTGTATGGTTGGTGCCCTAGGATTCCTTGTTGCTCTGTTGAAATTCGGACCAGTCGAAGGCCTTTCTCAATGATTCTTGCTGTGGTTGATTCTTGCTGTGGTTGAAGATGAAGGTCAGCAGAGTATGGCTGTAGATTTCTCTTCTATACTTTTTTCCTAAGCATCAGCAGGTGCTTACTTTCTCCTCCAAGAGGACAAGCACTCTAGAATCAATTGTATATCAGAAAGTAATGGTTCAACACATGCCAATCTCACCATTCTCACAAAGTGATATAACATATCCATAAACTCTTTGTGGCATTTTAAATTCAATATTATCAAGCTCCTGATGGATGTTTTGTTTAGTCGAAACCATTTAAACTCGAGGTACTGTATTTGAAAAAATAATAAATATACATGTGCATGGTCATGGTTTGAAAATATTATACAATATGCATTTTTTAATACAAGTAGCAATCATGTACTTTAGTATCGTCTTTTCTTTCATTCTCATATACATATTTAAGTAAACATTTAACATTTGAACTACTAAGAGAAAAAGTAATGTTTGGATAATACTCTAGCCATGAAATAAAAGATCACTCAGTGTTGTAGAAAGAACAAATATCTAGCTTGTAAGGAAATGAACACTCTAACAAATAAGTCTTTAAAAATATTTAGGTTAATCTTCTTACAAATAATATATTCCTCGGATATAATACATTAAATCTCTGAGTGAATGGCCTTTTCTAACTTTCTGGTAGGAAAAAAATAGCCCAATCCTTACGACTCTTCAAAATCCTTAAAGAACACATTTTGAAGCTCCTTGTTATAGTCCATTTTAAATTCTAAACAATGATTTGCAATTAGTAATTTAAAGTTTGTTTCTTAAATAAAATGTAACTACTCACAATAAGGTTCAAATATTAAATTTTGTACAGACAATGCAAAATTGTCTATTAATCATTTTTTAACTAATTATTTTTATTAACTTATATACTTGTGTTTACTTGTTTTGCAGACCCATCCCGGACATTACCCAGGAGTTAGTCATTAAATACTAAAGAAAATGCCTATATTTTGTGTCAAGCTTACCATAATGATGGTTACAACCTAGAATGAGATGGTACACCTCGGTCTTCAAGAGAACATCGATGTCCCCTCTAATCACTGCTCCCTATGGCTCCTCCAACACTATCATCTTGAGGATATGGTTATAGGCACAATCCAAGCTATAAATGAACCATGAGATGATCGAGACAACTAAGGGTTGAGATTTATAACCTTTCTCTAGCCCCCCTTTAGGAAAAAGGATTTTGTTGTAAGCTATCAAGACTGTATTATATTCTTGGTAGCTATAGGGTGACTTTTGTTGCAATGCAGGTATTGTAAATGTATGTATTATATTTTATTTAGCTATAGGGTGATTATCCTTCCAATGAAAGTATCTTAAATGCCTCTCTCAGTAGAAAAGTTGATATGTATTAGGATAAAAAAGGTGTGTCTTTCCTACATCAATAACAATTAAAATGACAAACCACTTACACCCCACTCTTTGAGGGGTGTGCATTCTCCACCCTTCGTGCAATGTTGGAGTTGCTAAGTTTGGAAACCATGTATGTTTGGAGACTCGTTTTGGAGAAATGCTAGTGTTACAAGCCTCGTTCGGTGAGTCCTTAGCATTTGTGGTTAGTAATTCACAATTTCTACATACCATATATTTTCTAAATAATATTTGAGATTCTTTCAAACCCTTTGTAGGCTCATGAAAAAGATGCTTCCTTTCAACAACAAGATGACAAGCACAAGGAAACATGCTAGGAGAGTATTGACAGCACTTGGAACACGGATTATGAACGTATACATGTATGTGTCAATGACTGTCAATTTAAAGTTTGATTTTTAAAGAAAATGTATCTATTCACAATCAACTTCAAATATTAAAGTTTGTAGACAATTCAAGTTGTCTATGAATCATTTTTTAACTAATTATTTGTATTACCCTATATAGTTGTGTTGACTTATTTTACAGACCCATCCCAGGACATTACCTAGGACTTTGTCATTTAATACTAAAGAAAGTGCCTATATGTTGTGTGAAGCCTACCATAATGGTGGTTACAACCTGAAATGAGATGGTACCCCTTGATCAAGACAACATCAATGTCCCCTCTAATCACAACTCCCTATGGATCCTCCATCACTACCATATTGAGGATATGGTAATAGGGACCAACCAAGCTACAAATGAACCATGAGATGATCAACAGAACTAGGGGTTGAGGTTTAGAACCACTCTCTAGCCCCCCTCTAGGAAAAATGATTTTGTTGTAAGCTATCAAGAATGTAATTTATTCTTGGTAGCTATAGGGTGACTTCTGTTGCAATGCAAGTATTGTAAATGTAAGTATTCTATTTTATTTTTATATAGGGTGATTATCCTTCCAATGTAAGTATGTTAAATGCCTCTATTAGTAGAAATGTTGATATGTATTAAGTTAGAAAAGGTGTATCTTTCCTACATCAATAACAATTAAAATGACGTTGGAGTTTGCATACTTCATCCTTCAATTGATGTTGGAGTTTCTAAACTTGAAAACCATGTATGGTTGGAGCAATGCTACCATTAGAAGCATCTTTTGGTGAGTCCTTAGCATTATGTGTTAGCATTTAAGAATTTTGACATATGATATCTTTTATAAACAATATTTAAAATTCTTTCAAACCCTTTGTAGGCTCATGAGAAGATGCTTTCTACAGACAACAAGATGCCAAGAAGAAGGGTGAATGCTAGGAGAGTATTGACTACACTTGGCATGGATTATAAACGTATACATGTATGTATCAATGATTGTGTGCTATTTCGGAGTGCTCATAAAGGTGCAACTCAATGTCACGAAATGTGGAGAGTCTCGTTATCGAAGTGATTTGTAAGGTATGATTATTCCTCGAATGTGTTGAGGGATTTTCCTATCATACTCCACATTCAACACATGTTTATAGTGCAACTCTATTTCCGCACTCATGACATGCCATGCACACAATTGTTCCACCGCACAATGAGGGTCCCACTAGATTCAATGGCATGGAAACACCTAGAAGAGGAGTGGTTGGAATTCAAGGAGGATAAGCCTCATCACTTATGCCTTGCATTGGCGTATGAATGGATTCAATCCATTTGGTCTCAAATCGACATCATGGACCACATGGCCAGTGGTAGTAGTGAACAACATTTTCCCTCCTTGAAAATCCATAAAGAAGGGACATACAATGCTAGCTCTTCTCATGCCCAAAAAGAACAAGGTTGATAACATGGATGTGTAACATGAACCTTTGAGACACTATGATGTGGAATTCAAGTGTGCCATAATGTATCCCGATGACGATCGCTTACACAACATAGCACAATGGTGAAGGCAATTTTTATGTGGATAATGCATGACTTTCCGAGAAACACCATATTGGGGAATATGGGAATTTCTCACAAGTTTGGGACACGTGGTCAAAAGTTTGGATTAACCATAACTTGAACACCACTAATCCAAAATGAGCGCATTATAGCTCTTTAGATTCCATTTTTCAAGCGCTTTCCAACAATAGGTCATATGATAGGGTTTTGAGAAACTTACAAACATGTTATCCATGTCCCCTTTTTTAAGTATTCAAAAATGGGAATTGGGAAATTCCCAAATTCACTAGTATGATGTTGAGATATGGAGAGTGCTCCAGTATGTTTTCTATTCTCAATTATCTTGAATTTGTTTTGAATTATCTAATATTAGATGGCTCTAGATATATTTTATTTGTGCATTATGCATAATTAGGACTCATAACATCCGATCACAATGCTTATCCTATTTGTGGGTTGTCGCTTGTTACATCGTGGCCTATGCATCTAAAGAAGGTCATGTATGAAGACCATCACAATTTTTTTCCAATTGATCATGAGAATTTTGTTCCATCTACAAAAGAAGCCCACCCCCACATCCTCTAAGAGTAGGAGATTATGAAGTATTGTGGTGAAAAGGATCGTCCCATACACCACCATCGGGAATGACAAGGTGCTGAATCTTTTTTCGTACCCCATATTGGTCAAAGATAAGAATGACATGGTGCTCAACCTTATTTCGGGAAAAGCAAGGATAATGGACACATCAATGTTGAAGAAGGTGAATAAATTTTGTATTCTCAATAGTGAAGTTATGAAGATGTGGGTGGTGGCAAGGTATGAAGAGGCGAGGAGAAACCGATATGAGGAGAGAAGAGAATTTAGGATGCATTCGAGAGGCCTATCATTTCCTCTGCAACTTGCACCACTTCCAAAAGATTGTACTGTTTATTGGCTTTATGAAGAAATGGAAAAGGCCAAAGAACATGGAGAGAGGGTGATAGACGAAGAGTGGGAGTATGCAAGAGGACACGAGCCTCTGTAAGTGTGTCTCTACTTTCTCTTTTTATTTTCAATTAGAATCTCATGATATGGTTATTCAATATCATAAATATATTTCATTTTAGTATTGTAGTATAACGTATACAATGTCACTTGTGGTTTGAAGGAAGGCAGTTATGGAGCCAACATATAGATATAAAGAGAAATACCTAAGGTTGTGGGGTTATGGCAAACTGAGCAAGAAAGTGCAGAAATGCTTGATTATTGTGACATGATTTAAAACATCCTAAAGGTGGATTAAGGACATTCTAAATTTTTATATTGGATGTAAAGTGGCTCAAGAATGTGTGTGGAGGTGCTCATGAAATCATGAAAAGACATCCAAATGGATTTATGGCGATCAATTCCACAAAATTTTGTTAAAACAGAGAGAGACACATTCGTGCTACCTCACCATTGTGAACAAGTAAATTCCAACCTAAGCTTTTATTCTATCATACTTCTTGTGATTCATCATAAATGCACAATTTCTCCCTTGAGTGAATCTCTCACGTGGACATGAAATCTTTTGATGTAACCAGTCATGCCCACTTTGCATGGGTGCCATGGCATCATCAGAAGAAGAAGCTGTCAGTGGTCTTCTACGCATGGTGGGCACCTAGTTGTCAAGCCCTCCCTCTTCTCCCTTCACAAGCCCTTCTCCTCTTATCCCTTCACAAGTCCTTCTCCTCTTCTCCCTTCATAAGCCCTCTCTCACCTTCACAAGCCTTTCTTCTCTTCTCCCTTCACAAGTCCTCCCTCACTTTCACAAGAAAACCCACTTCTCACCTTTACAAGCCCTTCTCATAAGCAAACCCTTTTTTCACCTTCACAAGCATTCTGCCTTCACAATAAAACCCTCTTCTCCATTCACAACAAATAAAGGCATCCCTCCACAAGCATCACAAGTAAGCCATATTAAGATATGTACCATATCCTTATTTCTTTAATTTATTTAATCTTTTTTAAAAAAGTAAACTGATTGCTAGGGTTTGAGATTTACCTCAAATGTATTACTTGCTCTATTGGGTGCTTGCTTTATCGCTTGCTTGCTCTCTTGTATGCTTAACTAGTTGTATTAATAGTTAATTTAAGAAAAACTTTACTCATCTTTTTTTTTTTGTGGCTAGGTCAAGGCATTCTTTGGATAGGTGATGGCAATTTTTGGATAGGTGACGGCAATCTTCTCTAAACTCCGTCAACCATGTACAAGCTTCTAAAATAGAATAAGAGGTAAGCCTTGTGAATGAACTCTTTGTTTTTCTTACACCTTCGTGTGTCGAGGATTAAGCCTGCTATATATGCTACTACATGCGCGGAAATATATGGTGTTATATGCATGGTCATAGTAGCATATTTATAGCCATGTAAGGTTGCCTTTCCATAAATGCATTCTTTTTAATTTATGTGGATCTAGATGTAGTTGCACTCTTCGTTTGTTGGAGTATCACAACTCTTATATCTTCTCACCTCCTTTGTAATAACCCTAGCTAATGTTTTGAGCTCTCATTCCCTCCTCGAGTAGAGGCTGAGCGAAGGATCCAAACACTTTAATTCAGACTAAAATCTTCTTACATTCTTGTCCTTCAAAGATAATCTTTGCGTCTTACTCTTCACAAATACTATTAAAATCCTCTTGTTGCATGTCCTTATACTTCTCTTCTTTGTAGTGTCTCTATAAACCCTACATGGCATAGTCAAAGTTAGACCCATGATACATACAAAATGTAACCCTATGTGTAAAGTTTGATTCTGGGATTTTTTTGGTGTTGTGATTTATTTTACATTCATTAATTAATACACGATGAGTTCTTTGATGCTCATCCTATATCCCTGCTTGATCCTTGACCATTCATTTTTGTATCCTCTGCAAGCACCATGTGGAGTAACACAACAAATTATTTTAGAGCTCAACTGCAAGTGTAATAGTCTAATAGAAGTGAGGCTTGCATTATGGTAGTGTGTTATGCTAGAGTTGTAGCCAATATATTAGCTTGGAGATTTGCTTGGTATAGCTGCTTGTTTTGTTAGCCAATAGTGGCCAATGTGTGTTACTAAAACTTTATCTCATATCAAAACTTTATCTCATATCAAAAGTTTTAATTTTGAAGGAAACTACCATAGATCGAGTCCTCTCTCTCTCTCTTTCTTCCCTTAGTCTTCGGAGGCATGTCAACTATTTGTATTCTTGGTTGCACTTTAATCAGAGCTTATAGCTTGTCTGTTTCATACAAGGCTTGATAAGCATAATGGGTCAGCATGACAATAACACCCAGGTACATATCCTTCTTCTTTTTTGCTTTGCTTGTTTTCTAAGTCAACTTTGACTTTAATGCCAGGTGTAGCTCTTGCTTACGTAGTAGAATCGTGGAAAAAGACGTTGTAATCAACCTTTCACAAGACCACACAAGTGCAACAGAAAAGCTAGCGTAGCAATAACCTGGCCCCTTGCTCAGCTGTATATAGGTAGCAAAGAGCGCCTTGCATGAAGAGGGTGTTTGACCACCCTACGGGTCATCAGCCAAACTTGCCACACTCCTATGTTTGCAAGGCAACTCTTTCTTATGTATAGGCAACTCTTCTTCTACATGTGCAAGCGTGGCTGTGCTAGGCTGGCTTGCTATACTGCATTCTTATGTTACTGGCGCAAGGCTGGCTGCTTAGGCACCGTCTTGTTCTTATATGCTATTGCACAAGGTTTTATTGCTGCTTACATTTCTTTTATGTGGCGGGTCCCTTCTCTTTTATGTGCAGATATTTCCTCTTCCCAAGGCTCCTTTTTTAGCCAACAATCAATGGCCACCAACTTCTTTGTTCCGTCGGAACTCCATTGCAGTAGAAGAAAAATAAGTCATGCTTGTTGTGCTGTGCAAAACCAAAGTCCAAGCGGCATAGGTTACCTACAAGGTATGCCCGCCTGCACCCAAGAAGCTGAGATCATCAGGGCCATCCAAGTTATGCCAACAATCAATGGCCACCATCTTCTTTGTTCTGTCAGAGCTCTGTTGAAGTAGAAGAATTTTTAGTCATGCTTGCTTTGCCACAAAACCCACCGTCTTGCCAAGTTTGTACCTTCCCCAATCACAAGGTGCAACTTGGCCTTCCCCAATCACAAGGTGATGGATGTAATTGGGAGATTTGAAGCTTGCTTCGATTTTTAGAGTTTACGATTTATCTTTTTTGTGCTCGAATCTTGCTTCACACTCTAAAGATAAATGTCGATGTGAGGACATTTTATTCTATTCTTTGCATGAAGTGGGATGCTTCAATATTGCATGCCCATGAATGCAAGTCATTAATTAGGAGCAAGGGAGTTATTATCAAGAGGGCCCCATGATAACCTAGAGTAGCCCATGTCTTATCATCACCCTCTTTAGAGGTACCTTTGGTTTTAGTGATGGTGAGAGTGTGAAAAGACTTTAGTCCTGTGGGTAGACCAGTAGGTCATCTCAAGTGCATTGTCAACCCCTCCTCGGATCACTCTTACATTCATGGGCATGCATATGTGTTGCGACATCTTTTAATTTTTTCAATTAGGGTATTACTCATATCTAATATTCTTTAGCACATGTTTTCTAGATCAGTTGGCTAAAATGGTGTGTGGTCTAGAATGGGATTATGTTGATGAGGTAAGACAAGGAAAAATACCATCTCATATGCGGTGTAAAAGTTTTAGTCGTTCTTTTCATGGTAGCGGTACTAGAACAAAAGAACATTTTTTTGGCATTGGTAATAATGTTGAAAAAATGTCATTGATTCAACCCACTTTATTAGATGTAAACCATGTCGTCAAGTTTAAAGTCACCTAATAAGCACCAATTTTCACATGCTTTGTTTTATTCAAAGTCACATAATAATGGACTGCAAATCTTTTGTGACACTAGATTTGCTATGGCATATTATGTATTGCAAATGTTTAGTGGTTCGCCCAACATTGAATGAGATAGTAGGCAGATAGGAGGTGGGATCTTTGGAAAGCCAAGTACTCAAAACACGCAAATGCTACAACTAGGTGGCAAAATTTAATACACTCTCTAACATTTTGGCAAAATGTTGATAATATTGTCAACATTACTAAGACTCTTATAGAACTTCTCAAGATTGTGGACACTGAGAAGCTCGTAATTGGTAAAGTGTGTTGGTTAATGTTTGAAGCTATATGACATATAAAAGACTTTAACCAATTCACTGTTAGGGAGAAGGCACAAATGGCAACCCAAGATAATGAAAGATGGCTTCAATTGTGTACACCTTTGCATGGGTATGGTTTTTCCTTGGAGCCTTGCTTCCAAACTCATTCTCAATCAACGAACAATGAAGTGAGTAGTAATTTTAAAACAATATGTGGTCAACTGTTGTTGGGTGATGAAAAAGAAGCTTTCTGGACACCAACGTGTGAAGTTTTCTAATAGAATTTGTAGCTTTGGGGATCCATGGCACTTGGCTACAATTAAGAAATTGAGTGCTCCGATGTGGTGGAAAGAGTATGGTAGTGAAACATTCTAGATGTAGCATGTAGCCACACGTGTGCTTTCAGTCAGAGCCTTGTCAAAAAGTTGTGAGAGAAATTGGTCAGCATTCGATTTCATTCAAACCAAATGACGAAATTGATTAAATGCATCGCATGCAGCTGACTTGGTATACGTATTTTGCAATATAAGAATGTTACACATGGCTTAGAATATAGCTACTCGTGGTGCACAATCTTGTATGTCATTGCCTTTGACTACTGAAGTAGTTGCAGAAGAGAGATGTAGTGAAGATGAGGATGAATGGGAAGTATGATCAGATGCCTCATATATGGATGAAGTTGATGCTATAGTGCCAGTGCTAGTAGAAAAATAATGTACTTGTATTGATCAACTTGAAATAATCAATCAAATGCAATGCAACTTGAAATATGACATTAAATTTTTGCAAGTATATATTTTCAAAAATAGAGGTTACCATTATAGCTTTAAATCATCTTTTACAACTAAATGTTTTAGAGTCTTCAAAAAACATGTTTGTCACTAAGATAAGTCTTCTGCATCCTCCTGGGTGATATCTCCATCTAAATCACCACCATGAGCACCTTGTAAGTAGCCACCACTAGCACGAGCACCAACACTTGCCAAGTAGATCATAAATGTTGAATAGCTCAATTGACACATTTCTCAGACTCTGATAATGTGCAATCACTACATGGATCTTTTGGTTCTCTACACGTAGTGATGTAACATCTGCTTCAAGTCTAGCAATCCTCTTAGTCACACTCTTTACTATTTGTCCTTTGCTAGCCATCTCGACGATCTTTTCATGCTCGTTGTGTAACAAGATGATGGGATGCTTTTGTGCTGACAAGGAAATATTTTCTCTTCTTGTAGTCGCTCGTTCCTTAGGGCTTCCTAGACCAATTCCTGCATTCTTTGGATATGAGAGGTCCAATCTACTCATCTCTTTAGGATATCTTGGACGAACATGTATTGAATAAAATATAATTGCCATTTGATTGTTGTTTGGCATTTCTCTCTCTTTCTGTATAAACCTTAGTATAGTAGCAAGACCTTGGCCAATCTCACATGTTGAAGATCAGAGAGTTTCAATGGGGACCCCTCCTTTGCTCGACCACTTATCTCAAAGAAAGTGTCATGTACAAAGTGGTAAGGACATAGCTTCTTCACGTCCTTAAGTGCTCCAAACCTTCTTCGTTTGAGATATCCTCAAAGAAATTTGATAGATCTTGCTCGCCAAATCGACGAGTCTCCTCTTATAGTATGCTTTGGGACTCTACATGATCTAATCCCTCAACCTGTCTATATCCTTCACCAGCTCCTTTAGCCCGCCGCCATTTGGTTAATTTGTATAAAAATATATATATATTTGATTTTATTACATTTAAAAAATAAGAAATTAATATGCAAAAAATTTAGAGACAATCATATGTAGACAATGTAGAAAAAATTTAGTATAGTCACACTTAAATATTTGAGACAATTTAAAGATGCATAGTCACATTAGTCACACTTGACTTCTTGAGACAATTTATAGTAACATTTCCATTAATATTTGAGAGAATTCAAATAGACTCTTTGAGATACAAATCTGAGATTTATAATAAATCGATGTTACTTGTGAATCGAAGGCAACTAGCCATCATATGGACACAACCTTGAGAACCTTTTAATGTGTAGCCTAGTTTTTTGAGCTCCATGCATACAAAAAGATAAATTTATTTTGCTGGTGGCCTTGATAGGGGATATATTGACATCACTAATCACATGGTTTTGCTTATCCGAGCCATTAATACAGTAACTTCATCATTTGAAAATGGCTTTAGAATATAATCAAGAAAGCGCTTGATTTGGAAACTCATAGAAAATACATCTTGGGCCTTATTGTAAGGGGGAGAGCTTGCAGAAAAGCATTCAGGCACAACATGTTTGTATTTTTGTTGTCTTTATCTTTTGTCTTTCATTAGGAAGTTTGTTCTAGAAAATGAGATGTGCTTCGTGTGCATGTTGCATGACCCTAGTCTGCCAACCCCACACATAAGTTACATTACATGTGCTCTCATCAAAATGAAAAAGAATATTCCTACCATGCAAATCATTGTGGAGGAGATCCTTGTCATGCATGTACTCAAGGGTTTCCAAGAGGCCATTAATGATTTGTAGGATGTGACTTCTAAATGTCCCTGTTGTGCCTACATTCTCTGGCATGTCTTGGAAATCCCTTGGCATAGGTCTTAATTCATCAGTTTGAAGTTGGCTCATCCATCTTTCTAAATGTCCACCATTCCAAAATAGATAGATGATTGCTAGTTTGTCCTCTGAATGCACTAATCCCTTTGCTAAAATGATACCACTATGAGTGATATGCACTCGAGTGGCCTCATGCATTGCCATCATCTCTTCATCTCTGGTGACATAATTGATTTCCCATGAGTGATGCACATTGCAGTATAGCAATTATCTAGAAAGGCCAGGTCATCCACTATGACCTTGCACACAAAGCCAAATGCAGCTTCACCCAATCTGGCAGCAGCACAGCAGGCACCTAGCAAGATTTCTAGGCATGAACTATCCACCAGAGCAACTATAGAGTTGGTGCATTGTCTATGGAAATGACCTCTATTTTGGCAATTTTTGTAGGGCGACCAACCTCTTGCTCTTCCTTAACTATGGATTTAGCTTTGCCTTTGCCTTTGTAGCTATTATATAAATTTTTGATTAATGCTAATTGGGTAGTAAAACCCTCAGCACTTGTCTTCTCCACGGGCATATTCTTTATGACCACCTAAAGCTGGCCCAAAGCATGCACACACGCTATACGAAACACTCTATACAAATCTTGCCCAATGTTAGCAAGTCAACTTGGTTGTCAAAAATTGCCTAGGTCTCTCGAAGAGCTATGAACACCCTCCTGGTAACTTCACCTACCATGCTCTCAAAAATATCCTCCTCTTTGGATCAAAACATGATCTCAGCTCATCTTCATGCATGTTTATTAAATACATGCAAACAGTCCTCTGAAAGGAGTTTTTGCTCAAGCTTGTTAATTGACTAAGCCATGATCTACAAAATGTAATAGATTTAATTTAATGACCATAAATTTAAAACATTAATTTCATCACATAATTTTTTTTCCAAGTAACATTGTATGTAATTTTGTCGCACACCATAAAAATTATAGATGATGTATGATTGATCACATGACACAACATATGACTTGTGAACCTAAACTATAGGTCAACACACCTAATCTTAAAGTGGATATACCTAACCTTACAGTGGACACAATAAGGGATCCTATATAGTCAGCTTAAAGTGGACACAACTTAACGTGGACACAACTGGTCGCGATAAAGACTAGAGTGGACACAATAAGTTGCTTAAAGTGGACACAACTGGTCGCGATAAAGACTAGAGTGGACACAATAAGTTGCTTCATGTGATGAAAAATTAAAGTGAACACAACTGATCAGTAAAGACTAGAGTGGACATAGTATTTGGCTTTGTGTGAAGATAACTAGAGTGGACATAGTATTTGGCTTTGTGTGAAGATAACTTAAAGTGGACACAAGAGGTCGGTAAGACTAGAGTGGACACAGTAAGTGACTTTCATGTGAGAATAACTTAAAGTGGACACAACTGGTTGGTGAAGACCAGAGTGGACATAGTAAGTGGCTTTCTTTGGACATAACTGGTCGCTAAAAACCAAAGTGGACACACTAAGTGGCTTCCTGCAAATTGAACTTAAAGTGGACACAACTAGTCAGTAAAGACCAAATTGGACACATTATGCTTTTAAACAAATATGAGTGTTTAACTAGAGTGGTTACAATTACCCCATACGACTGGTAGAGTGAACACAAGTAGCTTATTTCAAAAAAAAGCATAAAAAGAAGAAGAAAAATAAAAAAAAGCATCAAAATAATATGTGCTAATTACCCTAAACTTGCACTCTAATCACTCTCTCTCTCTCTCTCTCTCTCTCTCACACACACACACACACGCACACAAAGCTTTTGGTTGCTTATAAAGCTAATTTTTTTATTGATAATATATCGATCGATATACTTTTGATTGATATTTTATTAATCGATATATTATTGATCGATAAATTTATCGATCTATAATGTATCAATCGATAAAATATAGATAGAAAAACTTATAAATCGATAATTTTATCGATCGAACTAAAAAGTTAAAAACATTACTCGTATATCTAAACGAGAAAATGATGAATAACCCATGCTATTCATACTAAATCCATTATACGACCCGTATATTGCTACGTAGTATATATATATATATAACTTAGCAACCTAAAGAAACTTTGAAAAAGCCCTAAACTTTGGGTTAGGAGAGTAAAGCAAAAGGAAACAATTAAACACTTAAATTCTTGCTAGGTCATATATATATATATATATCTTAAATTTTTGCTAGGTCATATATATATATTTATATATATGCATGTACAACCTTTAATAAAACAAAAACCTAAAATTTTTTAATCTATATTTATATATATATAATCTAAACCTACCTTAGCTTTAAGCAAAAAAGTGGAGAGAAGGAAACGACCGGCAAAGTGGGAAGTGGAAATCGGTAACAGCACGCATAGGAGAAACTGAGAGAGAGAGAGAGAGAGAGAGAGAAATAGAGAGAATCATTTAAAAAAAATTTAAAGAGAAAAGGAACTTTACCAAGCAAAGTTTCAAGGGGCGAATCGCGCAATGCGCAGGCAAAATTTTAGGATTTATTTTCTCGTCACCGCCGTGAGCCGTTGGAGAAGGCAAATTAAAGCGAGAGAACATGCTAAAAGTGGTTTACAAGCCTCTAAGGTGAGGGAAATTCATCCGTGTAATCCGATCGGATAGAGGGATTGGAAATAGAAAGATGGTGATTGGAGTTGAAGTGGTTTTGAAGCGGTTTTCAAAATGGAAAAATGGTTTTTCACCTTGAATGGACCATTGGGTAAAAGAGATGGGTTTTTATTACCCATTAATGCAAAAATCAATCTTCTTGAAAAACCTTAGGTTTGTGTGTTTTGAATGAAAATTTTTACCTTAGGCCAAGCTATTTATCACTGGCTCTTCATGGCTTCCATCAATTGCAATTAAATGGAATTAAATGGTTCTGATACCATTGTTGTGGGAGGTTGGCTTGAACCCATAAATATGATTGCAATGAAGAAAATATTTGTGACGCTCACACTCAATAATCACAATATAATTCAAGAAAAATATAATTTTGCATAATCTTCTTTGAGGCAGAAAGAGGATAATTTTGTATATATCAAGAAATCTTACAATAATATGAAATGACGCACTCTTGAAGGAAAGAGTTCGAACCACCAAACCTCCCCTGAGCTATCTCTCACTCCCATGAAAATCTCGGAATCACACACACACACACTCGCACTCATAGTTTTAATCTCTTCTTCCATTTTTTTTTGTGTGTTTCTCTTCTTCACATCCCAAAAGCCAAAAGTAGCCCTTCTGGAGCTATGTCAATCCGCATGCCATATTTTTGGCGATGTTACCTTGTTTTGGAAAAAGACTGTTCGCAAAGCTTTCTTCATACGCGGTCATCATTCCCATGAGATTACGTTTTTTTAAACACTAGGAAAACAACCCTTTTCAGCCGTGGTGCACCATTTGCACCTTGATGATCTGATGAGGATGCTCAATAGCTCATCTCGAACACTGAATCCTTCTCTTCGTCTTTGTTTCTCTTCGTCCGAGGCTAAATCTTTGTTCTTGACCTCCGTTTTAGGACCTCCAATGTCTTGACATGAAAATCTAGGCATATTTTTTTCACAAAACCACTTAAAACCCACTTTGGAGTCGCCAAACGGATATGAAATAATGTCAATCACAAAGGTTTCACTTAAGCAAAATTGTTCTATGTACAAAATAGAAAAACTCTCTCATACAAAACTTCTCCTAATTTCATCTCTAATGTAATAAAAAATCACTCACAAAAATGACTACCTGAAAATAACCAAAACCAAAATATTTCTCCAACACAAAATTTTGTCAAAACATGTTAGATGTCCTAACAAAAAATTCTACACACTTTCTACAACAAAAAATTGTGAAAAATATTTATACGAAATTATGAAGCATCACAATATTGGAAAATATATAGAACAAAAAAATATACCTAATACTTAAGATTGGGTCCAATTTGACCCCACACAAGAGTGAGCCATGCTTCCTCTTGGTATACTTAAATATATTGCATGGGTAGCCTTTGGGACTCAGAAATAGTATTCTTCCATACAAAAATGTTGAGATCTCAAGAATAGTATTCTCAAAAGTGGCTTGCTAATTCAAAAATAGCTTTCTTGAACGCACAAGCTGGGCTTCCTCTTAAAAATAGGTGTGAGCCTTGAACCTTATAAAAGTGTACATGCCTTGAAAATTAAAAATATACACTAGGGAGCTTTCACATGTCCCAATGAACATATATATATTTTCAATAAATATGAATAGCATCCAAATAAATTAATGGCGCTTGTTGTCACAAAATCAAATATTATTTGTTGATATTCAAAATTTGTCATCTTAGAGTATATTTCCTGATTGTCTCTAGCTCGCCTCCCACTACAAGAGAATGAGAACATAGATGTGCAAACTAGAGAGAGATGGAAGTGAGAGAGAGACCATGGGTGAATTTGCAATTTAGCAGGGTTTACGTGGCTATATGCGCGGCTATAGATGCACCTACAGGTGTGTTTATGTGTGCGTATATAAGCGCATCTATATTGGTATAGACATGCTTATAGATGTGCCTATAGATGTGAGTATTAAAAAAAATTGAATAATCCCGCCCTGTGTCGATGTCACAACTATTTTCGCTTCCCTCCCCTCTACTTCCTGTGTTGTACCTCTTCCTCATGATGGTTGCACCTCACCCTTTATTCTCTCCTCACAAAGTCTCCTCTCAAGTCTCCTCTCCCAAAAGGACGATTCCTCAACACAAGGTAATCTCTATCCCACTTGTCTCTCCCACCTCTTCATATATTCATGGTTTTTGAATGGTATGTTTAGAATTAGGGTTTTTGATTGGTATTCTCTTCACTTTTTCTTTCTCTCTCTCTCATGCATAAGCTTCTTATGTTTAAAATTTTTAAATGGTATTCTCTTCTCTCTATCTCTCTCTCTCTCTCTCTCTATCTCTTTCTTATGCATAAGCCTAAGAGGCTTATGCATAAGAGGCGTCTTATACATAAGCATCTTATGCATAAGATGCTTATATTTAAACCTCCTTATGCATAAGGCTTAAACCTACTTGTGTATCCATGCTATTCACACTTTTAGGGTTTTGTATTACTAATTCTTTTCTCAACTTTTTGTTTTATTTTGTAGGTCTTATAATCCTCTCTTTCAACTTCACCGAAAAGAGGTAAATGCTTTTCTCTCTTTCCTCTCTTTTCGATTTTGTATGTATGCATTAGGTTCTTAGGGATTTTGTATGTATGCATTACTAATTCTTTCCTCACCATTTTGTTAGTTTTGTAGGTCTTCTAATCTTCTCATTCAACATCACCAAAAAGAGGTATGTGCTTTCCTATCTTTCGTCTCTTTCCTATCTTTTTATCCTCTCTTTCCTCTATTTTTATCTATCAAAAAGAGGGGTTTTGTTTTGTAGGTCCTCTATGCATAGAGCTTAATCTATGAATAGAGCTCTAATCATAGAGCTTAATTTATGCATTAAGCTCCATTCATAGAGCTTAATGCATAGATTAAGCTCTATGCATGCATTCATAATGCATATAGATCTATGCATAGATCTCTATGCATGCATTAAGCTCTATGCATAGAGATTAATGCATGCATAGAGCTTATTCTTTTCAATTTTGTATGTATGCATTAGGTTCTTATGGCTTTTATATGTATGTATTACTAATCCTTTCCTCACCCTTTTGTTAGTTTTGTAGGTCTTCTAATCTTCTCCTTCAACATCACTAAAAAGAGATAAGTGCTTTCCTATCTCTCCTCTCTTTCCTATCTTTTTATCCTCTCTTTTCTCTATTTTTATCTACTAAAAAGAGGGGTTTTATTTTTTAGGTCCTCTATGCATTAACCTCTATATGTAGAGCTAATGCATAGATTAAGCTCTATGCATGCATTCATAATGTCTAGAGATCTCTGCATAGACCTCTATGCATGCATTAAGCTCTATGCATAGTGCTTAATCTATGCATAAATGCTTAATCTATGCATAAATGCTTAATGCATAGTACCGGGGTACGGTTTAGTTTAGGCTAGCGTGGCTTGCATAGTGCTTTATGCATAAGCCTCATGCATAGCTTTATGCATACGGCCTCATGCATAGATTTATGCATAGGCTTTATGCATAAGGCCTCATGCATGCTTTATGCATAAGCCTTATGCATAATGCTTTATGCATAAGGCCCCATGCATAACTTTATGCATAAGGTCTCATGTATGCTTTATGCATAAGCTTTAGCATAGCTTGCATAAGGCTTGCATAGCAACATAGTTTGCATAATGCTTGCATAGGGGCATAGCTTACGCATAAGCTTTTGTATGTATGCATTACTAATCCTTTCCTCATCCTTTTGTTGGTTTTGTAGATCCTCTAATCCTCTTTTTGTAGATCCTCTAATCCTCTTTTTCAACATCACAAAAAAGAGGTAAGTGATTTTCTATCTTTCCTCTCTTTCCTCTATTTTTATTGTACCCTTGGGTGCTGGGGATTTGTTTTGTAGGTTCGCGCATAAGCTTTATGCATAATGCTTTATGCATAAGGTCTCATGCATAGCTTTATGCATAAGGCCTCATACATAGCTTTATGCATAAGGCCTCATGCATGCTTTATGCATAAGGTCTCATGCATAGTTTTATGCTTAAGGCAGCATACTTAAGGACTTATGCATAGTGCTTTATGCATAAGATTATGTATAAGCCTTATGTATAAGCTCAGGGGGGTCACTATATGTAAATCCTCTATATCACGTGCGTTCAAGGCCTATTTAAAAAGTCCATTATCTGTGAATTTTTTAGTGAATATAATGTATCCTTTCCTATTCAAATCTGTAATTTTTTTTTAAAATACAATAAATAAATCCCCTCTGTAAATATATTTCTGTAAGTTTTAAATATTTAGAATGTCCTTCTGTTGAACCCACGTGATACTTACATATTTATATGAGTGACCCCCCCGAGTGTATAAGCTTTATGCATAAGGCATAAGCCTATGCATAAGCCTCATGCATAAGCTCTCATGCATAAGTCCTCATGCATAGCTTTATGCATAAGGCCTCATGCATAAGGTCTCATGCATAGTTTTATGCTTAAGGCCTCATGCATAGCTTTATGCATAAGCCTTATACAAAAGCTTTATGTATAAGCCTTATTCTTTAAGCTTTATGCTTTATGCTTAAGGCCTTATGCATAAGCTTTATGCCTTAAGCTTTATGCTTAAGGCATAGTACTTTAAGCTTATGCATAGTACTTTAAACATAATGCCTCATGCATCGCTTTATGCATAAGCTTTACTAATCTTTTGCTCACCCTGTTTTTGGTTTTGTAGGTCCTTTAATCCTCTCTTTCAACATCACGAAAAGGAGGTAAGTGCTTTCATATCTTTTCTCTCTTTCCTCTATTATTACTGCACTCTTAGGTGTGTGCTGGGGATTTGTTTTGTAGGTTTGTGCATACGCTTTATGCATAATGCTTTATGCATAAGGCCTCATGCATTATACCTCATGCATGCTTTATGCATAAGGCCTCATGCATAGTTTTATGCTTAAGGCCTCATGCTTATGGCCTTATGCATAGTGCTTTATGCATAAGCCTTATGCATAATGCTTTATGCATAAGACCTCGTGCATAAAGCATTATGCTTAAATCTTTATGCATAAGGCCTCATGCATAATTTAGCATAGCTTA
This sequence comes from Cibotium barometz, assembly GCF_041138505.1. Taxonomy (NCBI): domain Eukaryota; kingdom Viridiplantae; phylum Streptophyta; class Polypodiopsida; order Cyatheales; family Cibotiaceae; genus Cibotium; species Cibotium barometz. The sequence goes on from NC_141099.1 coordinate 14,484,845, forward strand.
ATCTATGCATTAATCTCTACTTGTAGAGGTTAATGCATAGATTAGGCTCCATGCATGCATTCATAATGCATAGAGCTCTATGCATAGATTAAACTCTATGCATAGACCTCTATGCATGCTTTATGAATTAGGCCTCATGCATAAGGCCTCATGGATAGCTTTATGCATAGATTAAACTCTATGCATAGGCCTCTATGCATGCTTTATGAATTAGGCCTCATGCATAAGGCCTCATGGATAGCTTTATGCATAAGGCCTCATGTTGGATAGCTTCATGCATAAGGCCTCATGGATAGCTTTATGCATAAGGTCTCATGCATAGTTTTATTCTAAAGGCCTCATGCATAGTTTTATGCATAAGGTCTCATGCATAGTTTTATTCTAAAGGCCTCATATTGCTTTATGCATAAGCCTCATGCATAGCTTTATGCATAAGGTCTCATGCATAGTTTTATTCTAAAGGCCTCATGCATATTGCTTTATGCATAAGCCTCATGCATAGCTTTATGCATAAGCCTTATTCTTAAGGCCTCATTTATAGCTTTATGCATAAGACCCCATGCATAGCTTTAGGGCCTCATGAGTAGCTTTATGCATAAGGCCTCATTTATAGCTTTATGCATAAGACCTCATGCATAGCTTTAGGGCCTCATGAGTAGCTTTATGCATAAGGCCTCATGCATAGCTTTATGCTTAAGGCCTTATACAAGTGCTTTATGCATAAGGCCTCATGCTTAAGGCCTTATACATAAGCTTTATGCAGAAGGCCTAATGCAAGGCTTGCGTAAACAGCTTACATAAGGCTTGCATAATGCATAGTGCAGGGAATGAGATGATTCTCGGCTTGCATAATGTCTTACATGATTTCTTAATATTTGTTTGTTTTTTATGTTTTTAATATTTTCTTTGTTTGTATAGATGTGGCCTGGGTCCTCGTCCTCTTGTCCCACAGACCCACAGGTTGAGGCTCTCATCGAGTCTCCAACGATGGTTTGCTAGTGAGGTAGAGGGCATCTTTGGCTATACTCCCACCCCTGAGCAATTTACCATCAGGTTCTCCCATAGCCCCACATAGTCCTTTTCCCAGGCACTTCACCTTCCTTTACATTCACCCCTCATCCGTCAGCCCCAGTTAGTACTTATGCATCTCCTACACCTGCAACTTCATGAGATGTGACACCTCACAGTCATCATGGCTCTCATGAGAGTGGCAATCGTCATCATCGTAAGGGAGGGTAGTCTTGGACATAGTGACGGTCGTACCTCACGTCACACTAGCAGCACTGATGAGAGTAGAGGTAGAGAAGATAGAGGATGCCTAGGGCAGTGCTTTGGGGGTGGGGTTAGTTCTTTCACAGTCACCACCACATCATGGTTATACATCATATTATGATATCACAGATGTGGGTGGCATAATTGATGACTCTCATGAAAGCAGGTGGTAAACTACTTGCGCCAAGTAGTTTTTGCACACTATAAAGACTGCTATATACATTTTAAGCAGCAAAGGGAGAGCCTAGTGGATGATTACATTAAAGCTGTCCACAAGAAGTATCCTAATCCTCACAAAACCAAAGGTTTAACAATAGATGGGTGCAACACAAAATCAAAGACATACTTAAGAATATGAGGTCTCTAGTAAGGAGACATGCAAAAGAGGAGAAAGCCCGAATAGATGCCGGTCAAAATGGACACGGCAAGCCATCTACTGCTCATAGGGGTGACTCAAAATCTGTTCAAGTGTGTGACGAAAGGTTCACTTTCCTTCATATCCAATTTGTAGAATTGCATTAAGAGATTTATCTTTGAATTTTTATCTTGTGTACCAAATAATTTATTTAGTTCATCCTATGCTTCTTTTGCCCATTGTATCCCTATGATGTCATGAATGATTTCATCATTTAAACTGAGTGCGATAAGTCCCAATGCTTTTTCATTCTTTCTCTTCCAATCATTTTCCCCTCTCACCTCTAGGCATTCATCTCTTCCCTCAACTAGCCCCCTGTTAGATACTTGTAATGCCGCTATACGGGCGTTACCACAGGAGGGGACGGCCTCTGGCTCACCACCCAGCCATAGAGGAAGAATGAGGATTGCCCCTCATCCCCCAGGCTATATAGTGTGTGGCCTGCCGTCCACACTAGCCTGGCCGCCTAAGACTCCACATGGGCGTCCTCTCCCACTGAACCTCGGACATGGCCATCCGGTCTGCCGCCGTCGGTCAAGCGTTACAGCCTACGTGACATTACCCCCCCTTAAGAAGAGTTTTCGTCCTCGAAAACAAATTGGGGAAACCTTTTGGAAATTGCACTACGGCGTTCCCAGGTAGCTACCTCCTCATCCCTATCTGTCCATTTAACAAGTACCTCCTGGTACACTTTATGTCGAGTTTGTCTGTCACGATACTCTAGAATCTTTTCAGGTTCATGTGGTATCTTTGGTGGCTCGATCAAGTCCACCAAAATCTCTCGAGAAACTGCATTCTCTAACCCGTGAACTGATTTCTTCAGTTTACTGACATGGAAGACAGGGTGGCTTGAGAACTCTTTGGTAACTCAAGTTTATATGCTACGTCCCCAATCTTCTTAAGGATTTTAAAAGGACCATAATATCTCGGAGAAAGTTTATCACACTTTCCCGTTTTCATGGTTTTTGACTGCGCAGGAACCTTGAGGAATACAAATTCACCTTTTGCAAAGTCACCTTTCTATGTCCTTTATCCGCATAAGTTTTAGGGCGATCCTGAGCGCTACGAATGCTCTCACGTGTGGCTCTGAGCATATCATTCATATCTTCAAGAAAATCCTTGACAGATTGAATCTTCTCCTTTTCTAGGCCTACAACCATCAGAGATCTCGGCTGGAATCCATACATTAACATGAATGGTGTAATTCCACTTGCTGAGTGTTTGGAGCTGTTATAGGCAAACTCCAATAAGGGCAAGTACTCTTCCCAACAATTAGATTGCTTCTTACTAACATAAGAACGCAACATATCCTCTAGAATTTGGTTAACTCTTTCAGTTTGACCATCAGACTCCGGATGATCCGCCGTACTCATACTCAGAGTAGTATCCAACTTTTTGAAGACTTCCCTCCAAAAATGACTGTTGAACTTTCTATCTCTATCCGACACTATATCTGCGGGTAGGCCATATAGCTTGTAGAGATGTTCAATAAAGAGTTTTGCCAACTCTGGCGTTTTAACAGTTTTCTTCGTGGTGATAAACTTTGCCATTTTAGTTAACCTGTCCACTATCACCCACACCGAGTCATTCCCTCGACTCGTCTTGGGTAAACCGGTAATGAAATCCATCGAAATGCTTTCCCATTTCCCTTGAGGAATCTGCACCGGATGAAGTAGTCCTCCAACCTTAAGACGTTCATGTTTATTGACCTGGCACTTACTGCATTTCAGCACATAAGTCTAGACGTCCTTAAACAAACTAGGCCAATAAAACTGTCTTTTTACTAGTGCATAGGTCTTCTGAATCCCGGGATGACCCGCACTTGGACTATCATGACTTTCTTAAGAATTTGGGCCCGAAAGTCACCAATAGTTGATACACATACTCTACTCTTGTAGAGTAAGTACTCATCGTCAAATGGAGTAATTAGCATATTTCTCCCCCCGACGAAGTTTATCACCCCCCTTTGAAGCCGTGGCAGTCAAAGGTGATGAAGGGCCTACGTCAGAGCTCTCCGGCTCCAAACTATATCCAGAAGACACGGCTAGTCTCTCCGGACTAACTCTCGCTTCCCTTCCCTTCGGCCAGTCTCCCCGGACTAGCAATCCGTGCTAACGAGGGAGGTGGTCGCGTCTGTGAAGAAGTGCGTACGCGTACAGCGCGCCAGACCTCTGTAAAAGATGGATCACGCTCACATAAACCACGTAGTGACTCCAAGAAATCATTCTTGAAGACTATGAAACTAAGTTCATTAATCTGTGGCATGCGACTAAGTGCATCTGCCACCATGTATACTTACCTTTCTGGTAACGTATCTGAAGGTCAAACTCTTGTAGAATCTCCGCCCACCGAGCTTTTCTATCCTTCAGTTCATTTTGACTTGAAAGCCATTTCAGACTTTCATGGTCTGTGTCCGGATCTCAAAAGTAGCACCATATAAATAGTGTCTCCACTTTTTCAGTGCATGAACTATCGCTAGTAACTCTCACTCATAAGCCGAGTAGTTACGCCGTGCACGATCTAACTTTTTACTCTTAAATGCAATTGGGCGTCCCCTTTGCATAAGTACGGCCCCAATGGCCTCATTACTAGCGTCTGTTTCCAAAACAAATGGCTCATTTGGATCGACAATAGTCAAAACAGGTGCAGCTGTTACGGTCACCTTGAGCTTATCAAAGCTTTTCTATTGGGCGTCCCCCCAACTAATGTTTTTAGTTTTTGACTGTAACTGGTCAGTCAACGGGACTGGGATCTTCGCGTAGTCCTTTACATACTGTCGGTAGAATCCCGACATGCCAAGAAAAATCTACAGTTCCTCGAGATTCTTTGGCGCTGGCCATTTAAGAATAGCCTCTACTTTTTCTGGCTCCATCCGCGTACCATCGGCGGATATAATATGGCCAAGGTAGTGAATTTCTATTTCAAAAAATTCACATTTGCTCTTCTTCGCAAATAGTTTGTGCTTTCGCAACAACTCGAACACTAGACGCAAATGCTCTATGTATTCCTTCTGTGTCTTACTGTACACAAGAATATCATCTAGGAAAACTACTACGAATTTTCCTAGATATGGATGTAAAATACTGTCCATCAGCGTCATAAAGGTCACTGGAGCATTGGTTAGCCCAAATGGCATAACCAAAAACTCAAAATGCCCAAAACGGGTCCTAAATGCAGTCTTCACAACATCTTCTGCTTTAATTCTAACCTGATGATACCCAGATCTCAGGTCTATTTTTGTAAAGTATCTCGATCCATAGAGTTGATCAAACAACTCATCCATGCGTGGCATTGGATACTTGTTCTTAATTGTTATCTGATTAAGAGCCCTATAGTCTATGCACATCCGCATAGATCCGTCTTTCTTCTTTACCAGAAGAATAGGCGATGCCCACGGACTTGAACTAGGACGAATGAAGCCTTTGTTCAAATATTCCGTTAATTATTTTTCCACCTCCTGTGCCTCGGAGTGGCTTAATCTATAAGCAGGTTTGCTTATAGGTTTTGATCCTGGCATAACTTCGATGCCATGGTCTACTTCTCTAGATGGTGGTAAACCATCTGGTAAATCATGAGGAAAAACATCCTCAAATTTCTCTAATAAATTCATTAAAGTATCTACGTACTTTTTCTTTAATGTCTCATTCACCTTGGATTTTTTCATGTTTGAACCACATGCATGCCAAACAGGGTTTTCAAACAGTGGGTCTCGTCCAAGGCTATCTTGTTTTCCTTGTTTGTCTACGCAAACATCATTTATCGTTTCATCTACCGAAACAGAATTCAAAAGAGGGTAACAAGCATATACCTCTGCTATCTGGTCTTTGCGGACCGCTGTGCACAGCTCCATGGAGGAAATAAGAGGTGTGGTAGGGACAGTACGGTCGCCCTGTAGGGTAATGACTCTACCTCCATGCTCAAAACATAGCGTATTATGTAAGTAATTCCGAGCTAGACTAGGGTCCAAGCCATATAGCCACTCCCTGCCTAGATATACGTTTGCTCTGGCTAAGTGCATGACCTGAAAGTCAAGCGGAGCCTCATAGTCCTACATAGATAATGGGACCCCCAATACTATGGTATTCCATACCGTTTTGTCATATCCGTTGGCTAGGCCAACAGTATACTCATGATCACTCTAGGTCTCAGTCAACCCCAACTTCTTGACTAACGAGTAGTTCAAGAAGTTGTGGCTAGCTCCATCATCAATAAAAACTGTGACTCTACGGCCACCTATGGTGCCATACATGCGCACCATGTCATGCGGACCTACAGTAGGCTGCCACATGGCTGGTGTCAATGAACAAGCGTGATGCTCATCACAATGACACACTGTCACCTCTCTGAACTGTGCGGAACTGAGAGGGAGTCTCTGCACTGTATGCAACTGCCTAGAAGATTTACCATCTTTTTTGGGCTCGTTTCCACTCGTGCTGGCTTTAGGCTTTGGACACTCAGCCTTCGTGTGCCCTGCATCATTGCAATTAAAGCAGCGATTTTCCTTTTGCGCTTTAATATACTGCTCTTTCTTTTGGATTTCGCTCTCTTTTCTTCTTGGATGGTCGGGGTTTTTTAGACCAATGACCACCCTTTCCTTCCTGGTCCGTCCTATCCCCTTGTTTATCACTGCGGAACCCTTTTCTTTTAAGACCTGACCTCCTCTTTTCACTACCCTCGGCCCTGCTAGAACCACCACGTGCACTACGACGCTTGATGTCATTAAATATCTGCGCATACTTAATTGCCTCTGCTAAGTCTGTAGCTGTAAGGGCTCTATGTACTCAAGGTAATCATCTTTGAGGCCTTTCTTAAAGCCTCGCAATGTCTGGAATGCATCGATTCCCTTTAACTTGAGTACTATCTCCCTATAGTCTGAGATGTACTGAGTTAGGGATTTGTTCTCCATCGAGCACTTGTCCCATAACTCCCAGCTTCTCTGTGCCTCATTAACAGGCAAAAATTCTTTTTGAAACATCGTTTCAAACTCCGTCCAAGTGGCAGGACGAGTTGTCAAACTCATCCACCACTTGTACGCTTGCCGGTTTTAACGAGAGGCTAGCCTCTACGGGCTGTATACGGCTAGGCTGCTGTCGCATAGCATGCAAATCTGACCACTTCGCTAGAAATATATTGACCGAGTCCTTGTTTCTCTCCTTTTTCTCGCCACCAAAACTAGGCGGCTTTAAGTCTTTTAATAACGACGAAGCTGTCGCTATGGACGGCCCCGCAGGCGCATTGGCCTGTACTCCTGCAACCACTGGTGGCGAGGCTACGCTCACCCGTGCCGGAGGAGCTCGGCTACCACGAGGAGTCGGAGTACTAGCCAAGGCGGCTGTTAGTGCATCTAACCGTGTGGAGATGCTCTGTAGCATCATGACTAAATCAGCCTGGACTTTACCCATATCGGTCAGTTTGGCATTAAGATATTTAAACAGTCTACTAGAGAGCTCTGTCTCTGTCAGGACGTCAGCAGGGTCCAATAGGTCATAATCGTCGTCGTCATAATCCAAGAGGTCCTCCTCGGTCCCCTCGGCGATGTCGGTGTTCATGTCCTCTGGCTCGTCGGCCAGAAAGGGGTCATCTGCGAATGCGGCCACTGCAGGCTCGCTGGGTCCTACGAGCGCACTCTGGACCGGACAACGGTCGGGCATGTACGGCCTGTCAATTCGGTCGGGGTCAAACCCGCAACCGAGGACAAGAGACTTGAAAAACCTAGAGAAGTAGAAGGCGGTGGGGACACGCTACGCCTAGCAAACATCTTTAATTCTTGCAAAAAACAATGCGAGAACTCGTAAATTACTAAAAAAAAACGCTAATAAAATGAGCAGTGGTGGAGAGAGAATAGTCACCCCCCTTTACGGTCGCCTGTCGATTTGTGTTGCACTGCGAGCCTCCAGACAGCGCCGCTTCTCTGGGATGCTCCGATTCGAGAGAAAACATGCTTGCAATTCGTATTGTTGTGTGTGACGGGAGAGAGAGAGAGAGAGAGAGAGAGAGAGAGAGAGAGAGAGAGAGAGAGAGAGAGAGAGAGAGAGAGAGAGTTTTTCCCTTCAATTCTGGCCGCCTCCCTCCACACACTCCATGATGGAGATAAGGATGAGAAGATGAATGGTTGAAAACCATTGAGTGGGCTCCGGTCCCCCGGTCACGCGCGGACCCTGATGACCTAATCGAACCGACGCTCTGATACCAGTGTTAGATACTTGTAACGCCGCTACGGGCGTTACCACAGGAGGGGACGGCCTCTGGCTCACCACCCAGCCATAGAGGAAGAATGAGGATTGCCCCTTATCCCCCAGGCTTTATAGTGTGTGGCCTGTCATCTACACTAGCCTGGCCGCCCATGACTCCGCATGGGCGTCCTCTCCCACTGAACCCCGGACATGGCCATCCGGTCTGCAGTCGGGGTCTCACAGGCGTTACAGCCTACGTGACACCCCCATAGATTTTTCCTCATGAACAGATACATGGTTTTTATTTGTTATGTGTAAAACTCCTTCCCATTAAATTTGGCTATCTCTTGTGCCATACTCATGATGATGTGAAGGGGGTCTTACCTCTTGATCCAATTTCAAGATTCAAGGGCAGTGTCTACCCTTTTACAACTAATTTGGGGTTTAGGTAATGACTACAATACATTTATCAGCATAAAATCACTAGAAATTACATTAAACCAAGGGTAACAAATCTGTACGGAATGGTTGGAGTATCAAACCATCTGTGAATTGCAATTAGAGATCTGTATCAGATACCTAATGGTTAATTTGGACCCTCAATTTTACCAAAATATAGTGATTAGTATTGATTAGCAAATTAATCCTCTATTTTGTGTGTAAAAAATAGAGTATACATGGAGTCCAGATCTGATGCCTTAGAGTTCAAATGAGCTCAAATCCTTTCAAGGCCATCAATAGCAATTAGTCTAGTAGAGGATTAAGCCAAGAAACACAAGATTTGACCAAACATTGAATGCTTAATCTTTGTTTTACCAAAGTAACCTGCAGATTTGATGAAGAGCGTGGATCTCATTGTAGACTTGATCAAATCAAAATATGTCTTCACCAGCTTGTAGAGAACCCTTGAAAACTCCTAGGGCCAAGAGGAATTAGAGCCATTGCATCTAGAGCCATTGCATCTAGAGCAATAGAAATCTCAGATTCTCCTCAGAAAAATGACGCTGAAAGCTACAGTTATACACGGCAGTTTGGCGATTTGTTTGAATGGGCTTATGCCTTGGGAGTTTGGCTAGCTATGGCTGAAAGCTTTTGAGCTAATGTTGAGCCTAGAGAGCTCCTCCACCAGCTGGGGGTATAGAGGTTAGTTGAAAAAGAGGTTAAAAATCTAATTATCTATTAATCCTAATTAGCCAAGTGATTTAGCAACATAATGGGCTCATAAACTTGATGGATTCTAGGCTAGGCACTAATACCATGTTAAATTTGCAACAATGTGATGAGCTATGGTGGATTAAATGCTAGAATTAACAAAGAGACTAGATGATATTTAAGACGTGAGAAATTAAATGATAGCTTAATGTAGGCATGGATAATAAAAAACCCCAGCAAATTCTCATTAGGCCAATTTCTCAATTTATAGAGTTTACATTCAAGCATCCAATCCCACTGGTTTCTCCTTGATTCACTCCACCTCTTTTGCTTGATTCTCTCCACCTCTTCCATAATATCTCCACACCTCCTAAATCTCCTCATGCTGCCTTTTATTCTCTCCCAGTAGATACTTCTCACCTTTTCACAGGTTCTCTCACATTTACAGATTCTCTTTTACAGCCTCTTCCTATAAGGGCTTGTTTTCGCACACACCCTATTCACTTGTATATTTCAACAGATGGAAGAAATGAAGAAGAATATGTCTAGAAAGAACAAAGAAATAATGTGAATGAAAGAGGAGATAGATTAGGCCGCCATAGAAAATCAAGAAATGATGGAAGGGCAAGTCACCTTTGAGGATCATAAGGAACTTCCAAAATAGGGTCAATAAAGATAAGGTAGAGCTAGTGAAAGAAGAGGCAAGATTGGTAGTTCTAGATGGGGAAGAATATCTAGAAGTTTACGAGTTGGATACAGAAAGATTGGAGCACTAGGAGGGTCATGCAGTGGATGGGCTAAAGGATGTGTGGGTAGATTTTTTGGAAAAGGTGATAGCAGTAATACAAGCACCCACACTTTCCTACAAACAATTAGCTCCCCATCCCCATTTAAGAGACAAAGATCCAAGACGAAGGGTCTGCACATCCAGATCTGGCGCAGCATTAGAGGCAACAACTATTCATGGAGTGGAAAAGAAGCTCGTAGCAGCAGAGAAGGTGTCATTAGAGAAGAGGAGTTGCACAAGGGAAATGAGAAGATGCGATAGGAAATAGAAACGTGGAGAAAGAGGTTCGCTATCTTGAAAGGAGAAGGGAAAAAGCAAGTTGCCAAACTAGACAGGAAAGGGAAATAAATCCTACTGTGGACCGGCTTGGAAATGGATCTCATTTCTGCGAATGAGTTAGAAGAGCATTCATGGGTAGCCATGAAGAAGATCGAAGAGAAAGCAAATTCTTAGGCTGCTCTAAGGGTTGAGATAGAAGAAATTATCAAAAAATTCACAACACATGAAAATCAAGATTGCAAGACCATCAAGGCATGGAACAAGGAGGTTGAAGAAGGTACACCCAAAAGGGCGACTAGAGACAAGGGTGGAAAGATGAACCTAAACAAGCTGAACGTCATGTTCATGATAGCAAATGCTAACATCACGAAAAATGCAGAGCAGATCAAGGCCATGAAGAAAGCCCATGCTAAGGAAATACAGTCCTCCAAAGAAAATGCTTCAAAAATTCCAAAGTTGGTCCAAAAGAGAGAAGAGAGCATGGGAAGACATGCAATGGAATTTGGAGGAAGAACTGTGCAAGAAAATCCTAAGTGCTTGGAAGGAAACCTCCCTTCAATGCATACAAAATCAGGTGTAATTGGCACATCAGGTTGGTGCTATGAGGCATTCCAACTAGGATGACATCGCCAAATTCATAAACTAATTGGAATGGCCTAAGGTGGCACGTCAGGGCTAAATAAGTTCCTAAGCAGCAGTAGTAAGACAAGGCTAAATCCCTTCCCCTAGATCAAGAGCCATGCGGGGAAGTATTGGGTTCTTATGAGACACAAATTTGGGTGAGGAGGCAACGGCTCATTCAAAGAGCAACACTACTAGTGCCCTTCACCAAACAATGGAGTCATCTAGTAGACAGAGAAAACGGGGTGCCAAGATCAAAACCATCTGGAAGGCCACCCTCTGGGTGGAAGTGGAGCCAAGACAATGAGAAAAGACAACCAAGAGAACTAGAGTAGACCATCCTTGAAGCATTTAGTCACTGCCTAGATTGTCCCGTTGTGTAAAAAATTGTTATGGGTTAAGCTTTCTTGCTTTATAACAACTTTGTAAGGATTTTCTTTCAAAAAAGTAGTACCAAGATGGATGTAAACAAGAAAGAGGATTATTCATGTTTGTGTGGATTAGAAGATAGATAACTGATAGTTAAGCTAGAGAGTTCATGAGCTGAGTCTTGCTAGTGTATTGTACTGTTGAGAGTTCAAGCTAATACTAAAGAATATCCCATGGGTTGGTCTCGAACTTGTATCTACTCTTAACTCCATAGTTCTTTCTGTTATGTATCCATTCTTTGTTAAGTGCATTCATGTCTAGACATGAGATCCTATCTGAAATCATGAGATGGACCTAGGAACTAACTTGCTTGTTGCAGTCATCGTGACTAACTCCCCAAGATTAGGTAACCGGTAGCTCAACACGCTACATAAGTTTCGGGTGTTGAATGCACTCCGACAGGAACACAAGGACCCACTTACATCCACCCCATAGTATACATTTTTGTATATTAGCCAAATAATTATGTATGTCCAGTGTAGATCATATTCACTCTATGACTATAGTAGGCAAACCTATCACAAGAAAGACAAGGAACTCATACAATATTTATCCATTAGCTTTTGTAGGAAATAATGTCATTGATTTTAAGAATTTCATATAGAAGCACACAAATTCTCTACCCTGTACATATTCTCGTGTGTGGATAAGTTATGAATAAGGATGGAATTGGAAGTGTCAAAAAAGGTCAAAATAATCGGTGATCCAACACTAGAGGTATATCTCCAAATGATGAGTTGTTTTCTATCTGCAAAAAAAATGTTTATAATAGAATAAATTAATTTAACCATCATTTATACAAAATAATTTTTTCATGGACATGTTATCAGTGTTACTATCCAAAATTTTAAAGGTCATATCAATGGAATTATTGACTCTTGGCTAGAGATGTTTTACTAGAAAATTGATGCTTTTGGTTTTCAACTTCATGTTTATGTGGAAATAATGATACTTTACATGATATTTTTAACAATAAAATTAATTCTTTTAGTTTCAAAAGACCCCAAGATGGTATGGAATTCATTTTTATGTCCTCTTCTCTTTTATTCCCACCAAAACTTAAGCTTCTCCATATCCCATTCCATCTCCCCATACAACTTGCCTCTCCTCCATGATGGGTTAAAATTTGAAGCTACCCTAACCTTGACCCTCAAAATATATATGTTCATGTGTCAAATTTACATTTTCTAAAATTATTGGCGTTATTTTGAAACTCTATTTTTTAAGAGGCCTTCTCTATAAGGTTTTAAGGGCTTCAATGCCCTCAAAAGGCTTCAAATTTTAGCATTTCAGCACTGCCTCCACCTTTTTCTCTTCCTTTTAACAATTACTATTTGTTTTGTTTTCTTTCCATTGTTTTCATAATTTTACCCTTGCCTTTAATTTTATTCGAAGATTTATCACTTCTTCCCTCTTTTCGACCTCTTAAGTTTATTTTTTCCTCGATTGTTTTCATTTATTTTTTGGGAAATTTTAGTTTTGACGCTATTTTTTCTTTTATGCACAACCTTAAGTTTGCAAACCATTCTCTTCCTTTTTGGAGGGAAGGATTTCTTCTTCTTTTTTCATTTTTCTAAGTTTTTTTAATCTTTGACCGTGTCTTTTGTTTCTGTAGAGCTTTGATCTTGCATGCTCCCCTCCTTGCCCTTCTTCCACCCTTTCTTATTATTTGTAAGGTAAATATTTCTTTTTCTTTTTTCATTTTCTTTTTAGGTTTTTTGGATTGTATTTCTTTTAGGTGGGTTTTATCCTTCTTTATGATTTTTAAAAAAAATCTTTACAAAACATGCCAATCTATCCAAAGAGCAACACTGCTAGTGCCCCTCACCAACGGAGTCATCTAGCATACAGAGAAAATAGGGTGCTAAGATCAAAACCATCTGGAAGGCCACCCTATGGGTGGAAGTGGAACCAAGGAGGCGAGACAAGACATCCAAGAGAGCCGAAGGAGACCGTCTTTGAAGAATTTGGCTGCCGCGCCCAGATTGTCCCGTCGTGTAACAAATTGTTATGGGTTAAGCTTTCTTAATTTATAACAACTTTGTTACGATTTTCTTTCAAATGAGTAGTATGGAGATGGATGTAAACAACAAAGCAGGGGATTATTCATGTATGTGTGGATTAGAGGATAGATAACTGAGTGGATAGTTGAGCTAGAGACCCCCATCGTATACATTTTCGTATATTAGCCAAAGAATTACCTATGTCCGATGTAGATCATATTGACTCTATGACTTAAGTAGGCAAACCTATCATAAGAAAGACAAGGAACTCATACAATATTTATCCATTAGCTTTTGTAGGAAATAACCTTATCATGGATTTTAAGAATTTCAAATAGAAGAACACAAATTCTTTGCTCTTTACATATTCTCGTGTGTGGATAAGGTATGAATAAGAATAGATTTGGAAGTGTCAAATAGGTTAAAAATATCGATGATCCAATAGTAGAGGTATATCTCCAAATGATGAGTTATTTTCTTTGTGTAAAAAAGTTATTTATAATAAAATACATTAATTTAATCATCATTTATACAAAATAATTTTTTGATGGACACGTTATCAGTGTTACTATCCAAATTTTCAAAGGTCATATCAATGGAATTATTGACTCTTGACTAGAGATTTTCTAAAAGAAAATTGATGCTTTTGGTTTACGAATTCATGTTTATATGGAAATAATGATGCATTACACGATATTTTTAACAGTAAAATTAATTCTTTTAGCTTTAAAAGACCCTAAGATGGTGTGGAATTTCATTTTTATGTCCTCTTCTCTTTTATTCCCACCAAAACTTGAGCTTCTCCATATCACATTCCATCTCCCCATACTCCTTGCCTCTCCTCCATGGGTTAAAATTTGAAGGCCTACCTTAACCTTTAATTTAAAGGCCAAAAACTAGGGTGACGTTCAAAATATATATGTTTGTGTGTCAAATGTTTTGGTCCCGAATCTAGCCATATCTTAATCGTATAACTTAGTCTAAGAAAATATTAAAACTCACTTAATTGTACTATTTCTACATAGCAATACAACCAAATCAACCTTCTCAAATAGCAAACAAGCATGCACGCCATATCCAACATTCTTATCAGATAAGCAAAGAATCATGTAATCTCAAACAAACATTCACATAATATAAATCTCTATCAATTAAAGCATAGCATCTCAATCAATCACAATGTATGTGTCTATCTCAAGATTTTGTCATCATCACCATGCTTGCCAACATGGTTAGTCATAACAACCAGAATCCAGCCAATCTAGGACTTTCTTCGATGCCCGTCCACCCAACCTCCACACTGGACATGGTGGCTATCCCAGGTATGCTTCTTTCTGAATCTCATTCTCTTTGGGTTCTACCACATGGCTCCCAAAAGGGTATAAATCTCGTTCTCCATCCGACATTCCCTATCCAAGACACCTAGCCCAAATCTCAAAATCTCACGTTGAGTCTCATCACACACATGCATATCAATCATTCATTTCAAATCAAAGCAAACACAATCCATACATATCATCTCACACTCATCTCTAGTGCATAATATTTCAAGGCATGCATATGCAAATCAATCAAAATCAACTTCAAGTATAAAACAAGCTTTTAATTGAAACACTCCTTAACTTCTCTTAGTCTTTTAAGTCACATGAGAATATTTATTTTTAACATAATCAATTATCATGTTCTAACCAGCGAGATCATCTGTAGTCACTATAGCTAAGTCTTAACTATGCTTATGCGTTAGTCCATCGGATCTATATAGATAAGATAGTCATCTTGATGGCAATTTCTAAGGCAAAGCCTCACAACTAATCTCTTTGGGAGAGTAATATCTTCCAATCTATTTACAATTAGAGAAAACTCAAAACTACATAGCTTTATGACTTCTAATGTTGTATAAAACATATCAAGTTCTAAGGTCTTTTTGAGAGCGTTCAAAATGGCCAATGTTATGTTTTCAACTGTCAAAAATAGCCAAGTGTCCCACTTTGTACTCGAATAACTCAAAAATGAAAGAGATTTGGATTTCTAGCGTCTCATACACTCTTGTAGAGTTTCTTGTCCTCTAAAACTTTCGTGTTTACCTCGAAATCTTATTCTAATCACAAGGAAAGATAAACTCTTTGCAAAATAGCCCCTAATTAAGGTTATACCTAAAATCTAGTCACAAACTAATAAAATAATCTATCTTCTAACTCTTTACTCCAAAAGTGTTTATTCTATGAGTCGTATATAGACTAAGGAGATCATGTATAATTAATAAAGTTGAGAATTACTCATTGTTAAGCACACCCTATATCGACTCAAATTCTCTGATATATACACCTATCTATTTATTTGTTTAATATTAAAAGAATTTAATGAAAAATAACAAAAAGAGACTTTGTATAATTCCCCAATGTATTTGAGGATGTCTTCATTGATTGGGAATCCATGTCTACTCTCCTCCAGGAGGAGCTATTTGTAGATTTGGCAACCCTCTCAGATCTGTTGCTGCCAAGCAGGGCTGCAACCTGAACAGGTATAACTTCATGCATAGTTATCAAAAACTAGTTTTGTGGGTACTTAAAATTACCATAACGTGTGTGTTCTATAACCTAGCATGGGTGGAAGCACCATAATTAGCAGTATGTGAAAGTCGACTCCAAAAAAAGGTAATTACGTTTTTGTCAAATTTTGATTTCCATGTCTTTATACACACTTAAAGGTTACCTTTGAAAATATTAAATAATAAAAAATTTAAACTTGAATTTTCACTTAATTTTAACACTTTTTGTTGCCTAAACTGCTGAAATTCATTACTACAATATATGTCATCCAAAACTTAAGATTATCTTTAATCATAACTTGGTTAATCTTGAAGGTATGCTACATCAAATTTACATTTTTTAAAATTATTGGCCTTATTTTGAAACTATTTTCTAAGAGGCCTTCTCTAGAAGGTTTGAAGGGCTTTGATGCCCTCTAAAGGCTTCAAATTTCAGCATTTCAGCACTACCTCCACCCTTTTCTCTTGCTTTTAACAATAGCTATTTGTTTTGTTTTATTTCCATTGTTTTCATAATTTTATCCTTGCCTTTAATTCTATTCAAAGATCTTATCACTTCTTCCCTCTTTTCCACATCACTAACAAGCAAACATTTTCTTCGATTGTTTTGATTTATTTTGAGGAAAATTTTAGTTTTGACGCTATCTTTTCTTTTATACACAGCTTTGATTTGGCAAACCTTTCTCTTCCTTTTCGGAGGGAAGGATTTCTTCTTCTTTTTTCTTTTTTTCTAAGCTTTTTTAATCTTTGACCATGTCTTTTGTTTTTGTAGAGCTTTGATCTTGCATGCTACCCTCCTTACCCTTCTTCCACCCTTTTTTATTCTTTGTAAGGCAAGTATTTCTTTTTCTATTTTCATTTTCGTTTTAGGTTTTTCTGTTTGTATTTCTTTTACGTGGGTTTTCTCCTTCTTCATGCTTTTTTTTAAAAACATTACAACATGTGCCAATCTATCCAACTTTTGGTTTTTCAAACACTTTCTAATTAGAGAATTTATTCATCTTACTCTTTGTCTTATAGTGTGAATCGAACACCTTAGGGAATTTTCAATCGTTAAAAGTTTTATCTTCAAATATTTGTAAGTTCTTTGCATGGACTTCAAGCATACATAAGTTGATTCATGGGTCTATATGCATTGGCTTACAAATAAACCTATTATTTTATGCATAGGATTTTTCTATGTACATGAAAATATTACATGATAGGTTATGCATGTATGAATAGAGCCTAATCATAGCCCTCTATACTAGAGGTTATACATTAAGCTCTCTATGCATCCATAGAGCCTATGAAAGACATGTTCATGTGCTTTCTCTGTGCATTAGGCATGGTAAGGTTATGCATAGAGTTTATGTCTAGAACCAAAGCGCTTACAATGTAAATGCATTTATATTTCTTCTTTAGACTATCCACCTTGTAGTGCACTATTTTTGAACCTCTCAAATTCATCTAGGTGATCTAAAGCATATGACTTAAGATGAGATTCAAGATTTTTTTACATGCATGTCTCCCAATCAAGGTGATATTGCATGAGATACTGTATGTCTCTCTTTATCCCACTCATCTTTGATCACATGCTAGTGATGCAAGCTAGTGATGCTCCTTTTGCACATACCTTGGCTAGAAGGACGACTCACCTTAATAGAGGAAAAAGTAATGGTGGGGGGTAGTTGTGATGTTGATTGACCACTAGCACTACAAGAAAACACTATGCTTAACATCACTGTGTTAACATCACACTCCTTAAAAAATAAATAGTTTGTTGTATTTGGGTTTCAAAGTGATGGGAGACATTACATGTCAAGAGACAATGATGTTACTAGTGACGTTTACCATCACAAAACTTACATCATTGTAAACATTACATATAAAGTCATTTTTTGGTTCTTTTTTCAAGGAAATTAATGGCTTTGTGATGTTTAACATCACAAATGTGACACTAAATATCACAAATTTTATGACACTTATAGTGTCACAAAATGTGACATTTAGTGTCACAACATACAAAGTGATTTTTGGGTCCTTTCTAAAGAAAAAAGTGCCTATTCCAACGTGGCCACTTCATGTCACCCATACTCGAAAATAATGAAAATTGGTGGTATTCATGCATTTGAGTCTTTCATTTAATTCTCGCCACTCTTTTGCTCTCTATTTCTTCCATGTGCATATCTCTTCCCTCCCTTGCCCTTGTGCATGTCTCTTTATTTTAATTCTTGCCACTCTTTTGCTCTCTGTTGCTTCCATGCAAATGTCTCTTCCCTCCTTTTCCCTTGCCTATTGCCAAGCTCTATTCTCACTCCCTCCCTCCCTCCCCCCTTCCCTTGTCTCTTCCCTCCCTCCCTCTCACATCCACTCTCTCGTTTCTTGCTTGTAAATCTCTTCCCTTCCTCTCTATCAAATCCACTCTTGTCTATCTTGCTTGCTAATTCCTATTCTCTCTACTCTTTGTCAACAATTGTAGATTTAGAATCTACTTTTCAAGGGATTTCGAATAGTATGTCACATGGGGGATTTGAAGTAAGGGACATATGGTTGACCACGGCCCCCTTTTTCCTAGAAAAGTGATGACATGGCTCTTCTTAGAGGGCCCTTTTTTAGTCCATTTTTTCTTATTTCTTTACTCTTATGTAGTGGCATATGTGGTGGTTATAAAGCTTTTGTTGCTTATGGCTTATGCATGCATAAGCCTTTATGCATACTGATAAAGCTTATACATATGCACATAAGTAGCTTACCACATGCATTAGCCTTAGGTATTTCGTTCCTATTCTCACTTTCTTTTGTGTTTTTTGTAATTGAATGTAGGTGACCAATAGGTTTTGGCATGCTCTTCTTACTCCATGAGAGGCAAGATCTTCTTTTACTACCCAAGAGGTGAGCTATCTCTCTCTCTCTCTCTCTCTCTCTCTCTCTCTCATGCTTGAATGGTGCCCTCATGTGACTTTATATTTCATTTTGATTCATAGCCTATGCCCAAAGCTTTATGTTTAAGGGCTTTGTGCATACGCATAAGAGCTATATGCATTGAATCTCATGGCTATGCCCTCTCACTACACCTATGCCTATGCTGCCTATGGTATATGCCCTAACGGCACAAGCATATGTCTAAGAGCTTTATATGGATGCATAAAGCGCTTAGGCATAGTACACATAAAGCTCTAAGTGTACGGGCCCATGCTCTATACCTAAGAGCTTTATATAAATGCGTAAGAGCTTTATATGTATGCATAAGTACTTCATAGGTGTACATGGATATAACTCACGGCATGTTTATACCAATGTCTAAGTCTAAGGACTCATTAGATATAGTATGAAAATAAGATAATGGAAAATGGATAATAGTATGAAAATGGACTCATTAGCCAATTATAAGTGACACTAAATGTCACTTCTGTCTTTTGCTGAAGTGAGGATAACGTTTGTGGACAAGTTAACGAAGTTGCAGTTAATGTTGTAAGGGCAATTAGCCACGCTTGCGGCCAGTGGGAAAAGCCCCAAAAAGTGGGGGTCGAGTTACGTAATATCAGCTCAGCATAGGAAGATAAAAGAGAGTAAAGCAGCACGAGGATAGGAAGATAAAAGAGATTAAAGCAGCACGAACAGCTTCATCTTCAGTATGAAAAACCGTGCAGCTAAAAATTGACAACATACAGCTAAATTATATCAATACACGACATTTTGCTGTTGTCGAATGACTGACTTCCTATTATGAAAGACATGGGCAATTCCCGGAAAGGATAGCATCGACACCACCGAGAGTCTGGAGAAGTACTTATGCAACTGCATACCAAGAGAAGGTCGCATATTCACCAGAAACGATCTGCAGGATATGATGGCGACGGTGCACATGGAGTCAGGTGGGAAAGGGCGCAGCGCGGCGGCGAAAGGCAGGGTTTGGATTAGCAGAATCCGGCGGCGCCGCTTGACCTGGCCGTGCAGCAGGTGGGCCACGTGGCTTTCTTCGACGGAAGCGAGGCGTCGCTGAAGATCGGAGGACTCGCGGTGAGGCCTGGTCTCTGACGTGTTGAGATGGCGTGATGCCGGTGTCTCCAAGTAGCTTCGACCAGCCACTGCCTCTTGCGCAGCAGGGTGGTGGTTCACCGCCAGAGGCTCCCTCGTTCCCGCCTCACGCTCGCCGATGACTTCTGCCCCGTCATCACTTTGATCTTCTGCCACATCAGAACAGACGTCTTCTTTTGTCACATCAGCCCACATTTCATCCTTCACATCTTCTACCAGATCATCCTCAGACCTGTCTTCTGCTAAATCATCCCCAGACATGTCTTGTGCCACATCAGCCCTATTCTCTGCCACCTTCACCACATCCCCAGCCTGCATTCATTCCAACATGCTGCGTGTAGACATAGTCTCATTGCCTGTAGCTGCACCATTGATTTCCGTCTGAACGTCTTTTCCAGCACCACCAATAGTAGCAGGTAATTCTGTACTCCCAAACCTTCCAGAAGTATTGGTCTGCTTGCTCTGATTCTGGCCCTCTCGCTGCTTCGCACTGCTTGTAATTATCTCTTCATAAGCACTCTGTTTCTTGACAATTTCAGCATGCTTGTCACTAATCTTCTCTGATGCTTCTCCACTGGCTTTCACAGACTGCAGCAGTGAGCTAACCTCATCTTGAACATGGGTGCCGGCAATTAAAACTAGGGTTTTGTTAGGATCATCAAGATTAATGGAAGGATAATCACATTTCTTTTCAATAACGAACCCCTCGGATCTGCTAGGGCTAGCTGTTCTCTTACTGATCGGCATATTACTGACAGAGTTGAGAGCCAAGGTCTCCCACCTATCTCTTGAAGGCGATGATCCTCCCCCTTCGTGATGAGGTGAGGCTCCTTGATGAGGTTTAGTGAAATCAAAATGCACATGCCTGTACTTCCAGCAAATCTCCTCTCTTCCAACAATTTTCTTCTCAGAGTAGAGGTCCACATCAGCCAACCCCCTTGATTTACCCTCTTCAATCAAGGCCTTCTCAAGCTGCTCAAATTCTTTCTTATGGTTTTGAGCAATGAGATCAGAGGTCGATAATCTCACTTGATCAGGTCGATAATCTCACTTGATAATCTAGACAAGGCCTGCTCAAGGGCAACGTCATATGTGCGCTGTTTACTTATGGTTTGATGATTAGGGCTAGTAATAGACGAAGATGAAGGCAAAGCAGCAGTTCTGACGTTACTCTTTCCTGTGGTATTGATACGCTTTAATGGAAGCCTGCCATTAGTTATTACACTATCCAAGCGTTTGATATCGCCATCATGATCTTCTACAACATTAACATGGGTTTGCAATCCTGATCGACTCATTAACTGTGAACGCTGTGTTGTGGAGCTGGTTGCAGACTGTCTACCAGAAGCAGTAGGAGAAGGAGAAGCCATGGAGCTTCTCTCAGGCGTAGAAACTCCTTTAATAGAGAGTGATTCATTAAACACTATGGGTGATAATGCAGTGTGCTTAATCAGTTTCTCAGCTCTTTTTAGGGATGGCGTTTGCCTCTTAATCTGAGAAGTAAGCTGTTGACTCTTATGCTCGGCTTCGACTCTCTTAGAATGCTCCACTTTCACAAGCCTTAAAAGTTCATTATACATGGAGAACACCTGCATTAAGCGTTTCTTGTGATTCTCATGATCCTGCAAATCCTTCTTTGCCTTCTCTGGTGAGACGCCAGCTCTAGAGCTATTTGGACGCCATCTTTTCGCATCCATCTCTGACATGGCTGCATAGTTCTTTCTCATATCAGATTGTCTATCCTCTGCAAACTTCTTCGCGTGGGCAAAGTGTCTGTCCATGGTTTTTGATTGCTTTGTTCTCACGAGATAAATCAGGGCTTAATGGTCCACGTGAAAAACAAACTTGTTTCCCAAGAGGTAGTGCCGAAACTTGTTCACAGCATAAATTATTGAGAGCGCTTCCCACCTTATTGTGCTATAGTTCCTTTCCACCCTTGTGAGGTCTTTGCTAGCATAATGAATGGCTTGCATATACCCCTCTTGCTTCTCCTGTAACTCTTGTGTTATGCAGCACAAGCTCTTCCACCTTCTCCCTAGGTCTTCTCACATTACTAGAAAAGGCCATGGTGGTAAGAAAAGAGAAGAAGGGAAAAGAAAAGCTTGTTTTACAACAAAAGAGTGGAGAGGAGAGAAAGTTCAGGGTTTTCAGTGCAGCAATGGAAAGCTTAAAAGAGGGTTAGAGTTTGAGAATAGGCTTCCTCAACCTAGAGTAGACGAAAGAGGGATAAAGTTTCTGCAATGGAGAAGGAGGGAGCTTGAGAGAGAGAGAAAGAGAGAGAGGGACATTGAGAGAGAGAGAGAGAGAGAGAGGGAGATTGAGAGGGAGTTTGAGAGAGAGAGAGAGAGAGAGAGAGAGAGGGAGATTGAGAGGGAGGGAGCTTGAGAAGGAGGGAGAGCTTGAGAGGGATGGAGTTTATACAGCAATGGAGAGCTTAGAAAAGGAAAAAAGAGGGAGAGGGAGCTTGAGATTGAGGGAGCTTGACAAGGGAGGGAGAGGGAGCTTGAGACAGAGGAGGGAGAGGGAGCTTGAGACTGAGGGAGCTTGACAAGGAGGGAGAGCTTGACAAGGAGGGAGAGCTTGAGAGAGGTATGGAGGTTCTACAATAATGGAGAGCTTAGAAGAGGAAAGGTTCAAAATGAGCTTTCCAAACCTAGAGTATGTTGGGAAGAAGTTTGAGAGGGAAAACACACTTTTGAGAAAAAATGAAAAGTTTTCAATTTTTAGGGTATTTCATCTGTGCGATTCTAGGTGGGGGAACCTCTAAGTTTGGGCCCAAGAGGTAGAGGGACAAGAGTAGTAATTAGGCCCCATTAGCAAACCAAAGCCTAGGCCCCCTAGGGTCAAAGAAGTAAAAAATGTGCACCCAGCCCTCTTCCTATATTAGTCCATTCCCAATCAAAAGTTAATCCAAGAGGCCCTCTTTGGGTCCAAAAAATTCCTAATGTCTTAAATGCCTCTCTTAGGAGTAAAGTTGATATGTATTAAGATAAAAAGGTATGTATTTCTTGGATCAAGAGAATTTAAAACACGGATCTAAGCGAGCTCAAAAATTATGATAAAAGCCATGCTTTAATGACATTTATGATAATAAACACAAATAAATGTTTAGTATGATAGGAATCTCAAAATAAATACATAATCTTCACAACTTTGACTTTAAGAATGAGAAATGTCGGTGAGAGGAATTTTTGTGGCCCAAGGGATAAGAATGGAGCGTGCTCACACCCCGCGAGGATAATAAAGCTTGTAGAGTATGTATGAAACCTTAGGGAAAAAGGATATTTCATGGCTACTTGCCCGTTGTAGTAAAGTGAAGTGTGGGACTGTTGCATGTGCAGATGGCAGAAGTAGTTGACAAAGATACCCACCAATAGCTGTGAGGTGCAATATGGGAGATGAGGAAAATTTGAAAGAGAGAGAGAGAGAGAGAGAGAGAGAGGGCAAAGAAGCCAAGAGAAACTTTATGAAGAGAAGGCTAGATGGTAGCTAGTTGGTTTGCAGGGATCTGAAAGTCGTTGCGAGAAGATGGACTTTTGTGAAGATACACAAGAGGTTTGGACTTGTTCAAAGCAAAGAGTGCATAGAAGTGACAAAGGATCTTGTAGGATGGTTGCTGCCCTAGGATTCCTTGCTGAAGCTCTATTGGAACTTGGAGTAGTCCAAGGCTTTTCTCATTGATTCTTGCTATAGTTGAAGATGAAGGTCTATAAAGTATGGGTGCAGAGTCCTTGTAGCTATTTCTTGTGAACTTTTGAAGTTAAAGGAATGTACCCCTCTTAATTCTTGGTGTTGTTTTCTCGCCTTAATCCCCATGTCTTAGGGTTGTTGAGGGATAGATGTGTTTCTAATCTATCTAATGAAAAAAATAGGGTTTTGGTTGTTTCTATTGTGAGTGGATACAGATGCTTTTGTTTTGATGTGTTGTTGTGGTATGGTATTGTTTTGATTGTATGAGGTTGGACCACTGGAGGTATTAGCTTGTTGTCGGGGTTGTTTATTTCAAGTCAATTGTGACTGTCAAAAATTGTTGAGAAGGTATAGGGTTGTTTCTGTGTTAGGAAGACATTGCAATAGTCAAGAGGTTGTGTAGGGATCTTGTTCTGACCTATTTGAGTTGAGGAGAAGTGTCCCTAAGTCATAGTTGATTGTTTAAAGTATGTTAGAAGTCAGTTGTGAGCAATTAGAAAGATTTTTAGTCTGATGGGTTTTCTGTGCCAATTGTGAATCGGTTGTTGTTAGCTAAGTGGTTACAAGGTTGGACCCTTTGTTTGGCTTAAGTGTATGGAGGGTATAGAAGTGTTATATCTGACATAGAGGGGAGAGCATATGTGTCAGCCAAGTCGGTTTTTGTTGGTTGGTTGGGTACAAAAAATTTGGTGGCAGTTGTGGGCTTGCACTAGGCAACTGAGAGCCTCTAAGGTGATCTCTTGTTGAGATTAGAAGTTCCTGAGGGACTATAGAAGTCTGAGGATGTTTGGAGAAGTTTTTATGTCACATAAGACTTCAAGGACAGGCGGTTCTATGCCATAATTCTAAGGTAGAACTCTCTAGGAGGAAGATCAAGGAAAGATCGCAAGAGAATTGGCATGACAACCAGGAAGGTCTAGGGATTGTGGAAATTAAGTCTCCTCATGCTGGAGGATCGTAGAGGATCCATTTTGGACTGGGGTAAGCCATCAAAATTTGGAAGCAGGTAACAATGAGAATCTGACTTGTTTGTGGCAGCCACCAGGAGAATTTACTGTCAACAGCTAAAGGTCTCAGCTAAGGGCATTTGCTTAGTTCTAAGAGGTTTTAAGACTAGGATTTAAAGCTAGCTAGCTGTGGAGGACACTTTGGGAATCTTGAAAATAGATTTTTGACAAGAAACAAGTGGAGGACTTTGAAGGAAAAATCTAAGTAGTTCTACGTGAGCTGAAGTTGTTATGGTTAGCTGGGAGTCAGTTTAGAGATCAGAAGGGACTCTTGGATGATGGTGGATAAGAGGTACTAGAGATGAGAGCTAACCCAAGAGGACAATTTGAGTAGGTAGTTGGATTGAATAGGGAGGTTGGGAGGGTATTGATATATCCAATTGGGGGAGCTGAGGACCAAGGGATGTCAACTGAGTGTGTTGGTGCCCTGAAGTGGTGTTTCTTCTATGTTGTGGTGCTTGTGATAGTCTCCTCTCACGGTGGTGAGCTTTAGATAGGGCTATAAAGGTAGGTTCTCCCAAAGCCATCATTGTTTTGGTGCCTCCACAGAGGAGGGCTTTCAAGAAGGCACCCTTTAGTTTGCTATTTGTTCATATGAAGCAGGTTGGAGCTAATGGAGAAGCCACTAGTTTTCCATGGATATGGATATGAGGATGTACATGATTTCATTCATCTTTGAAGAAAGGACTGCATATTTATAGGAATTAAGGATGACAAGGCGGTACGTTCCTTGCACATAAGGTTTCAGGTTCTGTAGTTTTTTTGTACTCTTCTTTGCGAGATCATGTAAAAGATAGTTGGAAGCTTTTGTCAAAGGCCTTGCTTCACAGATTTTCATTGGAGGGAGGCATAATGGAGGCTTGGAAAGTTCTCTCAAACATCAACTAGCTTGATGGAGAGCGGACTACAGACTTTGAGCTATGGTATGTGGGTGCATGGTTGGCTTATTTTGATATGTTTGATGGAATGGATACTGTGCTCCAATACCTTCAGTTTATGTGCTTTGTCAAAGCTTTGGAACCGGAGTGGAAGACGAGGGTTGTGAGGCATGGGTGTACCAGTTATGATGAGGCCATACACTATGCATTTCGGAAAGAGATTAGGTCCTTGAATAAAAAGAAGAGAAAGGAGAAGCATGGGAAGCATAGGTCAACAACAGAGACTATACATGATAGAAATGACGTTTCTTTCAGAGAGGATACTTTATTCAAGGATGTTGTGGGAAGTGATAAAAGAGGATGTAACCACTAAGGAAGATAGTATGGATACTTCCATTTGCGCGGGAACTCTGAGAATATCCAGGAAATGGAAGGAAGATTTGGATCTGTGGATTTAGGAGAGTCATCACTCCCAAGTAGTGATGGTATGTTAGCTGAACATGATATTGAGTATTCTAATGAGGGGAATGGCCTTTTTGAAGCTTTTCTTCGAGATGAAGAAGACGAAATGGTCAGTGATGATTTCCTGGAAAGGAAGGATGTTAACCTGGACTCCCTAGATCATAGCCAGTTTGCATGTGGCTGCTTTACTTTTGATGAAGGTGAGGTGTGGGGTATCGCAAGCCAGTTTACTGAGGATGATACCCGCAACCATGGTAGTCTGTCCATAGTTGGAGTAGGTGCCGCTACCGAGGAAGGATCAGAGGACCTATCTATTTGACAACAAGTAGGGATTCTAATGGAAATCGATAGCCAACTGATATTTTCAGCTGATTCATCATAAAATGATAACCATGAGTTGTTAGATGAGACCGTTGAAGAAGAGATGTATCTTGAAGATATGTGTATGGATCTGTACACAGATGCTGAGACTGTTAATGCAGCTGTTCCAGGTAACCAAACATTTTATTCAAACTAGAAACCACCTAGCTCCTATCTAATTATTCATAGCATCCAGCCTCAACATACTCCACCACTTGGATCAAATGGCTTGTGCATGGCTGTGTCATGCAGCAAGTCCTCTTCTCGCAAGAGTCTTTAGCAACTTCTTGACCATCCGGTAAGTCCAAGGTATCATTTATAAGCATGGATCTGATATCGAACGCTTGTGGGCTCATATCCAATTAAATAGAGTCGTCTTGCTCAAAACCATCCGGATTTTATATAGCAGAGAAGTCCATAGAAGTAGCCAATTCTTCATCCATGTTGTCACAAATATCTTCATCAAACAATCAAGACTGTATTATATTCTTGGTAGCTATAGGGTGACTTTTGTTGCAATGCAGGTATTGTAAATGTATGTATTATATTTTATTTAGCTATAGGGTGATTATCCTTCCAATGAAAGTATCTTAAATGCCTCTCTCAGTAGAAAAGTTGATATGTATTAGGTTAAAAAAGGTGTGTCTTTCCTACATCAATAACAATTAAAACGACAAACCACTTACACTCCACTCTATGAGGGGTGTGCATTCTCCACCCTTCGTACAATGTTGGAGTTGCTAAGTTTGGAAACCATGTATGTTTGGAGACTCGTTTTGGAGAAATGCTAGTGTTACAAGCCTCGTTCGGTGAGTCCTTAGCATTTGTGGTTAGTAATTCACAATTTCTACATACCATATATTTTCTAAATAATATTTGAGATTCTTTCAAACCCTTTGTAGGCTCATGAAAAAGATGCTTCCTTTCAACAACAAGATGACAAGCACAAGGAAACATGCTAGGAGAGTATTGACAACACTTGGCGCATGGATTATGAACGTATACATGTATGTCTCAATGACTGTCAATTTAAAGTTTGATTTTTTAAGAAAATGTACCTATTCACAATCAACTTCAAATATTAAAGTTTGTAGACAATTCAAGTTGTCTATGAATCATTTTTTAACTAATTATTTGTATTACCCTATATAGTTGTGTTGACTTATTTTACAGACCCATCCCAGGACATTACCTAGGACTTCGTCATTTAATACTAAATAAAGTGCCTATATGTTCTGTGAAGCCTATCATAATGGTGGTTACAACCTGAAATGAGATGGTACCCCTTGATCAAGACAACATCAATGTCCCCTCTAATCACAACTCCCTATGGATCCTCCATCACTACCATATTGAGGATATGGTAATAGGACCAAGCTACAAATGAACCATGAGATGATCAACAGAACTAGGGGTTGAGGTTTAGAACCACTCTCTAGCCCCCCTCTAGGAAAAATGATTTTTTTGTAAGCTATCAAGAATGTAATTTATTCTTGGTAGCTATAGGGTGACTTCTGTTGCAATGCAAGTATTGTAAATGTAAGTATTCTATTTTATTTTTATATAGGGTGATTATCCTTCCAATGTTAGTATGTTAAATGCCTCTATTAGTAGAAAAGTTGATATGTATTAAGTTAGAAAAGGTGTATCTTTCCTACATCAATAACAATTAAAATGACGTTGGAGTTTGCATACTTCATCCTTCAATTGACGTTGGAGTTTCTAAACTTGAAAACCATGTATGGTTGGAGCAATGCTACCATTATAAGCATCTTTTGGTGAGTCCTTAGCATTATGTGTTAGCATTTAAGAATTTTGACATATGATATCGTTTATAAACAATATTTAAAATTCTTTCAAACCCTTTGTAGGCTCATGAAGAAGATGCTTTCTACAGACAACAAGATGCCAAGAAGAAGGGTGAATGCTAGGAGAATATTGACTACACTTGGCATGGATTATAAACGTATACATGTATGTATCAATGATTGTGTGCTGTTTCGGGGTGCTCATAAAGGTGCAACTCAATGTCTCGAAATGTGGAGAGTCTCGTTATCGAAGTGATTTGTAAGGTATGATTATTCCTCGAATGTGTTGAGGGATTTTCCTATCATACTCCACATTCAACACATGTTTATAGTGCAACTCCATTTCTGCACTCATGACATGCCATGCACACAATTGTTCCACCGCACAATGAGGGAGAAGCATGTTGTGTCATGAATTATTTTACATCCATTGTTGTACTCTTTAGAAATATAATGTCTACTGAACCTCAAGGGCAAACTTAAGGCTTTCTTCCAAACCGAGGTTCTGTTTTGATTGGAAATTTTTACCGTAACTTGATGAAAGAGCAAGAAAGACTACGAAGGCTTGAAAGTTTGATCTCTAGCTATAAGCTTGCTAAGGATTCCTCTTTTGTTTGTCACAAAAAAAGCACTGTGACAACACCTTTGTCCTACTATCCAAACACACATATTTGCTATACTAACATCATCTCATTTAAAATTGTTAGAGAGTCTTATGATTGCGATTTTTGTTTATATGTACATATCATACATGGCACGAGATAGCTTGCCATGATGGAAGTGTTGACATATGGACACGTGAAGGCTCAAATCACATTATAATATTTGAATTTGTAGTAAAGTTTAACTGATTTTAATATCTAACTGAGCGACTGTGTGCGCCCAAAATTTTACAACTTTTGAATTTCAATTTCTAGACTACAATAGCTTGAATATCACTTTGTATTGTGTAGAAAGCCTAAAGACTCTGAGAACAAAATATGGACATCTAGCTTGCATATAGACATGTAGGGAGTTGGTAAATAGAGGATACAAGAGATCCAAGAAATATAGTAATCCACCCAAGGTAACGATGTAAATAGAAAAACATATTACAATCACCCTTGTCTTTTTTTGCTTTGGGAATAAGAAGTTAATTTTTTATTAGAATCACTTGTTACAAAGATGCATTGCAAAATCCACCCATCTTATTGAGACATACATATTAAGACTACATTATAGTTTAGAAACATGGGCATCAGACAACTTAGTGCTCAAAATCAAAATGCAACAGATGCTACCATGTGTAACTGTAGCCTTCATTGTCCTGAATTTCTGAGCTCTAATCGCACTGTCTTACCTTCGCCTCCCCACCATGACCACAACGACTACGAATGTCCCACCGAGACAGTGAATTGCCATGGGTGGGCCATTCTCGAGGAATCCGCTCGCTAGCTAGCGGCAATGGCTCTCCGATTTCTCCTGGGAATGGCCTCCCCATGGCCATTGGCTACACCATCATGACATCCTCTCACCTCCTTCTTAATTCTATCCATCATAACTTCTTGGAAAGAATTGTGACTAATGTTCCAAGCTCTCATTTCCCTTCTCATAGAGGGTGAAAGGAAGATCCAAGAACTTTAAATTGCATTCGATTCTTCTCAAAATCTTGTTTGTCCACAACTACTCTTAAATTCCTTCTCTCCTTACAAGTACTTTAAAATCTAAATTTTCAGACAATTACTCTTACATTTCTCTTGTTCCAAACCCTTATAAATCATTTTTAGATAATTATTCTTAAATTCCTCTTGTTCCTTGCCCTTATAAATCCTCATGCAAGCCAGGCCGGTCGACAGTTGGTGAAAATGTGGGACTAGTAGAATATGTTGGTGATGCACAAGCAAACCCCTTAGCTCAATCAAAATTGAGTGCAACTCACAGGAAACTTACAATCATGGTGATTGACTATTGTACACTTTCTGCCCTAGCATCATGGTGATTGACTATTGTACACTTTCTGCCCTAGCATCATGGTGATTGACTATTGTACACTTTCTGCCCTAGCATCATGTGCTTACTTGCTCCTCCAAGAGGAGATGTGCACTCCATAATCTCAATGGTGCAACGTATGCCAATCTCACATCCACAGACATTTTGTGCCGTTCCACATTTAATATTATCAAGCTCCTCATCATTCTTATCTTGTGGATACCATTAATTACACTCAAGGCACTATATTTTAAAAACAATAAATGTACATGTGCATGGTCATGGTTTTAGAATATTATTGAATAAATGTACATGCGCACGGGCGTGGTTTTAAAATATTAGACGATATACATGTGCAAGTAATGATCATGTGCTTTAAGATTATCTTTTCTTTCATTCTCATATTCTATATATATGTTGTGAATGAAGTAAACATTCATCATTTAAACTACTGAGAGAAAAGTTATTGTTTGGATAATACTCCACCCATGAAAATAAAACATCACTTAGTGTTGTAGAAAGAACACATATCTAGCTTGAAAGAAATGAACACTCTTAACAAAAAAATAAGTCTTCCAAAATATCTAGGCTATCCTTCTCACAAATAGTATATTCCTTGTGTATACAAAAAAGCTTTGAGTGAATGGCCTTCCTTAACTTTTTGGTAGGGAAAAATAGCCCAACACTTAGCAACTTGAGGATATGGAAATATGCAGAATGCAAGCTATGAGAATGAGCCATGAGATGATTGACACATATAGGGGTAGAGTTTTAGAACCTTTCTATAGAGCGGTTCTCTCTACCGTACAGTATAGTGCTCATAGAGTACTGCCGATCAACAAATGTGTTGAGAAACACAATGTCAATCCGAGGACTCGACCCGATTAGTGCATGAAGGCTTATCCCTTGGGGGAGAGCTCACATACACGAACCACCACTTGACGATTCAACCATTCAACACCTCAATCAATCTCTCAATCCCTTAAACCCACTACACTAATCAAGAGAACAAGCAATGCATGGCAATCTCTTAATCCCATTCAAACATTGATTAAATCTTAGCTTTCCCTAATGCCAGCAAACCCATAAGCGTGCATCTCTTCTAGAGGTCAGTATGGGTTGTCATCAAAGTGACATTCAGTTAATTGACTATCATTTTTCCTCCTCTTCCACTTGTCACTGTTGCAGAAGGTGGAGGCTCTACATCCTTCTTAAGAGGGTTTTTATTGTCAACCCGTCCTACCTCTGGTAGGATCTATTCCCTAAATGTAGCTTCTTGATTCTCCTTCTCCTCCAGCTTCTTCATTTGCTACCTAGGCATGCTCTTTCAGCTCATTGTCAGGGATTAGGTCTATTGATGACCCTTTGTATATAACAAGCTCCTTCCCTTTCTCTTCTCTATTGGCATGACTAGCTTCTTTCTGTCTCCTTCTTCCAGAGAGTAAATTTCTTTTTCCATACCTTTACTTCATGTTTAAGTTGCTCATTTTCCTTCTGCCAGCTATTTCTCCTTGTTGGTACTTCACCCACTAAGCCTGGCCTCCTTGCCCTCTTAGTTGGGTGCTACTGTGTCCATCATTTTCCCCATTTCCTCCTTGATCTCCTCCTTGCCCTTCTCGAGGTCCCTGACCTAGCTCGGCACTTCTCCTAGGGGGTTCGCCTCCATTCTCCTCGTGTGCAACTCCTTGTGCATGGGTTTCTGATGGTTTGTCACCATTTGGATGATTGCATACTTCTCTTTTATTATCTCCTATAAATTTTCATCTCTTTTAGGCCGTGAGTAATGCATTGCTGTAAGTAGCTAAGAGCTCTGTGCACCTAGTCTATGTCAATGGTTTTCAAAAAGTTCACAGCACTAGTGGGAAGGGGGATCAGACTGCACATGCCTTAACTGCTACAAGCTTGTGCTTGTTGTTACTTCTTGGCTGCTGCATCACCTAGTGTGACATGATGGACTTGCCAATGTCGGCCAAGTCCTCCTTGAGTTGTTTGCTGCTTTTGGTCTCTCTGATGCTTCCGTCCTTGGCGGTTTTCTCTTTCTTACTGGTCTTCTTTTCTCCAAACTCAGAGATCCTCTTTTTCCTCGAGGCTATCTGTTCCTTTCCCTGTCTAGAACAACCTATCTGTTCTTGCGGCTTCTCTGCTACTTCCCCTTTAAGACTTGCATCTTCTTTTAGTTCTACATCCTATTTTTGGCCTTCCTTATTCTCCTTTCTGGCACCTACTTGTGCATTGAACAAGGCTATCACGTAGTATGGACCAATGTTTGTTCTCATGTTTGGGCGCTTGATTTTTCTAATCTGAATCTTCAAATTATTGTAAATTACCTTGGCCCAAGCCACCCTTTTTCCTACCTCCACCACTTTCACTATCCCATAGGCTTTTCTCGACGTGCATCCCATATGGCTTATGGGTGAGATTGATCATCTCCCCCACAAAGTGCATTTGCTTCTGTTGATCTTCGTCAACAGTGCCCGTGATCTTGAATTCTCTGGCCTTGTCCTCCAGCAGGACAAACTCCTTGATTAAATCTTCCTCACCGGTTGGCTTGACCTCACCCACACCCCCCTCAGCCGACAGTTTGAATACCTCCACCACATAAAGAGGATTGAATACCCTTTTCTCTTGTTGGACATTCTCCAAATCAGGATCTGGTTTTGGACACGTGTTTGCTTTTTGGATGTTATCCATAGATCTCAATGTAGCCATTGCATTTAATATAGCTCTGTTGCATGTGCATTGAAACCATTATCTTTATCTGCATGAGATGATTTAGGAGAGGTGAGATATTCTAGCGATTTGATGGAGATGATCATGGAGTTGAATCGAGATCAAATGCTCCTCATAAGAGCTGTAATTAGTTCTAACATTGCTAATTCTTGGAGTCAAAGTTATGAAGATTATGTATTTATTTTGAGATTCCTATCATACTAAACATTTATTTGTGTTTATTATCACAGATATCAAAGCATGGCTTTTATCATATTTTTTGACCTTGTTTAGATCCATGTTTTAAATGCTCTTGATGTAGTCTTGATAGCTCACAAAAAAATCCTTTTTCCTTAAGGGGGACTAGAGAAAGGTTCTAAAACTCTAGCCCTAGTTGCATTGATTATCTCATGATTCATTCGTACCTTGTGTGGTTTATATTTCCATATCCTCAAGATTGTAAGTGTTGGGCTATTTTTTCCCTACCAGAAAGGCCATTCACTCAAAGATTTTTTGTATATCGAAGGAATATATTATTTGTAAGAAGGTTAGCGTAGATAATTTGGAAGACTTGTTTGTTAAGAGTGCTCATTTCCTTCAAGCTAGATATGTGTTCCTTCTACAACACTGAGTGATCTTTTATTTTCATGGGTGAGTATTATCCAAACAATCATTTTTCTCTCAATAGTTCTAATGATGAATGTTTACTTCATTTACAACATATATATATAATATGAGAATGAAAGAAAAGACAAAATTAAAGCACAGTATCGCTACTTGCATTAAAACATGTATATTGTATAATATTTAAAAACCATGCTCATGCACATGTACATGTACATGTACATGTACATTTATTGGAGAACATTCTAAAACCATGACCATGCACATGTACGTTTATTGTTTTTCAAATAGATTGCTTTGAGTGTAATTAATGGTATCGAGCAGAGAAAACATCCACGGGGAGCTTGATAATATTGAATGTGAAACAGCACAAAATGTGTGTGCATGTGAGATTGGCATACGTTGAACCATTGCTTGCTTGGATACAATTGATTCTAGAGTGCGTGTCCTCTTGGAGAAGCAAAGCACATGATGCTAGGGCAAAAAGTGTACAACAGTCTATAATTAATGAAGTCGTTAAGGTGCTTGGAAGTGGTGAGCGTGATACTCATTGCTACCGCAAAAAGTGCCTCGAAGTGGTGAGCTTGAGCTCTTCACATCCTTAACAAAGCGAGTATGGATTTATTGAATTTGAATTTTCATGCATTTGTTTTGGGAGACGAAGACCATTCTTGTCATAAAGTAGTAGGCGCGAGGCTTAACGTCTTGTAAAGTAGGGCACTACAGCTAAGGGCCTTGAGGCTTGTCTTTGAGAGCAGGGAGGAAGGACGTGCTTTGTGTCTGGCTAAAAGGGTACCATCGGCACATTACTTATAAACGATCACGTTTGACTGCTCCCTCTTTTCCCCACTATTTCAGTCGCCCCTCACTATTCGAATCGCGCACGTCAATCGCCAGTTGCACTAAATTTTGATTTAGCTTATAAGGGGTTTGCTTGTGCATCGCCAAACATATTCTACTAGTCGCCAACTGTCGGCCGGCTTGACTTCCAGGAGGATTTACACGACGAGTGTAGAAGATAAGGGCAAGGAACAAGAGGAATTTATGAGTAGTTGTCTGAAAATTTAGATTTTAAAGTGCTTAGAAGGAGAGGAGGAATTGAAGAGTAGTTGTGACCAATAAGATTTTGAGAAGAATTGAATGCAATTGGAAGCGCTTGGGTCTTCCTTTCTCCCTCTATGAGAAGGGAAATGAGAGCTAGGTCACAATTCCTTAGAGGATAAGTCATGATGGTATAGGGAATGGCCATGGGGTGGCCATTCCCAAGAGGAATTGGGAGCCGGTGCTAGCTGACGACCAGATTCCCCGGCAATGGCTCACCTATGACCATTCCCGGTCTTGGTGAGCCATTCCTTGTCGTCGTGGTTGTAGGAGGCGAAGGGCATACAATGCAGTTAGAGCTGAGAAATTCAGCACAATACAAACTGTAATTACACGTGGTAGCATCTGCTCGATTCCAGATTCTGAGAGCTGAGTTGGTATCATTTGTTGCATTCCACGTTCCCACTAATGAGTTGGAAGTAACTGATGAACTACTGTGATTGATTATGTTTTTTACAACTTGGTAATTTGACGGCGGCTGAGATTCACCTCTGCTGACCCACGACCATGATTTGAGAGGACATAAGAGATGCAGCTAGCCAACTTGATAGTATTTGACACCAGCAATATTAACTCTATTCCAACGAGAAATTTCTTTGCCATTATGTCTTACTCCAACTCATCCACAACACTTCCTAGCCAAGTACCATAAACCTATAATATGATAAACCCATTTGTCCTTTGTTCTGACGCCCATGTTTTCGAACTATGATGTAATCTTAATATGTATGTCCCAGTAAGATGGGTGGCTTTAGCCTTGCATGATTGTAACTAGTCGTAGTAATTTTAATAAAAAATTAACTCCCTTAAAAAAAAGACAATGGTGATTGTAATATGTTTTTCTATTTACATCGTTAGCCTGGGGAGATTACTATATTGCTCGGATCTCTTGTATCCTCTATTTGACAACTCCCTTCATGTGTATATGCAAACTAGATGTCCATATTTTGTACTCACAATCTTTAGGCTTTCTACGCAATACATAGTGACATTCAAGCCAAAATTGTGTATTCAAGTGTTCATCTATGTTAAGTTAAAGGTAATTTTTAGTTAGCTAGTGTAGTCTAGAAATTGACATTGAAAAGTTGTAAAATTTCGGGCACACACAATCGCTCGGCTGCTGGATATTGAAATCAGTTCAAACTTTACTACAAATTCAAATATTATAATGTGATTTGACCCTTTAGGTGTCCATGTGTCAACATTTCCATCGTGGAAAGCTATCTTCTTTGCCATGTATAATATGTACATATAAAGGAAAATCGCAATCATAAGACTCTAAGAATTTTGAATGAGATGATGTCAGTATAGCAAGTACGTATGTTTGGATATTAGGACAAAGGTGTTGTCACAATGCTTTTCTCGTGACAAAAAATGAGGCGTCCTTAGCAAGCTTATAGCTAGAGCTCAAACTTTCAAGCCTTCATTGTCTTTCTTGTGATGATTTGCTTTTTTATCAAGTTAGGGTGAAACTTTCCAATCAAAACATAATCTCAGTTTGGAAGACAGCCTTAAGTTTGCCCTTGAGATTGAGTCTACATTACGTTTTTTGAAGTGTACAACAATGGATATAACATAATTCATGACGCAACATGCTTCTACGAGCCTTGTATAGATGCGAGCGAAACCAATGGTGTGTATGCAAAGTTTGAGGATGATACATATGCATACGTGAGAAGAAAGACAAATATAAAAAAAGAGGCTTCTTTATAACTCCTCATAATCTCTACATTTCTTTTGTTGACAGGCTTTCCACGTGCTTATGTACAGTTTGACCTAGCACTACCAAAACTTTGGGGACATGACGTGTAAAAGAGAGCCTCACACGTGTAGCAATCCCGTTCTTGTGAGGGAGTCGAGCAAGGCCATTCTCGTATCCACAAGTGACCCGGAAACGCTTTGGATCTGAAGTTGGAGCATAGACACGAAGGTTTGAAGCTCGTCCGCCATCTTGCTGGTAGTGTCAGCTAGACGGCTGAGATCGTCCCTTGCTTGCGAATATTGTGCATGAGTACTGGGTTGTTCCAAGATTTGTGACAGCATTTCATTGATTTGTTTAACAAAGGCATCTATGATGTCTAGGTCGGGTAGGACGGTCACAGATCTCTTCTGTACTCTCGCCAGAAGCTCTTTGTTGACTTTGTCTTGGAGTGTAAGAAGAGGAACTGCGCACAATGGCCGGCCCAGAACATGCAGAACACCTAATTGAGATTGAGTAGGTTTTGCAGATGGAAGCGCCGCTGCAAGAAGTTTGAAAACGAAGACGGTAGCCATTTGCCCTCCATAGAGAGCAGCGGGCAAGGCAGAAATGGAACTAGAGTAGGAGCAGGTGGGTGCGTCCTCGCGCCGTTGTCCAGCATGCTCATCTGGGGCCAAAAGCTTGTCCCCCATTCTTCTAAGCATTGAGCCACAAGCTGCAAGCTCATGGTGTGCGCGCCCGCGCTCGTGTGCACGGCCGATCCTCAAAGTCGACGACTCTCCCAGGTTTGCTCGCACGTGCTGTGCTGTGGTGAGAGCTTTTTTTGCTCGCAGCACTGCACCACTTTCAGAGCTGAAACCTTGCTTGCACGGCACGTAGCCGAGGGCAAGCTGCACGGCTCTCACATAGCCGTCAACGCCACCCACAACGTCCATCAGTAGCCTGCACACGTCCAGCAGCTTCACTCTGTTGTCCATGTACTGCTGAATCATCTTGATGTCTCGAGCGGGCAGGGGCGATTGTAAGCATGGCACGAGGACGTCCTGCACAGAGGCCTGTGCGGAGAGCAGCATACCCACAGCACTGGAGAGCCAGCTCAGGCTCAGGTAGGAGTCTCTATGAAGCTCTTGAAGTCCCTCTGCCAGATCTGCCTCGAATGCTTGCGAGGCAGAAAGAGTCTCTGTGTAGACGCGGGATTGCCGCTTGTTACAGTGAAGGCGGGAAAGAAACGAGGAGAGGAAAGAGAAGGAAACCATGGTGGAGTTTACCGCTCAGCCCAGCTCAGAGAGCTGTGTTGATGAGAGGTAGGTGTAGCTGAGAGCTATGTGTTGATGGTGCAATGAGGAGTAGACTATGCCAAAGAGCATGTTAGAAGCGATATAAGAGCGATGCGAAGGGGACGCTTGATCAAAAAATAGAGGAGACAGCTAGGCTGGCCATTATCTTATTTGCTTCATGCAATGACCAAGGGTGGCGATGGTGGGCTGTGAGCAGACACAAGCCAATGCGAGATGCTGGCACGTCGTCACTTTTGGCAACAGCCATCGCTCTCTTCTGTGCTTCGAGCAACGACAGGCATTTTAGAATACAACTCCTGAATTTACTACTACTGAAAACCCATCCTTTATGACACGCCGTTCATGCTTATGCTTGCGTCCTCGACGACAAAAAGTGGACGACGTCGCGTCCAAGGAGAAACCGGTTTTACACACGATTGAAAATCCGTGCAAATATAGTTTTGGCTTAAGGATTTTTCATTTGCAATCGCGAACCTTGTTGAATCGTTTTTGCTTCCGTTACTAAAGCTCTATTTCATGCACTTGTGAGAGTTCGAATTATTGGCTTTCCTCCAAAGAGAGAAAAAGAAATAACAATCACAACCTTTCCTCTCTTTAATGAAGCTATCTTTGATGCCAAAGTGACCCATAAGACATAGTGCATATCATAAATATCATGTGGGTCTTTGGTCCAATCCACGGTCTAGCAAAGAGTACAAAACAACAGAACATCCTACTAATCAACTAATAAATCTTCCATGCAGCTAGGAATCAGGAACACAAACATTGGATGTGGTTTTTGAGTTTAGGGTTTAAGGTTTAGCATTTGATTGAGGATACCAAAAGTCCACAACGAAAACTCTTCCTTCATGGTAGACTGTCGACTCCTTTGGTAATTGAGATACTCTAAAATTGGCTAGTTCTACATTCTTTAGCTTGAGTTGCATTCGAGTCAAATCTGTATCTCTATGTCTCTATATTTGTTTCACTATCTAGGAGCCCTAATTGTTTCAAATTAGTATACGAGAGAGAGAGAGAGAGAGAGTAGCTTTGGAACGTATCTAACTTAGTACACATTAGAAAATGTATTCCAATAGTAATCAGAGGGTATGCAGGACATTAGTCCAAGTGCAATAGCTAGGATGAATAAAGTAACCATCAATAGTATTGATTAGGTTCTACACCTTGATAATTTAATGGCTCTTTGTACAAATATTTCAAAGATTAAAACATCGACATGAACATGTGGTTTGTGATTGTGCCCTAAATTTAAGAAAGATTCCGCTCTTCTAATATGAACCATTGGATAGATTCTATCTCAACAATTAATTGTGTCTCACTTAAGTTATTCATGCTTTTATTCTACAACATTTGATGTTTAATATGTAATATAGATTCAGTCTCTTGTCACTTTTATCATACAAGATGTACTCTAGTTATATGATTTTTATTTAGCCATGTTTATGGTATCTTAGGTCAATTTCTCATGCAAACTAGATGGCCTTGTATAACTCACATGAGTACCATATCATACAAGATGTACTCTAGTTATATGATTTTTGTTTAGCCATGTTTATGGTATCTTAGGTTGATTTCTCATGCAAACTAGATGGCCTTGTATAGCTCACATGAGTATCATATCTACGAGTGTTTCTTACTAAAAAATAGGAATAAAAGTAATTGTTTTTCATTTTCTCTACTTAGGAGTTAAAACCTGATAATGTAATGAAATAAAATCCACTATTGTTCATGAAAGATCCTTATTCTAACATTACATGAGATGTCACAACCTATGTGACTTACAAGGCATTACATAGGAAGGGTTAATTGATACCATGTATGTAGGTACTTGTATCATGTATATTAACCTTACATACTAGCGTAATATGCAAATTAATTAATTAATCATGCCCTATCAGTCCTGGTTAATTAATGACTATGAGAAGCAAAGGTTTCGACCCTCACTTCTCACTCTCTTCACTCTCTCAACATGCCATCTCTCCCCTCTCTCTAAGGCACGTCCTCGGCTGCCACTCTCCTCCTCTCTCTCAAGCATGCATGTCTAGCTCACTTACCTTCTTTGCTCTAAACTACCCCTGTCTCAAGCTCTCCCACAACATCTCTCTTTTCACATGCTTTCTCCTAGCATCTCTCCGGTCACGTGCTCTATCCCTCTCTCTCAGGCTTACGTGCGCGAGCTCTCCCTACGTGCTCCTTTCTCTCTCTCTCAAGCTCACACACCATCTCTCCCTCCACACTCATCTCCCCTCTTTGAAATTCATGTCTCTTTTTCTTCACCCTCTCTTGTACATGTTTTGCACGACATTCATTTGAGAAAATTATCTCTCACTGCCACTTGTCAAACCCATATTCACTCTAATTTATAAGGTTTTGGCCCCCATATTCACTCTAGTTTTTTTCTAAGCTTCTATTCTCTCAAGTAATTAACTAATGCCATGGAAACTTGGGCACCCATATTAATTCATGTATATATAAGGCATAACATAAGAAGGGTAAATTGATATACCATGTATATAGGTACTTGTATCATGTATAGAGGTACTTGTTCATGCATATAGGTACTTGTATCATCTATACAGGTACTTTTATTTAAATGATCTCAAATTATGTTGTGCCTGTATGGTTAATAAGTACATTCATGTCATTAACTAGGGTAAAACTTATGCTATATGGAAAAGAATTCAAGGCACGTTTAGTTGCCAAAGGTTATTCTCAAGTTGCTAGCGTTGATTATCATGAAACCTTTTCACCAGTTGTTCGCATTACTAGTATTCGGGTTTTATTGGCATTTGCTGTTCAATTTGACTTAGAAATTCATCAGATGGACGTGCGCACAGCTTTCTTGAATGGAGATTTGAATGAAGAAATTTACATGGAGCAGCCAGAAGGATTTGTTATTGCAGGTAAGGAAGATCTTGTTGCTCGTCTTTATAGGGCTTTATATGGTCTTAAACAAGCTTCATGGGCTTGGTACATCAAGTTTGATCTTTTTCTTACCTCCCATGGCTTTCTCTCTTGCTCTTCTGATCCCAACTTATTTACCAAACACCAAAATGGTAGTTTTGTAATCCTTGCCCTTTATGTGGATGATACAATCCTTGTTTGCAATGATTTGGGATTTCTACACCAAATTAAGCAGTTGTTATCTTCGGCATTTGATATAGTGGATCTTGGAGAGCTTCACTCGTGTCTTGGCATTCAAATTCAAAGGGATCGCAGCAAAGGTATTTTATTACTTCGACAGTCAAAGTTTATTGAAGATACTATTAAGAAGTTTGGTTTGGAATCTACACATTCAGCAACTACTCCTTGTCTTGCGAGTTCCATGAAAAACACTTCTGATGGTGGTGGCCAGCTTGTTACAAATCAACCATATGCTAATTTGGTTGGATGTCTTCAAGTTGTTGGTTTGAACACTCGTCCTCCTGACATTTTGTTTATTGCTAACTATCTCGGGTAACATCTTGCATGTCGTTCTCTTAAGCATTGGTCTTCAGCAAAGCGCGAGTTGAAATACTTGAAAGGCACTGCAGATTATGGTTTGGTTTATCAACGACACTTCACATCTGACTCCATTCCGTCTCTTTCTCTTTTGGGTTACACAGATGCAGATTGGGCCAGCTCACATTTATCTATGCGATCTACTAGTGGCAATTGTTTCTTCATTAATGGTTGTCTTATTTCTTGGACCAGCAAGAAACAACGTTGTGTTGTAGTTTCTACAACCGAATCTGAATATGTTGCGGCATCACTTGCAGCTCGTGAACTCATTTGGCTTCGAGAAGTGTTGACAGATATTGGTCATTCTCCTCTTTCTAGTACACCCTTGCGGTGTGATAATCAGAGTGCTATTAGTCTTGCAAAAGACTATGTCCAATATAACAAGTCAAAACATATTGCTGTGCATTACCATTATGTTCGATACGAAGTACGTAAAGGCACTATCATGATTGAACATTGTCCAAGTGACCAGATGATTGCAGATATTCTTACCAAAGGTCTCAATGAGTCACGCTTCATTCTCTTGCGCTCAGAGGTTGGAGTTGCCTCGGGCTCACTCTTTCTAGATTAGGCTCTTTACTCTTATGGTAGCTTTGTACATATATCGTTGTAATCTTCTAGACACCACGCACTTTGCACATTTCACAATTGCACACTATGACCTCTTGGTCCTTTTGTATATTTGTACATAGATGCACAATGCACTTTCACATCATTACTTCTGGTTCATATTTTCATATTTGTATAGGGGCTTGGGTTTTTCCCTTGTACTCCCCAAGAGTTTTTTCATCCATAGCTAGAGAACCTTGTTTGAGTGGGGGTGTTCAAGCTCTATACATGGCTCACTCTACCTAACTTGGTCTCACATATATATATGTATCTTGTCCTTAATATGAATCAGTCTTTGGGAGCGTACATGATGTGTCACGTGTCTCGTCTCTTTATCTCTACATTTCAACAATTTTTTCCCTACCAGAAAGTCAAGGAAGGCCATTCACTCAAAGATTTTTTGTATATCGTTAGCCTAGATAATTTGGAAGACTTGTTTGTTAAGAGTGCCCATTTCCTTCAAGCTAGATATGTGTTCCTTCTACAACACTGAGTGATCTTTTATTTTCATGAGTGAGTATTATCCAAACAATCATTTTTCTCTCAGTAGTTCAAATGATGAATGTTTACTTCATTTACAACATATATATATAGTATAAGAATGAAAGAAAAGACAAAATTAAAGCACAATATCGCTACTTGCATTAAAACATGTATATTGTATAATATTTAAAAACCATGCTCATGCACATGTACATGTACATAAACATGTGCATGTGCATGTACATGTACATGTGCATGAGAATGAAAGAAAAGACAAAATTAAAGCACAATATCGCTACTTGCATTAAAACATGTATATTGTATAATATTTAAAAACCATGCTCATGCTCATGCACATGTACATGTACATTTATTGGAGAATATTCTAAATGTACATGTACATTTATTGGAGAATATTCTAAAACCATGACCATGCACATGTACGTTTATTGTTTTTCAAATAGATTGCTTTGAGTGTAATTAATGGTATCGACCAGAGAAAACATCCACGGGGAGCTTGATAATATTGAATGTGAAACAGCACAAAATGTGTGTGTATGTGAGATTGGCATACGTTGAACCATTGCTTGCTTGGATACAATTGATTCTAGAGTGCGTGTCCTCTTGGAGAAGCAAGTAAGCACATGATGTAGCGCAAAAAGCGTACAACAGTCTATAATTAATGAAGTCGTTAAGGTGCTTGGAAGTGGTAAGCGTGATACTCATTGCTACCGCAAAAAGTGCCTCGAAGTGGTGAGCTTGAGCTCTTCACATCCTTAACAAAGCGACTATGGATTTATTGAATTTCAATTTTCATGCATTTGTTTTGGGAGACGAAGACCATTCTTGTCATAAAGTAGTAGGCGCGAGGATTAACGTCTTGTAAAGTAGGGCACTACAGCTAAGGGCCTTGAGGCTTGTCTTTGAGAGCAGGGAGGAAGGACGTGCTTTGTGTCTGGCTAAAAGGGTACCATCGGCACATTACTTATAAACGATCACGTTTGACTGCTCCTCTTTTCCTCACTATTTCAGTCGCCCGTCACTATTCGAATCGCGCACGTCAATCGCCAGTTGCACTAAATTTTGATTTAGCTTATAAGGGGTTTGCTTGTGCATTCCAAACATATTCTACTAGTCGCATATTTTCACCAACTGTCGGCCGGCTTGGCTTCTAGGAGGATTTACACGACGAGTGTAGAAGATAAGGGTAAGGAACAAGAGGAATTTAAGAGTAGTTGTCTGAAAATTTAGATTTTAAAGTGCTTAGAAGGAGAGGAGGAATTGAAGAGTAGTTGTGACCAATAAGATTTTGAGAAGAATTGAATGCAATTCGAAGCGCTTGGATCTTCCTTTCTCCCTCTATGAGAACGGAAATGAGAGCTAGGTCACAATTCCTTAGAGGATAAGTCATGATGGTATAGGGAATGGCCATGGGGTGGCCATTCCCAAGAGGAATTGGGAGCCAAAGCTAGCTGGCGACCAGATTCCCCGGCAATGGCCGACCCATGGCCATTCCCGGTCTGGTCTTGGTGAGCCATTCCTTGTCGTCGTGGTTGTAGGGAGGTGAAGGGCATACAATGCAGTTAGAGCTGAGAAATTCAGCACAATGCAAAGTGTAATTACACGTGGTAGCATCTGCTGCATTCCAAATTCTGAGAGCTGAGTTGGTAGCATTTGCTGCATTCCACGTCCCCACTAATGAGTTGGAAGTATCTGATGCGATGATTGATTATGTTTAGTAATAGACGAAGATGAAGGCAAAGCAGCAGTTCTGACGTTACTCTTTCCTGTGGTATTGATACGCTTTAATGGAAGCCTGCCATTAGTTATTACACTATCCAAGCCTTTGATATCGCCATCATGATCTTCTACAACATTAACATGGGTTTGCAATCCTGATCGACTCATTAACTGTGAACGCTGTGTTGTGGAGCCGGTTGCAGACTGTCTACCAGAAGCAGTAGGAGAAGGAGAAGCCATGGAGCTTCTCTCAGGCGTAGAAACTCCTTTAATAGAGAGTGATTCATTAAACACTATGGGTGATAATGCAGTGTGCTTAATCAGTTTCTCAGCTCTTTTTAGGGATGGCGTTTGCCTCTTAATCTGAGAAGTAAGCTGTTGACTCTTATGCTCGGCTTCGACTCTCTTAGAATGCTCCACTTTCACAAGCCTTAAAAGCTCATTATACATGGAGAACACCTGCATTAAGCGTTTCTTGTGATTCTCATGATCCTGCAAATCCTTCTTTGCCTTCTCTGGTGAGACGCCAGCTCTAGAGCTATTTGGACGCCATCTTTTCGCATCCATCTCTGACATGGCTGCATAGTTCTTTCTCATATCAGATTGTCTATCCTCTGCAAACTTCTTCGTGTGGGCAAAGTGTCTGTCCATGGTTTTGATTTGGATAATACAGCACGCAGTTGCTCATCTCCACCTGCAGCTTCAGAGCCACCACCTGCACCACTCAATAGCTGCTCA
This sequence comes from Cibotium barometz, assembly GCF_041138505.1. NCBI lineage: Eukaryota > Viridiplantae > Streptophyta > Polypodiopsida > Cyatheales > Cibotiaceae > Cibotium > Cibotium barometz. Next base: position 14,529,219 of record NC_141099.1, read on the forward strand.
AACTGCCTTACGTGCTCTTCAGCAACACTTGATCTCCTCTCAGCCTCTCTTAATCTCTCTATTGAAACCCAATCCTCTCGCAAGCTTGTTACTGAATCCCTAAAACCACCATGATTGTCTGCTGATCCAGAAAAACTACCATCTCTTATAGCCTGCAAAAGACTCATAGTGCGATCTTCAGATACAACGATGCATGTGTCAGTATCTGCATCTACTCGCAGCCAATCAAGGACCTTAGAAGGGTCTTCATTAACTATAATCTTGAGCTCATTATAAATCTCCGAATTAGCAGAGTCTCTTCGAGAGCGTCTGTCAGGGGAAAAATCTCTCTCTGAATCAATACTATGATGATGATGATGATGGGGGTGTCTTCTTCTTCTAGATCTTCTTTCTGGAGAGAAATCACTTTCCGATTCAGTTGGGACGAGATACTCTTCGGAGCTCCGTCTCCTCTCCTGCAGGATTCTCTTCATTTCCTCCATTTCAGCCTTGGCGATGTCCGGCTGCTCCTGTTCTTGTGCTAATCTAAGCCTTTTCTGCTCTTCAACTTGGTTCATTAAGTTAAGGCCCTGTGCTTTTGCGAATTTTCCCATGCTACGCCACTCCTGCTCGCTGAGCTTGGCCTTCCCTTGCCGCGGCCGCCCTGCTGCGCCTTCAATATCTGCTGCATTATCTTTATTTTCATGATCAGAATCGCTCTGCCCATCGACTTGCTGGCTCTCTGTGTTTGCAGACTCCCTCCTTGTACTGAAGCCACCATCAGAAAAATCCTTCGAGCGAGACCATCTATTTGCAATGTGGGGCTCTGCATGATCACTTTTCTCCGCACCATCCTTTACTTCATCAGACTGTCTATATGTTAACCTCTCTACTGTAGAAGTCGAGGGAGGAGGCTACAGCCATGCTGGTGTTGCCATGGCTGCAGCATACACGAGAGCCAGAGCGAGAGGGAGAAGGAGACGCGCTCACAGTTGTGAATCGTTGTTGATTATTAATGAGAGAATACATTTATTTATAGTTATTGAGTTGTGCCTCTTCGTGTGTCCGTTCATTGCTCACATGCGTTCACACACATGCGGGCATTATAGCATTAATTCCTACACTCCCCCTTAATGCGAATGTCCGCATAAGGGTAAGTGAGAGCATGCTATGTGTCTAGTGATGTATGTATTGTGAATGCATGAGATATGCTATATTTTGTTTACATCATGAGTGAACAATTGAATGTGGTGAGCAAGGTTTAAAAAAAGTATATGAGTGTTGATGTCGATGTTGATGATGACGAAGACAACTTTAGGTACTCCATTGGAAATAATGATGTCGGTGATGCTTTATAGCCGCAACACTTTGATTCTCTTTGTGAGCTTGAACCATCCATTGAGCTCTCCCCCTCAAGCACATAAAGGGAATGAAATGTAGTTGCATTTGTACATGTCAAAAGGAAATTAATATATGAGTATGAGTTGAATTATAAAAAATATAGATGTGAAACGATGTTATTTACAAGTGTGTATGTACAATTAAGTTTAATTTGTCATCGCTCAGAGGCTACATTAAGGTAGCTTGTCAAAGACAGCGGTATTCTTATTAAGGATATAGCGTCACACCTATTTGTCCTTTTTAAGAGAGATTTTGGGTGACCTTTATTAACACCCTTTTGTGTTTCCATGCCTCTTGGGCTTCGCCAAGTTTCGGCGTTTTAGTTTGTTTTTTTTTTTCTTTCTGGGATTGGCCACGTGGGTGCTGCAGACACTCAAACGGGCTCAATTGTGTTTGTTTCCCTCTTGGGGATTCCTTGCCGCTTTTGGGCTTTAGAGATGATCATTGTTAACACCTCATGTGTTTTCGTCCTCTTTGGGACACTGGCCACGACTTTTTGGGCTGTTTTATGGGTCATTGCCCATTTGGTAGGTCTTTGCCTTTTGTGGGTCTTTGCCCATTTGTGTTATTTATTTGTTTGTTTTAATCATTATTATTATTATTATTATTTGAAAAGTTTTTATCATTTTTGTATAAAATGTCATGTGTGCACGCAAATAGCCTGAAAGAGTAGGCATGTTTGCGCTCACGAATAGCCTGAATGTTTAGGCATGTTCGTGATGTGAGTAAATTATTAAATAAAATTATTTTTTGATAGATTATCAGTAAAATATTGATTTGTGTTAAATTTTTTGTGTTATTATTGGTTGTTCATAAATAAAATATTGATTTTTAAGTATTGTGGGTTTTTTTTTAATAAAATAAAATTTATGGTTATTGTTAGTAAAAAAAAGTTTAGTATAGTTATTAAAATTATCTATGTTAAAGTTATATTTTTTTAAATATTAAAAAAAAGGTTATTGTTAGTTGTTGCTTTTGTTGTTTAATTTTAAAAAAAATAAAAAAATACTTTAAAAAAAAACGTATGGTAGTTGGTTTCACCTTGCAGTGCGCACTGTATGTGGCTTCGCGAAGAGAGACGACATTTCCATGGACTCTTTGTGGGAAAACGAGAGGAAGCAGGAGAGACGCACAGGCCAGCACTTAGAGAAGGTAGAGGATAGGAGATGATGGGTGTGGAGAATCGTTGTGTTGGAGTAGGTGAGAGGAAGCGAAAACTTGGAAACCTTGGTGGGCTACAGGCACGCGATGGCAGGATGGTGATCTTGAGACGACGGAAGCGCGCAAGATTCGGCCCAGCACAGGCACTCCAGAAAAGGAGGCGTGATACCATGTAGAAGTCGAGGGAGGAGGCTACAGCCATGCTGGTGTTGCCATGGCTGCAGCATACACGAGAGCCAGAGCGAGAGGGAGAAGGAGACGCGCTCACAGTTGTGAATCGTTGTTGATTATTAATGAGAGAATACATTTATTTATAGTTATTGAGTTGTGCCTCTTCGTGTGTCCGTTCATTGCTCACATGCGTTCACACACATGCGGGCATTATAGCATTAATTCCTACATCTACATTGCTTAATGACCTCATAATTGCAGGCGTTCAGTAACGATCATAGCCAGAAAGCACCATTTGGATGTGATTTAGTGCTCTGGAACGATGTTGCGACGCCACAGCTGCAGACGACTCCGACTGATTACCGGTGTTGCTATCGGCCATATCTAATATCAATAAATGAAAAACATACGTGATTAACGGAAACCTAGCATCGTCATTAGCTTAGCAATTACATCAATCTAGAGACATAGATTAAAAAGATTTCAACTTACTTGTTTACGCAATCTAATATCAATAATGAACGGTGAATATAACTTACCGTGACTAGGTGATGGGGTGGTAAACGAAACTTGATGCTTTGCAACATCGTTTTCGGATGATATTGCAGGAATGCCGGCGTTTTGATGGCGTAGAGCAGAAGCGGCGGCCGCCTGGGCAGCTATATCTTCCAGACATGATTATTCTGCTTGAGTGCGCCGCCATCGATCATTAAACTGTACTCGTCGCCAGCACTAATTACAGCTTGGGAAAGCCTAAATTTCCTTTGCGGTAGGCGACGCCTCGCGGGGTTTGACATCCTACACTATGTCGGGGAGTCCGCATTGGCCAGATCAAAGCGAAACTACCACCACGACTAGAGATTTGCACGAGAAAAACGAAACGACGTCGTCGCCTTCACACGCCCATCGGGTGTACGTGCTATTTATTCAGTTGCATTGGCGAACCCTATTTTGTAATAATAGATGTGCTTTATATAGGTGTGCTTAATACGACACATATCTACTTCTTGAAGTAAAATATCTATTCTTGAGTACATAACTATCTTTGAACAAATGCCTCATTGTGTTTTCCATATGGCTGTCCATCTCATGTGGTATCTACAAACATTTGTCCTTCCTTATAGAGACGATCACATTGACAAGCACGGACGCTTGAGGTGTGACGGTGTCGCACTCATTCAAGGGTTGTGGTCTCTTGATTATTGTTAATTAAAAATTATTTGTTAATTGTTATTAGACAACTAAGGTTACATTCACACATTCCCTCCCCTTAAAAAGAAAGGGATTTTTTAATAACTTTTATTTTATTTATCAATTCTATTTTATTTATGTGTTTTGTATTTTATTTTTGTAGTGATTTTATTCATAGAGAAGATTATCTCGTGCTCCAAGTCTTTCCTCCTATCATGCCTTTACTACATCTTTTAGTTGCCTTTCATGCATTTAGCAAACTTCCTTTGTAATCTCTTTTATCCAAATTTTGTACATAGGTAAGGAAAACGGCTTAAGGCACAAAAACTCGTTAGAATAGCTCCCATTGTTATTATCATATGTATCATTGTTATTATCAGCTACATATGTATCATTGCATATATATATATTTGTATGTATAATGTATGTACACACACACACACACATATATATTTGTATGTATAATGTATCTACCTCCACTCCCCTGAACATAACTGCATCAAGAAAATGTTGTCTAACCCAAAAAAAAAGAAGACTATTAAGTTGTTTCAAGCATGCTTTTAGGTACTTTGATGATATACTCTGGATTGATAACCCATCCCATGCTTTCTTTTTGCAAGAGAACCCAATATACTCGTTGGAGCTGCTTATTGGTGACACTAATACAAAACTACAAGATAATATTGGAGTTCAAGCTTCCTTCTTAAGCATGCAAATAGTACTTAAAGAAGGAGCCCTATGTCAAACAATGTTGGATGAATCAACACTATTACCCCATCAACACTGTTGATGGGTACTTAAAGAAGGAGCCCTATGTCAAACAATGTTGAATCAACACTACTACCCATCAAAGTGTTGAAATTTATCCATAGAGGTTGCAATAGACCATGTTAGTCAAACTATGTCAAATCAAACCCATCCTCTTTTGTAATAGCAATGCAGCAACTGTAGCACAAGATATTCAAAAGCTTGTTAAAGCTTTTTGCCTCGATGGTTTTTAGAAGGTACACGTATGAAGGCTGAGTAAAGCACACCTAGCTTCATACCAACACTATGCTAGGACATTCTCTCCAAATGATGTGCTCAAAATAGTTAACTTTGGTGGGCACTAGGAACCCTAGGGGGCCTAGTGCCCCGAAAGTAATAGTAATGGTCCTTAGTGCGGGGTAGATGGCGGGAGGTCTACCATAGAGTATGTTTTGTTAAAAAACCCCGTGGGCATACTCGCCCACTTGTACTTGGTTTTGAAAAATATCAGTCTTCTACTTTTATAAAAAAAAGCAAGCAAATGTAGCACTTTAAATATTTTTTAATCTTTCATGTAATATCTCAAAAAGTGGCAAGGCCATAATTACCTCTTGGAGATAGTAACAACCTGATGCTTCTTGAATCTTGATACAACTACCTAAATCTTGAAGCTAGAAAAATCGACCAACTAAGTGCTATATAAGCATAACTAGCTAGGATCACTACACGCGAATTTCAGAAGAGGTTGTAGAGCTACTTCTCAGCCATAGCAGCACCATCATGGAGAATTCAAGTGGTAATTTGTCTTCTTGGTTGTAGCTCAATCGACATGCATAACAATTGGTTCACTTTTATGACACCTCCCTTCCATGCTACTTTTCCTTGGTTCTTACTTTGTGTTTTGTGCATGATGGTGGCAGGTAACAATTGTGGACCCTACTGATTGGTGAGCAAAGGATATGGCTACTCTCTTTCTCCTGTTTATTCAATTATCTTTTATCTTGAAATGTTTTTCAAAATGCTGCTTTTCATAATAAAGAAGGATTATTTGATTTGTCTGGACTCCTTGTAAAATACCCACTCTATTTAGCTCCTTGTTTCTTTTCTTCAAATCACTGCAACCTACACATACACTAATGGTGCATGTAGATCATACCTTTCATGCATCTCAAATCCTTGTCTCAACTATGAATTCAGATTGCCCGAAATGGGTGGCATGTAGACTTAGGCCCAGTTCACATAAGGCGGCGGAAGGAATTTAAAAAGTGTAGAAGCCAACAAAAAGTTGCCATATGGACATTAGTGTTCACATAGAGCGGCGGAAGAGAAGGTTGAGAGGTGCCACATCGTGGAAGAAAAAAGGGAGTTTTGTTCCAACCCCCCCCCCTTGGAACAAACTTCTTCCACCCTCCAACTTGGCAAAAAGTGCCATGTTGACACCAATCAACTCTTGGCTCTACTTTCCATGTTTTTGTTTTATTCTTTCTTCCGCCGCCCGAAAGGTTCACACTGGGCAGCGGAAGAAAATTAGTGCAGTCTTCCTTCCGCCCTCTGTGTGAACACTCAGGTGGCGGAAGTGTGCATTTTTTAACTTTTCCACCTGGAATTGCTCATTTTTGAGTGTGTTTTCCGCCGCTTCACTGTGAACTGGGCCTTAATTGCATACGGATACACAGATCGGTTTGCCGCCTTAGCCTAGCAGTGTGCAAGGACTCTTTTTGTGCATCAAAGAGCTGGCCTTCCACAAGGATGTGATTGGTCATGACATGGGTATCCTACATGATCATGAGCACTATGAGCTGGTTCTGCTCATGTAGCTAGACATCCCTTCTTGGTTCAGATTATATGCTCTTGCTAGGGAAGGGATTAACCTTGCCCTTGCTCGAATAGAAGATATTTCTATAAATCTGTACCGGATCCAACAGGATGACCTTAAGGATCAGAGAGAGTGGATGGAAGGTTCTCCAGCAATCATGAGAAAGTACATGGATCTACGTGGAAGGAATCTCTAAAATGACCACATGATTAAGCAAAATAAGAGGCAAGATCTGAAAGGGCCACCAAGTGTATCATTGAGTGCACATGATCCCCGTTCTAATGGCCTCGTGCCAGAAGAACTTGATGATGTGAGGAGGAAACCGTGATAGCCAATCAAGAATTTAGTATGGCTAACATCTCATTTGGGCCTGCAAAGAAACTTTCCTATACTATTGCTTGTCCATTCACCATGGGTAACTTTGAAACCCAAAGATGCCACACTAATCTTGCATGTCTTCTGCAGCCAAAAGTGTCATATCATGCACTGGGAGGGATGCTAATTATACTACACAAATATGGAATGTGCACAAACCCTTCATTAAGTGTGGATGTGAACATGTAGGGGAAGGCAATTTTTGTAAGGATGGCAACATCCTATGGTTTGACCATGCCCTTTGGCTGATGATGCATAATATCAGTGAATTCTTTCCTGCTGATTCCCTCAAAAAATACATGTTAATCTTCCTCAAATGGATTGCCACTGAAGGCCAGGAGGCCATTAACCCTTCAGGGGGGGACATGGATGTGGAAGATCTCCAATGCAGTATACACCAACACAATATGGCTAGAACACCTATACATCGCAATTGGTCTCACCTTCGGAGAAACACGCTCTCTCAACAGCATGCTATGGTGATCACCCACATTAATGAACATCTTAAGCATGCAAATACTACTTAAGAAGGAGCCCTATGTCAAACAATGCTGGAAAAATCAACACTACTACCCATTAAAGCGTTGAAATTTATCCATAGAGGTAGTAATACACCATCTCTGTGGAGTCACAAAGTCGTACTATCTTAACATGGACAACAATAGGTTCACTTTTATGACACCTTCCTTCCATGCGACTTTTCCTTGGTTCTTACTTTGTTTTTTTTGCATGATGGTGGTAGGTAACAATTGTGGACCCTACTAATTGGCAAGCAAAGGATATGGCTACTCTATTTCTCCCATTTATTCAATTATCTTGTATCTTGAAATGTTTTTCATAATGCAGAAGGATTATTTGATTTGTCTTGGCTCCTTGTAAAATACCCACTCTATCGAGCTCCTTGTTTCTCTTCTTCAAATGGCTACAACCTACACACACACACATATCTTGTATTTATAAAACACAAATATATATATATTGATTTATATATTATCTATGTACATATACATCAATTAATGTGTGTGTGTGTATGTATCTATGTATGTATAGGTCAAATGATATAGTTTTTGGAATTATAACTATTTTAATATGTTTAAAACCAACAAAATTTACATAATATTCTTATACACAATTATCAATGCAATATCTAAAGTTTAACAACCATTTATAACAATAACCTGCCCCATTCAATAGAGAGCATATCACTTCCCACATCTTGTCTTCCAAAACAAATGAAGAATGTTCGTAGCTCAGATGATTGCCCAGATCATCCCCTGTAATAATCTGACTAGATTCAGGTGGTGTCTAGTTAACAAACCACCTTTTATCAAAACCTTAACATCTAGTCTCACCTCTCCTGGTGGATACTTTAACATAACAAAGAATATATGTACTTTTGTTTAGTTTTCTTGTACCATTTGAGAGTCCTGGGATATGCCTTGCACAAAAAACACATCTATCTAATGTATCCTCTTTAATTTGTCCATCAAACCTACTCTATATGTGATGATTGAAAGCCTTATTTGATTTATGAAAACATGAGAAAACTAGGCTAGCCATTTTGCCATCTCCCCCATACCTCATATATGGCTCTTCGCCCTTTATTACAACCTTTGCAACAATAATTAGTACTTTGTCAACCATTAATATTGAATAAAGAAACATAATTAGTCTTTCTCACTCTCTTAATGTGCTCAAAATTGACCCTTGTACCATAGACTAAAAAAACCTTGCATTTCTTGACATCTAAGTTTCCCATAGCCCTAGATACCTAAACTTGGTAACCATGACTGTGTCTCCTCTTCCTTTTCAATGCACCAACTGGACCAAGTGAGCTTTATCCCAAGTTAGACCCATCCATTTAGTCATTGATGACCATAAGCCCCTTATTGTAGGGAAACTCCAAAAGGCATGCCAATGAAGCACTACATTTTGGATATACACTTGAGGTAAAACTCCTCTTCCCAAGTTTCTACCCAAAAGGAAGGGCCATATTAGTATCTTCTAAAGAAATATTTACAACTTTTGGGGATTCCCCCTTTTTCATAGTAGTTGCTGCTTTTCCTCCAAGTATATATACCCCTTCACCTTCTAAATTTGATTACAATAGGAGACATTTCTACTAGAGGAACTACATTCCCTATATACAAATTTGGTTGTTGGATGATCCAAATGGGAACCATTCTTCTAGCACAAGGCCTTCACCGGCCTTCACCCAACCATTCTTTTCAATGGGCAGAGAGACTTGAAGACTTCCTATAAGGTCGAGTATATGTATGTCTAACAACAAGTCCTTAGAATTATATGCGAGGTTCTAACTTATGCATCATATGAACCTAATAAGTATTGTCTATAGTTGTCTTCTATATTTAGACTCATTGTTTGCAACCTATGTCTACGTGATATGAAATTCGGTAGCAGCTTGATGGGTGAGTGTTTCACAACTTACAGTTGTTCATACATACATTTATTTTTTATTCTAACTTTTGGGTTTGGGTGGGGCATCACTATCATACGGGGTCCTATGGTGGTGAAACTTTGCGAGCACATACATGGGGATGCTACCCCACAACTCGCAAAGTTTCACGACCATCACACATGGTATGGGCGGGATAGTGTGTTGCCGCTCAGGATATTTTTTCGCATATTGCCCAAGAAGTCGCCTATTTGAAAAATAATGGGTTTGGACAGGGCATTATTATCATAAGGTGTTCGATGGTAGTAGTGAGAACTTGCGAGCAAGTCCACGGGTCTGCTACCCCATTGCTCACAAAGCTATGGGGTTTGGGTGGTGATTTTTATTTTGTTCTAATGGCAAACAGGTTCCAACTTATGCTCCAGTACACCACCTTCACCAACACACCTATGAGCTCCTATGATAGGGCGAGAAGTTGAGGAGGCACAAACGTACTATGAGTAGAGAGTTCCATGTTGGTGTGTGAATTATCAAGGCACTCACCCAACGGACACGATAACAATGCCATATCTATGAGCTAGAGTTTGGAAGATGTCATGATGCACCGGTACCAGAGATACAGGATCAGCCTATGGTAAGTGATATTTCTTTTTCTAAGCATTCTACATTGACTCGTTCAAATTCTATATGATCTTGATAGACAAAGTGATGTATAGCATGCATCTAGGTGTAATCATCATGGCTAAATCTAGTTGTACATCTTTCTGATGATGACGATGGCTTTCATGGGCTTGATCGATCCATACTTCCTCGCACGCGCCACAGTCAAGATGTTCTTCAGTTTTTACAGATGGAGGCATGTGCACACCAACTACCTCCTGGTTCTAAGCCTAAGACGTTTAGCGATCATTTCTTACCTGGTCTCCTACTACCTCTCATAAAGACATATAATCAAAGACATTATGGAGGTTCGTTGGGTGCATCACTTCTTCCGACTCATGGAGAAGTTTTCAGCTTTTGGGGTGCTCGCTATGTGATCGCACTGTCCTCGATTGTCGGGCGAGGGTTGAAGTGTTTTTATTGTTGCACAGGATTTACATGTCCCAGTTCACTCTGACTCTTATGACATTTTGTGGACCTTTCTATTCGTGGGTTCCACGGCATCAACTTTCTCACTACATCAAGAGTATGACCACGTATGGGCTATATGCTAATTCTGACTCTCTCACTGGAAGAGACATTACCCATAACAAATCACGGAGATTGTATATTGATGAGAGACCTTATACTCAAGGAAATATATCAGGGCTAATCAATAGTAGTAGTGGGATGAATGAAAGAAATAATTGTACTTTTATGGATTGTGACAGTGGTCATGAGTCAGTGCACATGAGTAGAGAGTACATAGGTACATTTTAGTCAATGTTATTAGATCGTTGCATGTGATGCTGGTGAGGAGTTACTAGTGAATTATGGTTGGCGTAGGCTACCGCCAGCTCCATGTAGAGAGTAGATGTATTTATAGCAGTTGTTATGCACATGTCTTTTGTAACAAGCTTCGATCCATGACATTCTACTAGTATATTTATATATGTCACTTATTATATCTTGTGGTGCCAAAGGTCCTATTGATTTGAGTATATTTGAAACAGAATGTATATATGATGTCAAATTTTAATTTGATGAGACTTTGCAAATGTGTTTACTCATGCTTTGTTGTCACCACTTGTCTTATTATGATTTATTTTTTCTTTATGATTGCCTAACTCATATTGGATCACAGGTTCAAGACTATGGTATTGCCTAATTTAACAAAAAGTACAAGTCAAAGAGAAATTTAGCATCTTATCATACCAAATGGGTATCTCTCCAGCTATGATGAAGAGCTGAGCATCTAGGAAGTCATCTTCCACCCCGTCTGAAGTTTCTCCTGACTCCAATCTGGATAGAAAATGTAGCACTACATGTTCATTTCTTGGGGTGTGCTTGATGGTGAACTCAAACTCTTATAATAGCAATGTCCATCTAACTAACTTTCTTGCCAAGTCTAGTTTGTTTATCAGGTACAAGAGTGCTTTGTGGTACACATGAACTTCAAACACATCACCTAATAGATAATGCAGGAATTTCGTGATGATCGAGTAGATCATCCCCAATGATTCCTATCCTATGGTGGAATAGTTCCTCTCTGGCTTTCAAGGCCTTCTGCTTGCATGGTAGACTCGTTCAAACCAGCCTTCATGTCACTCTTGCATCAAAGCACTTCCACTGGCAAAATCCAAAGCATCTATGAATACATGGAACACTAGATCAAAATTTTGCTCTTGAAGAATTAGTGCTCAATGACACTATCCGGTTTTAGATTTCAGAATGCATCCTGATAGGATCCTACCTAGAAATATTTTGCATCCTTCATGGTCAGACTACTGTATAGGGATTCTGACATGTTTGAAAGGAACCTCATGAATCTTCAATGCCATTTGATCAGTCCCAGGAATGTGGCTAGCTCCTTGTTGGCGTTCTTGGGCTGCGCTGTAGCTTCACAATGATCTTGACTTTTGCCAGATCTACTGCTAGTCCTTCTATAGACAATTTTTGCCCTAATAGAAATCCTCTCATGACATCAAAGGTGCACTTGGCGAGATTGAGGCTCAATCTGGCTATTCTACACTTCTCCATGTTGGATAGGTGTGATCTCTAGATGGTGTCACGCTAGTGGCACATTCTTTAGCTTCTAGGCATTTTTGGGATTCATAGCATTCATTTCCATTTTTTCCTATTTACACATTTTTGGGTGGAGGAAAGGGTGGGGAAACTTTCCTATATATATGAGGCATTGTAGTTCATTTCTAATCAAGTTGGCTAGTGGTTCATTGATGAGTTCTTGAGTACATTGTCTCTTCTCTCATCTCTTCTTTCTCACATGGTATTAGAGCAAGGTGGTGGCACACATAGAGCCTCCTTATCCTTCCTCCTCTCTACCTCTAGTCCTCTTCAACAACCCCGCTTTCAATGGCATTTTTTAATTCCTTGATTTTCTGCTAAACGAATGTGTTTTTGAGGATTGTGCCCAAGCAACCTATTGGAATCATTGTGGTCTACAACTTTGCAGAAGAAAGTTTTCGCAAATTCCTCACCGTTTTTGAGTTATTCTTCGTAGACTGCCTACATGCAGAGTTTCTGCTTGTGTTGATTGCAGAATCCCTTACTCATCATCCTTGCACTCATTCAATGATGCAAAAGGCTTCAAACCATCCCCTTACCATCCTCTACAAGTGTGTTTTTAAAGCACTTCAATCCGAGTCCTACAACTCTACTTGCGGTGAAAACATTGCCAACTAGTTTTCCCTACATGCGGTAGCGTTTTTTTGGAGGCTTCTTCTGGAGAGATTTCTTGACTACATTCAACTTCAGCTCTCTTCATGGTGTTTTGAGGTACACATTCATCCTCTTTTCTACACCTTTCTACCGGCTGAAAATTCCACTTTGCTACACACTTTGTGTTTGCGTTTTTGTGGACAATCAACTCCTCCATACTCCTTCTACCTAAGGCTACATTCTCAGCACTCTTTTGGTGGTTTCTACGGAGTCTATTGTTTATATATTAGCTGTGTTTTGTGGCTGCATTTTTTGCACTATCTTTGTGCATATTTTGGAGATACTTCCTTGGTGGACAGCCCATCTATTGGCTACATTTTTGGAGGTACGACACTTCTTCCCTTGTGTTTTCCCACCCTCCTCTCCCTATGGGATCTCGGAAGTCCTCTACTCCAAAAGAAAAAGGCAAACTTGAAGATACTATGGATCCTACATCTCCTACGACGGTTGGACCGGCAGCTACTACAACGGAAGTTGGTTCCTTCTTCAGTAGGTGCTTCTACTTTCTCTTTTCCGTCATATCCATTACCTTCTACGGATCCTTTCTCTCTTTCTTCAATGTCCTTTATGCCTTCCTATCCACATACTTCTATGCCCTCTATGGTATATCCCCCCACATCATCTATGCCTTTTATGGCAACTTCATCTACTATGATTCCTCCTTCTACTACTTTCACTACTACTCCTCTCCCCACTCAATCATATCAGCCCTTTGAGCCTTCCAAGTCTTTCCGATTCACAAAAGCTTACCCCAAACAACTACCACACTTGGTCCTTGTTTATGCAACTTCTTTTGGAAAGCACCGGGGTGCGGTCTATAATCACTTCTCCTCATATGGTGCCTTCTCAATATCAAACCTATATGGATGCACGGGCCAAAGCTTTACTTGTGCATGGAATATCTACAACAATTATGGCACGCTATACAAATGCAATATGGAAGACTTTCAACGGTTAAGATGGCTAAGTCGGAAGAAGATTTGGATAAGCTTTCTATCTCTGAATCCGACAACAAAGTGGAGAAGGTTGGAGAATTCAATCGAATCAAGCGGCAACTTGAAGAGTTTGGTACATTGGTAAGCAATCCGGTCCACAAGCTACTTGGTAAATTGCCTTCTTCTATTGAATCATTCAAAGATAACATCTTTCTTCGAGTTCCTTTCCCTTCCTTTGAAGAGACTATGGGTCTTCTTCATGATAAGTGCCTTACTCGCAAGCAAAACAAAAAGGACTCGGCTTTTGTAAGCCAAGGCAAGGGCAAAGGCAAAGGCAAGGGGAATGATCAACGCAAAGGCTCTAATTCCAATGCTAAAGATTCTTCAACCAAAGGCCACAAGGACAAATCAAAGGATTCTTCCAAGGAGTGCACTTTCTGTGGTCGTAGTGGCCATACATAGGATCGTTGTTTTTCTAAGAAGGCGACATCCAACAAGGTAAAAGCTGAACTTGAATCCAAATCTAAGTGTTTTTCTACATCAACATCTTCTCACGACAGAAACAAATCTAAGAAGGAAGACGATAACGCCAAGATTTCATATGTTGCTATGTCTTCTACTTCTTCATGTCACTTGTGGTAATAAAAGATCTTGATACGCATACTGCAGATGAGTGGATTGCCGACAGTGGTGCTACCTCTCACATGACGAATAGTTTTTCCTTATTGAAAAACTATAAGTCTATCTCTTCATTGTTACACATTGGTGATGCTTCGTCTCTCCCACACCTGTGCTTGGTATTGGTGATGTGTTTGAGCCTGAAACGGTTAAGGAAGTTCTTTGCTTACCACATTGGTGTGAAGCAATGCAAGCAGAGATTTCTTCTATTGAATCTAATAACACATGGCAGTTAGTTCCACGACCTTCACATAAAAAGGTCATTGGTGTTAAGTGGATTTTCAAAGTCAAGTTTCATTCTGATGGTACTCTTGATAAGGACAAGGCACGCCTTGTTGCTAAAGGTTATGCTCAAAAAGAAGGTGAAGACTTTGATGAAACTTTTACTCCTACTGCTAGATATTCTACTATTCGTGTTGTTTTTGCTCTTGCTTCTCACTATGCCTGGCCTATATATTAAATGGATGTTAAATCTGCCTTCTTGAATGGAGATTTAGAGGAGGAAGTTTATGTGGCACAACCTGAAGGTTTTATTGCACAGGGTCATGAACATGATGTGTATTTATTACAAAAAGCTCTTTATGGTCTTAAGCAAGCTCCTCAAGCTTGGTATCAAAAAATTTGACAGTTTTCTCCTTTCTCTATATTTTGATAGGACTCATGCAGATCCTAATCTTTATGTGCTTATTGTGGATGATGATATATGCATTCTTGTGCTTTATGTGGATGATTTGACACTCACTAGCTCTAATTTGGATCTACTCAAATGGGTTCAAACTCAACTCACAACATCATTTGCCATGACTGATCTTGGACTACACTATTTTCTTGGTTTAGAAGTGTGGCAATTTGCTTCTGGCATCTTTCTTTGTCAAAAGAAGTATACTTTAAGGTTGCTTGAGAAATATGGCATGCATGATTGTGCATCACTCACTTGTCCCATGGATCCTAATTCCAAATTATCCAAAGATGATGATTCCCTTGAGGTTGATTCTACAGAGTATTGCCAACTTATTGGTTCTCTACTTTATTTGGTTAACACTTGGCCAAATCTCTCCTATGCTATGAGTATTCTCAGCCAATTCTCTTCACAACCTCATCGATCTCATTGGCAGCTTTGAGGGTTCTTCAATATCTTCATGGAACTCTTGAGTATGGCATTTCTTATGCAGGTGGAGATACACTTATTGGTTACTCAGATTCTGATTGGGCAGGGTGTATTGATACTAGACGTTCCATGTCAGGCTATTGTTTTATGCTCGGTAAAGGACTTGTTTCTTGGAAATGTCAAAAGCAGCGAATTACTTCTTCTTCATCTCAACAGAAGCAGAGTACACGTCATATCTTCTGAAGCAATTTGGCTTCAGCAAATTCTGAATCACCTTGGATGTTCATCTACTCCGACACTCATCTACTCAGACTCACAAAGTGCTATTGCTTTAGCCAAAAATCTAGTTATTCGAGGATGATCCAAACACATTGATGTTCATTTTTATTTTGTTCGTGATTGGATTGTCATTTTGTTCGTGATTGGATTTTTGAAGGTCTCATTCAGCTTGAGTATTGTCCTAGCAAAGAGCTTTGTTTCCAAATGCACTGAAATCATCCACAAAGACCCTCATGAAGGTGGTTAAATATTCATAGTATATTTCTTGAACCATCCTCTACAATGTAGTTGGAGCATTCTTTAACGCAAAAGTCATCACATTAGAGGCAAAAGCCCCCCATTCTATTCGAAAGTCTATTGTCTTCTTATCCTCTGGAGCCATGTGTACCCACGAAACCTATCCAGAAATGAGTATGTCTCGTGTCATGCTTCTTTACAATATCCAATAGATAATCTGTGAATGGTAGAGAAAATGGATTCCTTATGGTGGAGGAATTTAGTGTGCGGTAGTCTATACAAACTTTAAGATTCCCGTTCTTTATCGAGACAATGACTATGGGTGATAGCCATTCTCCTATGTCAACAACTGGATAGATGAACCCCACTCTCAAAAGTTTATCTATATCGTCTTTGACCTACTTGGCATAGTTAGGGAAGATTCTATACCTACTTTACCTAATAGGAATTGCATCCTCCTTTAGATTGATCTTGTGCTGTAAAAGTTGGGAGTGATTCCTTTCATGTCAAAGTAGTTCCATGTAAATGCATCCTTATAGGATCTCAACAGCTCGAGGAGTCTTTCTCTAATTCTTGATTCAATTTTTCCTTGACTCTGACTGTTGTGGGATCTTGATCATCTCCTAGGTTAATTTCCTCAAGCTCATCTTTGTGGACCCTAATATTACGTCTCTTTAGTTGGTCTTCTTCTTGCTTGAGAGAAACCAAGGCCTTTTCTTGCTCGGTATGTATTTTTGCTATCTGATCTCTTCAGTGTCTTCTTCATCTTCCTTTATACTTTCATCATTCATGAGCACCTCTAGATGAGTGACTAGGAATTTTGGATCGTATCTCTGTACAGTTTGCTCAATGTCTACTTTGAAGTGTGATAGAAGGTCTAGATTTTTTTTCAGGATCTGCACTTCTTCGTCATCTTTCCACAGGCCTTAGCTAGCTAGATTTAACTTGTCTTTTCTTGTAACCAAGGTGAATACCTTCTTTTTTTTCCTCTAGACCTATCCCAATTGTGCTTGATTCTTCTACTTCTAAGCCATGTGTCTTCCCAGCAATATGGGATATGCACCTGCAAATCTTAGTCATCTTTAGGACTATAAACATAGTAGTGAACATGCAGCCTGCTACCTCAATTTGTTTTTCCCTAATGATTCCAATCGGTCGGACTCTTTTTTGATCAGCCATCCAGATCTGGAATGAAGCAGGCTATATATCTTTAATTCCTAGCTTCTTGGCCAAGTTGTCTAATATTACGTTAACTCCCCCAATTGCCACAGTGAAGGAATATGGAAACAATCGAAGACAGTGACATAACTGTTCTAGAGGTGACCATAAAAATCAAAGGGGGGTGTAGAATGCACTACAAATGGTTCAATTATCAAAAACCATGATGAGGGATGTGGGACATTAGGTAAGCTTGCTTTGTTTCTCTTTCTTTCTCCTGGCCTTCCCTTGTCAGTTTGCCTATCTAGACAAGCTATGGATCTCTTTTCATTTTATTTTGCAGGACGCTTCTATTGCTCTAGGCTATAATGGGATCCAGTTGGCCACTTCCACATCCTTTATTCAATTGTCTTACCATTCCATATCGGCTTCTCGCCTGTTGTAATTTCTTCCCTCTTACCATTCCATTTCACATTCTTACCTGTTGTAATTTCTTCGCTCTTCTTGATGTTCGGATCCATATCAACATGCTCACTTAAAAGGGGGCTTTCCTGAATTGTCTACACCATTCCTTGTGCACTCTGTAGAGTACAAGGCTTGGTGATTTGTTCTCGGAACCTCTCTTCGGCCTTTCCCACTGTTCTAGCTTCTACTTCTATTCCATCTCAAAATTCTTTCCTATCATGAGCTTGATAAATCCTTGGGATCTTGTCATAGCCATCACTACCGGTGGCTTTTCTTGTTGTTTTCCTGCCCATTCGTCCACTTTTATCATATTAATTTGTTGCATCAATTCCTACAAGGTTTGTCCCTCTTTGTGACCTTGCCTCATGCAAATCCTTCTAATGGCATTGTAGTATGGGATAGTCATTTTGTCTATGCCATGTGGCACAACAGTAGTAGCATATCAGCCCAACTCCCCTCTGTCTAAATCTTTCACCTCCTCTTCCATAGGGTTTGTTATTTTAAGGCTCGGTGGCGACCTAGTTAATAGCTTGGACTTGCTTCTAACGCTATTGCCTTTCCACCACTCTCGGATTCCTATTCTAAGTGTTATAAAAACACATGGTAGTGGTGTGGTTACATTTTTTGTAGATAGTTCATGGTTGATACATGCTTATCATCTGGCAATATTCCTGTATCTCACCTTGGTTGTTAAATTTCTTGCACTAGATGTCCATTCTCAAACCGGATCCTATGTGTCCTTTGGATATATTCACTAGTATGTCCTTTAGCTCTCCTTGAAGATCCCCACTGCTTGCTTCCTACCTTTCTTCTTCTGGGAATTCTACTCTTCATTATCCAACTCCTAACTAGAATCTGATTTTGAGGTGTCCTCTTGATGAGAATCTAACTCAGAAGTTTCTTTCTTGTTCTTATTTTTTTTATCCTTATTTTTCTTCTTGGGGTCTTTGCTTGTCTTCTTCAAAATCCCGTCGGCCCTAGTTGCTCCTGCCACCACTTGCTCAAAGGTGATGGTCTCTAAATCATACAAGGTTGTCGTCGTTTGTACCTTTTTCCTCAGTCCTCCAATGAACTACTAACTTCGTGTGGATGGGGTAGGTTTGCTGGGCTGATCTACATGCATTAGCAATGCTCTAAGTTTTATAGTTTAATCCTCTATTGGCTTCTTCTTTTCTGAGTTGGCCTTTGTAGCTTCTATGGTACTTTCATGACGGTCTTATCTCTCTTGAATTTTTTCAGGAAAGCCTTTTTTGAATCTTCAAACGTCTTAAAGTGCTCCACACCATATTGTGTGTACTAGCTAGTGGCCTTGACACCCGCTCACAAAGTAGTCTTTCTTTTGTGTAAATGGGGCTGGAGTGGTCAAGAATGGGGTCTTGAAGGTGAAGAATGATTATGTGGACCTCTTCACTCTTTCCCTTGAACTTCAGGTATTTGAGGGACATCCTCCTCACAGCTACCAGCTCTTCTTCTTCTTCATCTTCATGCCTTTTGTTTTGAAGCTCTTGGTGCTCTCCCCCTCCCTCTTGATTTCTCAGAGGTTCCTCATTTTGTCATTCTTGATGGCGCATAATCCCTTCTTGGAGGATGCAGTCGCCCTTCACTTCCTGAGGCCTCCAACTTCTTGGGGTGTGGGCGATAGTATAACATCACTCTACTTGAGCTTCCTCAATTCTCCATGCATTGTCCATTGGAATCCTATGACTCCCTAGTGAACATTCCTGATACAAGGATGTGCACACTAATCTTGGTCTACCCCGAGTAGATTTTCTGCTCAAAGTTCCTGTGTAGAACTAATCTCTACCTTCCTAATCCTATGACTCCCTAGTGAACATTCCTGATACAAGGATGTGCACACTAATCTTGGTCTACCCCGAGTAGATTTTCTGCTCAAAGTTCCTGTGTAGAACTAACCGCAGAACTAATCTCTACCTTCCTAATCCCCTTCCTATGGTACCATTCCCTAGAACATCACCAAAAGTGTTAGAGTCTGGTCAATAACCGACACTTACGTGGTTCCGGACCACCTCGTTGGCTCTTGAGGAGCAACAACTAATGCAACTTTGCCTAATGTCTTTTTTTATTCAAGTAGAATCTCATGATATGGTTATTCAATATCATAAATATATTTAATTAAGTGTTGGTGGTAGTATAAGCATACAATTCTATATGGTCTAAAGGAAGGCATTTTCGCAGTTAACGTATAGCTATAACGAGAAATACCCAAGATTGTGGGGTATGGTAAACTTTGAGCAAGAAAGTGGCGCAATGCTTGATTAATTTTGGACTCAAGACAACCTAAATTTTGGATTCAAGACATTTCAAATTTTTATATTAGATGTGAATTGGCTCAAGGATGTGTGTGGAGATGCTCAAGCAATCCTGAAAAGGCGTCCAAATGGACCTATGGTGATCGGTTCCAAAAAAATTGGCAAACAGAGAGGGACACATTTGTGCTGCCTCACCATTGTGAATAAATAGATTTTAACCATACGCTTTTATTATATCATCCTTATGCATGTTTAAATTACACTCGACATGTTTCTTCTAACAAGATTGTGTTTCAGGTGAATATAAATGACAAGAAATGGTGGTATGGCATACAAGTCTCTCCTCGTTCAAAGAGTATTTTTCAAGAAAGGTGGTGAAGATCTCATGGATGAAGTTGCAGTAAAAAATGAACATACAAAGATGAAGAATGCAAGATACCACCAACTAATCAAGATGAAGGTATATTTATCCAAAATAATGAGGAATTAATTGAATCTGAGCATAATGATGATGATGATAATGATTTTGATGATGTTGAATCCACTACTAGTGCAATAGATCTTTTTGTTGATCTTGCAATGTGGCATATGGATCTTGAGATAGACCAATTATCATGTATGGATTTGATGGAAGATGCAACAAATGTTAGGCCAAGCTCACCTTAATTCATTAAATAATTTCTCAAATTTTTGGCCTTGATTTATTCCATATTTGATTATATTATAATACATTTCGTGCTTCTTCTTTTTTGATATTGGAATGTTTTCAACTCTCAAGAATTCCCTTTGTCTAGATTTTTCTCCCAATATGTGGCTATACTTGCAAGTATAAACATGACTATGCATGTGGCTATAGCTATGTAGTAGCTACATCTAGCTATAAATGCTTGCCTAGCTGCGTACTATAATTGTGTACCTCATGTGCACCTGCCTAGCTCCCCTCTCTCTACTCTCTCTCCTCTTCACGTAACTATGCTCCCCATCTCTTGTAGTGACTCTACTTAAAAGAATAGTGAAGAAGTTTTCCATTAACCTTATAAGTCAATTTAATTCTTTCAATAGGATCTATAATGGTCTTAATTTTCATGGTAGCTATATCAAAAGCCTGAATAAATCACTTTCATTCAATTCAGTATATATTTTCTCATAAGAGTACTTAAAAGTTAATTTAGGATGTATGAGACAAAGAAAGCATGGACAATTCCTCTTCAAGTTCATTGGATAATAGTTCTTCCACTATAGCATGAAGAGCAGCAAACAAAAAGATTATATCTTATACACCTTCAATGTATCAAATGAGGAGCTATGATTCACTCTCCTGTTCTAATGATTGTGTCTATGTTGTTTTGGATCCCCCATCTCTTCTCCTCCAAACACTGCTAAAAGAAGTCTTCGAACCCCGCTGGCCTCAACAGTAAAACATTATCACATTGTTGATTTGTAAGAAAACAAACGAGCATAAATAAACAAAAACACAAAATGTAGGATCTCACACACTACAACACGTTGGGGGCATAGTAGTGTTCCAAAATGTTGAGGCCTTCAAGATGGGGCGTTTTGTCTCACTGCTTGGAAGAAAAATAGCATTGCTTATAGCAGCAAATTTTTTTTGCCAGCAACGAGAATAGCATTGAAATTTTGCTGCTATTTTTGTTGCTTATTAGCAGTGAAGTTTTGCTATTAGCCATAGCGTCTATAGTTTCTCTGCTACACTATGATTTTGTAGCTCAGTAACAAAAGTTTTCTGAATAGGTTATACATTTCACATATATACAAAAAATGATGGTAGTTTAAAAAAACATCCATTAGAACCCTTAATGCCATGTTTAATAAATAAATAAATATAGTTGAAAACTTTTGAAGCAAAATAATTACAGAAACAATGTCAAGATCATGAATCTATAATAGATCCATTTATGTTGCTTCATCAATCTCTATAGATATCTAATGGAAGATTAATGAAAAGATGGGTTCCATATCAATATCACTATCATTATCAATAAAGCATTGTCATGATCAATAGGTGACTCATCATCTTCTTTGGATTGATGTTCCTCATGCTCTTGATCGGCCTTCCTTCTCTAAATTGTTTTCTTCATTTTCATCATCATCTTATTCCACTGAGTCATTTTGAGGTAGTACCTACACCCGATCTAGAGATTTGGCCTCAACATCTTGATCTTGAAAGATATGTTTTGAACAAGGAAAAACATACCACCACTTTGGATCAATTCAATCGCCGTGAAACACAATCTAAAGTCACAAAGAAAAGGGGTTTCGAGGGATGGTTAATGTAAGATTCTCTTGTGTATATCTCAAAACATCTCTCTTACATAGATCCTTCCAAGCCATGATTGTGGAGAAATGAGCAAAACGACTGACTAATCACTAATGCACCATAAGGAAAAGTAAGGCAGCAAAGATTAGATGAATCATTACGCTAAAAGGTGAATGCATTTTGCATTCTAAATAGTCCCATCATGGAGAAGTGGATTGGGAGATAGCAAGATGCAATCAATAGACAAAAGGATGAGTGAAGATCTTTCAGAAGAGTAAATAGATGATTTTCATTCCCACCCAAGTTAGAACCTCTCCCAAATGTGATTAATAGAAAATGGCTTTGTAAAGAAATATTGATGGCATAAAAAACCAGAGAGATGATCACAAGAGAAGAGCATGACTATGCACAAGGATGTGACCCTAAAGTAAGTATATTCTTCATCTGTGTCTCATGCTTATATTGTTATATACCTTGTTTAATGCACTATACTAAATAAGATTCTTTACTTAATGTTAGTACAAACTATATAATGCAATATGGTCAGAGGGAGGCACTTTTGCACAGAGTGTGCGGATTCTAAAAGAAACACATTTGATTATGGTGTGTGATGGTAATTTTTGAGAAAGAAAGTCGAGCTAGTAGACATGATACAATTGTTATAGAGGACAATCTTAAGTATTGTGGAGATATTCGAGATATTCTTGAGGTTGGGTGTAGAGCATTTATTCTATTCATATTTGATGTCAAATGGTTCAAGGTGATATAGAGGTGCTCAAGAAACCATGAAGAAACATCCAAATGGGCTTTTTCAGATTGATTCCACCAAGTTTTGGAATGATGAGAAAGATACTTTCGTACTACCTCAACACTGTCAACAAAACAGGTTAGTAGCCCAACCAATATCACCCATAAATTGAAGGGTTTTGTGCATCAGAGGGAAAGGCCCGAAAGATCTATGGTAGAGGGATGGTTACATCATGAGTGCATGTACTATCTCTCTACAACTGGTTGATGAGGAAGCTCCCCTTGTTTCGATGAGAGAAGAATCAAGAAAAATATGAGAAGGGGTGTTATGTGGAAAGGGACTACCAGTACATCTTAATCATGAAGAACGAGAGAATTTAAGTATTTTTATGATTCATAATTCAGAATGAATGCAGAAACAGATTGAAGAGCAGGACCAAGAATGGCAACAAAATATATGAAGAACATCCAAGAGGCAACGGGTGATCCCCACCATGTCAATGGCATGGATACAAGAGTGAGTAAAAAAGGTGCAAGGAGAAGGTGCGCAAACTACACATGAGTAGTTCTAGCTCAATCTTGGGTGTGACGAGGAGGTAACACATGGCATGACCCACACTTCTAGTATTCTTTCTGTGTGCTTTTGTAATTTTAATATTCTCTATGCTTGTGATTTTAGGTTAAGGCATATAGCAGCATGTTGGCCTATGGACAACATCTTTGAGTCAAAGGATTAATGATATGCGTCCTACTAAAGACTCATGCATTGTTGCATCATTTCAACAACAATCTCTTGTAAGTGCCCATGACATGAATTACTTTGCTGATGACAAGCTAGGTTATGTTGGGGAATAAGATTTTTTATCAATTCCTGCCTATTCAAGGAAATTGTCTCGGTGTTTGATAGTCCGAGTGTAGTTATGCCAATTATCTTGGTGGTGTATTTGCTACTAATTCTAGAGCATGTTTATTATAGGTCATTTTGAAGGTTCGTTGGTTCTGTACACAATACAAAGTCTCAAAGATGATACCGAAAAGAGAGTCCATGGGTTTTGTTCTATCGACTCCATGGGTTTTTGTTCTATCGACTCCTTCGAGTTCCTAGCAGGCAAGAAAAGAACCTTACCTTCTTCCAATGCATTGTGAAAAAGCATTCTTTTACAAGAATCTAGATGACAACCCATGGTGGCAAATTGTGCAAGTCAATCCTTGAGGTCGAGAATTTTTAATAGCACATTAGCCTCCTTGCTAAAGTCTAGAAATTGTATTGATATCTAGGAAGATACGTCAATGGGGCCGAGGAGGAGTGTACACATCCCGACCTCACCGTGATGGTGATTAATCAAGGAGATAGACCAGCACCATCTAATGTGATTGGGAAATGGAAGGAGGAAGACAAGGACGAGGGGGACAAATACCTCCGTTAGTTTGGCATTGAGTAGGTAACTGAGCCTGTAATGCCAACTTTACTTATACCGCCTAGGATGGACCTAGGAGAAGAGGAACTACAAAAAGTTAGAAAGGACAATAATGAACGACTCTTTTACATTGATATTTTTTTCGAGTCTAGTCCTTAAAACTCAGGTATAATCCTACTTCTCGAATAATTCCCCTAGTTTCAATGTGTCACATGCTTTTAGATCTTTGAAACATCACACATACATTTATTAAACATTATTACCATGTGTTATCTCGCGAGTTCTTGAATAAAATTACACACTCTTGTCGAACACCCTTGTGGCTCCTACCGACCCTGAACTCTTGCTCTACCTGTGTAATGACAAATTTCTTGCTGACCTCATCTTGGTCCCTACATTTAAAATAAAACTCTATGTTAATTTAATACAATCTAAAACCATCTCATATTACAATAACAAATCTCTTATCACCATATATTGTGGAACTCAGGCATATAGAGGTCCATGAGGTCTCAAAGTTGATGGCGCAAAACCTTGCCTCTGTCTTGGTCCACAATGTGTCCCCGCTCATTGATGGAGAACTCTACGCCCACGTCCCCTATATAGGATCATGGTACCAAACGGTGGTTGGATTGCTGGTGGGGCAAATTTGTGATACTCCGCTCATCACTCCCATAAGGAAATTAAAACAAATAGTTATTAGACATTGAAATAACTAGCATAACATACAAAACATACTTCATACCTGCATGTCGACAATGCCTATTGAGAGTCCTAGGTGTACCTCTCCTTTGTGTCCTCAACAATGAACAAAATATAACTATTATAGCAATTTTTTAAACAAATGATAGGTCAAAAGAGAAATTATAGAAATTATACACAATGACGTAGCTGCTGGCACCATGTCGTGTTTTTGATCTTTACCCTGTGACACCACATCTTACTCCTGATCCTAATCCTCGAAGGCTACATTATTCTCCTGACCTTGACCCACCTCGTAAACCTCCTGCTCTAGATCCTCCTCCTCCTCCGATGGATATAGAGATTCCCTCGCCCTAAGGACTATGAGTCACAATGAGCATGAGAGCCAAGTGATGGTATCCTTAGCTCATCAACACTTAGCACAAAATAATCTGCCATTTCCTCCTAAATCTTGGACCTACTCAAACTGAGAGTCCACAATAGTTTCTTCATGGGTAACAAGAGACCTGCCTTCTTGGAGTCCCCGCCATGGATGTCTAAACACATGTAAGAAGGAGATTGTATCCAAACCTATAAGCATACACTCACAGTCAACTAGTACATATATGTAAAATAACAGATGCAGACAATTGCCATTGTCACATTCTAAGTAAAATATAACATATTCAAATACAACTCCAAATTCCACCAACGGGGCAACAACAACATATTGTATCTCTTAATTCCACCAATGGCAACAACAAAAAACATTATTATTGGGCTATAAAATTGATAGCTCCATTAAACTTTAGAGATAATACATTATAAAAGAGTACTTTAAACTCGATATTTCCTAAACATTTTGTTGAGCCCACTGCACGATATTGGCAAGCTTAGCACGAGCTCTTGTTTTTTATGTGGAAACAATAAGATAATTTTCTTTCCACTTAGTGATCGCTTTTGAAATCTTCGCCTACGCTTTATTAAGATGTCAACTAGAGTGCACCCACCATGCACTAGTGTGCCGTGAACAAGGTCTAAAACATATCGCTACTTGAGAAGTGCAGTGTGGTAAGCATCATTATTGCCTTGGTGTGTGACTAGCAATAGCATGTCCTTGACTATCTTTGTCAATGTTTCTCAGACTCTTTCCATTGAATATAAACCTATGCAAATTAATTACTTTGATTAAGCATTGATGGATTTTCCCACATAATAAACTATGACTAGTAAGGTGCACTACTCTTGTTGCAACTTATTGCTCACACTCTGATCTCTCTCTCTCTCTCTCTCTCTCTCTCTCACACACACACACACACACACACACACACACACACACACACATTCAAATAAGTGTCCATGTGTCCATTATGCCATGATGATCTACTCCAATGCTAATGTAAGCCGCCTTGATTCTTATGCTAGCTATTCTCTATGGAGGAGTGATTCTCTAAATGAAATGATGGGTTTAGCTTATATGCATCAATCTTGAATCTTAGCATTTCTTTCTAACTCTTTCTTGGTGTTTTCTTGTGGGCTCTGGGGGCTGTGGGTTGTAGGTTGTCCAGCCCGACAGTTCTAAGGGCTACGTGGACTAGTGTTTTTGAGCCAGAAGGGAAGATTAAGGTTAGAGATAGTAGGAAACAAGGTTTTCAAGGTGAAATCCCTATAGTACAAGTTTTGAAGTTGGTGGGATTATGGAAGGTAGGAGATTGGGACTATCAGTGTTGCCTTGTTCAAAAAATCTGAAACTAATTAGAGTGCCCTGTTCTAGCCCTTTTTTGTCAATGTCGGAAGAGAACTAGGGTACAAGGTTTTTTGTGGAGTATTTCCATATGTTGTACTTTAATCACATCAAATTTTGTGAGATTTTTAAAACCAAGAGGTAGGTGTTTGTAGGTGTGAAAAGTACCTATCTGATAGCTATGAGTGAGGACTGCATAAGGACTTGAGGGATTTCACTGACGTAAACGAGAACATGTGAACATGTTAATAACATATGTTAATAACACAAAAAAATCTTGTGATCACATGTTATATTCACAAAAAAATCTTGTAATCACATGTTATATTAACATGTGAACATGTTAATAACATATGTTAATAACACAAAAAAATCTTGTGATCACATGTTATATTCACAAAGCTTTCACAAGGGCCTAAAAAACTTATCTTTGTCGGGCATAAAAAATTTTCTTAGGTGGCCACTGACCTGCTATTATGTGAAGATGGTAACATGAGAACATGTGAATAGCTTATTCCCATGTGTAGCCAAGCTTTTAAGGGGTTCCCAAATGGCAAGTGACCTGTTATTTTTGTGAATGGTAACATGAGAACATGTGAATAACTTGTTCACATGTGTTATTATCATCACAAAAAATCTTGTGATCATGTGAATATTAAATCCCTACAAGTTACAAGCTGTCGGGGGCCTTCTCCTTTGAACTTGGGAATGAAACTTATTATGTGGGTCTTATAAAAGTCAAGGGGAAAATTTTGGAGAGTTTTATCTTTTTTGGGTTTACTAAGGAGGTGTTGCTGAGTCTGCTGAAGGGTTAGTGTCTGCTGCAAAGTATCTCTCTAGCTGCCAACTTCCAGCCATCTCAGAGGGCTAATGGAGCGCTTGTTGAAGGATGTTTGAGTTGAATCTTGGTGTGCATGTGGAATAGAGGTAGAGGATTTCTCCCATCAAGTTTGGTTGTGTTTGGACAAGTGGAAGTGGTTGTGGGGACAACATGCTCCAGTTGGGGTCAACATGATTCCAAATGCCAACTTGGAGGCCAGTGCAAGACACGACTAAACCACCAAAATAGCCTCGTCTATTCCTCCATAATGTGGGACATATTCGTAGACCTTTGTTCAACCTTGTTGAGAGAGAAGTAGTCTAGCCTGTATAACCCAACTAGCTTTGTAGAGAGAAAACAATCTAATAAGATTCAATTGTAGTGTTTCTTCCTATCTCTTTCTTGGTGTTTTCTTGTGGGCTGTGGGTTGTAAGCTATCTAGCTGAGTGTTCTAAAACGGCTACGTGGACTAGTGTTTTGGAGCCAATAGGGGAGCTTGAGGTGAGAGATAGTAGCAAACAAGGTTTGTAGAGTGTAATCTCTGCAGTACACATTTTAAAGTTAGTGGGAGTGTGGAAGGCGAGAGATCGAGAACTAGATCTGTTCCTTTGTTCCAAACATCTAAACTAGTGAGAGTGCCCTATTTCTAGCCATGTTTTCTCAATGTTGGAACAGAACTAGGGTACAAGGTTTTTTTTGGAGTATGTCCATATGTTGTAATTGAAGCATATCAAATCTCATGATAGTTTGACACCAAGAGGAAGTGTTTTCAGGTGTGAAAAGAACCTATCTGATATAGCTACCTTTAGTCAGGAATGCATAAGGACCCGAGGGACTTACAAGTTGTCGCGGGCCTTGTCCCTTGAATTTGGGCATGAAACTTAATATGTGGGTCTTATACAAGTCAAGGAAAAAATCTTTAGAGTTTCATCCTTTTTGGGTCTACTGAGGAGGTGTAGGAGAAGGGTTAATGTCTGGTTGAAAGCATCTCTAACTACCACCTTGTAGCCATCTTAGGAGGGCTGATGGAGGGCTTGCTAAAGGAAATTTGATTTGGCTCTAGTGTGCAGGTGAACTAGAGGAGAGAATTTATCCCATAAAGTTTGGTTGTGTTTGGAAAAGTAGAATTGGTTCTAGGCCAACATGCTCCAACTCGGGTTGACATGATGCTTGATGCTAACCTGAAGGCCTGTGCAAGACACAAGTGAACTACCACACAAGCCTCGGCTATTCCTCCATGACCCAGCACATGTCTGTAGACCTTTGGTAAACCTTCTTGAGAGAGAGAAGCAGCTATTGTCCAGCCTGTAGATAGAGAACAAACTACCCATCTCTAGAGAGAGAAAGTGACCAATATCTAACCCTCTATACCTACTTTCCAGCCCTCTCAATATGCTATTGAGTACTTGGTACTTGTTTTCTAGTACTCTGTACCTGGCTACCCAACCATAGACAAAGAAGATAGTGGCTGTATAGAGAGAAAAAAGCATGTCTAGCTTTGTATAGAGAGGAAATAGCCTCTCCAGCTTTGTATAGAGAGGAAATAGCCTCTCCAGCTTTGTAGAGAGAAAGGTAAAAACCCAACTAGCTCTTTGGCGAGAGATATAACAACTCGATAATTTTGAATCTTAGTGTTTCTTCCTATCTCTTTCTTGGTATTTTCTTCTGGGTTCTTGTTATGGCTCACCCTAACCCCCCTTAAAACACATCCAACAAGAGATTACCTGGTGAACCGCAACTATCGTGAAGATCTTTCCAATGGTCGAGCTCATAACCCTTGAGATCTCCAAGTTTTACAAGTCCTTGAGAAGTAAACGGGGTGGGGGGGGGTTTCTATGAATTATTGCATTTTTATATTTGTGTGAGCATCTTTTTTTGGGGGGAGGGGGTTTTGCTCACTTTGTTTTTGGCAATCATAAGAAAGATTACATGTGATTTGTGTTAGTGGGGATGCTAAGAGATGTTAATAATGGGAGAGAAGAGAGGGAAGAATCTAGAGGAGCATAAACATAATGATCAGAACCAGATGGTGATTCTCAGTTCCTGATTTGATTCATTAAAGCAACATTCATCACTTGAAGAGTTTGGCCTTCGATGATGTCCCTCGATGATGTCCCTTTGTGTGGCAGGATTCTTGTCAAATGTTGTTGAGTAGGACTTGTTCTTGCATGCTTCTTCCCATGTGCTTTTTATGCTTTTATTTATATTTAAGTACTCTTATGAAGTAGATATACATGAATTACAAGAAGTGAGTCATATAGGCTTTTATTGAACTGCTCTGTTTTGAAGTAGCCATTGTTGGCAAGGATTGAAAGAATTATGTTGACTTGCAAGGCTAATATAGATATCTTCACTAAGGATTGGAGATAATTGATTTGTGAAGATGGTAATGTCATTTGGAGAGGTTTGTAGTTTGAAGAAAAATTTGAGGCCATGGGTTGTACCATTCACGAGGATTTCACCCACCATGGGCCCCCTGTCCAAAGATGTACCTAGAAGTTATCGATGGCAAGGCTTTGGCACAAATGTTCTCCAGTGCATGAGTATGGATATGTACTCATGGAGCTACGTTAACATAGCCAAAAGAATAGTAAGCTATAAGCTTAAGAAAATATAATGACTATTGAATATCCTTGGGAGTTGCTTGTGATATTCTACCATTTCTAGGTAGGCCATATGTGTGACTCCCTTATGTTTATGTTTTTTCTTTATTTTTTACTACCATTTATGAGAAATAGGTTCTTGTGGCTACTCTCCTTTTTGAGAGAATATGTTCTTATGTCTGTCACATAACTTCTGCACTTACACTTCACATCTAGAGGGGTGAAAAGAGAATTGCAAGTTGATGCGCTCATAAGTCTTTGTGTGGCAGACATGGGAATTGATTCTTGAATTTTTGTCTCAAATGTTGTCGAGGTGGTAGATAAGACAGCTGGTTCGTTACCATTCAGGTTTAAATTCACAAGCTCTTCTGTAGGTGTTGAATGCACAAGAGTGGTTGAGTGACTTACTTGGTATTGCTTGGGCTAATTCTTGTTGATCTTTGAACCTGTTGCGGGTTTAAAGTTAATAGCAAGATTATCTTCACTTTTTTTGATTTTGGCAACCATATGATGAGAGTACCATCATAGTATCCTTGTTTTGGAAGCACGTGCATAGGCACCCATCTTTGATGAACATTATAAATTGGTGGCTGATGCCTTTGGTATTGAGGTTTGTTTCTTTGAATAGGTCGAGGGAACTTTTTGATGTGCTTGGGAATCCAAGCCTTGGTATTATCTTGGTAGTATCCTTGTGATTGTAGTAATCTTTTTGGTACCCACACTTGCTGACTTGGTGAATTTCTTTGAGGATCTCACATAGGCTTTTATAGACGGTGTTATGGAGTACTTTTCTTTTTCCTTGGCCTCTAAGTGCTGCATTGAGGAAGAGGCTTTGATTATCGAGGCACCCAAATTTGATTTGTACCTTCGTAGTAGCCTTGAGAAACAAGTAGCTGATTCTCCACCCACATTTTGATACCATTAAGATACCTTGATTTTTGTTGTCTTGGTGGAATTTTTTTTTAAGTTGAAGTGGGAGGTTGTGAGCCCTCCTTAACATTAGTTGGCACTAAGGTTGAAGGTTTGGGACTCATGTGCATTATTGACGATGATGAGGCTAGAGTCTCTTATGGAGTGGCTAATAAGGCTTTCGAGCATGCGATTGTCTCCTTTGGTGAGGTTTGTCGATGAAGAGGCATAGGCTCCAGGGCTTTTCTTTTGATTTCCTTGTTAGAGATAGATGGTTGCGCAGGGGGAACTTCTTCAGGAATAGCTGTTGATTGCAAGGTTTTGGCATCAAGCTTTGTTGGTGAGGATGGGGTTGAAGGAATAGATGCTTTATTGGCGTTGGTCATTGACACAGATGGTAGGTCATTGTGTAGAGGTTTTTTCATGGAAGAGGTTTGTAACTTTTTGCATTCAACATCATAGAAACTCATAAGGGTTAGATCCTCTTCCTTACAGTATGGTATTGTAACCTTTGTGTCATTATCATCATGA
Source organism: Cibotium barometz (assembly GCF_041138505.1). Classification (NCBI taxonomy): domain Eukaryota; kingdom Viridiplantae; phylum Streptophyta; class Polypodiopsida; order Cyatheales; family Cibotiaceae; genus Cibotium; species Cibotium barometz. The sequence goes on from NC_141099.1 coordinate 14,560,715, forward strand.
TGATCCTATCGCTATCAAAGCATAGTGGTGCGCGGGTAACAATAGTCCATTTACAACCCAAGATTAAATCTGCTTCCAAATCTGCTTCCAACACATAGTCAACCACAAAAAACTTTCAAGTAAGGGGATTAGTTTCAATATACATTTTATGTTCAAAGTACCCCAAACATGGGATGTTCAAGTCTTGTGTAAAGATAATTCTTTTAGGATGCTGGTTGACCTAACAAATCCCATAACTCGAGTGTCATGAGATTGTGTTCTCGTGTTGTTGGATAAAGCTATGCTTGAGCTTTGGTGAATTTATTGGAAAGTTTCAATCCAACCAGAATCCTAGGGATCTTTTTAGTAAGATATGTTGAAAGTTCCTAGTTCTCTAAGGTCTCTTCCTCCCGTAATAGCAATTCTACAATGCCTACAGTAGTGTTCAAAAGGTGGTTGTTTGCATGGATTCATACATTGAATACAATGAGTCATGTATCCAAGTTTAATCACCAAGGAAGACATCATACTCAAGAAAATTTAGGGTAACATGGAATGTAAATTTCACATCTCCACCGATTATTTGAGTAGTATAGCTAAAGTAACTAGGAACTTCAATTTTTTTTGCATTGGCTTCTCTTGCAAGACCATTGTCTATAGGGATGAGTTTAGGTTGTCCCAATGACACCCAAGTGTCTATTTCCATGATGTTATGACTAGCTTGAGAGCTAATCAATGCGTGTTTACGCTTAACATCATTGCCTATAAGGAAATCCAACCATACCATGATAGAATCTTCAAGAGGAACCATGGATGTTCCAGTTTGTGTTTTCGCTTCAAACCCCATTTTTGTTTCATATTCCCAGTCACTTTTGTCCTCTTTTTGGCTCTCCGTTTCTTTAAGAGTATCCAATGTGTACAATGGCACACTTGGTCCTCTGACAAGGGATTTTATATTATTTTGGTTAGTTTTTTAGGATTAGCAATATGAGGTTCAATCACAACCAATGATCATGTAAGACACTCAACCGTGCTAAGCATGCTCTCCTAAGCTTGCTTTTTGCATTCCGCATATGTCATGTGATCATGATTTTCAATTAGGGTGGTTGGGCGACTAGTTTCTTAATTGGTCTATTAAATGCACTGAGTGAAAAATCAAAACTTGTTTCATCCTCACTAAGTGACATACTAGAACTTGTTTCATCTTCTGACTTTCTTTGGATCGCCAGGTTTTCTTTATGTTTGCCCATGCGATGAGATCAAAATCTCTTTTGGGATTTTGTATCCTGTTTCACACATATGGGTTTTGTGGTTTATGTGGTAGCCCTTGAGGTGGATGCTTCTGCATTATGTGTAGATTTTGGCTCTTTTGGGTTTATGTTCCCTATTCAGGTTATTTCCTCCACAGGCTCATTTTCCTTGTCCTTTAATTCAACCTTGGTTTTGATAGTTTGTTGTCCCTTGTTTTTCTTCGGTTTTGTTTTCTCTTTTGGTTTCTGCTTTAAGGCATGTTCTTCTACCCATTTCGAAATGTTACCTTTTGCATTTTTTTTAATTATCTCTCGTGCCTTCGCTTGTAAGCATGTAAGCATGTAAGCACATTCAAGGGTACCATGGACAATTGCCCGTTTTGTATACTTAAGATGTTAAGAGTTGTATTTTGTGAGACAAGCTCCATTGAAGCAACTTATCTTGGGCAATCTTGGAACATGTGATCAATGCCACATTGTTCACACATGGGTTGCAAAGCATCAGTGACTATGGGCATGGAAGTATTCCAAACTATGTAATCTACCACTTTGTGAGGTTCGCGATAATAGAAACATTGAAGTGTTTGATTACTTGCTTCTTGAGTGATTTCTACCCTTTGGACTATTTCTGTTTGGTGCACAGGAGATGGAAGTTTTGAGTCAATTGTTGATGAATTGCTGGGACACTTTGTAGTATCATGACCAAAGGATTTACAATATATGCAGTACAGGAAAACAGGTGCCTTGTATGCACAATGAAGATTGGGATGGTCGTAGTGATTACATTGAACACAAGGAATTTCACTCCTCACTTGTAGAGGCATTAAGGATGTTTGGCTTTGAAGGATCTCTTAGACACATCGATCGAAAACTTTTAAGCAAGGCTGCATAGAATTCAAGGAATGACAATTTCGAGATCAATCGTTCTTTTGCCATTGCTTCACTTGGCTTAGATGAGGAACATCTCGTAGCATAATCATCTTCCATCATGTTGTCATCTAACCATATTGCTTCTTTACAACATTGATTCAATGTTTTCGGGTTGGATACAATGATCAAATTGTGTAAGCTATTCTTCTTTAAGCCCATCATGAAACATCTCTTTAATTGAGAATCATTTAATTTCTCCCATGACTCACATCGTGAGTCCAAGAGTTTTATCCAAAGGATAAAGTCTCTAATGGTTTCATTTGAATAAAGTTCTTTCCCTGTACTCCATCGATCACCTTATCTTAAAAAGCAAAGGATAAAGGCTGACTTCGAGGTTCTGAAGGTTGTCTTGATTGCCGACATCAATGTGATGAACCATCGACTAGCTTTTCACTCTAAGCATAGGTTCAATGCATGTACGTTTTTGGTGGGGAAGTTTGGATTTCCAAAGGCTTCACATATCTATTCAAAAATTTGAATGAATCAAACATGATCAGTTATTCCGTCGTATTTACTCATAATTTTGGAGATCTGTATGGCTGTATTTTTGCTTGAGTCACTAAGGCCGTATGTGAGTCCTTGGACTACCCTCCTTCCTAGAATAGTCAAGACATCTAAGGTGTGGGCATCCAAGGGTTGAAAAGGGTTGGTACCTATAAGATTTGTGGAAATGTTAGGTAGAGAACCAAAGCCCCGTGGGATTGAAGTGACAAGGGGTGCAAAACTCGATGATACTCTTGTTGTTGGCATGGAAAATGGTATTGGGAGGTGCATTTGGGACATAGATCTCAATGGCTCAAAGATGTCAGCCAGTGGGTTCAGTGAGGGTGTCAGCCCACGTAGTCCCTCTATCGTTGTTGCCATGTATAATTGCCTAATTTCTCCTTAATGAGCAAGCACACATGTGTTTTTTTTAAAAATATTCTCATAGTCCATTACAACCTCAGAGGCCTGGCGTACTCTTTGTTGGGTCAAACGAGTGTTTGTTTGCCCTAATTAGCTTAGGCGTATTGCTTTGAGGTCTTCGTCCTCTATTGGCAGGCTTGATCTCTTTCTCTCCCTTTATCGAGACAAATTACAAAACACCTCGGCCACATACAAGGGACTAAATTCCCTCTTTGTCTCTCCTGAGGACATAGTAATAATGTTGGACTTCAAGAGCTATTCCAATTCCTCCTTGGCTCTCAAATTGTGTTGGATCTCCTCTTAGGGAAGCTATGTGAATTGCTTTAGTCCCATCTTTTCCATTGATTCTGCATGTTTGTCTACCTCCTTGTAGAGGGTGGATGACAGATATTCGAGTTCCACCATCCTATCAAACAAGATATATCTAGGTGAACGAAGGCAAGGATTGCAGTAGAGCAGAGCTTAGCAAATAAAGAGTTGGAAGCACAGTGGAGCAGAGAGCTTTTGCACAATAGAGACATGTAAATTGGACATTCGATTGATAAAGTACCGTGATGTCTAACCTTTGGTCCATGCCTCCCTTTGGTACAACCATAACTACCTAATATCTCCATGATTTTCCCTAAGTTTTTTAAATTTTGTCCATGAGTGCCCACCACTACACAAGCTGCGAGGTCATTAATGGCCACATGGTGGGGTGACAGTGACATGACGCCTTTCCCTTTCCATCCATGCACCCTTTTTCAGGGTGGCAATATCAATTTTCCTTCCATCTCCATGCTATTTCCAGATGGCTCCTCGTTCTATGTGTACACTAAGATCATATTTATAGATAGTTCCTATTTTTAGATTTTTTTCTCTCGAAAATTTGTCATCTCAAAATTTGTTCTCTCAAAATTTTGAATATCAACAAATAATATTTGATTTTGTGACAACAAGCTCCATTAATTTATTTGAACGCTATTCATATTTATTGACAATGTATATATGTTCATTGGGACTTGTGAAATCTCTCAAGTGCATATTTTGATTTTCAAGGCATGTACACTTTTATAAGGTTCAAAGCTCACACCTACTTTTAAGAGGAAGCCGAGCTTGCACGTTCAAGAAAGGTATTTTTAAAGCAAGCCACTTTTGAGAATACTATTCTTGAGGAAGTCAACATTTTTGTAAAAGTATATTGTTTCTGAGACCCAAAGGCTACCCATGCAATATATTTAAGTACACCAAGAGGAAGCGTGGCTCACTCGTGTGGGAGGCAGATTGGACCCAATCTTGAGTATTGAGTATGTTATTTTGTTTTATATATTTTCTTTATTGCAATTATATTTATGGGTTCAAGCCAACCTCCCACAATAGTGGTATCACAGCCATTTGATTGCAATTGATTGAAGCAGTGAGAAGAGCTAGTGGATAAATACATTGGCCTAAGGTAAAAAATTTCATTCAAAGCATACATAAGCCCAAGGCTTGGCTTTTCAAGAAGCTTGATTTTTGCCCATTAATGGGTAGCAAAAACCCATATCTCTTTTAGCCAATGGTCTATTCAAGGTAGAAAACCATTTTTCCATTTTGAAAACCACTTTCAAAACCACTCCAAATCCAAAAACCATCTTTCTGTTTCCAATCCCTCTCTCCTATCAGATTCCACAGATGAATTTCCCTGACCTTGGAGGCTTGTAAACCACATTTAGCATGTTCTCTACTTTTAATTTGCCTTCTCCATATCTCCAACAGCTCACAGCAAGACGAGAAAATCAATCCTAAATTACTCTGTAAATTTTGCTTGCGCGCTGTGCGATTCCCCCCTTGAAACTTTGCTTGGTAAAGTTTCTTTTCTTTTTAAATTTTTAAAAAATTTATTTAATTACTCTCTCTCTCTCTCTCTCTATATAATATATATTTATTTATATATATTTATGCGGTGCGCAAAATACTGACGATGTTCACTTCCGGCTGTGCCGGCTGTTTCCTTCTCTCCACTTTCTTGCTTAAAGATAAGATAGATTATATATATATAAATATAGATTAAATAAATTCAAATACTTGTTTAAAGGTTATACACATATATATAAAAATATATATATGACCTGGCAAAAAATTAAGTGTTTAATTATTTCTTTTTGCTTTAGTACTCTCCTAACCCAAAGATTAGGGTTTTTTCAAAGTTTCTCTAGGTTGTTAAGTTATATATATATATATAGTTTCTTCTTATTTAAACATCAAGGTTTAAACTCAAATAAAAATTTTTGAACGACTATAATTCTTTCTTTCAATATATAGTTGCATATCATCTCAACAATACCACTTTTGACGAATGGAACAGGTTATCCAAAAAACTTACATGCAACATTAAGGTAATATTATTTTAAATTTCTTCCACAACTAACATATTTGGACTCTCTTTTTGCCAGGAAAAATAGTACAGTGTTAAATCTGAATTCGCAAAATCCATGCTAGCTATCCCAATTTCTACTGCTGAATGCTACCATCTTGCTTACATTTCAACATGCAATGCACATCTCTTCCAGGCATTAACCCATATATTTAATGGAAAAAAAGAGAACGAGTGGGCCAAAATTTGAGCAAACAACCATGAATCCTGTTATGTTATGGTACCTATAGGAAACACACGAGTGTGGACCCCAAACATTCAATTGTGCCAACTAATGGAAAAATATGGAATAATTTGCAGGTATAGAATAGAAGACGACACCTCTATATATCATGAGGATTTTCTTGAAAACCTTTGTTTCCTACAATCTATCCTTCGTCCATGAAATTATATATGTCTATGGAGAATTTCTTCTTTCAATATATGGTCGCATATCATCTCAACAATACAACTTTCGACGAATCAAACACGTTATCAAAAAACCTTACATCATGCAACATTAAGGTAATATTATTTTAAATTTATTCCACAACTAACATATTTGGACTCTCTTTTTTCCAGACAAACTAGTACAATGAAAAATATGATTCCGCAAAATCCATGCCAGCTACCCCGACTTCTATAACTTATGGTTGAATGCCTCCGTCTCATGTACATTTCAACATGCAATGCACACCTCTTCTAGGAATTTATCCATATATTTAATGGCAAATAAGAGGACAAGTGGGCCAAAATTTGGGCAAACAACCATGAATCTGGTTATGTTATGGTACCTATAGGCAACACACGAGTGTTTCACCCAAACATTCAACAACTGTCCCAACTAATGGAACAATATGGAATAATTTGTGGGTTTAGAATAGAAGATGACACCTCTATTTATCATGAATATTTTCTTGAAAACAGTCGTTTCCTACAATCCTTCCTTCCTTCCTCATGAAAAGATTTTTGTGACCATGGAAACCAATGTATATAGAGAATAGAAGACAACACCTCTATCTATCGTGAAGAAGACAACACCTCTATCTATCGTGAAGATTTTCTTGAGAACCTTCATTTCCTACAATCCTTCCTTCCTCATGAAAGTATTTTTGTGACCATGGAAACCAATGATTATAGAGAATTGTAGATTCATTTTATTACAACATAACTTTTTGCTTTGATTATATAATCTATTGTATATTCATTTATTTTTTTTCTTCCCATCATCTAATGAGACTAAATTAGAAAAGAACCAACTGCAATGTTAATCATAGATATTTGGTCAAATATAAAGGTCATCCAATTGAAGATTCTCAATGGTTACTCGATTATGCCCTCGCTATCCATCCTTGACTACATCTTACACGGATTCTAGCCCATGATTATTATTGATGTTTTTGTGAGACGACGATTCAAGACAGTTTCTTGTCACCCCTGGGGCATGTCATGAGGATGAATTCATGGAATATTTTCTTAGATTCCCATGTTATGTAAATTATGGATTCTTAAAACAATTCATAGAATATTTATATTCCTAGGTTTTTGCGTTATTAATTCTCCTAGATGGGTTTGGATTGGGATGCCTTTCTAACCCAAGCAACTAAAATTTTACATGGATATTTATTAATTTATTAATTGATTGTCTACTTGATGCAAGTGCAAATCATTGGCTCAGATAATGGAGGCAATTTGGTGACGATCACGGAAAAAAAATTATCAACAAATAATATTTGATTTTGTGAGGACAAGTAGCATTAATTTATTTGGACGGCAAGCTCCATTAATTTATTTGGATGCTACTCATATTTATTAACAATGTATATATGTTAATTAGGACAAGTGAAATCTCCCTAATGCATATTTAATTTTCAAGGCATGCGCATTTTTTTAAGGTTGAAGACTCACACCTATTTTTAAGAGGAATCCTAGCTTGCACATTCAAGAAAGCTGTTTTTGAAGCAAGCCACTTTTGAGAATACTATTCTTGAGGAAGCGGACATTTTTGTAGAAGTATTCTATTTACCCATGCAATATATTTAAGTACACCAAGAGGAAGCATGGCTCACTCTTGTATGGAGGTAGATTGGACCCAATCTTGAGTACTATTGAGTATATTGTTTTGTTCTATTTATTTTTTAATATTTTATTCATTGCAACAATCATATTTATGGGTTTAGGTCAACCTTCCACAACACATTCACTAGTTTCTTTATCCTTTGACCATCCAGGCTTGCTAGTTCAAACCCATTTTGCTGACAATTTTGAATGTGCATGTCCATCTCATCTTTAGCTTTCTTGGGTGAGGTCCCATTCTTGACGAGAATAGCAGGACTGCATCTCCTTCCTTGAAGATTTTGAACTTTGTATTTGTGTCCACTTGGATCTTTCTTCTTTATTGCACAATCTCCACTGTCCATGTCACTATGTAGTCTCTTTTCATTCTATAGGAGTTACTCGATTCTGTGCACTTCTCACTCTTCAAGAGAGAGTCTTTCTCCCATGGCAATCCTGAGGCTTTGTGTGAGGAACTCCCTGGGCATTAATGCTTCCAATCCCTACACCATGCTGAATGGCATAAGACCCAAGTATTTTTGTAAGCCATTTTGAATGTCCATAATGTTGAATGCAGCTTCGTCTCCACTCTATACGGATTTCATTTACCATCTTGACAAAAACTCCTTTCAGGATTTTGTTGGTCTATCAGATTCTTAATCACTTCATTGAGAAAGTGACTCCCTTGATCGCCATTGACTATCTCTATCGAACATCCAAATCTTATCATGATAGTTTTGTATAGAAACTTTGCTATTGATGATGCCTTATAGTCTTTCAACGCCTTAGCTTCTACCCATTCTTGTGCAGTAATCTAGAGTCACTAATACGTATTTGTTTCATATTCTCTGAGCTACTGGCTTGGATGGGCCTACAAAGTCTAGAATTCATTTCTTGAATTACTTAAGTGGCAGTATGAGGGTGTGAAACATTGTGTCTCCATCATTTGGCTCTGGCACATGCCGCACTCTTTTGTAAACTTGTGTGCATCTTTCAATGTCGTCTCCTTCTTGAAAAACTCTTCATCCCATGACCTCTCCAAAAAAGGAGCCTCCACTTATCCCTTGATATGATTCTATGAGCACAGCTTGGTGTTCATGCCTTGGGACACACCGTCTTAGAATCTTCTCAATGCCCGTCTTGTACAGTTGTCTTGCAAACACCATCAACAACTTGCTCTGGAGAGTCATCTTTGTCCTCTGATCTCTAGACATATACTCCAAAAAGCGTTAAAATATGGTGCCCGTCATGTCATGTATGGGGCACATGTATGTGGGAGCAAGGTAGATGGAGCCTAGAATCATATGAAATAGGACTGGATAAAGGCTAAGGTTATTTAGGCATGTGAATGGATGAGTGAAAGAAGCAATCAATGGTCGAAAATTAGGCACATGGAAAGTGTCATGTCATGTATGGGGCACATGTATGTGGGAGCAAGGTAGATGGAGCCTAGAATCATATGAAATAGGACTCGATGAAGGCTAAGGTTATTTAGGCATGTGAATGGATGAGTGAAAGAAGCAATCAATGGTCGAAAATTAGGCACATGGAAAGTGCACAGATGTTGGGTGATGGACTCACACACTCACACACACAAACCTGCATATTAGGGTTAGGTGCAGGGTAGAGAAGCTCACACACAGAAATGAGAGAGAGAGAGAGCCAAAAGTGTGGTATCCACAAAATGCAAGTCAACCCTTGCATGTGTGCCACATCCATATAATATAGAAGTACAAAATATTATATGTTAGAGTGTCCTTCCACACTTGATGTCCAAGGGGAAAAACCACATGGGAAAAAGTGCCCTTGGTTAAGCCCTGTTCACACATAGCACTACCATAAGTGAGCATATGCCTACAAATCTCCCCTGTAGTGGAAGTGTGAACCTGTACAAGGTAGCAGATCACTCTCTGTATGAGAGTAAGCCCAAAGCTTTGCGGAAAGCTTCAAACTTTTCTCAAGGTAAAGCCTTTGTGAATAGATCTGCAACATTATCCTGTGTAGGGCAATAAGATAAACTGATCTCCTCTACATGTAGCCTCTCTCTGAGATAGTGATAATGAATCTCCTCTACATGTAGCCTCTCTCTGAGATAGTGATAAACTGATCTCCTCTACATGTAGCCTCTCTCTGAGATAGTGATAATGAATCTCTATGTGCTTGGTACGTGCATGAAATACTGGATTTTGTGCCACGGCCATAGCACTCTGGCTATCAGTGAGAATGGTGGTGGGTGTCTGTTGACACTCACGAAGATCAGCCAATAGTCTCCTCAGCCATACACAATCTACTATAGCTGTAAAGACTGCCCTGTACTCAGCCTCACAAGTAGATGTAGCAACAGTGGGTTGCTTTTTACTCAACCAAGATATGCATGAGCTGCCAAGAAAAAAACAATTCCCACTGGTGGATTGCCTGGTATCGTAATCACCAGCCCAATCTGAATCACTGTATGCATAAAGCTGCAAGCTGCCCCCCCTGGGATAGAACAAACCAAGATCCAGGGTACCCTTAAGATAACGAAAAATGCATTTGACTCCTTGCCAATGCTTTGTGCCTGGGCTGTGCATGAATTTGCTCAACAAAGACACCCCAAAAGATATGTCTGGCCTCGTGTTACACAAGTAAATGAGGCATCCCACTGCCTGGCTATAAAGGCCGGCCTCAAAAGGCTCTCCAATATCATGCATAGTAAGCCGTACACCTGGTTCTACCGGAGTAGAAATGGGCTTACATTCATCCATGTGAAACCTTTTTAGCAAACTTTTTATGTACTTAGTTTGCTGCATAACAATGCCATCATCTGTATGCATAAACTGTATGCCGAGATAGTAGTGTAAAGGCCCCAAATCTGACATATCAAATTCAGCTTTCAAATCAGCTTTGAAATCTGAAATTTGTGCTTTGCTTGTACCTGTAATGAGCATGTCATCTACATACAAGATGACTATGAGAATATCGGCATTGGTTTTCCTCACATATAATGTGCTTTCAGCTGGACTATTCTCATAACCTTGGCTGGTTAGATGAGCATGTATCTTATCATACCAAGCTCTTGGAGCTTGCTTTAACCCATACAATGCTTTGTGCAACCTGCATACTTTATGTTCCTCACCAGGAACTACAAAACCAATGGGCTGATTTACATATACTTCCTCCTATAAATCCCCATTTAAGAATGCAGTTTTGATATCCAATTGATGCACTTTCCATCCTTTATGGGCAGCCAATGCAATCACAGATCTTATAGTGGTCATTCTCGAAGTAGGAGCAAAAGTCTCTTCATAATCTATTCCCTTTTTCTGGGAGTAGCCTTTAGCCACAAGTCTTGCTTTGTACCTGTCAATAGTACCATCAGAATTTCTTTTGACTTTGTACACCCACTTTGTGCCAATTACATGCTTGCCTTTAGGCAATTCCACAAGATCCCATGTATTATTCTTCATGATAGAAGAAATTTCAGCTTGCATAGCTTGCAACCAATGCTCATTCTCATGTGCTTCTTCATAAGAAGAAGGCTCTTCTGAATCAAAGAGACCACCCATTGCGAATGCAGACTCCCCACGATGTACATTCAAGGCATGGCTGGAACTAGCCCTTGTTCTACCTGTGGTGAGTGGAGCTGCAAGTTTGCTTTCTTGCAAAGTTTTCAGCAACCATCTTGGCACTGACTTGGCTGTGTCTATGGCTGTTTGCTCTTCCCTGACAAGATCTTCCACTTCTTCCACAGAAGGGGGCTGAATGGCTGGCTGGTCCACATGTTCTACATGTGGATTTTCTTGTGTAGGGGCTGGCTGATCTGAATCCCCCCTAATTGCAATGGGTAAAAGTCCATCAAACATGTCCTGTATGCCTGTATCATTGGTTTTATATAAGCTGACCATGGGCTGTTCTGAATTTTCAGCAAATACTACATCTCTACTTACAAAAATCCTTCGTGTAGTTGGATTATAAAGACGGTATCCTTTGCTTTCATTTTGCTGTAGCCCACAAAAATGCATTTAATTGCTTTGTCATCAAGCTTTGTTCGGAGTTGTTCTGGCACATGTGCATATGCCAAACACCCAAATGTACGCATATAATCCACTGTTGGCTTTCGGCTATACCAAGCCTCAAATGGTGTTATGGTTTTCAAAGCTTTTGTTGGACACCTGTTCAACACATGAGTTGCACACATTATAGCTTCCATCCAAAATTTGTGAGGCAACTTTTGTGCTTTTACCATGCATCTTGCCATCTCCATGAGAGATCTATTTTTCCTTTCAGGAACACCATTCTGCTGCGGTGTATAAGGCACAGTACATTGGTGTTTGATGCCCTTTTGAAGCATATAATCCTTGAATGCATTTGACATGTATTCTCCACCTCTATCTGAGCGGAGTGTTTGGACTTTACATGCACACATATTTTCAGCCATTGCTACAAAGTGTCGAAAGCATGTAAACACATCTTCTTTTGCTTTCAAAGGGTAAGCCCAAGCAAACCTGGAGTAGTCATCAATGAATGTGACGAAGTATAGATGCCCCCCTATGGATGGTGTCCGCATTGGACCACATACATCACTATGTATGAGCTGTAATTTACTTTCAGCTCTAACAGCTCCATCTTTGGGGAATGGTTTCCGATGCATCTTTCCCAAAATACACCCCTCACATACATGTCTTGGCGGAGACTCAAGAGGCGGCATATTATCAACCATATGATGCTTCTGCAAAAGCATCAAACTCTGAAAATTTACATGCCCAAAACGAGCATGCCATAGCTCTGCATCATGCATAGCAGGAGTGTGGGCAGCCACTGTATTTGCATCATAAGTGCGCTTGTCATAGCTGTCGAGCTTATACAAGCCTTTGTTTCGTGTTCCAGAAGTGACTATTTCATAACCCTTTGATGGGTCTTTTACCAAACACTTCCCATCTTCAAATTCAACCTTTAAACCTTGGTCGTTTATGGCTGAGACGGAGAGCAGATTTTTCTTTATTCCTGGAACATACAATACATTTTTCATACAAATATTGGCACCATTGGCTGCAATAAGTATGACATTACCAATTCCCTTTACTGGATATGTGGTATGATCTGCACATGATACAGTGCGGCCATTTGAAGCATAAACCAAGTGCTGAAATACATCTTTGCATGAAGTGATGTGGCTCGAAGCACCACTATCAAAATACCATGATGCATTCTGTATGTCAGATGCAATGCAAGACATATAAGTGTCCGAAGCACTTGGTGTGTCACTAGTGCATGTGACCAAAAAAAGTGTACTCTTCCTGGATTACATTAGCTGATTGCTGTGCTTTGTCATCCGAAGAGTCTGCTACTGCATTGCCTGCTTCTTTCTTTTTCTCTTTTGCAATCCTTTTTCTACATTCATTGATGTAGTGTCCAGGCTTATGGCAGTAGTGACATTTGCCCTTCTTTTTGGGCTTGTTTGCATCCCCTTTGTCAAACTTTTCACCACTAGAAGAGGGCTGTCCATGACCAGCCTTGCTAGACTGTTGTCCCCCATGCTTAAAGCTCTTTGCTTTACCCTTATCCTTGGCTGTAAATGCCTTTTCTCCACCACGGCTGCTCGATATGTTTGCTCTTGTTTGCTCTTCCTGCAAGAGTAAACCCACGAGCTCTTCAAAAGTGACGGGATCACCACCTCCTCTCATCGAGAGGTTGAGAGAGGTGTGAAAGCCCAAGTAGGAAGGCGGTAAAGAATGAAGAGTGTTGGTGACCATCTGTCTGTCTGGGATAACCTCATCAGTGTTGAGCAATTGTTCCTGCAAATCTTTCACTTTGGTGAGATGATCTGCCATGGAGTCACCCTCATCCATAGAAAGAAGATCCAATTGCCTCTTCAAGTAGGCAACTCTTGCCTCGTTGCGTACCTGATACATTGCTTCCAATGTGTCCCATGCAAGCTTCGATGTCTTGTATGAACGAATGTGCGGAATAATAGTCCTTTTCACTGAAAGGGCTATCAATGACATGGCCTGTGCATCTCTAGAGTCCCATCTTTTCTGCTCTTGTGTGGGAGCAGGATCTACATCAGGAGCTCTTTGAGCACCTCCCCTTTGAGGCGTGGCTGGTTGAATGGTATGTGGGCATGTGTCATCACCACACACGATGCCCCAAAGCCCTTTGGCTACCAGCAAATTACGGATCATAAAACTCCAGAGGGAGTAGTTAGATCCATCTAGCTTGTCCTCCTGGGTGAGCACACCAAATACATCCGTAGCATTCTGTGCCATGTCAACAAAGTATAGCTGCAAGCAAACCAAGCACCAATGTGCACTGCCAGGCAACCAAATGTCCTGCGCAAATGTATGCCTGCAAACCAAAGCAAGTGTAAACCTGCACCAAATTGTCCAATTACACTCAATGTGTATACATACGGGACAAATCGCAGCTGTAATGCCCAATTACATGCTCGAATCAGAAAATCCCCAATTTTTATGCACTCCAATCGCTTCAATGTGCATCTAATTTGCCAATTTCGTCGATGTCTTTGAAGGATTCAATTTGCAAAGTCATAGGAGCACCGATATTGTATTGTAAATTGTCCAAGATATTACAAAGATAAAGAATTTCTGTAATAGATTTCTTCTCAAAAGTAGTAAGAAGATACTACCATACATCATGAGAAGTAGGAAGATTGAATACATCCAGCATAACAGAATCATGAAGAGTAGATAAGGTATACCAACGAGCAACTTTAACACACAATGAATCTAATTCGAGTAATCAGTTTGCTATTGCTCAAAAATAGGACCAGTAGTAATAAGAGTGTTATCCTGTTCTACATCAACAGGTTGAGACGGACATACAAGATTGCCCAAAACAATATCAGAAAGATCATCATCTTCAAGTATCAACATCATCGCGGCCTTCCATCTGAGAAATCCCTGGTCTTGAAATAGGGAAATAGATCGTTGATCAGATGGAAAACCATTAACGGATTGCGAGAATATGTATAGAACGAGATCACATAATTTGAAGACCATGAAACAAGAACATAAACAAGGAGGACCCCAAAAATAGATGAAACATGATATGCAATGAGAGAGTAACTCCAAAAATAGTTGGAGCATTGCTATTTTGAGACGTGGGTGAGCCCAAAAATTGGCTATTTTTGGATTAAAACGTGAAAAGCATGTAGCACACAAAAAAATCTGTTGCATGAAAAACACCATAACGTTCAACTCCAAACTCCGATGAAGTCGGACGAGCTGTACATTGCCTGTTTTCCTATTTTAAGTGTTGTTTATCTAAAATGACATAACTTTTGATAGGAATATTAGATTGACAAACCAATTGACTCTATAGAAAGCTTGTGCTATCTTGCACACACCAATTCTGTTTCTATAATACAATTCAAATCAGGATAAGATAAGGTGGTCCAGATCGACCATCCAAGGACCCATATAAACTTGTTAACAATGATTAATGACTGGAATTCTATAATTGAACATGAATAAGAGATTGACTGAAACATAGAACATGCACATGAATGGAATTAGCACAATTGATACTTTCTTTCTCTTCTCTTCACTCTCACAATAGCAAGATCAATGATGCTCTGATACCATGTTGGAAATACACGAGCGAGAGAAGGAGGAAGAGAGTTACACCATATACGCTCCCAAAAGACACGTTCATATTGATTATTAGTTTGCATATATAGGTGAGATCTAGGTCAAGTTAGGGTGTGATATATGTAGCTCCAACAGAGTGTATGCTGATTTTTAGAGCACAAGATCCTAGTACTTTTCAAAGGTTGAGAGAGCAATACGCATGTCAAACAGAGCAACCTGACAATGTCAAGCATGATGCTGATGAAATGATTGGATTTCTTGATGATTGGTTTGAGAATAATACAGATGACAGTGATACTCATGAAAAATATCTCCGAGAAGAAGCACTCACAAAGATATATGAGGGTTCTTCAATGATTGTCTATATTGGACTGCTCAGAAATGCTTAGTTGGTTACTTTAATGATCCTTCAGCTCTGCTGTATTATGCCCACGACTGCTATTTAGCTATAGGGCTGGTTGCCTGCTCACCGATTAGTTGTCTTGGTGTGGCCAACTAGTCACCTAAGCCGCCAAAGGGGCTCACCAACAAATGGGATGCCTAGGTTTCTAAAGTGATTATGATACTAATGATGCCTTCACGTGTGCTACTTGAAATGCTTTTGTTCTGTGGATGGTGATTTACCATGTCTGAAAATGGGATTTTGTCTAGCCCCAAAAAGGGGATTTATCTGGATTATTCTGGATTTTTTGGAATTTTTTTCATATTTTTGTGTCTTACTGCTCGCCAACTGCCCTTTCACTGGCCGACCAAACCATCAGCCGCCCCCTTGACTATATATAGCATTTGCCTTGCCATTTAGCACTTGTACCACATCATAGATCATATCAGGTACCATTTGTTGGTATTGCAACTATCGGGCCCTATACCACATTTGCTTTATCATCATCACCTGTGTCAACTCTAGTACTTTAGCATTTTACATCAGGCCACACCATGGGAAAGCAGCCCGCTCTGCTACAGCACAATACTTCAGCATTTCACATATGGTTACACTTTGGGACGATAGCCCTCTCTACCACATAGATAGCATCAGTGTTTTATATAAGTTCATGGGATAGCAGCCCTCTCTACTACAGTAGAGCATACTAGCGTTTTACCTTAGCTCATGGGGCAGTATCCCACTCTTTGCTACACTTCAACTCATCAGTGTTTATCTTCAATTCACTCTCTCGGATAGCACCCCACTGTCTACTTCATCACACCATTGGGATGTCAACCCACTCTCTTCTCACCATGTCACACCTCTCGAGACAACACTCCTCTCTGCTCCTCACCTCACTTAGGTATTGTAGCACCTTTTTCACTAGAGCTTGCACCACTTCCACCACTCGTGAGACAATAGCCCTCTCTTCTCCTCACCAGCCCTCAGGTATTGTAGCACCCTTGTCATCATAGCTTGCATCAATGGAGACGATAGCCCTTTCTACTCTTCATCACCATTCAGGTACCGCAACAACAAGTACAAGGGATGGTATTGTGAGGAAGAAAGGACAAAAGGACAAGATGTACGAGAGATTAGAGCAAAACAACATAGCATGAAATAGGTGAGTGAACATATGTACAGGAGACCTCTAATGTGAGGTGACTCTTAGGAGAAGACCACCACTACAGAAGCAAAGATGATGTCAGAGCTTAAGCATGGTCCGTGATGAAGTCTCGTGTCGATGTGAGGCAAAGGCATTTCGAGGCGGTAGTGGGCAGCGGAAGGTGAAGTGATGCTGATGTCAATGATGGTGCAAACTTTGGTGACAAGGGTGCTGTTGTACGTAAATGGTAATGAAGAGTAGAGAGGGTTGCCATACAGAGTGGTGGTGGTGCAAGCTCTGGTGGTGGCAAAGGTTTGGCAAAACCTGAGTGGTGGTGAGGAGCAGAGGGTTTTGTCATCCCAAGTGGTGTAACCTCTGGTGACAAAGGTGTTATGATACCTAAGTGGTGGAAGAAAAATGATGATAAATGTAGCAGAGAGTGGGCTACTATCCCAAGTGGCGTAGTCATGCTAAAACACTGAGGTGCTATACTTTCTAGCAGAGAGGGTTGTTGTCCCATAAGCTGAGGATTAAAACCATGATGTGCTGAGTGTATCAGAGAGGGCTTCTGTCCCATAAGCTGAGGATAAAAATGATTATGATATGTAGAAAAGAGGGGACTATTGTCCCAAGGTATGGTGTCAAAGGAAAACGTTGTAGATATGTTGTCAACGAAGAAGATGTACTGATGTAGGGAACACATTGGCAGCAACAACAAAAGAAGCAGATAGATGATGTGGTACTGGGTATGTCTATGAAGTGGTACAAAAGACTCAATGAGAAGGAAATTCTATATATATTCAAGGGGGCTACTGAGGTCGGCCAGTGAAAGGGTAGTCGGCCCAGCAACAAGACAAAAAAATGGATAAAATTTAATAAATCCATAGTAATCCAGATGAAAAATGCAACACTCTCAACTATAAAAACCCAGGCATATCATTCATACTAGGGATCTCTCCATTGTTTTGGTGGTCTTTAGCCCAAGACACTAGGAAGGTGTGAAGTTTAGCATTTAGCATTCATAAGTGAGCAAGTCAACATCATCATCATCACAGATCTTATTAGATCTCAATCGTAGCCATCTCATCTAATATAGCTGCATTTGCATTTAAACCATTCTCTATCTCTTAAGTATATTTTTAAGTACAATTTAGTTTTAAGACAAAGGTTTTTTTACTACTACAATCCATCCCTCACATGTCACGGATGATCTGTGTATCTGGTTTGCAACTACCAAACTTTTGTACTGCATGTAGAAAAGGGGGTTAGCCCATAGGTCTACCCCAGATCAGAGCATAAGGCTCTTGCAGTGGGCATGGGGCAGCTTAGAGCCACCCTAAGGGGCCAGGAAGGTCCCAAGCTGTTTCCTTCAGCCCTTGCATGGGATAGGCAAGCTATCAGAGCAACCACCCCTAGGGGCCTTGGCCAAGTAGCCACAAGGCCAGGGCCTTGCCTAGCTAGTCGACTGAGTGTGGTGCAATCCCGCACTATTTGTGCATGGTTGCCCAGTAACTTGGACACCCTATCTCTCTCTCTCTCTTTATTTTTTTACACATCTACTTTAATCTTTCAAACACGGTTGCATATTATTACTGCTGTGAAATATCTCTCTGGTGCCTGAGTAGAATTACACACTCTTGTAGAACACCTTTGTGCCTCCAACTGACCCCCCACTCTCACTTGAGAGCTGTGCGAGGGCAAACTTCTTGTTGACCTCATCCTCGTCCCTGCCCCTAGCTAGTTGGCTGAGTGTGGTGCAATCCTGCACCACACTAGTTGGTTGAGTGTGGTGCAATCCTGCACTGTTTGTGCATGGTTGCCTAGCAACGTGGACACCCTCTCTCTCTCTCTCTCTCTCTATTTTTCTACACATCTACTTCAATCTTTCAAACAAGGTTGCATATATTATATAAAAGATTACTTTAAATTGATAGCTCCTAAACATTTTGTTGAGCTCGGTGCACTATATCAGCGAGCTCAATACGAGATCTTATTTCCTGAGTGGAATCAATTAGCTGATTTTGTTTCTACTCAGTGATGGCCTCAAAAATCTTTGTATGTACTTTGTTCATGCTAGCTGGAGTTATCCTGCCACACACTAGTGTGCCCCGAACAAGATTGTTTTCTGAGAAGAGCTCTGTAGTAAGCATCGATATTGTCTTCATATGTGGAGACCAATGGGATTTCATTGACAATGTGTATGAGACATCCCTCGCTGCTCTTCATCACCATTTAGCTACCGCAACACCCTTGTCACTAAAGTTTCAGTCATCAGTGTTTCAAACCATCCGAAAGCAGCCCACTCTCTACTACTATACAACACATTAATGTTTTATCATCAGTACACATCTTGGGTGAGCAACCCACTCTCTGTCCACAGCACATCATCATTTTTCTTCTACAACTTACCTTGGGACAACAACCCTCTATGCTCACCATCTCACATCATCACGACAATAGTACTATTTGCTTATCTTCACCATCGACACCACTTGGAATGATAGCCCTCTCTGCTCCTCACCACCCCTCATGTATTGTAGCACCCTTGTCTAACAAGAGCTTCGACCACTTGGGATGACAAACCTCTCTGCTCTTCATCACCATTCAGGTACCGCAACACCCTTGTCACCAGAGTTTGCATCATCATCACTTCATCTTCCGCTACCCACTACCACCTCGGAGTGCCTCTACATACACCAATGTGAATCTTTGACACCGATCACCTCATGGAGTGCCTTTGCCTCACATCAATGCGAGCCTTTGTCATCGATTGTGCTTCAGATCGGACATCATCTCTACTTTTGCAACACACTGTTCTTCTACTCAAAGTCTCCTCACATCAGAGGACTCTTGTACATATTTTCACTCACCATCATATATACTCACTCAGCCATTTCATGCTATGTTGTTTTTCTATGATCTCTCCTACATTTAGTCCTTTCGTTCTTTTTCCCTCAATTATCCACTCTCGTAATAATCTTAGTGGTCCCATACCCCCAACTTGGGAAAGCTCACTAACCTTATAGATCTTCTTATGAATGACAACAATCTAACAACCCCAGCATACCCAACACACTTGGAAATTTCTCATCTCTTTGCCCTCTATCTTGATCAAAACAAGCTAGAAAGCCATATCCCCTTACAAATTAGGAACCTAAACCTTCTCATCAATCTAAGGCTATTATTGAACTCTATAACTGGCCTCGTTCCCACCTCCCTGTACAATTTCACCGACCTTGTGACACTACATCTTCAAGTGAATCAGCTTACTGGCACGCTGGAGATTAGAGTATTCAAGAGCCTAGATTATTTTTCTACTTTCCAAAACTACCTAACTAGAAGCATTCCCACTGATATTGGAGATTGTGAAATCCTCCGATCCCTATACTTACAAAAAAACAACTTGATTGGTGCTATATGAACCACCTTGGGCTTATTCACCGATTACAACCGTAATATTTGGGGGGAAATGCACTCAGTGGGCCCTTGCCCAACACCATAGCTAGGCTTAGTAACTTCACTTGGCTATCTTTGCCACACTCAACAACCTTGATGGTGGTATGGCATCCCAAATCATAGCTTTGTCTAAATTACATCATAATCAATTCATAGGTAGGATACCTGAAGGCATCAACAACTGCAAGTCTCTAATATTGCTCCACCTCAGTCAAAATCTTCTTACAGGAACGATACCTTCAGAAAGAAGATTTTGGCTAGTGACATCTTGCTAGTCTTTTGTTTGACGGAGGGCAATGCAGCATACCTCTTCATGATGCCACTACCTAGGCGAATGCTTCATGAGCACTCCAGATCACTGGGATTAATTCCACATCTAGGAGTTGAGAGGGGGTGTTAACAGTCATCTCCTGTCTATACATATTACTCAGTAGGGGAGTGAGGGCCATTGTTGTGGGTGTGCCCACAACAATGGCGAATGCTTCATCAGCACTCCAGATCACTGGGATTAATTCCACATCTAGGAGTTGAGAGGGGGTGTTAACAGTCATCTCCTGTCTATACATATTACTCAGTAGGGGAGTGAGGGCCATTGTTGTGGGTGTGCCCACCCATGTAGGAGTTTCTCTCCATTTTTTTCTCATTGTTCATTTTTTCCTAGTTTTGCTCCACGTGGGGGTGTTGTGGTTTTGCTCCACGTGGGGGTGTTGTAGTTTTTCCTTATGGTTGTAGTAGCTTGCTAGCCAAGAGGGGATTTTTTTTGCTGGCCGACTAGACCTGGTCATTGTCACGTGCACACCCAATTGGTGCACAGGTAACATGGCATTCTAGGAATTCAAGCATTAATCCAGCATTTACCAGGCAATTAAATCAATGTTAACAAGATTAGATCATAGTAGTTATAGTGTGTGCATCATTGTATGGGGCTAGTGCAGCACCTATAGTTGCACACAAGGCATTAATAGCATTTAGAACATGCATCACATCAGATCGGGGCATGGGAAACCAGCTAGCAGCTATGGGGCATATATGAGGTCATGAAGATCCAGACATGCAGGCCGTGAGCATAAGCCTTATTGACCAGCAACATCATTCCATATATATAGCAAAGCACATAATTTTTTTCAGTTATTTCCTTCTTCTCAATGTTTCTAGCCTAAGGAGCAAGGAAGTTATTTTTCAGATAAACAAGAAACATTACTCATGATTATTTTGATCATATACTAATATTTTAGAGGACTTACATTATGGTAATGCCTCCCAATTGATGGTCTCTCCTTCTGCTTCTTCAAGCGTACTTCTCTTCTCGCCTTCTAATAGTTTAGAGGACTTACATTATGGTAATGCTTCCCAATTGATGGTCTCTCCTTCTGCTTTAAGCATCTCAAATAAGGCCACAAGGCCATATTTGTGAGCGTACTTCTCTTCTCGCCTACTTGGTGGGCGATTTATGGCCAACTCCTACATAAACGATTAACAATTACAACTTTTAGAAATCAACATTTAGCCCACATACATACATTTAGATAAACAAAATTGCTACAAATACTTACGAATTCATGGCGCATGGTTTTGTAACCACCACTCCCAAGATGAGAAGCCCCTACTGTTTGGAGTCTCGTCCTTGCCGCCTCTCTTTGTTGTTGAAACCTCTCTGGTGTCTCTGTGAGCTCCTGAGCTATGGCTTCCCACTCCCTATCATCTAGCCAAACAGGTTTCTCTTTCCCCTCTCTAAATGCATCCCTCGCCTCTGACCTACGATGCAAAATGCAAGCTGTATATTGTATCCACTCATTAGAGACGACATTCATAGGGTCAGATGGCTGAAACTCTTGCTTTATCTTTGTATTTATGTAATTTTTGTTTTCCTTATCTTGCTGATCCCATAAAGTCATAACAGAGTTGTGAAACTATATAGTGCACAATTGGCGAATTTGTGTCTTCATTGCCTTCCCTGCATTATTCATTATAAGTGCCCCATCCCTAATTGTGTATATCTTGTTGTTGTCATGGTCATGTGCACCCCAAGGAGTGGAAGGTGAACCCATGGGTGTGCTATCAACAGATGAGAGCGAAGGACGACGCTCACATGGTGGTGGTGTCACAGCATCTGTGGCACTACCACCACAACAACCTCCCACTGAAGACCTTGTACGAGGAGGTGGTTGATCGAGCTGTAAGAGGAGTGGAAGGCTGTGTGGTATGAGGTGTGGGAACTACTGTCGTACCTACAGGTGTGGGAACTGCCCCGTCCTCGGGAACCCTAATAAGTTTGAGCGATAGATCTCTGCTCTGGAGTCATGGATGAGAAAAAACCATATAACTGCTCGGGACTCATGCCCTGAGGTGTAGGGTTAAATGAGAAATGAGGACTGTAGTTGAGCGGCGGTGAGTCATCACCCATGACTTGTTGGACAAAAAAGCATATGACAAACTTGTGCGAAATGAAAATTACATGGTAAACAATGAAAGAACCATATGACAAAGAACCATATGGTAAATAATGAAAGAACCATATGACAAACATTAACAATAATAAACAACAATGGTAAACCATATCACTTTGCACTTGCACTAGTGATTATGACGGTAAACATTAACAATGGTAAACAATGAAAGGACCATATGACAAACATTAACTTCCCTAAACAACAATGGTAAACCATATCACTTTGCACCTTCAATGTCATAAAATCATTACAAATATGTCATAACTATTTGCATAATCATTAAGATACATCATTTTAAAAATCATTATCTATTCTATCATCCTCATTAAGATCAGTAGCCCCAAAGAGATCTATTTCTATGTACATTTCAGCATCCTCATCATTAAAAGTCCCTTGATGAAGGCTGTCCTCATCATCTATGTCTTCTTTCTCAACAGGTTTTCCAGCTTCATTGGTTTGCACCTCTTCATTTGGATCTTGCTCTAATTGCTCCTCTTCATTGTTGATATCGGCTTGTTCATGTTGCTCCCCACCACCTTGTGAATCCACATCACCCTGTTGTAGCTCTAATTCTTCACAAATTTGCTTACTGCGGGGGGGCGACTTGAACCATAAATAGCTAGCGTGGATCTTTTGGATCCGCTTTAAAGACAACCTGCTCACAATGCTCTGGGCGCACAAAAGTATCTTGCTGATTGGTCCATACCTTTGTGGAGTCCACTTGGATGAGGCCACTCTTGTCTCTACGTACAGTTACATGTGGCCCATTTGTGATTACCTTGAACCACTTCACATCAAAGATAAACAACTCAAAACTTCTAAAGCCAACCTTTAATATGTCTTGAATGGTTCCAAAGTAATCAAGCATTCCACTAATTAGTCATCACTTGCACTTGCTCGACTTTCTTGAGCAAATTGTGTTGTGACACCATAATCAAAGGTTGCTCTTCTTTGGTCTATTCGTTCTACTCGAAAATGACGTCCATGTGACCAAAACGCCCCATATTTGTGATACTACAAATAGTACATAAAGATTGTTGATGGACAAATAATAACTGAGACATGTACAGAAAAAAAAGAGAGACATGTAGAACTTAAACACTGCCAATCGCATCCTTTTGTAAGCTCCTCCTCCTCCTCTGTTATAGTTAAACCAGCACGTTTGGCTTCTAAAATTGTATCTTCTAGCCATCTACTTGTGGGAAAGTCCGGAAGAGCTTGCAGACCTTCTCGATATGGGAGATTTCTTGTAGTGCGATTCCTTCTGAAACTTAAACGATCTTGTACTCGCTATCGCTTGAGAGCTTCATATGTCTCAATCCACTTCTCCATTACATGCGAGTTCAAGATGCAAAATTTGTTGATTTTTTCCCACAATTGTTATCTATCTTTCTCTTAATGCCTTGGCCTTAAGGTTCCTCACCAATGCCTTTCCTGTTAGACTCTTGAAACCATAGTCGAGGTATCTCTGGATCTGATGAACTTAAATATTCAGTGATGTAAACAAGGGACTCTTGTATCAGCCACCCTTCTGACATACTTCCCTCTGGGCGAGCCATTTGGCGAACAAATCCCTTTAATGTCTTCATAAACCTCTCCAGAAAGAACATCCATCTTGAATGGACTGTTCCAGCAAACTGCAACCTCATCTACAACATGAACTAGCAGATGCATCTGGATTGTTAATAAACTTGTAGGGAAAAACTTCTCCACCATGCAGAGTGCCTCTATGGAGTTTAAACGCGTTGTCTCCAAAGTGTCTCTCTTTATCTCTTTTGAAGAAATCCAACGCACCAATGTGCTAATCTTATAGATAGTAGCTCTAATGTCTTCAGTGACACAACAAGACAGGCCTTATTAGTCCAAGTAAGTCTCTCTAGACTTCACCAATATTATTAGTGAAGGAAAAAGATGGATCTATGTGCTTGTGCATAGATTATTGTGCATTAAATGCAATCACAATCAAAAATAAATTTTCTATTTCTAAGATAGATGAGTTATTTGATCAACTCAAAGGTACTAAATATTTTAGTAAGATAAATTTAAGGTCTGTATATCATCAAGTAAGAGTTAGAATTGAACATGTGCCAAAAAAAGCATTTAGGACATCTTTTAGGCACTTTGAGTTTTTAGTTGTGCCTTTTGGTCTAGCTAATGCTCCTGCTATACTTGTATGACCATGATGAGCACGATACTTCATCCTTTTTTAGGAAAATCTGTGGTGGTTTCTATTAATGATATATTAGTCTTTATTCAAAATGAACAAGAACATAATGAGCACCTTAGAAAAGTATTTCAATAATTGAGGAAAAATAAATTATTTTCTTTAAAACAATCTAAATTATTTGAAAGTAAAAAGTTAAACAAAGCTCAAAGTAACTATACAACTTGTGAAAAAGAACTGTTTGCAATTGTGCGTACTCTTCAAAAGTGGCATCACTATATGTACGGTAGCAATTTTCAAGTATTTTCTAACCATGAAAGTCCTAAATGGTTAAGTACTCAGAAAGAGTTAAAAGGTAGGAAGGCTAGATGGGCTGAAATCCTACAAGATTTTGATTTTCAAATCAGATATAGAAATGGAAAATTGAATGTCATTAGCAGATGCTCTGAGCTAAGAACCCACGAAAAATGAGTTGAGTTTTACTAAACTAGAAAGTGAGTTGCTGGCTAAATTAAAAAGAAAATGTGCTAAAGATCCTAGTTCAAATTACTTGATTAAAAAAGATAACTCTCTAATAGAGAGTAAAGTAAATACAACTAGTGATAAAAGAGTGTCACTTAAAAAAAATAGTGGTTCAAATGAATCACTTAAAGAAGGGTCAATAAGTGAAAAAGATCATTGGAAATTTTTTCCCATTGATAAAGGGTACTTGTTATATAAAGGTCGCATTTGTGTACCCAAAGAAGAAAATATTTGTGAGAATAGTTTCGTAATAACATGTCACGACAAGTGTAGGGAACCCAGGAATTTTGAAGACCTATGCACTTGTTAGAAGATAGTTTTATTGGGCAAGTTTAAAGCAAGACGTCTAGAATTATAATATAAAATGCTCTAAATGCTGTTGAAATATGCAAGTGAATGGGTGTGTGAAGGAACAAGCCCTTAACGCGCAAGAGATTGTAAAAGGGAGTCTGTAATTAAGTGGGTAGCAGTGTGAAAAGGTAAGAAGAATCTACTGATGAGAGAATCAAGGGTAGCATGAGTGAATATATGTAGGGGAGGTGGCGCAAATCAAGGAGAAATCAGTGGGATTAGATGCTTGGCATCTTGTGGATGTAAAACCTATAAATTAAGGCAGTGAACTAATGAGAAATTGTTGGTTTTTGAGTATCCATGCCTACATTAAGCTATTAGTTAATTATGCACTAATCTCATCTTATTACTTGCTAATCATGTTGATTCTTGTATTTGATCTACCATAGCTCATCACATTACTGCAAAATTAACTTGGTATCAGATCCAAGCTTAAGAATCATCTAATTTCTTAGCCTAATTATCCTCCTAATTACTCTACTAATCATAATTAAGAGTTAATCCATCTTTAAAACTCTTTTCAACTAACTTTCTACACCCCTAGCTGGTGGAGGGGTTTGATCTCCCTCTAGCCTCAACATTAGGCTAAAAGATCTTAGCCATACCTAGGCACACTCCCCAGGATTCAACTCATCACTTCAAGTCACCAAATCACTGCCAATTTCTGCAGTTCTTTACCGATCTGTAGGCACCTCTTTCAAGAAGGAAATCTTAGATCTACACTTACACAAGGTGAATCAAGATAATCCCTCTTAGCCCCAGGGGTTTTCAAGGGTGCTCTACAAGCCTATATGACCTCAGAATCTTGAAATTCATCAAGGAGAAGTGTCATCAAGCTCTACATCAAATCAACAAGTGACTTTGGTAAAACAATGATTAAGCATTCAATGTTTGGTCAAATCATTTATTTTTGGGCTTGATCCACTACCAGACTAACTGCTATTAATTCCTTTGAAAGGATTTGAGATGATTTGTACTCTAAGGCACCAGATCTAGCCTCCCCGTCCACTCTATTTTCTACACACAAAATAGAAAATTATTTCACTAATCAATTATTAATTAGCACTAATCACTATATTTTGGTGCAATTGTTGTTTCAAATTTACCTTTGGGTATCTGATAACAGATCTCTATCACTTTATATTACAATTTGAAGGTGATTTGATATCCCAACTATTCAGTACAAATCAGTTACCCTTTGCTTTATACAATATTTGGTGTATTCATGCTTGTAAATCTGTTGTAATCATCATTCAACACCAGATTTAAGTTGTAAAAGGGTAGACACTATCCTTGAATCTTGGATTGGATTAAGAGGTAAGACCCCCTTCACACCATCATTAGCACTGCACAAGAAATAGCTAGCTTTAACGGGGAACAGTTCCATACAAAGACCATGTATTTGCTCTTGAGGAAGAATCTATGGCAACTAGTTGAGGGAAGAGATGGATGTCCAGTGGAGAGTGGAGAGAATGAGTGGAAGAACACAAAGGAGAAAGCATTCTACACTCGAGGAGGTCTCGCATGAGGACGAGGATGAGGAAGAGGCAGGGGAGGAGGAAGGACCTTAACTTGCAACAACTATGGGAAGCCAGGACACATGGCTAGAGACTGCTATAGCAAACCAAATGAAGAAGGATCAACATCAGCAAACTTCATGGAGACTCCTAAAGAAGACAAGTCAGAACATCTTTTCTAAGAGAGAAAGAGAGAGAAACCCCAAAACCCAATGTAACCTTCCCCAACAGAGTAAAACCACCTCTGAGCCACCCGATGATGTAGGCCATGTGGTAGATGTATGTGTGAGCACTTTAGTCAAGGTCACAGGCACTTATAGTAGCGTTGTACATATAGAGAGAGAGTGTCAAGGACTATGAGTTAGGGACTTGAGGCACTGGTCGTGGGCTACCAAGTGAGAGGGAAATTTGGTATAGGGTCAAGGTGTGCCAGAATTATTCACTCGAGGGGAGGTGTTTGAAATATGCAAGTGAATGGTGTGTGCGGGAACAAGCCCTTAGAAAGAGACTATAAAAAAGATTCTATAATTAAGCGGGTAGCAGTGAAAAGGTGAGAAGAATCTATTGATGAGAGAATCAAGGGTAGCATGAGTGAATATAGGGATGTGGAAAGATTCTAGGAAAAGGTGCCCCCAGATGTAGGGAAGGTGGCACAAATCAAGGAGAAATCAGTGGGATTAGATCTTGTGGATGTAAAACCTATAAATTGAGGCACTGACCTAATGAGAAATTTTTGGTTTTTGAGTATCCATGCCTACATTAAGCTATTAGTTAATTGTACACATCTTCAAATTACTTGCTAATCATGTTGATTCTTGTATTTGATCCATTATAGCTCATCACACTACTGCTAATGCCAAGTAAATAAAGTTGAGCACCTAAAAGTAGGTGGAATATTACAACCACTACAAATGCCTGAGGGTAAGTGGAAAAGTATTTATAAGGATTTCATAGTAGAACTACCCCAAACAAGTAGAGGGCGTGATTCGGTGTGGATAGTAGTGGATAGGGTAACCAAGTTGGTGCAATTTATACCAACAAAAAATGAAGTAAAAACACCATAATTGGCTAGAATGTTTATCCATCATCTATACATATTGTATGGATTACAAGCAGATATAGTAAATGACCGAGATACAAAATTTACAAGCCATTTTTAGAAAGAAGTGTTCATAATCCTGGACACCAAACTCAGTATGAGTATGTCTCAACATCCACAAAGTGATGGACAGACAAAAAGGGTTAATCAATTCTTGGAAGATATGCTTTGAGCATATGTTAATCATAGGCAAAACAATTGGGATGAGTATATTCCATTATTAAAATTTGCTTATAATAGTGCTAAACATTTTGCTACTACCGGTTTTAGTCTATTCATCCTTACTTTATGGATTTCAACCTAGAGCACCCATAGGAGTTGGGTTTATAAATGTTATAGCTTTACCATCTATGACTCTAGCCCATGTTCCGACACCCTCCCATACCGACATCATGGATGGATGGTTGAAAAAAAGTCCTAGTTACTATTTACAATCCTCTACGTCTTAGGGTCTTACATAGGTATTGATGAGACAGATGCTAGGCCTAGCTATCGTTTACAATCCTCTGCCACTTTGGGTCTTACATAGGTATTTATGACAATGCTAGTGGGCGAGTTATGTCTACAATCTAAGAATGCATTGTTTACTCAGACAATATAGGTGGGAATTTTATAAATGATGGGTATGACAGTGTCTGGTCAGGACTCAGCACTTATGTAGTTCTAGACCACCTTGTGGGCTCCATAGGAGTAGCAGAGCTAATACAGCGACGCCTAGTGCATGCATAAGTCTTATGCATACGCTCTATGCAAGACTTATGCATAAGCTCTATGCTATATGCCTTATGCACTATGCTAACCCTTAATCCCTTTCACATAAGCCTTATGCACACGCTCTATGCAATTACGCTCTATGCAATTACGCTCTATGCATAAGCCTTATGCACACGCTCTATGCATAAGCCTTATGCATAAGCTCTATGCATAAGCCATATGCATAAGTCTTATGCGTACGCTCTATGCATAAGCCATATGCATAAGTCATATGCATAAGTCTTATGCATACGCTCTATGCAAGACTTATGCATAAGCTCAATGCATAAGCTCTATGCTATATGCCTTATGCACTATGCTAACCCTTAATCCCTTTCACATAAGCCTTATGCACACGCTCTATGCAATTACGCTCTATGCAATTACGCTCTATGCATAAGCCTTATGCACACGCTCTATGCATAAGCCTTATGCATAAGCTCTATGCATAAGCCATATGCATAAGCCATATGCATAAGTCTTATGCGTACACTCTATGCATAAGCCATATGCATAAACTCTATGCATAAGTCATATGCATAAGTCTTATGCATACGCTCTATGCATAAGTCTTGCATACGCTCTATGCAAGACTTATGCATAAGCTCTATGCTATATGCCTTATGCACTATGCTAACCCTTAATCCCATCACCCAATGGTGTAATAAACATGATCTTGTTTTACATGGATAATAGATCTTACCTTGATAACATATATAAACTCTATGAATAAAGAGAATACCTTATGCATAGAAAAACAGAGATTGCAAGCTTATTATAGGTTTTATGCATAGATATTAAATTAATCCTATGTGTAAGCTTACAAGAACCCAAAACTAACCCTAAATCATAAAACAGGGATGCAAAAATTCATAGAAAATAGCATAAACAAGAAAAATCGAAAGAGGATCTACCTCTTTTTTGCAAAGCTGAAGGAGAGGATTGGTGAAAGATTGGTGAGGTGAAAGAGCTGCAAAACAAAATATTAAACAAACTAATTAGTAAATTAAACAGAAGAAAAAGAACTAATACAAAACCCTAAAATCTCTATGCATGCATTAGGAGATCTATGCATACATAGAGAGCTCTCAACATGCATAGAGAGCCAAAAAAACACAAAACCCTAAACGTCCTAATTCTTAAATTAAAAAGTAAAAGCAATTGCAATAACATATTAGGAGAAGGAGAAGAGGAGAAAAGAAGAAAGAAGGAGAAAAGAGGAGAGAGGAAAAAAGAGGAGAGAGAGAGAAAGAGAAGAGAGAGAGAAAGCACCTTCTTCGCTTGTTCTTGCGCTTCTTCTGCGAAAAAACCAGAAAATAGGCTCTCGGCTGTGAAAAACTTAGGAGCGCCGGTATATGCTACGGAATATGCGTCGGAATATACGTCGGTATATACTACGGAATGTGCGTTGGTATAGGCGTCGGAATAAGCGTCGGTATAGGCGTCGGTATATGCGACGGGACACCAAAATTTAAAAAAACCCTGCCATGCTTGTCTCCTCCAACATTACGACGGACATACCGACGTTTGACATTTGCGTCGGTATTTTAGCGTCGGTATGCCCTCAAGCTCTTGTAGTGATTCTAAAGAGAAGACCTAATTCTAAAGGAAAGATCCCTCAGGCTACAGAGAAGAGCCCTACCCCTCCTGCTAAAGAGAAGAGCCCTAGCCCTCTTACTAAAGAGAAGACCCCTAGCCCTCCTGCCAAAGAGATGAGCTCTTCACCAGCTCAAGGGAAGACTCCTATCAAAGAGAAGATCCCTAGTCCTCCTGCCAAAGAGAAGAGCTCTTCTCCAGCTCTTCTCCAGCTCAAGAGAAGAGAAGAGCTCTTCTCCAGCTCAAGAGAAGAGAAGAGAAGAGAAGAGCTCTTCTCCAGCTCAAGAGAAGAGAAGAGCTCTTCTCCAGCTCAAGAGAAGACACCTATCAAAGAGAAGACCCCTGTCAAAGAGAAGAGCTCTTCTCCAGCTCAAGAGAAGAGAAGAGAAGAGAAGAGCTCTTCTCCAGCTCAAGAGAAGAGAAGAGCTCTTCTCCAGCTCAAGAGAAGACACCTATCAAAGAGAAGACCCCTGTCAAAGAGAAGAGTGCTACTAAAGGTCTTCCGTTTCACTCACCAGTGAAATTTAAAATTCAGAAGCGTCGTTTATCCAACAAAGATAGTAAGAGGGCAAATGTTGGCTCTCCATTAAATTTCTTTTTCATGTTCCCCAAGAAGACTGCCAAGTCTCCAAGGCCAACCTCCAAAGAACCTTCTCCAAAACCAAACCCCACTGCCAAATCTCCCTCGCCAACACCTAAAGATCTCAGAGAAGAGCCCAACTTACCACCATTTGAGGAATTCACTCTAAAGTCTTCCTCTCCAACACCTCAAGAGCTGAAAACTTCAGAACTTGAACCTCAATCAGCAAAATTTGATCGAAGCAAATAGAAGAGAGAAAGATTCTCTAAAGATGCAGGGTCATCTCATGCCAAAAGGAAAGTTGATTTTGTTGAGTGATTCCACAAATTGGCTTTTGTTTTGTTCATTTTGTCTATATGAACACACCCTTTTTGGGACAATATTTTGTACTTAAATTCAGTATCAATAATATGATATTCAACTGTTAAACCTTGTTCTGTGTTGCGAACAATATGTTGACCATTTTTGTGAAGAAGTCAAGACGAAATTTAGGAGAATATATTGATTACATTATTGGAGAAATCCTTTTCAGCTATACAAACTTGCCCTTGCAAGTGGCTCAAATACAACTTTTTTTTGGGGGGAGACATGTGATGCATGAGGTTACACTCTCCATCCTTGTACTGACAACAATATCATCTACTTTGAATCTATATTCAGGTGATATTTCGTTTAGAAACTCAAGCGACTCCCTTACATGTTGTAGTCGCCAGTTTGATGTTACTATGAGTTTCTTGGGATCTATGAATGGATGGACTATGATGTTCAATTCAAACTCTGGAAAATTCTCTTCAGAATCCAAAGGGACCCAACTACCAAGCTTGCTTTTCCATCTCCTATAGTCATAGCCCAAAACTAGGGATTGGTGACATAGTTGGTATGAGATAGACAAAGAATTTGGGCTTACTCTACAACTCCATCCTTCTCTAAGTACAGTGTCCAGATCAGTCAGAGATAGTCTTCTATTAAGCCACATCGTTCTTGTCCTCTCCAATTCCATTGTATTGAAACATGCCACAAAGACATGTATAGGCAAGAACCATTGAATTTTTATCCTTCTTGAAATCCTTCCAGGAGACATAGCTTTAAGAATATCATCTTTGATTTTGGATTTGAAGCTTGTTATGGTATTTGGATCAGGAACTTCCCATTCCAGTGACATTAATGTGGGAATAGGTATGTCATATAATTCTCCATGAACACCTTCTCTTGATGGAACCCTGTATTCTGCAAAATACACAAATAAATCCACTGATTTGTAAAATGAAGGTGGTTTGTCTGCATACATGACATCTGCAATCCCCTTGTGAATTGCTTTGAATGTGCCACTTAAGCTCTCAACAGGCTGCTACTCCACAGCTGGTTAACGGAAAGATAACTGAAATTAAACAAACAACAAATATATCAGAAGGAGAAATATTGTGTTGTATCAAATAGATAAAGTTTTGTTGAATTACAGTAAGAATGGAGAATTGGATGTTCATCCAAGTTTAACACCATGTCTTTGGCCATGTAGACATGTTGAACTTTTGCAAGCCAGCCATTGTCGGTCACTTTGAAGACAAGAACACAACCTTTCCAATGGGATTTCACTTCATTTCGCTTGGTTCTTTTCACCCTGTGGTGGGCACCTTTGCAAGAGGGAAGCATTGTTACCCAATCATTCACACGAAAAGACATGGATTTCCAAACACCATCTTCTCTGGTGTTATGAAAATCACAAGAAGTTATATTATGAGAAGGACGACGTGAGGACGCCATAGAAGCTCACAGATGAGAGAAAAATAGTGAGTCTTTTGAAAGTGCAAAGAAAGGAGAATAAACCATATGCCAAAATGGAGGGAAGGTGGAAAAGGGAATGAGCCATACCAAAATGGAGGGAAGGTGGAAAGTAGACGTTTGAAAAAATTTGGTGATTTGTCATTGATAGCGTCGTTTTCAGAGCCTGAAAAGAGGATTTCGTATCTTCCTGCTTGATTTTTTGAAATATAAAATGGAACAAGATGTCACTATTTTGGACCCAAACTTTAATGTTAGCCATCGTAAACGTCTCAATTAAGCCGTTTTAGCCGTTCGCCACTAAAATAGAACCGTTAAGAAGACATTTAGAGGAGACAAGAATGCCATACTTTTGTATACGTGTCAATTCACAATTGGACAATTTCTTAATCCTTAGATTAACAAACAGCCCTTTTCTAGCCGTTTTTGGCCCTAATGCTTCTTCTGGTACTTCCTCTTCAACATGCCCCTCCAGAAGAACTTGATGGGGCGATCAAGGAAATATCGTGGCTCGTACGCCTTTATCTTGCTGCTTACCATGCATGCTCTATGCTAGTCCTTTCATCAGCCCTTATCAAGAATCGCATGTCCATGGGCCGTGCCTTTAGAAGCCCACCCATCTCTGTGCATTGATTCCACATCCATGGATGCTGCAAAGGCATGGGGATCTATTTATTCTGGGGTGATGAGGTCTTCTTCAAACACAATATCCTCCGGTTCATGTGGCCTTCTTCTCCCAAACCGATTCCATTTCCACCCATAGGGTGGTGTTCCTATAGGTTTTGGCTTCACACCTCTCTTTTCCTTTCTTCTAGTTGGATCCATTAGCAAGGGGCTTTAGCAAGGTCTCGCTTTGAATAAGCTGTTGCCTCCTCACCTGGATCTGAGTCATAAGAGACCGTTGCTTCCACGTACTACTGTTAATCCAGGGTAGGGGCTTCTTCCTTGTCTTGATGTACCTTCTTGAGAGCTGCCTTGGCCTTGTCTTTCTTTCTTTGTGACATTTCCAATTGGTTCATAAACTCTACAATCTCCTCCTAGTCGGAAGGTCTCAAGGTGGGTGCCTTCTAGGTTGTTTGGATTAAAGTATGCATACATTTAAGGGCACTACCCGTCCGGACCCCATGCTCTATTGGCCCAGCTCCTCCTCGACCATTTTCTTCTATAGCTCTTCAATAGCCCCCTTTTCCTATTTGTCTTGCATTCAAAGTCTTTTATCATCCTATCTTTGGCTCTGACTTCCTCCATGTGTACCCTCCTCATAGCATCCATCTTCTCTCCTGCCTCTTTTGCAACTCTTCTGCATGCGCCCTCCTCATGGTGTCCAATTGATCTTATCTCTTCTGGAGGTCAGTATGGGTTGTCATCAAAGTGACATTCAATTATTTGACTATCATTTTTCCTCCTCTTCCACTTGTCACCGTTGCAGAAGGTGGAGGCTCTACATCCTTCTACCTCTCGTAGGATCTATTCCCTAAATGTAGCTTCTTGATTCTCTTTCTCCTTTAGCTTCTTCATTTGCTACCCAGGCATGCTCTTTCAGCTCATTGTTATGGATTAGGTCTATTGATGACCCTTTGTATATAACAAGCTCATTCCCTTTCTCTTCTCTCTGTTGGCATGAGTAGCTTCTTTCTGTCTCCTTCTTTTTGTCTCCTTCTTCCAGAGAGTAAATTTCTTTTTCCATACCTTTACTTCATGTTTAAGCTGCTCATTTTCCTTCTGCGAGCTATTTCTACTTGTTGGTACTTCACCCACTGGGTCCGGCCTCCTTGCCCTCTTGGTTGGGTGCTACTGCTTCCAAGGCTCTTGTCGGTTTTGGTCCTGTTAGCTGGGCTTGGTTTGAGTGTCTAGATCCTCCTTCCAGATTTTGATATTATGAATGGTAGGATACTATCTATCTGTAGGAAGGTGTCGGGGCTTGCATTTCCACTATCAATTTCTTTAAATATTCCCCCATATCTACTTTAGATCCTTGATGGCATGTCCTTTCCATTGCTCCATCTTTTTGGCTTCAAGCTCATATACTTTCGAAAATTCATCAGCATCCAAGATACTCAACATTGCTTTTGCCTTGACCAGATGAATTATATCCCTATCAACCTTGGCCTACACCTCCTTGATAATCCTAACGTGCTCCTCTCTTATTCAGGTGACCTATCCTTTTTCTGTGTTGCAGCCTGGCCCTGCTTTGTGTTCTTGCAGAGCTACTCATATGTTTTCTCCTTCCATGCCATGGTGTCCATCATTCTCCCCATTTCCTCCTTGATCTCCTCCTCGGCCTTCTCGAGGTCCCTGACCTGGCTCGGCACTTCTCCTAGGGGGTTCGCCTCCATTCGCCTCCTGTGCAACTCCTTGTGCATGGGTTTCTGATGGTTTGTCACCATCTGGATGATTGCATACTTCTCTTTTATTATCTCCTGTAAATTTTCATCTCTTTTAGGCCGTGAGTCATGCATCACTGTAAGTAGCTGAGAGCTTTGTGCACCTAGTCTATGTCAATGGTTTTCAAAAAGTTCACAGCACTAGTGGGAAGGAGGATCAGTCTACACATGCCCTAACTGCTACAAGCTTATGCTTGTTGTTACTTCTTGGCTCCTGCATCACCTGGTGTGACATGATGGACTTGCCAATGTCGGCCAAGTCCTCCTTGAGTTGTTTTGCTACTTTTGGTCTCTCTGATGCTTGCGTCCTTGGCGGTTTTCTCTTTTTTACTGGTCTTCTTTTCTTCAAACTCAGAGATCCTCTTTTTCCTCGAGGCTATCTGTTCTTTTCCCTGTCTAGAACAACCTGTCTGTTGTTCTTGCGGCTTCTCTGCTTCCCCTTTAAGACTTGCATCTTCTTTTAGTTCTACATCCTATTTTTGGCCTTCCTTATTCTCCTTTCTGGCACCTACTTGTGCACTGAATAGGGCTATCAGGTATAGGCCAATGTTTGTTCTCATTTTTGGGCGCTTGATTTTTCTAATCTGAATCTTCAAATTATTGTAAATTACCTTGGCCCAAGCCACCCTTTTTCCTACCTCTACCACTTTCACTATCCCATAGGCCTTTCTTGACGTGCATCCCATATGGCTTATGGGTAAGATTGATCATCTCCCCCACAAAGTGCATTTGCTTCTGTTGATCTTCGTCTCAACAGTGCCCGTGATCTTGAATTCTCTGGCCTTGTCCTCCAACACGACAAACTCATTGATTTAATCTTCCTCACCGGTTAGCTTGACCTCACCCACACCCCCCTAAGCCGACAGTTTGAATACCTCTGCCACATAAAGAGGATTGAAATACCCTTTTCTCTTGTTGGACATTCTCCAAATCAGGATCTGGTTCTGGACACGCGTTTGCTTTCTGGATGTTATCCATAGATCTCAGTGTAGCCATTGCATTTACCGTTGCATGTGCATTGAAACCATTATCTTTATCTGCATGAGATGATTTAGGAGAGGGGAGATATTCTAGTGATTTGATGGAGATGATCATGGAGTTGAATCGAGATCAAATGCTCCTCATAAGAGCTGTAATTAGTTCTAACATTGCTCATTCTTGGAGTCAAAGTTATGAAGATTATGTATTTATTTTGAGATTCCTATCATACTAAACATTTATTTGTGTTTATTATCATAAATATCAAAGCATGGCTTTTATCATAATTTTTGACCTTGTTTAGATCCATGTTTTAAATGCTCTTGATGCAGTCTTGATAGCTCACAAAAAAATCCTTTTTCCTTAAGGGGGACTAGAGAAAGGTTCTAAAACTCTAGCCCTAGTTGCATTGATTATCTCATGATTCATTCGTACCTTGTGTGGTTTATATTTCCATATCCTCAAGATTGTAAGTGTTGGGCTATTTTTTCCTACCAGAAAGGCCATTCACTCAAAGATTTTTTGTATATCGAAGGAATATATTATTTGTAAGAAGGTTAGCCTAGATAATTTGGAAGACTTGTTTGTTAAGAGTGCTCATTTCCTTCAAGCTAGATATGTGTTCCTTCTACAACACTGAGTGATCTTTTATTTTCATGGGTGAGTATTATCCAAATAATCATTTTTCTCTCAGTAGTTCTAATGATGAATGTTTACTTCATTTACAACACTGAGTGATCTTTTATTTTCATGGGTGAGTATTATCCAAACAATCATTTTTCTCTCAGTAGTTCTAATGATGAATGTTTACTTCATTTACAACATATATATATAATATGAGAATGAAAGAAAAGACAAAATTAAAGCACAGTATCACTACTTGCATTAAAACATGTATATTGTATAATATTTAAAAACCATGCTCATGCTCATGCACATGTGCATGTACATTTATTGGAGAATATTCTAAAACCATGACCATGCACATGTACGTTTATTGTTTTTCAAATAGAGTGCTTTGAGTGTAATTAATGGTATCGACAAGAGAAAACATCCACGGGGAGCTTGATAATATTTAATGTGAAACAGCACAAAATGCGCGTGCATGTGAGATTGGCATACGTTGAACCATTGCTTGCTTGGATACAATTGATTCTAGAGTGCGTGTCCTCGTGGAGAAGCAAGTAAGCACATGATGCTAGGGCAAAAAGTGTCCAACAGTCTATAACTAATGAAGTCGTTAAGGTGCTTGGAAGTGGTGAGCGTGATACTCATTGCTACCGCAAAAAGTGCCTCGAAGTGGTGAGCTTGAGCTCTTCACATCCTTAACAAAGCGAGTATGGATTTATTGAATTTCAATTTTCATGCATTTGTTTTGGGAGACGAAGACCATTCTTGTCATAAAGTAGTAGGCGCGAGGCTTAACGTCTTGTAAAGTAGGGCACTACAGCTAAGGGCCTTGAGGCTTGTCTTTGAGAGCAGGGAGGAAGGACGTGCTTTGTGTCTGGCTAAAAGGGTACCATCGGCACATTACTTATAAACGATCACGTTTGACTGCTCCCTCTTTTCCCCACTATTTCAGTCGCCCGTCACTATTCGAATCGCGCACGTCAATCGCCAGTTGCACTAAATTTTGATTTAGCTTATAAGTCGTCAACTGTCGGCCGGCTTGGCTTCCAGGAGGATTTACACGAGTGTAGAAGATAAGGGCAAGGAACAAGAGGAATTTATGAGTAGTTGTCTGAAAATCTAGATTTTAAAGTGCTTAGAAGGAGAGGAGGAATTGAAGAGTAGTTGTGACCAATAAGATTTTGAGAAGAATTGAATGCAATTCGAAGCGCTTGGATGTTCCTTTCTCCCTCTATGAGAAGGGAAATGAGAGCTAGGTCACAATTCCTTAGAGGATAAGTCATGATGGTATAGGGAATGGCCATGGGGTGGCCATTCCCAAGAGGAATTGGGAGCCAGTGCTAGCTGACGACCAGATTCCCCGGCAATGGCCCACCTATGACCATTCCCAGTCTTGGTGAGCCATTCCTTGTCGTCGTGGTTGTGGGGAGGCGAAGGGCATACAATGCAATTAGAGCTGAGAAATTTAGCACAATACAAACTGTAATTACACGTGGTAGCATCTGTTGCATTCCAGATTCTGAGAGCTGAGTTGGTAGCATTTGCTGCATTCCACGTTCCCACTAATGAGTTGGAAGTAGCTGATGAACTACTATGATTGATTATGTTTTTTATAACTTGGTAATTTGACGGCGGCTGAGATTCACCCTCTGCTGACCCACCACGACCATGATGTGAGAGGACATAAGAGATGCAGATAGCCAACTTGATAGTATTTGACACCAGCAATATTAACTCTATTCCAACGAGAAATTTCTTTGCCATTATGTCTTACTCCAACTCATCCACAACACTTTCTAGCCAAGTACCATAAACCTATAATATGATAAACCCATTTGTCCTTTGTTCTGACGGCCATGTTTTCGAACTATGATGTAATCTTAATATGTATGTCCCAGTAAGATGGGTGGCTTTTGCCTTGCATGATTGTAACCAGTTGTAGTAATTCTAATAAAAAATTAACTCCCTAAAAAAAAAAGACAAGGGTGATTGTAATATGTTTTTCTATTTACATTGTTAGCCTGGTGAGATTCCTATATTGCTCGGATCTCTTGTATCCTCTATTTGACAACTCCCTTCATGTGTATATGCAAACTAGATGTCCATATTTTGTACTCGCAATCTTTAGGCTTTCTACGCAATACATAGTGACATTCAAGCCAAAATTGTGTATTCAAGTGTTTATCTATGTTAAGTTAAAGGTAATTTTTAGTTAGCTAGAGTAGTCTAGAAATTGACATTGAAAAGTTGTAAAATTTCGGGCACACACAATCGCTCGGTTGGATATTGAAATCAGTTCAAACTTTACTACAAATTCAAATATTATAATGTGATTTGACCCTTTAGGTGTCCATGTGTCAACATTTCCATCGTGGAAAGCTATCTTCTTTGCCATGTATAATATGTACATATAAAGGAAAATCGCAATCATAAGACTCTAAGAATTTTGAATGAGATGATGTCAGTATAGCAAGTACGTATGTTTGGATATTAGGACAAAGGTGTTGTCACAATGCTTTTCTCGTGACAAAAAATGAGGCGTCCTTAGCAAGCTTATAGCTAGAGCTCAAACTTTCAAGCCTTCATTGTCTTTCTTGTGATGATTTGCTTTTTTATCAAGTTAGGGTGAAACTTTCCAATTAAAACATAATCTCAGTTTGGAAGACAGCCTTAAGTTTGCCCTTGAGATTGAGTCTACATTACGTTTTTTTAAGTGTACAACAATGGATATAACATAATTCATGACGCAACATGCTTCTACGAGCCTTGTATAGATGCGAGCGAAACCACTGGTGTGTATGCAAAGTTTGAGGATGATACATATGCATACGTGAGAAGAAAGACAAATATAAAAAAAGAGGCTTCTTTATAACTCCTCATAATCTCTACATTTCTTTTGTTGTACAGGCTTTCCACGTGCTTATGTACAGTTTGACCTAGCACTACCAAAACTTTGGGGACATGACGTGTAAAAGAGAGCCTCACACGTGTAGCAATCCCGTTCTTGTGAGGGAGTCGAGCAAGGCCATTCTCGTATCCACAAGTGACCTGGAAACGCTTTGGATCTGAAGATGGAGCGTAGACACGAAGGTTTGAAGCTCGTCCGCCATCTTGCTGGTAGTGTCAGCTAGACGGCTGAGATCGTCCCTTGCTTGCGAATATTGTGCATGAGTACTGGGTTGTTCCAAGATTTGTGACAGCATTTCATTGATTTGTTTAACAAAGGCATCTATGATGTCTAGGTCGGGTAGGACGGTCACAGATCTCTTCTGAACTCTCGCCAGAAGCTCTTTGTTGACTTTGTCTTGGAGTGTAAGAAGAGGAACTGCCCACAATGGCCGGCCCAGAACATGCAGAACACCTAATTGAGATTGAGTAGGTTTTGCAGATGGAAGCGCCGCTGCAAGAAGTTTGAAAACGAAGACGGTAGCAATTTGCCCTCCATAGAGAGCAGCGGGCAAGGCAGAAAAGGAACTAGAGTAGGAGCAGGTGGGTGCGTCCTCGCGCCGTTGTCCAGCATGCTCATCTGGAACCAAAAGCTTGTCCCCCATTCTTCTAAGCATTGCGCCACAAGCTGCAAGCTCATGGTGTGCGCGCCCGCGCTCGTGTGCACGGCCGATCCTCAAAGTCGACGACTCTCCCAGGTTTGCTCGCACGTGCTGTGCTGTGGTGAGAGCTTTTTTTGCTCGCAGCACTGCACCACTTTCAGAGCTGAAACCTTGCTTGCACGGCACGTAGCCGAGGGCAAGCTGCACGGCTTTCACATAGCCGTCAACGCCACCCACAACGTCCATCAGCAGCCTGCACACGTCCAGCAGCTTCACGCTGTTGTCCATGTACTGCTGAATCATATTGATGTCTCGAGCGGGCAGGGGCGATTGTAAGCATGGCACGAGGACGTCCTGCACAGAGGCCTGTGCGGAGAGCAGCATACCCACAGCACTGGAGAGCCAGCTCAGGCTCAGGTAGGGTGACGTGGAGTCTGTATGAAGCTCTTGAAGTCCCTCTGCCAGATCTGCCTCGAATGCTTGAGAGGCAGAAAGAGTCTCTGTGTAGACGCGGGATTGCCGCTTGTTACAGTGAAGGCGGGAAAGAAACGAGGAGAGGAAAGAGAAGGAAACCATGGTGGAGTTTACCGCTCAGCCCAGCTCAGAGAGCTGTGTTGATGAGAGGTAGGTGTAGCTGAGAGCTATGTGTTGATGGTGCAATGAGGAGTAGACTATGCCAAAGAGCATGTTAGAAGCGATATAAGAGCGATGCGAAGGGGACGCTTGATCAAAAAATAGAGGAGACAGCTAGGCTGGCCATTATCTTATTTGCTTCATGCAATGAGCAAGGGTGGCGATGGTGGGCTGTGAGCAGACACAAGCCAACGCGAGATGCTGGCACGTCGTCACTTTTGGCAACAGCCATCGCTCTCTTCTGTGCTTCGAGCCACGACACGCATTTTAGAATACAACTCCTGAATTTACTACTACTGAAAACCCATCCTTTATGACACGCCGTTCATGCTTATGCTTGCGTCCTCGACGACAAAAAGTGGACGACGTCGCGTCCAAGGAGAAACCGGTTTTACACACGATTGAAAATACTTAATCCGTGCAAATATAGTTTTGGTTTAAGGATTTTTCATTTGCAATCGCAAACCCTGTTGAATCGTTTTTGCTTCCGTTACTAAAGCTCTATTTCATGCACTTGTGAGAGTTCGAATTATTGGCTTTCCTCCAAAGAGAGAAAAAGAAATAACAATCACAACCTTTCCTCTCTTTAATGAAGCGATCTTTGATGCTTTAAGGGACCCAAAGTGACCCATAAGACATAGTGCATATCATAAATACCATGTGGGTCTTTGGTCCAATCCACGGTCTAGCAAAGAGTACAAAACAACAGAACATCCTACTAATCAACTAATAAATCTTCCATGCAGCTAGGAATCAGGAACACAAACATTGGATGTGGTTTTTAAGTTTAGGGTTTAAGGTTTAGCATTTGATTGAGGATTCCAAAAGTCCACAACGAAAACTCTTCCTTCATGATAGACTGTCGACTCCTCTGGTAATTGAGATACTCTAAAATTGGCTAGTTCTACATTCTTTAGCTTGAGTTGCATTCGAGTCAAATCTGTATCTCTATGTCTCTATATTCGTTTCACTATCTAGGAGCCCTAATTGTATCAAATTAGTGTACGAGAGAGAGAGAGAGAGAGAGAGAGAGAGAGAGTAGCTTTGGAACGTATCTAACTTAGTACACATTAGAAAATGGTAATGGGGATGTATGCCGAGAAGAGGAGACAAAAGCAATGGTATGATCGAAATGTAACAACTGGCCGATTCAAAAAGGGAGACCTTGTGCTCTTGTACACACTTAAGAAGCATAAGCAAAAGCTCAAGAAACGTGGCCTAGGACCGTTTGTGATTAATGAGCTTACTCCTAGTGGTGCAGTGCGTTTAGAGACACTACAAGGTGAGCAAATGCCTAACTTCATTAATGGAAGTCGTCTCAAGAAATACAATGAACCACTAACTGAAGCCATGCTTCAACAAATGCATGCTGCCAACACACGGACATGTATATGTAGCTCATTAAATGCAAATCATTATGCATTACACAAAGCATTATGTAAACCATAAAACAGGGCTTCTTTTCCCCAGCCGTGGGAGGGAGATTTTTAAAATAACATTTAAAGCGTCAAACGGGCTTCTTTTCCCCAGCCGTTGAGGGAGATTTTAAAAATATTAAAAAAAGTGTCAAACGGGCTTCTTTTCCCCAGCCGTTAAGGGAGATTTTAAAAATAACTTATACATTAGCTTATGGATATGTGCTTTAGGCAATTACATTAGAGTATATACATATAGACATAGCGTTCACATGCATGTCTTAGACATTAGATTTCAAGTCGAAAAAGAGACCGAAATGCCTTGGGTAAGCGCTAGGAAGAAAATCTCTCTCTCTCTCTCTCTCTCTCTCTCTTTCAAAGTGTGTATGTGTGTATAAAGACAAATAAGCACATACATTAATTTTGTATTCACTCACATCTATGCTAATATTAGCATAGATGTGCATAAAAAAACAACCTTGCATACTCAATTTCAATTAAAAATTACAAATTGAGAACAAATTAAAAACAACATACTTGCATACTCAACATACTTGCATACTCAATTTCTATTAAAAATTACAAATTA
Source organism: Cibotium barometz (assembly GCF_041138505.1). Taxonomy (NCBI): domain Eukaryota; kingdom Viridiplantae; phylum Streptophyta; class Polypodiopsida; order Cyatheales; family Cibotiaceae; genus Cibotium; species Cibotium barometz. The sequence continues at coordinate 14,603,771 of NC_141099.1, forward strand.
AAAACAACATACTTGCATACTCAACATACTTGCATACTCAACATACTTGCATACTCAATTTCTATTAAAAATTACAAATTGAGAACAAAAAGAGAAGTAATATTAATAAAACAATATAATTGGTAATATGCTTACCTCTCAAATGTGGATTGGATAGTGTGTGTTCAAAGCAAATCTGCAAGGTAGGACACACGTGGAAGAAACAAACCTACACACACATTGCATACATTAGTAATAGATTCACATACACAAGCTCTCTCACTCTCTATATCTCTCACAACACACATACAAATCTTCTCTCCATACAAAATTAAGAAGGTAATTAGAAGAAGGATGGAGAGAGGGGATAGCTCTATTCATAAATAGCTATTTATGAAGGCCTTATGCATAAATCTCTATGCATAGATTTTGCAAATAGAGCCTACACATTGAGCTCTATGCATAGAAGCCTACACCTAAAGCTGAACGCATAGAGCCTTATGCATAAAGCCTATGCATAATGATCTATACATAAGCTTATGTGTAATGCTCTATACGTAAGTCTTATGCAAGCTTTATGAATAAGGTTTATGCAATCGTATGCATAGTAAGGCTTGCAAGCCTTAAGTATAAGCTTGCATAATAAGGCTGCAAGACTTATGCATAAGCTCTATGCATAAGCCTTATGCATAAGTCTTATGCATAAGCTCTATGCTATAAGTCTTATGCACTATGCTAACCCTTAAACCCATCACCCAAGGGTGTAATAAACATGATCTTGTCTTACATGGATAAGAGATCTTACCTTGATAATGTCAAGCTGAAGGAGGGGATAACAATCTAAGACCTACAAAACATAACATGAAAAAAAGTGATTAGTAACACACTATGTCTATACATATATAAACTCTATGAATAAAGAGAATACCTTATGCATAGAAAAACAGAGCATAAGAAATATATGTTATATGTATAAGAGAGTATAAACATTCAAAAAGCTTATGCTCTCCATCCATGCAAGGCACTCTACATCAAAAAAAGCTTTATGCATAAAAACATAACGCATGCAGCCTTATGCATAAAAACATAACGCATGAAGCCTTATGCATAAAGCTCATCCATAAGATTTATACATAAAACATTATGTATTAAGCTTTATGCATAGATCTTAATTCATGCATTCAGCTAGATTCATATAGCTCTATGCATAAACTCTATGTATAGATCTTGCATAAGCTTTACAAGCCCTATGTATAGAGCTTTCATAATCTTACAACCTCTATGTATAAAGCCTATACATAGAGCTTACACTACTACATATTAGCCTAATACCGGGGCTTGTACCGGCGCTATTAAACGGGGTCTAAAAAAGCCTCGTCATCGGTATAAGCGCCGGTATAAGCGCCGGTATCGTACCGTCGGTATACCTGTCGGGGGATAATACCGGCGCAGATACCGGCGCCTATACCGACGCTAACCGGGGGTAATACCGGCGCTTAAACCGGCCTTTATACCGACCTGTATACCGACGGCAAAACCGACCCCTATACCGTATCATATACCGAAGTGTAAACCGGCACCTATACCTAAGTATATACCGACGCTGATACCAGGGCAAATACCGACGCTGTAGCAGAAATTTTTTTTTTGGGCAGAATAGTGCTGCCTGGCTGTTGCCTAGCTGCCTGCAATGAGCAGGATCAACAACAGCAGACAGACAGCACCATTATGTCTACAATAGAGCACAAAAACAACCGTGCTCGTTTGCATATTTTCCTGATATCGACAAACAAGAAATTAAATTAAACATTAATACTCAAGAATGTTTTGATCATATTTCATTAGTTTGAAGGTCATCTTACATCATGGTAATGCCTCCCAATTGACGGTCTCTCCTTCTTCTTCAAGCATCTCAAACAAGGCCACAAGGCCATGTTTGTGAGCGTACTTCTCCTCTCGCCTGCTTGGTGGGCGATTCATGGCCAACTCCTGCACACACGATTAACAATTATAACTTTTAAAAAATCAACATTTAGCCCACATACATACATTCAAATAAATAAAATTGCTACAAACACTTACGAATTCATGGCGCATGGTTTCGTAACCACCACTCCCGAGATGAGAAGCCCCTATTGTTTGCAGTCTTGCCCTTGCCGCCTCTCTTTGTTGTTGAAACCTGTCTGGTGTCTCGGTGAGCTCCTGAGCAATGGCTGCCCACTCCGTGTCATCTAGCCAAACAGGTTTCTCCTTCCCCTCTCTGAATGCGTCCCTCGCCTCTGACCTACGATGCCCCATCAAAATGCGAGCTGTATACTGTATCCACTCATTAGAGACGACATTCATAGGGTCAGATGGCTGGAACTCTTGCTTTATCTTTGTGTTTATATAATTTTTCTTTCCCTTGTCTTGCTGATCCCATTTAGTCATGACAGAGTCATGAAACTGTATAGTGCACAATTGTCGAATGCGTGTCTTCATTGCCTTCCCTGCACTATCCATTATTGGTGCCCCATCCCTAATTGTGTAAATCTTGCTGTTGTCATGGTCATGTGCACCCCAGGGAGTGGAAGGTGACCCTATGGGTGTGCTATCAACAGATGAGAGCGAAGGACGACGCTCACGTGGTGGTGGTGTCACAGCATCTGTGGCACTACCACCACAACAACCTCCACCTGAAGACCTACTACGTGAGCGCCGTCTATGTGAAGACGTGGTAGATCGAGCTGTAACAGGAGTGGAAGGCTGTGTGGTACGAGGTGTGGGAGCTGCTGTCGTACCCACGGGTGTGGGAACTGGCGTCGGGAATCCAGATGGTGAGGCAGATGTCCCTGCTCCAGAACCCCAATAACTCTGAGCCATGGCTCTCTGCTCTGGAGTCATGGACGAAAGAAAACCATATAACTGCTGGGGACTCATGCCCTGCGGTGTAGGATTAAATGAGAAATCTGGACTGTAGTCGTAGGGCGGTGAGTCACCCATGGCCTGTTGGACAAAAAACCATATGACAAACTTGTACGGAATGAAAATTACACGGTAAACAATGAATGAAAGAACCATAAGATAAACATTAACATTGATAAACAACATTGGTAAAACTATATCAACTTGCTCCTACAGTAGTGATTATGATGGTAAACATTAACAATGGTGAACAATGAATGGACCTTCAATGTCATAAAACCATTACAAATATGTCATAACTATTTGCATAATCATTAAGATACATCATTTTATAAATCATTATCTATTCTATCATCCTCATTAAGATCAGTAGCCCCAAAGAGATCTATGTCTATGCACATTTCAGCATCCTCATCATTAAAAGTCCCTTGATGAAGGATGTCTTCATCATCTATGTCTTCTTCCTCAACTTGATTTTCAGCTTCCTTCGTTTGCACCTCTTCATTTGGATCTTGCTCTAGTTCCTTCTCTTCATTTGCTTGCTCCTCTTCATTGTTGATATCGAGATGTTCTTGCTGCTCTCCATTACCCTGTGCATCCACATCACCTTGTTGTAGCTCAAATTCTTCAAAAATTTGCTTGCTGCGGGGGGCGACTTGAACCACAAACAGCCAGCGTGGATCTTTTGGATCCGCTTTAAAGACAACCTGCTCACAATGCTCTGGGCGCACAAAAGTATCTTGCTGATCGGTCCATACCTTTGTGGAGTCCACTTGGATGAGGCCACTCTTGTCTCTACGTACAGATGCATGTGGCCCATTCATGATTACCTTGAACCACTTCACATCGAAGATAAACAACTCAAAACTTCTGAAGCCAACCTTCAATATATCTTGAATGGTTCCAAAGTAATCAAGCATTCCAGTAATTGTGTTATCATCACTTGCACTTGCACGACTTTCTTGAACAAACTGTGCTGTGACACCACAATCAAAGGTTGCTCTTCTTTGGTCTATTCGTTCTACTCGAAAATGACGTCCATGTGACCAAAACGCCCCATATTTGTGATACTACAATGAGCACAAAAAGTTTGTTGATGGAGAATCAAACACAGAGACATGTAGAGGAAAAAATGAGAGACATGTAGAACTTAAACACTTACATGCCAATCGCATCCTTTTGTAAGCTCCTCCTCCTCCTCTGTTATAGGTAAACCAGCACGTTTGGCTTCTAAAATTGTAGCTTCTAGCCATCTACCTGTGGGAAAGTCCGGAAGAGCTTGCATACCTTCTGGATATGGGAGATTTCTTGTAGTGCGATTCCTTCTGAAACTTAAACGATCTTGTACTCGCTGTCGCTTGAGAGCTTCATATGTCTCAATCCACTTCTCCATTACATGAGAGTTCAAGATGCAAAATTTGTTGATTTTTTCTCTCAAAGTGTTATCCATCTTTCTCTTAATGCCTTGGCCTTGAGGTTCCTCACCAATGACTCGCCTGTTGGACTCTTGAGACCATAGTCGAGGTATCTCTGGATCTGAGGAACTTAAATATTCAGTGATGTAAACAAGGGACTCTTGTATCAGCCACCCTTCTGACATACTACCCTCTGGGCGAGCCATTTGGCGAACAAATCCCTTTAATGTCTTCATAAACCTCTCCAAAAAGAACATCCATCTTGAATGGACTGTTCCAGCAACTGCAACCTCATCTACAACATGAACTAGCAGATGCATCTGGATTGTTAATAAACTTGTAGGGAAAAACTTCTCTACCATGCAGACTGCCTCTATGGAGTTTAAACGCGCTGTCTCCAAAGTGTCTCTCTTTATCTCTTTTGAAGAAATCCAGCGCACCAATGTGCCAATCTTATAGATAGTAGCTCTAATGTCTTCAGTGAGGCAATCTTTTATTGCTATGGGTAGCACAAATTGTAGAAACTTGTGCCAATCATGACTCTTGAGACCACTAAGATCATCATCCTTTGTAAATGCACTTTTCAAGCAATGCATACAACCTGTCGGAGTCCGAAACTCTGAAATTGTCCTCTTGACTTGTTGTTCCTCCATCTTGCTAAAAACCCATGGGGCTCTTGGAAGTAGCACCTTTCCATTGGGTCTAGTGCGAGCCCACAACTCTTGCATACAACCAATCTCTTCCAAGTCATCCCTTTGGCCTTTAGTATCCTTTTTTCCTGTCATGGTCTTCCACAGAATGTCAGCTACATTCTTGAAAATATGCATCGGGTCAAGCAAATGGTTTATAAGGAGATCACCCCAATAGGGGAGTTGGTGAAAGATAGAGAGCCTCTTCATCCCAGGACATGCCAAGTTGCCACATTCCTCCCATTTGATCTTCCAATCGCTTGCCTTCAATGTACTTGGAGGAGGTCTTCCTAGATTACCATCCCGCAATTCATGATTTTCTGGCAGATACCTAACATGTCCTTGGTAGACATTCTTTCGTAATGCTTTTGAGTATCTTGAATCAAGTCGAGGACCACATACAGGACATGCATTGTAACCCGATATAGCCAAACCTGAGCATTCTCCATAGCCAGGCCAATCATGCATTGTCCACATGAGAATACCTTGCACAGTTGTACCTCTTTGGCCGTTGTGGGGCTTTGACATGTCCTTCACTTCAATTCCGTTCCACAAGGTGCGTAACTCATCAATAAGTGGTGCCAAATATACATCCATGTTCTTCACCTTGTACTTTCCTGGAACTATTAATGAGAGCAACAGATGACCTTTCTTTATTGCTAACCATGGCGGAAGATTATAATTCACAAGGCAAACAGGCCATGTGCTCCATGAAGAGCTCCTTAAACCAAAAGGGTTTACACCATCCATTGCTAGGCCAAGACGGAGGTTTCTAGGTTCTTCCTTAAAAGCCGGCCATTTCTCTTCAATGTGTCTCCATGCGGGTGAGTCTGCAGGCACACGCATCACTTCATCTATGGATCGAGTTGTGGCATGCCATGTCATCAAGCTTGCTATTGATTTGCACCTGAACATGCTTTTTATCCTTGGAATGATTGGAAAGTGCCTGAGAACCTTTACCGGGACAGCTTCCCCCTGAACATCTTCTCTATATCTGTTAGAGCCACAATGGGGACATTCTTGCAAATGCTCATATTCATGGCGGAAGAGGCAACAATCATTGCGACAAGCATGAATATTATTGTAATCCATGCCTATGGATTTCAATAACTTCTTCGCATCTGCACGAGATGGAGGCATCTCGTTGCCAGGGGGCAATATTTGATCTTTCAAAAGCCTGCAAGTATGGCAATATCTGATCGTTACTATTAAGATTTTCTCAAGTACAAGTTGATAATTTAACATTTCAACAGTAGGTGTAATCTCCAAAAAAAGACCTTACTTGAATAGTTCAGTGACACTTGTATTAGACCATCCAAAAACTGACTGCAAATTTAGCATCGTAAGAGATGCACGCAATACAGATATGTTGGCACCATTGTATAATGGAAGGCGTGCAAGTTTACGCATGGCCTCTTCCTCTGGTTCATAATTTGACCGTTGAGAATGTCGTGGTTGATGATCTTCATGTTCATGCTCCTCGAAGAGAGCTTCTTGTTGCTCAATGAAGGCATCCAACATTTCTTCCATTGGACCTTCTTCCATTCCCTCGGGTGCTGTTAATTGAGCTCCCTCTGTCACTCCCTCCTGCGATATCCTCATCCTTTGTTGGGGACGAGAATTCACAGGCGCAATGTTATCAAGATGCGGCTGCACACTTGCTTGGTTGTACGATTGAAACCGTAAATTTTGCAAGCGCTCCATTGGAAATATTCCAGCATCATGAACATGGTCGTTGCAAATCCTTCGTTTTCGAAAGATTTGGTACTTACATCGCATGCATGGACACGCTATTCTCTCTTCAAGATTGAGAGGCTCCATCTAGCAGGATAACATGTATATGCAGCTCGTTAAACACAAATCAGCTTATCTCCTCTCCATACAAAAGTAAATAGAATTTGCACAAGGATGGAGAGAGAAGCTATCTCTATTCATAAATAGCTGTTTATATATAAAGACCTTATGCAATAATCTAAATGCATATTATAAGTATAAGCTTGCATAATAAGGCTGCAAGACTTATGCATAAGCTCTATGCATAAGCCTTATGCATAAGTCTTATGCATAAGCTCTATGCATAAGCCATATGCATAAGTCTTATGCACACGCTCTATGCATAAGTCTTATGCGTAAACCCTAGGATTGAATTACGGTTTTGTAAATTCCGCCAGAGTCTCCTTTGTAATTGAAACCAAATCTCAATTGAAAATGCAACTTCTTAAAACTTGTACGCAATACTCTTTGCATCCCACAATGTCATGAAAGATCATATGCATTTGCAATATCCACACAATATGACAGAAAAGGGGCCCCATTGCCCAAATGCATCCACAAAGTCGATGGTGAGGATTGTTGAGGACGCGCGTTGAAGCTTGCCGATCTCCCGGCCAAGCTCTTCTCACCCCTTCACCGAGTTTTCCTCCAAGGTGAAGGTTGAGGCCATTTCTTCACACCGGTGTACCTAATCCCCCTTCGTACCGCTTTACCAAGCAATCACGGCACAAAGAGTTCAAGCCATTCTCCCCTTGGCCTCTCCAACCAATGCCAAGGTACCCTTACACATTGCTAGATTCTATAGAAACTTGAAGTGGTTGCAATGGTGAGTGTAGTTACAAAATGATGTGGATAATATCAAATGATAGAACAAGTTTGTTGACTTACAAGCATTGAGCATGACTCATGCCCTTTTACAATTTAGAACTCAGCAATAAAGCATGGACTCATGCCTCAATCCATCATCCAAAAGCTCCATTGGAAATTAACAATTCACAATGCCCTCACCATGGCATTTGCATAAGCATTTGTTAACCACAATCAAGGCATTTGCAATTGCATTTTAACAATCCCTTTCATATAAGCCATATGCATAAGTCTACCTGCGTACGCTCTATGCATAAGCCATATGCATAAGTCATATGCATAAGCCTTATGCATACGCTCTATGCATAAGTCTTATGCATACGCTCTATGCAAGACTTATGCATAATCTCTATGCATAAGCTCTATGCTATATGCCTTATGCACTATTATGCTAACCCTTAATCCCTTTCACATAAGCCTTACGCACACGCTCTATGCATAAGCCTTATGCACACGCTCTATGCATAAGCCTTATGCATAAGCTCTATGCATAAGCCATATGCATAAGTCTACCTGCGTACGCTCTATGCATAAGCCATATGCATAAGTCATATGCATAAGTCTTATGCATACGCTCTATGCATAAGTCTTATGCATACGCTCTATGCAAGACTTATGCATAAGCTCTATGCATAAGCTCTATGCTATATGCCTTATGCACTATTATGCTAACCCTTAATCCCTTAAACATAAGCCTTATGCACACGCTCTATGCAATTACGCTCTATGCATAAGCCTTATGCACACGCTCTATGCATAAGCCTTATGCATAAGCTCTATGCATAAGCCATATGCTAAGTCTTATGCGTACGCTCTATGCATAAGCCATATGCATAAACTCTATGCATAAGTCATATGCATAAGTCTTATGCATACGCTCTATGCATAAGTCTCTTGCATACGCTCTATGCAAGACTTATGCATAAGCTCTATGCATAAGCTCTATGCTATATGCCTTATGCACTATGCTAACCCTTAATCCCATCACCCAATGGTGTAATAAACATGATCTTGTTTTACGTACATGGATAATAAAGATTGCAAGCTTATTATAGGTTTTATGCATAGATATTAAATTAATCCTATGTGTTGTAAGCTTACAAGAACCCAAAACTAACCCTAAACCATAAAACAAGGATGCAAAAATTCATATGAAATAGCATAAACAAGAAAAATCAAAAGAGGATCTACCTCTTTTTCGCAAAGCTGAAGGAGAGCTCGAGGATTGGTGAAAGATTGGTGAGGTGAAAGAGCTGCAAAACAAAATATTAAACAAACTAATTAGTAAATTAAACACAAAAAAAAGAACTAATACAAAACCCTAAAATCTCTATGCATGCATTAGGAGATCTATGCATACATAGAGAGCTCTAGATCTCAACATGCATAGAGAGCCAAAAAAAACACAAAACCCTAAATGTCTTAATTTTTCAATTAAAAACTAAAAGCAATTGCAATAACATGTTAGGAGAAGGAGAAGAGGAGAAAAGAAGAATGAAGGAGAAAAGAGGAGAGAGGAAAAAAGAGGAGAGAGAGGGAAAGAGAAGAGGGAGAGAAATTACCTCTTCCGCTTGATTACTAGCGCACCCTCTGCGAAAAACCAGAAAATAGGCTCTCGGCTGTGAAAAACTTACGAGCGTCGGTATATGCGACGGAATATGTGTCGGAATATTCGTCGGTATATGCTACGGAATATGCGTCGGTATCGGCGTCGGAATAAGCATCGGTATAGGCGTCGGTATACGCGACGGGAAATGAAAATTTAAAAAAGCCCCGCCATACTTGTCTCCTCCAACATGACGACGGACATACCGACGTTCGACATTTGCGTCGGTATTTTGGCGTCGGTATGTCCTCAACCTCTTGTAGTGTTATGCATTAAGCTTACAAGAAGGCTATGCATAGAGCTTTCAACAAGAAGGCTATGCAAAGATCTTGAAAGAAGGCTATGCAAGCTCTATGTATAATGTCCATGCAAGCTTTCAAGAAACCTATGCATAGAGATTTTATAAGCTTGCAAACTCTATGCATAAAGCCTATGCATAGAGCTTATGCATAGAGATTTTATAAGCTCGCAAGCTCTATGCATAGAGCTTATGCATAAAGCTTGCAAGAAGGCTATGCATGGAGATTGCAAGCTTATAGATAGGTTTTATGCATAGATCTTGCAATAATCCTATGTATAAGCTTGCAAGAACCCTAAACTAACCCTAAACCTGGCACCCAAGGGTGTAATAATACGTAGAAAAAAGCATAAACAAGGAAAATCGAAAGAGGGACTACCTCTTTTTTGCGAAGCTGAAGGAGAGGATTGGTGAAAGATTTACAAAACAAAATATTAAACAAAGTAATTAGTAAATTAAACATAAGAATAAGAACTAATACACAAGTAATACAAAACCCTAAAATCTTTATGCATGTATTAGGAGATCTATGCATACATAGAGAGCTCTCAACATGCATAGAGAGCCAAAAAAATCACAAAACCCTAAACGCCCTATATCCTAAAAAGCAAAAGCAAGAGCATATTAGTAAAAGCAAGAGGATAAGTTAAAGTGGAGAAGGAGAAGAGGAGAAAAACACACAACAACAACAAGAGTGGGTTGAATGTCAAAAGACGAAAGCTTGAAGGAGATGGACGGACGCATACCTTCTCTGGATACAGTTCGACGCCGCGCAAAATAGAGAACAATAGGTTCTCGGCTGTAAAAAACTTACGAGAGTCGGTATATTCGTCGGTATATGAAATTTTAAAAATTGCCCGCCCGACTTTTCGCCTCCAAGTTTACGGTGGGCATACCGACGTTCGACATTTGCGTTGGTATTCTAACGTCGGTATGCCCCAAACCTCTAGTGGTGAAAGTCGACAGTTTTTATAGCTGGCTGTATATGTTGCTACACGTGCGAAAATATGTGGGGTTATATGCATGGTCATAATAGCACGTAAGTTTTCTTTCCATAAATGGATTCTTTTAAATTTACGCAGCTCTGGATGTAGCTGCGATGTTCATTTGTTGTAGTGTCACATCTCTTATATCTTCTCACCTCTTTCTTAATACCCCTAGCTAAATTTTTAAGCTCATTTCCCTCCTCGTAGTAGAGGGCAAGAGAAGGATCCAAACACTTTAAATTGGATTAAAATCCTCTTAAATTCTTGTCCTTCAAAGAAACTCTTTGAATCTTTTTCTTCACAAATACTCTTAAAATCTGCTTGTTCCATGTCCTTATGCTTATCTTCTTTGTAGTGTCTCTATAAATCCTACATGGCAGAGTCAAAGTTAGACCCATGACACATACGAAAAGTAACCCTATGTGTAAAGTTTATATTGGGAACTTTTTGTGTTGTGATAAATTTTATATTCATTGACTAATGCATTGTGTGTTCTTTGATGGTCGTCCTATAGCCCTGCTTGATCCTTGACCATTCATTTTTGTATCTTTTGAAAGGATTATGCCGAGTGACACAAGAAATTATTTTAGAGCTCAATTGCAAATGAAATGGTCTAATAGAAGTGAGGCTTGCATTCTGGTAGTGTGTTATGGTATAGTTTTAGGCAATATATTAGCTTGGAGATTAGCTAATTGTTTTGTTGGCCATAGGTGGCCAATGTGTATCACTAAAACTTAATCTAATGAGAAATTTCAAATTTTAAGGGAACTACCATTCAAAATCTTTGAACGATCATTGTTGTGGTGCATTGAACTCATAGCAACACTAAGGTGTATGCACATAAGATGTGCCTAGCTGACAAAGCCAAAAGATTGGTTCTCTTTAATACAAAATAGGATTGAGGGGACACCACACTTAACTAGTGTACTCCCTAATTTGTGCATCTTTTTCTTTTCGATATAGAATAAGTTTCACCCTAGTTAATGACATGAAACTACTTATTAACCATAGAGGCACAACATAATTTGAGATCATTCAAATAAAAGTACCTATATAGATGATAAGAGTACCTATATGCATGAACAAATACCTCTATACATGACTTAAGATACATGTTATACATATATACATGGTACCTATATACATGGTATATCAATTAACTCTTCTTATGTTATGCCTTATATATACATGACTTAATATGTGTGCGAAAGTTTCCATGGCATTAATTAATTACTTGAGAGAGAACCTTAGAGTGAATATGGGGGCCATAACCTTAGAGATTTGAGTGAATATGGGTTTGATATTTGGCAGTGAGAGTAAATTTTCTCTAATGAATGCCGTGCAAAACATGTAAAAGAGAGGGAGAGAATGTGAAGAAAGAGAGACGGGAATTTTCAGAGACGGGAGATTAGCATGGAGGGAGAGATGGTGTGTGGGCTTGAGAGAGAGAGAGAGCAGCATGGAGGAAGAGCTCATGTGAAAGCCTGAGAGAAAGGGACAAAGCGCGCGGACAGAGAGATGTTGGAAGAACGTGTGTGAAATGAGAGATGTTGGGCGAGCTTGAGACATGGGTAGTTGAGAGTAGAGAGGGCAAGTGAGCTAGACAGGCATGCTTGAGAGAGAGCGGGAGAGTTAGCAGCCTGATAGCGGCTTGAGAGAGCGAAGAGAGAGATAAGCGATGATCGAAACCTTCACTTCTCATATTCATTAAACAACCAAGACCGATAGGTCCTGATTAATTAATTAATACACATATGGCCAGAATATGTAAGATTAATATACATGATACAAGTACCTACATACATGGTATCAATTAACCCTTCATATGTCATGCCTTGTAATTCACGCAGGATGCAACATCTCATGTAATGTTAGAATAAGGATCTTTCATCAACAATAGTGCTTGTGGATTTTATCTCATTACATTATTAGGTTTTAACTCCTAAGACGTAGAGAACATGAAGAAACATTGCTTATTTTCCTATTTTTTAGTAAGAAACACTCATAGTTAGGGTACACATGTGAGTTATACAAGGCCCTCTAGTTTGCATGAGAAATCAACCTAAGATACCATAAATATGGCTAAACATAAATCATATAGCTAGAGTGCATCTTGTTTGATAAAAGTGACGAGATATTGAATCTATATTACATATAAAGCATCGAATGTTGTGGAATAAAAGCATGAATAACTTCAGTGAGAGACAATTAATTGTCAAGATAGAGTATCAACGCTTATCTTGTATGTTTCATTTGATGTTATGTCTACTTTGTAAGTATCAATGCTTATCTTATTGTTTTGGTACTTTTAGAATCAAGTGGTTTGTCAGCCCGTCGGCAAGAGGAGAAGCGGAGGACGTTGCTCACCATAACACGTACTTTCTTTTGGAGAAGCTTGAGTGAGAAGGCGCCAACCTCAATTGGGGGCGCATTGGAGTAAGATATGGTAAGTGTGGCAAGCCTTAACCTTATGATTTGTATACTTGCTTTGCCATGTCAGGTTAGATCGTTGTTTTGTATACCAAAAAGCGCGTCTTGTATGGTTTTCGCAGGGACCAATGCTGCCTGACCCTAAGTGAGGGCTCCGCATAGAGTAGCCTTGCCCATGTCTTTCCTCTTACACATACATATTTTGGTCAGTTCACATCTTTGGTTGAGCTTGTATAGCTTGTATATACAACTACTTTATGCAATTTTGGTCTCATCGAGTATATATAGCTTGTAGATCTTGTATGCAATTCTATGCAACTACTTTATGCAATTTTGGCTTATCAGAGCTTGATATGTAAATTTCACATCTTGCAATATAAAAAGCGTTAAAAGTTTCCTCCAAAACATAATTATTTCGACCCTTATTTTGACGCATATATCGACGCTTATTTCCATGTTTTTATTTTGATATTTTTTTCGACGTGTATTTCGACGTTTCGGGGATTTTAAGCTTGGTTCTAAAGCGTCAAAAAAACGTGGATAATGACCCCACGTCTTGTAGTGATAGAGCATGATTTACGCATGCATAGAGCTAACATACTATTTGCATGCATATTGTTTACATTTTACTCTTTATGCATGCATACTCTTTATATTTTACTCTTTATGCATGCATGCTCTATGCTCTATGCATGCATAGACCATATAGAGTATACTCTATATGCATAGAGCATATAGGGTATGCATAATACATGCATAGAGCATGTATAATATATCTGCATACAACATGCATACACTTTATGCATGTATACTATATGTATTCTCTTTATGCATGCATACTATATGTATTCTCTTTATGCATGCATAGAGCATATAACATGCAGGTGTATGCATGCATAGAGTAATATATAAAATAGAGCTTACATCTAAGATTCCTAGATAGTCAAAGAAATATAGAGACATAAATATGCGGAATGGAGAGGAGTTGACTCAAAAGGTATGACTCAAGCAAAAGAATATAGAACTAGTCAATTATAGAGTAGCTCAACAAGTAGATGAGTGGATAGTCTACCATGAAGGAAGAGCATTTGTTGTGGACGTTTGGAATTGTCAATCAAATTCTATACCCTAAACCCTAAACTTAAAACCACACCAACGTTTGGGTTCTTGATTCCTAGTTGCATGGAAGATTTACTAGCTGATTAGTAGGATGTTGTGTTGTTTTGTACTCTTCGCTAGACCATGGATTGGATCAAAGACCCACATGGCATTTATGATATGTACTTTGTCTTATGGGTCATTTTGGTCTATTTGTATATGTCAATATAATTATCTTATTTTCTTTCTTTCTATTCTCGACCGTAGTAGCACGGAGGGTAAAGAGGTATGGGTAATTTACAGCATCAAGACAGCTTAATAAAGGGAGGAAAGCTGTGATTCGAATTTTTTATCCTCTTTGAAGGGAAGGAACTCGCAGAAGTGCAAAAAAACGATTCAACAAGGTTTGTGATTGCAAAGGAAAAATCAAAACCAGTATTGCACGGATCAAGTATTTCAAATCATGTAAAAAACCGTGGTTCTCACCAGTTTCTCCTTGGACGCGACGTCGGCCACTTTTGTCGCCCGGGCGGGAACCATAAGCATCAATGGCGTGTCATACAGGATGAGTTTTCAGTAGTAAATTCAGCACAGAAGCACAGAAGAGAGCGATGGCAGTCCACCATTGCTTGAAGCAAACCAACCTAGCTGTCTCCTCTTCTAGCCACCCTGATTTTTTTGATCAAGCCTCCCCTACGCATCGCTCTCATATCGCTTCTAATGTGCTCTTTGGCATGGTCTATTCCGCATTCCACCATCAGCACATAGCTCTCAGCTACATACTTCTCATCAGCACATAGCTCTCAGCAGATACCTCTGATCAACACAGCTCTCTGAGCGGTAAACTCTCAGAAGTGCAAAAAAACGATTCAACAAGGTTTCCAGCTCTTTCCTCTCCTCGTTTCTTTCCCGCCTTCACTGTAACAAGCAGCAATCCCGTGTCTACACACAGACTCTTTCTGCCTCGCAAGCATTCGAGGCAGATCTGGCAGAGACACTTCAAGAGCTTCATACAGACTCCACGTCATCCTACCTGAGCCTGAGCTGGCTCTCCAGTGCTGTGGGTATGCTGCTCTGCACACAGGCCTGTGTGTAGGACGTCCTCGTGCCATGCTTACAATCACCCTTGCCCGCTCCAGACATAACGATGATTCAGCAGTACATGGACGACAGCGTGAAGCTGCTGTACGTGTGCAGGCTGCTGAGGGAGGTGATGCGTGGCGTGGACGGCTATGTCAAAGCTGTGCGGCTACGTGCTGTGCAAGCAAGGTTTCAGATCTCAAAGGGGTGCAGTGCTGCGAGCTAAAAAAGTTCTCACCACAGGAGAGCACGTGCTAGCAAATCTGGGCGAGGCGTCGACTTTGAGGATCGGCCGCGCACACTAGCGCGGGCGCCAACACCATCACCTAGCCGCTTGTCGCTCAATGCTTGAAAGAATGGCGGACAAGCTTTTCGCCACAGATGAGCATGCCGGACAATGGCCCCAGGACGCACCCACCTGCTCCTACTCTAGTTCCTCTTCTGCCTTGCCCGCTGCTGTCTATGGAGGGCAATGGCTACCTCAAACTTCTTGCAACGGCGCTTCCATCTGCAAAACATTGTGGGCAGTTCCTCTTCTTACACTCCAAGACAAAGTCAACAAAGAGCTTCTGGCAAGAGTACACAGAAGATCTGTGATTGTCCTACCAGCAAGATGGCGGACGAGCTTCAAACCTTCGTGTCTACGCTCCAACTTCAGATGGAAAGCGTTTCCCAGTCGCCTTGCTCTCTTTTACACGTCATGTCCCCAAAGTTTTGGTAGTGCTAGGTCAAACTGTTCATAAGCAAGTGGAAACCCTCTACAACAAAAGAAATGTAAAGATTATGAGGAGGAGTTATAAAGAAGTCTCTTTTTTTATATTTCTCTTTTTCTCACGTATGCATATGCATCATCCTCAAAATGACTATCAAATCACAAACTTTGCATACACATGAGTGGTGTCACTCACATCTATACAAGGCTCGTAGAAGCATGATGTGTCATGAATTATTTTACATCCATTGTTGTACTCTTGAGAAATATAATGTCTCCTGAACCTCAAGGGCAAACTTAAGGCTTTCTTCCAAACCGAAGTTCATTGGAATTTTTTACCCTAACTTGATGAAAGAGCAAGAAAGACTACGAAGGCTTGAAAGTTTGAGCTCTAGCTATAAGCTTGCTAAGGATGCCTCTTTTGTTTGTCACGAAAAAAGCACTGTGACAACACCTTTGTCCTACTATCCAAACACACATATTTGCTATACTAACATCATCTCATTTAAAATTCTTAGAGAGTCTTATGATTGTGATTTTTGTTTATATGTACATATCGTACATGGCACGAGATAGCTTGCCATGATGGAAGTGTTGACATATGGACACCTAAAGGCTCAAATCACATTTTAATATTCGAATTTGTAGTAACGTTTAACTGATTTCAATATCTAACTGAGCGACTATGTGCGCCCAAAATTTTACAACTTTTGAATTTCAATTTCTAGACTACAATAGCTTGAATATCACTTTGTATTGTGTAGAAAGCCTAAAGACTGTGAGAACAAAATATGGACATCTAGCTTGCATATAGACATGTAGGGAGTTGGTAAATAGAGGATACAAAAGATCCGAGAAATATAGTAATCCACCCAAGGTAACGATGTAAATAGAAAAACATATTACAATCACCCCTTGTCTTTTTTTGCTTTGGAAATAAGAAGTTAATTTTTTTTTAGAATGACTTGTTACAAAGATGCATTGCAAAATCCACCCATCTTACTGGGACATACATATTAGGATTACATTATAGTTTAGAAACATGGGCATCAGACAACTTAGTGCTGCTGAAAATCAAAATGCAACAGATGCTACCATGTGTAACTGCAGCCTTCATTGTCCTGAATTTCTGAGCTCTAACGGCACTTTCTGACCTTCGCCTCCCCACCACGACCACAACGACTACGAATGGCCCCCTGAGACAAGGAATTGCCATGGGTGGGCCATTCTCAAGGAATCCGCTCGCCAGCTACTATAGCGGCGTTGGCTCTGCGATTTCTCCTGTGGGAATGGCCTCCCCATGGCCATTGGCTACACCATCATGACTTATCCTCTCACCTCCTTCTTAATTCTATCCATCATAACTTCTTGAAAAAAATTGTGACAAAATTGTGACTAATGTTCCAAGCTCTCATTTCCCTTCTCATAGACGGCGAAAGCAAGATCCAAGAACTTTAAATTGCATTCGATTCTTCTCAAAATCTTATTTGTCCACAACTACTCTTAAATTCCTTCTCTCCTTCCAGGTACTTTAAAATCTAAATTTTCAGACAATTACTCTTAAATTTCTCTTGTTCCAAACCCTTATAAATCATTTTTAGATAATTATTCTTAAATTCCTCTTGTTCCTTGCCCTTATAAATCCTCATGCAAGCCAGGCCGGTCAACAGTTGGTGAAAATGTGGGACTAGTAGAATATGTTGGCGATGCACAAGCAAACCCCTTAGCTCAATCAAAATTGAGTGCAACTCGCAAGAAACTTACGATCATGGCGATTGACTATTGTACACTTTCTGCCCTAGCATCATGTGCTTACTTGCTCCTCCAAGAGGAGATGCACACTCCATAATCAATGGTGCAACGTATGCCAATCTCACATCCACATACATTTTGTGCCGTTTCACATTCAATATTATCAAGCTCCTCATCATTGTTATCTTGTCGATACCATTAATTACACTCAAGGCACTGTATTTAAAAAACAATAAATGTACATGTGCATGGTCATGGTTTTAGAATATTATCGAATAAATGTACATGTGCACGGGTGTGGTTTTGAAATATTAGACAATATACATGTGCAAGTAATGATCATGTGCTTTAAGATTGTCTTTTCTTTCATTCTCGTATTCTATATATATGTTGTGAATGAAGTAAAAATTCATCATTTAAACTTTTGAGAGAAAAGTTATTGTTTGGATAATACTCCACCCATGAAAATAAAACATCACTTAGTGTTGTAAAAAGAACACATATCTAGCTTGAAAGAAATGAACACTCTTAACAAATAAGTCTTCCAAAATATCTAGGCTATCCTTCTCACAAATAATATATTCCTTGGATATACAAAAAAGCTTTGAGTGAATGGCATTAACTTTTTTGTAGGGAAAAATAGCCCAACACTTAGCAACTTGACGATATGGAAATATGCAGCACCCAAGCTATGAATGAGCCATGAGATGATTGACACATATAGGGGTAGAGTTTTAGAACCTTTCTCTAGTCCCCCTCGAGAACAAAGGCTTTTGTTGTGAGCTATCAAGACTCTATTATGTTTTTGGTAGCTATAGGGACATTGCTACAAGTATTTTTAATGCAAGTTTTATATTTTATGTAGCTATAGGGTGATTGTCCTTTGCAATGCAAGTATCTTAAATTCCTCTCTCAGTAGTAAAGTTAATATGTATTAGGATAAAAAGGTGTGTCTTTCTTGCATCAAGAGCATTTGAAACATGGATCTAAGCAGGTTCAAAAATTATAATAAAAGCCATGCTTTGGTATTCATGATAATAAACATAGATAAATGTTTAGTATGATAGGAAGCTAAAAAAAAATACATAATCTTCATAACTTTAACTCTAAGAAAGATCAATGTTAGAAGTATTTACAAATCATATAAGCAATATTTGATCTCTATTGAACTCCATTATCATCTCCATCAAATCACTAGAATATCTCACCTCTCCTAAGTCATCTCATGCTACCCTTTCTCTCTCCTAGATTTATCCGAAACCTCACACACATTGTTACTTACATCACATGGAGTCTATGTACTTATGCAACTACTGTATGCAATTTTGGCTTATCTCATCAGAGCTTTATATGTAAATTTCACATCTTGTAATATAATTTAGCCATTGTTTGCACTTGTGTGAATTGTGTACCTACTTTGTAATGTCGAAAACGTTATGGCACTCTAACTTTTTCAACAATTTTGCTTTGTTCTTCACGTCAGAGTACAATTGCCTTTGGTACTCTATAAGTTTGGCATAACGGCGCATCCATGTACAAGACTAAAACTGGATGCACCATTATGCCAAGAAAAATTTAATACCTGCACGCGTCAAAATAACCATCGAAAAAAGCGTTAAAAGTTTCCTTCATCCATCAAAATAGGAGTCGAAATGTGAGTCGAAGTCATAGTTGAAATCAGAGTTGAAATGTCAGTTAAAATAAGAGTTGAAATCAGCATCGAAAAAGGTGTGGAAAACATAATTATTTCAACCCTTATTTCGATGCATATATCGGCGCTTATTTCGATAATTTTTTTTTGACGTGTATTTCGACGTTTCGGGGATTTTAAGCTTATTTCTAAAGCGTAAAAAAAATGTGGATAATGACCCCACGTCTTGTAGTGGTGATAGAGCATGATTTATGCATGCATAGAGCTAACATACTATTTGCATGCATATTGTTTACATTTTACTCTTTATGCAGGCATACTCTTTACATTTTACTCTTTATGCATGCATGCTCTATGCTCTATGTATGCATAGACCATATAGAGTATACTCTATATGCATAGAGCATATATAAAATTGCATACAAGATCTACAAG
The DNA here is from genome assembly GCF_041138505.1 of Cibotium barometz. Lineage (NCBI taxonomy): Eukaryota > Viridiplantae > Streptophyta > Polypodiopsida > Cyatheales > Cibotiaceae > Cibotium > Cibotium barometz. Next base: position 14,623,446 of record NC_141099.1, read on the forward strand.
ATATATATACTCGATGACCAAAATTGCATAAAGTAGTTGCATACAAGCTATACAAGCTCAACTAAAGATGTGAACTGACCAAAATATGTATATATAAGAGGAAAGACATGGGCAATGCCACTCTATGTGGAGCCCTCACTTAGGGTCAGGCAATGGTCCCTGCGAAAACCATACAAGATGCTTTTTTTGGTATACAAAACAACGATCTAATATGACATGGCAAAGCAAGTATACAAATCATAAGGTTAAGGCTTGCCACACTTACCATATCTTCTTGCAATGCGCCCCCAATTGAGGTTGGCGCCTTCTCACTCAAGCTTCTCCAAAAGAAAGTACGTGTTATGGCGAGCAATGTCCTCCTCTTCTCCTATTGCCGGTTGACTAACCACTTGATTCTAAAAGTACCAAAATAATAAGATAAGCGTTGATACTTACAAAGTAGACATAACATCAAATGAAACATACACGATAAGCATTGATACTTACAAAGTAGACATAACATCAAATGAAACATACAAGATAAGCGTTGATACTCTATCTTGACAATTAATTGTGTCTCATTGAAGTTATTCATGCTTTTATTCCACAACATTTGATGCTTAATATGTAATATAGATTCAATATCTCGTCACTTTTATCAAACAAGATGCACTCTAGCTATATGATTTATGTTTAGCCATATTTATGGTATCTTAGGTTGATTTCTCATGCAAACTAGAGGGCCTTGTATAACTCACATGAGTACCGTAACTATGAGTGTTTCTTACTAAAAAATAGGAAAATAAGTAATGTTTCTTACTAAAAAATAGGAAAATAAGTAATGTTTCTTACTAAAAAATAGGAAAATAAGTAATGTTTCTTCATGTTCCGTCTTAGGAGTTAAAACCTAATAATGTAATGAGATAAAATCCACAAGCACTATTGTTGATGAAAGATCCTTATTCTAACATTACATGAGATGTTGCATCCTGCGTGAATTACAAGGCATGACATAAGAAGGGTTAATTGATACCATGTATGTAGGCACTTGTATCATGTATATTAATCTTACATATTCAAGCCATATGTGTATTAATTAATTAATCAGGATCTATCAGTCTTGGTTATTTAATGAATATGAGAAGTGAAGGTTTCGATCATCGCTTATCCCTCTCTTCGCTCGCTTAGGCCGCTATCTCTCCCCCTCTCTCTCAGGCATGTTAGACTACCAATTCTCCCGCTCTCTCTCAAGCATGCCTGTCTGGCTCACTTGCCCTCTCTACTCTCAACTACCCATGTCTCAAGCTCGCCCAACATCTCTCGTTTCACACACTTTCTCCCAACATCTCTCTGTGCGTGCGCTTTGTCCCTTAATCTCAGGCTTTCACATGAGCTCTTCTTCCATGCTCCTCTCCTCTCCCTCTCAGGCCCACACACCATCTCTCCCTCCATGCTCATCTCCCCTCTCTGAAAATTCTTGTCTCTCTTTCTTCACATTCTCTCCCTCTCTTTTACATGTTTTGCACGGCATTCATTAGAGAAAATTTACTCTCACTGCCACATATCAAACCTATATTCACTCAAATCTCTAAGGTTTTGGCCCCCACATTCACTCTAAGGCTCTCTCTCAAGTAATTAATTAATGCCATGGAAGCTTTGGCACGCATAATATTAAGTCATGTATATATAAGGCATAACATAAGAAGAGTTAATTGATATACCATGTATATAGCTACTTATATCATGTATCTTAAGTCATGTATAGAGGTACTTGTTCATGCATATAGGTACTTGTATCGTCTATATAGGTACTTTTATTTGAATGATCTCAAATTATGTTGTGCCTCTATGGTTAATAAGTAGTTTCATGTCATTAACTAGGGTGAAACTTATGCTATATGTAAAAGAAAAAGATGCACAAATTAGGGAGTACACTAGTTAAGTGTGGTGCCCCCTCAATCCTATTTTTTCTATTTAAGAGAACTAATCTTTTGGCTTTGTAAGCTAGGCACATCTTATGTGCATACACCTTAGTGTTGCTATGAGTTCAATGCACCACAACAATGATCGTTCAAAGATTTTGAGTGGTAGTTCCCTTAAAATTTGAAATTTCTCATTAGATTAAGTTTTAGTGACACACATTGGCCACCTATGGCCATCAAAACAATTAGCTACCAAACAATCTCCAAGCTAATATATTGCTTAAAACTATACCATAACACACTACCAGAATGCAAGCCTCACTTCTATTAGACTATTTCATTTGCAATTGAGCTCTAAAATAATTTCTTGTGTCACTCAGCATGATCCTTTTCAGAAGATACAAAAATGAATGTCGAGGATCAAGCGGGGCTATAGGACAAGCATCAAAGAACACATGATGTATTAGTCAATGACTGTCAAATAAATCACAACACAAAAAGTTCCCGGTATCAAACTTTACACATAGGGTTACTTTTCGTATGTTCGTGGGTCTAACTTTGACTATGCAATGTAGGATTTATAGAGACACTACAAAGAAGATAAGCATAAGGACATGGAACAAGCAGATTTTAAGAGTATTTGTGAAGAAAAAGATTCAAAGAGTTTCTTTGAAGGACAAGAATTTAAGAGGATTTTAATCCAATTTAAAGTATTTGGATCCTTCTCTTGCCCTCTACGAGGAGGGAAATGAGCTTAAAAATTTAGCTAGGGGTATTAAGAAAGAGGTGAGAAGATATAAGAAATGTGACACTACAACAAACAAAGAGCGCAACTACATCCAGAGCTGCGTAAATTTAAAAGAATCCATTTATGGAAAGAAAACTTATGTGCTGCTATGACCATGCATATAACCCCACATATTTTCGCACATGTAGCAACATATAAAGCCAGCTATAACTGTCGACTTTCTACAAAAAAAAAACACAAGGATAGAATGAGGGAGAGATGTGGGGACATGTGTCTCTACATATCTTTCCCATTTTATCCCCATTAAAAAAGAAACATTATTTGAACACTACTTAATCACTTCAAACACAAAAAATAGTTACAATATAATTTCATAGATTATATTGCAGATTACATAAAGTTGTTCATGTCCAACAACGAATAAAGATGAAGATGACTAAGAAAACCAAATAAATTAATGCATCACCTTTATCTTCATCAAGTTTTTTCTTGCACGCATCTTTCCCATATGCACCACCAACTTCATCATTACTACCACTTTCATAATCGTCTTCTTGCATTAAATAGTGATATAATGCATTAAGCTTAATGCAGTATGCATACACTTATGCATAACACATTATCGCATTAACTTATATATTAATCTCAAGCATTATGAGCTATGTATACATATGCTTATGCGTAGCTCATAATGCATTAATGCGTTCATGCATAATACATAAGCTTAAGCATTATACATAGGCCAAAAAGCTCAAGAAATAATCCTCGACACCCGAGGATTATGTGCACCACCAACTTCATCATTACTACCACTTTCATCATCGTCTTTTTGCATTAAATAGTGATATAATGCATTAAGCTTAATGCAGTATGCATACGGTTATGCATAACGCATTATCGCATTAACTTAAATATTAAGCTCATGCATTATGATCTATGTATACATATGCTTATGCCTAGCTCATAATGCATTAATGTGTTCATGCGCATAATACATAAGCTTAAGCATTATACATAGGCCAAAAAGCTCAAGAAATAATCCTCGACACCCGAGGTGCAAAAAGAAACAACGAGTTTAGTCAAGGGATTACCTCTTATTGTTTTTAGAAGCTTGTACATGATCGAGGGAATTTGGAAAATATTGCCTTGACCTAGCCAAAGAGTGACTTGACCTAGCTAGAAAAAGAAAAATATGATCAAAGGTTTTCTTATAAATATCTATTTATACAACTAGTTAAACCTACAGGAGATCAAGCAAGAGAGAAAGTAAGCATACAAGAGAGCAAGTAATACATTTGAGGTAGGTTTAAAATCCTATCAATTAGTTCACTTTTTTTAAAAGAAAGATTAAGAAAATAAACAAGATAAGGATATGGTACATATCTTAATATGGCTTGCTTGTGATGCTTGTGGAGGGAGAAGATAGCTAGTTACACAAGAGATCTAGTCCCTATGGATCCTTCAACACTACCATCTTGAGGATACGATAAAAGGAACAAACCAAGCTATGAATGAACCATGAGTGACTGACACAACAATGGGTTAAGGTTTAGAAACTTTCTCTAGCCCGTGTTTAGGAAAAAGGATTTTATTGTAAGCTATTAAGATTGTATTATATTCTTGGTAGCTATAGGGTGACTTCTGTTGCAATGTAAGTATTCTATTTTATTTGGATATAGGTGATTATCTTTCCAATGCAAGTATCTTAAATGCCTCTCTTAGTAGAAAAGTTTATATGTAATAAGATAAAAAAGGTGTGTCTTTCCTACATCAATAACAATTAAAATGACAAGCTGCTTGCACTCCACTCTATGAGGGGTGTGTATACTTCATCCTTCATGCGACGTTGGAGTTACTAAACTTGAAAACCATGCATGTTTGGAGCAATGCTACTGTTACAAGCCTCTTTTGGTCAGTGCTCAGCATTATGTGTAGCTAGCATTTAATAATTTTGACATACCATAACTTTTATAAATAATATTTAAAATTCTTTCAAACACTTTGTAGGATCATGAAGAAGATGCTTCCTAAAAACAACAAGCTACTGCCAAGAGCAAGGGCGCATGCTTGGAGAGGATGGACATTACTTGGCATTGATTACGAACGTATATATATATGTGTCAATGATTGTGTGCTATTTCGGGGTGCTCATAAAAATGCAACTCAATGTACCAAAATATGGAGAGTTTTGTTACCAAAGTGATTTGCAAGGTACAATGATTCCTCAGAATGCATTGAGGCATTTTTGTATCATACCACATATTCAACACATGTTCTAGTACAAGTTTTATGCCGAACTTGTGACATGGCATGCACACAATTGTTCCACCAGAGGATGAGGGTCTCGATAGATTCAATGGCATGGAAACACCTAGAAAGGAGTGTTCGGAATTCAAGCACGAGCCTCGTCACTTACGCCGTGCATTGAGTACGAATGGATTCAATCCATTTGGTCTCAAATTGACATCATGGACCACATGGCTACTGGTAGTAGTGAACTACATTTTCCCTCCTTGGAAATTAATAAAGAAGGGACATGTGATGCTAGCTGTTCTCATGCCCGATAAGCACAAGGTTAATAACATGGATATGTACCTTGAACCTTTGAGACACTATGGCGTGGCATCCAAGTGTGCCATAATGTGTTCTGACTACTTACATAACATAGCACGAAGGTGAAGGTAATTTATATGGATAATGCATATGGAGAGTGATCCGGTAATTTTTCTAATTTTAATTATCTTAAATTTGGTTTGAGTTACCTAATACTATATGGCTCTAGATATATTTTATTTTCTCATTGCGCATAATTAGGACTCACAACATCCGGTGACAATGCTTATCTTATTTGTGGTTTGTCGCTTGTTACATCAAGGCCTATGCATCTCAAGAAGGTCGTGTATGAAGACCATCACATTTTTTTTCAAATTGATCATATACAAAATAGCTCCCCCCACATCCTCTAAGAGTAGGGGATTATGAAGTATTGTGGAAAGGATTGTCCCGTACACCACCATCGCGAATGACAAAGTACTCAATCTTCTTTCGTATCCCATATTGGACAAACATAGGAATGACAAGGTAGTCAATCTTCTTTCGGGGGAACAGAAAGGAGAATAGACACATCAATGTTGAAGAAGGTGAATACATTTTGTATTCTCAATAGTGAAGTTATGAAGAGGTGGGTGGTGGCAAGGTATGACGAGGTGAGGAGAGAAGAGAATTTAGGATGTGTTTGAGAGGCTTGTCATTTCCTCTGCAGCTTGCACCACTTCCAAAAGATTGTACTATGTATTGGATTTATGAAGAAATGGAAAAGTCCGTAGAACATGGAGAGACAGTGACAAAAGAAGAGTGGGAGTATGCAAGAGGATGCAAGCCTCATGTAAGTGTGCCTCTACTTTCTGTTTTTTTATTCAAGTAGAATCTCATGATATGGTTATTCAATATCATAAATATATTTCATTTGGTATTGGTGGTAGTATAAGGTATACAATGCCATGTGGTCCAAAGGAAGGCATTTCTTGAGCCAATGTATAGATACAAAAAGAAATACCTAAAATTGTGGGGTTATGGCAAACCTTGAGCAAGAAAGTGAAAAGTGCTTGATTATTGTGGCATGATTTAAAACATCATAAAGGTTGGATTAAGGACATTCGAAATTTTTATATTGGATGTAAAGTGGTTCAAGGATGTGTGTGGAGGCACTCAAGCAATTGTAAAAATGTATCCAAATTGATTTATGGTGATCAATTTGTGCTACCTCACCATTGTGCTACCTCACCATTGTGAATAAGTAAATTCTAACGTAAGATTTTATTTTGTCATGACTCATAATTATTGTGATTCATCGTAAATGCACAATGTCTCCCTTAAATCTCTCACATGGACATGAAATCTTTTCATGTAACCACTCATGCTGACTTCGCACAAGTGCCATGTCATCATCGAAAGAAGAAGGCGTCGGCGGTCTTCTACACATGGTGGGCACCTAGTTGTTAAGCCCTCCCTCTTCTCCCTTCATCACAAGCCCTCCCTTTCCCTTCTTCTCTTCTCCCTTCACAAATTCCTTCTCCTCTTCTCCCTTCATAAGCCCTCCCTCACCTTCACAAGCCTTTCTCCTCTTCTCCCTTCACAAGTCCTCCCTCACCTTCGCAAGAAAACCCCTTCTCACCTTTACAAGCTCTTCTCATAAAAAAACCCTTTTTTCACCTTAACAAGCCTTCTCCCTTCACAATAAAGCCTTCTTCTCCCCTAACAAGAAAATCCTCTTCTCCATTCACAACCAAGAAAGGCCTCCCTCCACAAGCATCAGAAGTAAGCCGCCATATTAAGATATGTACCATATCCTTATCTTCTTTGTTTTCTTTAATCTCTTTTTTTTTGAAGTAAATTGATTGTTGCTAGGGTTTGAGACTTACCTCAAATGTATTACTTTCTCTTTTGTATGCTTGCTTTCTCTCTTGCTTGCTCTCTTGTATGCTTAACTAGTTGTATTAATAGTTATTTATAAGAAAAACTTTACTCATCTTTTTCTTTTTGTGGCTAGGTCAAGGTATTCTTTGGATAGGTTAAGGCAATCTTCTCTAAACTCCCTTAACCATGTACAAGCTTCTAAAAATAATAAGAGGTAAACCCTTGACTGAATTCTTTGTTTTTCATGCACCTTCGGATGTCGAGGATTATTTCTTGAGTTTTTTAGCCTATGTATAATGCTTAAGCTTATGTACTATGCATTAATGCATTATGCATTATGAGCTACACATAAACATATGCATACATAGCTCATAATGCATAAGCTTAATATGTAAGTTAATGCAATAATGCTTTATACATAATGCATTAAGCTTAATGAATTGTATCACTATTTAATGCACAAAGACGATGATGAAAGTGGTAGTGATAATGAAGGTGGTGGTGCACGTGTGGCAGAGATGTGGGAAAGGAAAAACTTAATAAAGATGAAGATGAAGGTGATGCATTAATTCACTTAGTTTTCTTAGTCATATTCATTTTTTGACATGAAAAACTTTATGTGTTTTTCAATATAATCCATGACATAATATTGTAATTATTTTCTTATGTTTTAAGTGATTAAGTAGTGTCCAAATAATGTGATTAAAAAACAAACGAGAATAGAATGGGGGAGAGATGTGGGGACAGATATCTATCCCCCATTCTATCGTTTTTTTTTGGCAGAAAACCAAATGCATACATACAAAATCAAAAAGATTAAGCTCTATGCATATAGAGCTTAATGCATGTAAAGATCTCTATGCATAGATACAAAAGCTTATGCAAGCTATGCCGCTATGCAAGCCTTATGCAAACTACGCCGCTATGCAAGCCTTATGCATGCTATGCTAAAGCTTATGCATAAAGCATGCATGGGGCCTTATGCATAAAGCTTTAAGCATAATGCTTTATGCATGAGGCCTTATGCATAATAAAGATTTAAGCATAATGCTTTATGCATGAGGCCTTATGCATAATGCATAAAGCACTATGCAATATAGTCTTAAGCATAAAACTATGCATGAGGCCTTATGCATAACACATGCATAAAGCTTATGCGCAAACCTACAAAACAAATCCCCAGCACCCAAGGGTGGTGCAATAATAATAAAGAGAGAAAAGATAGAAAAGCACTTACCTCTTTTTCGTCATGTTGAAAGAGAGGATTAGAGGACCTACAAATTAAAACCAACAAAAGGGTGAGGAAAAGATTAGTAATGCATAAGCTTATGCAAGCTATGCCGCTATGCAAGCCTTATGCAAACTATGCCGCTCTGCAAGCTATGCTATAGCTTATACATAAAGCATGCATGAGGCCTTATGCATAAAGTATTATGCATAAGGCTTATGCCTCATACATAAAGCATGCATGAGGCCCTATGCATAAAGCTATGCACATGAGGCCTTATGCATAAAGCACTATGCAAGCCATGCTAGCCTAAACTAAACCGTACCCTGACACTATGCATTAAGCATGCATGCATAGAGCTTAATGCATAGAGCTTAATCTATGCGTAGATCTCTATGCATTATGAATGCATGCATAGCACTTAAATCTATGCATTAAGCTCTACCAATAAAGCTTAATGCATATATTAAGCTCTATGATTAGAGCTCTATTCATAGATAAAGCTCTATGCATAGAGGACCTACAAAACAAAACCCCTCTTTTTTGGTAGATAAAAACAGAGGAAAGAGAGAATAAAAAGATAGGAAAGATAGGAAAGCACTTACCTCTTTTTGGTGATGTTGAAAGAGAAGATTAGAAGAACTACAAAACCAACAAAAGGGTGAGGAAAGGATTAGTAATGCATACATACAAAAGCCCCAGTAACGTAATGCATACATATAAAATCGCAAAGATTAAGCTCTATGCATGCATGGAGCTTAATCTATGCATAGATCGCTATGCATTATGAATGCATGCATAGAGCTTAATCTATGCATTAAGCTATACGAATAGAGCTTAATGCATAGATTAAGCTCTATGATTAGAGCTCTATTCATAGATTAAGCTCTATGATTAGAGCTCTATTCATAGATTAAGCTCTATGCATAGAGGACGAGGACCTACAAAATAAAACCCCTCTTTTTGGTAGATAAAAATAGAGGAAAGAGAGGATAAAAAGATAGGAAAGAGAGGAAAGATAGGAAAGCACTTACCTCTTTTTGGTGATGTTGAAAGAGAAAATTAGAAGACCTACAAAACCAACAAAAGGGTGAGGAAAGGATTAGTAATGCATACATACAAAAGCCCTAAGAACCTAATGCATACATACAAAATCGAAAAGAGAGGAAAGAGAGAAAAGCATTTACCTCTGTTGTTTTGGTGAAGTTAAAAGACAGGATTATAAGACCTACAAAACAAAACAAAAAGTTGAGAAAAGAATTAGTAATACAAAACCCTAAAAGTGAGAATAGCATAGATACAAAAGGAGGTTTAAGCCTTATGCATAAGGAGGTTAAGGTATAAGCCTCTTATGCATAAAAGGCCTCTTATTCATAAGCCTCTTAGGCTTATGCATAAGAAAGAGAAAGAGAGAGAGATAGAGAAGAGAATACCATTCAAAAATTTTAAACATAAGAAGCTTGTACATCAGAGAGAGAAAGAGAGAGTGAAGAGAATACCAATCAAAAATCCTAATTCTAAACATACCATTCAAAATCCATGAAAATAGGAAGAGGTGGGAGAGAGACAAGTGGGATAGAGATTACCTTATGAGGAATCGTGCTTGGGAGGAGAATTGTGAGGAGATTTGAGAGGAGATGACAAAGGGTGAGGTGCAGCCATTATGAGGAAGAGGTACATTACAGGGAGCAGAGGGGAGGGAAGCGAAAATAGTTGCAGCATCCACGCGGGCGGGATTATTCAGAAAAATTTTTAATAGAGCGCGTCTATAAATGCATCTATAAGCACGTCTATATCAGTATAGATACGCTTAGACTATGTAAACCCCGCCAAATTGCAAATTCACCCATGGCCCCTCTCTCACTTCCATCTCTCTCTAGTTTGCACATCTATGTTCTCATTCTCTTGTAGTACATGACACATACAAAAAGTTAACCCTGTGTGTAAAGTTTGATTTTGGGAAACTTTTTTTGTTGTGATTTATTTTACATTCATTAAGTAATACACCATGCGTTCTTTGATGCTGGTCCTATAGCCTCGCTCTCTTGATCCTTGACCATTCATTTTTGTATCCTCTACAAGCATCATGCGGAGTGACACACCAAAATATTTTAGAGATCAATTGGCAAGTGTAAAAGTCTAATAGAAGTGAGGCGCTTACATTATGGTAGTGTGTTATGGTAGATTTTTAGGCAATAAATTAGCTTGGAGATTGTTTGGTAGCTAATTGTTGTCCATAGGTGGCCAATGTGTGTCACTAAAACTTAATCCGATAAAAAATTTTAAATTTTAAGGGAACTATGATTCAAAATCTTTCAACCATCATTTTTGTGGTGCATTGAACTTATAGAGCAACACTAAGGTGTATGCACATAAGATGTGCATAGCTCACAAAGCCAAAAGATTCGTTTTCTTTAATCCAAAATAGGACTGACGGGACACCACACTTAATTAGTGGTCCCTAATTTGTGCATCTTTTTCTTTTCCATATAGCATAAGTTTCACCCTAGTTAATGACATGAATGTACTTATTAACCATAGAGGCACAACATAATTTGAGATCATTTAATAAAAGTACCTATATAGATGATACAAGTACCCATATGCATGAACAAGTACCTCTATATATGATACAAGTACCTATATACATGGTATATCAATTTACCCTTCTTATGTTATGCCTTATATATACATGAATTAATATGGGTGCCCAAGTTTCCATGGCATTAATTAATTACTTGAGAGAACAGAACCTTAGAAAAAAATAGAGTGAATATGGGGGCGAAAACCTTATAAATTAGAGTGAATATGGGTTTGACAAGTGGTAGTGAGAGATAATTTTATCGAATGAATGTCGTGCAAAACATGTACAAGAGAGGGTGAAGAAAGAGAGACATGAATTTCAAAGAGGGGAGATGAGTGTGCAGGGAGAGATGGTGTGTGAGCTTGAGAGAGAGAGAAAGGAGCACGTAGAAAGAGCTCTCGTGCGTAAGCCTGAAAGAGAGGGATAGAGCAAACGACCGAAGAGATGCTAGGAGAAAGCATGTGAAAAGAGAGATGTTGTGGGAGAGCTTGAGACAGGGGTAGTTTAGAGCAAAGAAGGCAAGTGAGCTAGACATGCATGCTTGAGAGAGAGGGGGAGAGTGGCAGCCGGGGACGTGCCTTAGAGAAAGGGGAGAGAGAGAGTGAAGAGAGTGAGAAGCGAGGGTCGAAACCTTCGCTTCTCATAGTCATGAATTAACTAGGACTGATAGGGCATGATTAATTAATTAATTTGCATATTGCGTTAGTATGTAAGGTTAATATACATGATACAATTACCTACATACATGGTATCACTTAACCGTTCTTATGTGATGCCTTGTAAGTCACACAGGATGTGACATCTCATGTAATGTTAGAATAAGGATCTTTCATCAACAATAGTTCTGGTGGATCTTATTTCATTACATTATCAGGTTTTAACTCCTAAGCAGAGAAAATGAAAAGCAATTACTTTTATTCCTATTTTTTAGTTAGAAACACTCGTAGATATGGTACTCATGTGAGTTATACAAGGCCATCTAGTTTGCATGAGAAATCAACCTAAGATACCATTAACATGGCTAAACAAAAATCATATAACTAGAGTACATCTTGTTTGATAAAAGTGACAAGAGACTGAATCTATATTACATATTAAACATCAAATGTTATAGAATAAAAGCATAAATAACTTAAGTGAGACAGAATTAATTGTTGAGATAGAATCTATCCAATGGTTCATATTAGAAGAGCGGAATCTTTCTTAAATTTAGGGCACAATCACAAACCACATGTTCATGTCGATGTTTTAATCTTTGAAATATTTGTACAAAGAGCCATTAAATTATCAAGGTGTAAAACCTAATCAATACTATTAAAGGTTCCTTTATTCATCCTAGCTATTGCACTTGGACTAATGTCCTGCATACCCTCTGATTACTATTGGAATACATTTTCTAATGTGTACTAAGTTAGATACATTCCAAAGCTACTCTCTCTCTCTCTCTCTCTCTCTCTCTCTACTCTTTGCTAGACCATGGATTGGACCAAAGACCCACATGATATTTATGATATGCACTATGTCTTATGGGTCACTTTGGGTCCCTTAAAGCATCAAAGATAGCTTCATTAAAGAGAGGAAAGGTTGTGAATGGAATTTCTTTTTCTCTCTTTGGAGGAAAACCAATAATTCGAACTCTCACAAGTGCATGAAATAGAGCTTTAGTAACGGAAGCAAAAACGATTCAACAAGGTTTGCGATTGCAAATGAAAAATCCTTAACCCAAAACTATATTTGCACGGATTAAGTATTTTCAATCGTGTGTAAAACCGGTTTCTCCTTGGACGCGACGTCGTCCACTTTTTGTCGTCGAGGACGCAAGCATAAGCATGAACGGCGTGTCATAAAGGATGGGTTTTCAGTAGTAGTAAATTCAGGAGTTGTATTCTAAAATGCGTGTCGTGGCTCGAAGCACAGAAGAGAGCGATGGCTGTTGCCAAAAGTGACGACGTGCCAGCATCTCGCATTGGCTTGTGTCTGCTCACAGCCCACCATCGCCACCCTTGCTCATTCCATGAAGCAAATAAGATAATGGCCAGCCTAGCTGTCTCCTCTATTTTTTGATCAAGCGTCCCCTTCGCATCGCTCTTATATCGCTTCTAACATGCTCTTTGGCATAGTCTACTCCTCATTGCACCATCAACACATAGCTCTCAGCTACACCTACCTCTCATCAACACAGCTCTCTGAGCTGGGCTGAGCGGTAAACTCCACCATGGTTTCCTTCTCTTTCCTCTCCTCGTTTCTTTCGCGCCTTCACTGTAACAAGCGGCAATCCCGCGTCTACACAGAGACTCTTTCTGCCTCGCAAGCATTCGAGGCAGATCTGGCAGAGGGACTTCAAGAGCTTCATACAGACTCCACGTCACCCTACCTGAGCCTGAGCTGGCTCTCCAGTGCTGTGGGTATGCTGCTCTCCGCACAGGCCTCTGTGCAGGACGTCCTCGTGCCATGCTTACAATCGCCCCTGCCCGCTCGAGACATCAAGATGATTCAGCAGTACATGGACAACAGCGTGAAGCTGCTGGACGTGTGCAGGCTGCTGATGGACGTTGTGGATGGCGTTGACGGCTATGTGAAAGCCGTGCAGCTTGCCCTCGGCTACGTGCCGTGCAAGCAAAGTTTCAGCTCTGAAAGTGGTGCAGTGCTGCGAGCAAAAAAAGCTCTCACCACAGCACAGCACGTGCGAGCAAACCTGGGAGAGTCGTCGACTTTGAGGATCGGCCGTGCACACGAGCGCGGGCGCGCACACCATGAGCTTGCAGCTTGTGGCTCAATGCTTAGAAGAATGGGGGACAAGCTTTTGGTTCCAGATGAGGATGCTGGACAACGGAGCGAGGACGCACCCACCTGCTCCTACTCTAGTTCCTTTTCTGCCTTGCCCGCTGCTCTCTATGGAGGGCAAATGGCTACCGTCTTCGTTTTCAAACTTCTTGCAGCGGCGCTTCCATCTGCAAAACCTACTCAATCTCAATTAGGTGTTCTGCATGTTCTGGGCCGGCCATTGTGGGCAGTTCCTCTTCTTACACTCCAAGACAAAGTCAACAAAGAGCTTCTGGCGAGAGTACAGAAGAGATCTGTGACCGTCCTACCCGACATAGACATCATAGATGCCTTTGTTAAACAAATCAATGAAATGCTGTCACAAATCTTGGAACAACCCAGTACTCATGCACAATATTCGCAAGCAAGGGACGATCTCAGCCGTCTAGCTGACACTACCAGCAAGATGGCGGACGAGCTTCAAACCTTCGTGTCTACGCTCCAACTTCAGATCCAAAGCGTTTCCGGGTCACTTGTGGATACGAGAATGGCCTTGCTCGACTCCCTCACAAGAACGGGATTGCTACACGTGTGCGGCTCTCTTTTACACGTCATGTCCCCAAAGTTTTGGTAGTGCTAGGTCAAACTGTACATAAGCACGTGGAAAGCCTGTACAACAAAAGAAATGTAGAGATTATGAGGAGTTATAAAGAAGCCTCTTTTTTTATATTTGTCTTTCTTCTCACGTATGCATATGTATCATCCTCAAACTTTGCATACACACCAGTGGTTTCGCTCGCATCTATACAAGGCTCGTAGAAGCATGTTGCGTCATGAATTATGTTATATCCATTGTTGTACACTTAAAAAAACGTAATGTAGACTCAATCTCAAGGGCAAACTTAAGGCTGTCTTCCAAACTGAGATTATGTTTTGATTGGAAAGTTTCACCCTAACTTGATAAAAAAGCAAATCATCACAAGAAAGACAATGAAGGCTTGAGCAAATTACCAAGTTGTAAAAAACATAATCAATCATCGCATCAGATACTTCCAACTCATTAGTGGGGACGTGGAATGCAGCAAATGCTACCAACTCAGCTCTCAGAATCTGGAATGCAGCAGATGCTACCACGTGTAATTACACTTTGCATTGTGCTGAATTTCTCCGCTCTAACTGCATTGTATGCCCTTCGCCTCCCCACAACCACGACGACAAGGAATGGCTCACCAAGACTGGGAATGGTCATAGGTGGGCCATTGCCAGGGAATCTGGTCGCCAGCTAGCTTTGGCTCCCAATTCCTCTTGGGAATGGCCACCCCATGGCCATTCCCTATACCATCATGACTTATCCTCTAAGGAATTGTGACCTAGCTCTCATTTCCCTTCTTATAGAGGGAGAAAGGAAGATCCAAGGGCTTCGAATTGCATTCAATTCTTCTCAAAATCTTATTGGTCACAACTACTCTTCAATTCCTCCTCTCCTTCTAAGCACTTTAAAATCTAGATTTTCAGACAACTACTCATAAATTCCTCTTGTTCTTTGCCCTTATCTTCTACACTCGTCGTGTAAATCCTCCTGGAAGCCAAGCCGGCCGACAGTTGACGACTAGTAGAATATGTTTGGCGATGCACAAGCAAACCCCTTATAAGCTAAATCAAAATTTAGTGCAACTGGCGATTGACGTGCGCGATTCGAATAGTGACGGGCGACTGAAATAGTGGGGAAAAGAGGGAGCAGTCAAACGTGATCGTTTATAAGTAATGTGCCGATGGTACCCTTTTAGCCAGACACAAAGCACGTCCTTTCTCCCTGCTCTCAAAGACAAGCCTCAAGGCCCTTAGCTGTAGTGCCCTACTTTACAAGACGTTAATCCTCGCGCCTACTACTTTATGACAAGAACGGTCTTCGTCTCCCAAAACAAATGCATGAAAATTGAAATTCAATAAATCCATATTTGCTTTGTTAAGGATGTGAAGAGCTCAAGCTCACCACTTCGAGGCACTTTTTGCGGTAGCAATGAGTATCACGCTCACCACTTCCAAGCACCTTAACGACTTCATTAATTATAGACTGTTGTACACTTTTTGCCCTAGCATCATGTGCTTACTTGCTTCTCCAAGAGGACACGCACTCTAGAATCAATTGTATCCAAGCAAGCAATGGTTCAACGTATGCCAATCTCACATGCACACGCATTTTGTGCTGTTTCACATGAAATATTATCAAGCTCCCCGTGGATGTTTTCTCTTGTCGATACCATTAATTACACTCAATACACTCTATTTGAAAAACAATAAACGTACATGTGCATGGTCATGGTTTTAGAATATTCTCCAATAAATGTACATGTACATGTGCATGAGCATGGTTTTTAAATATTATACAATATACATGTTTTAATGCAAGTAGCGATATTGTGCTTTAATTTTGTTTTTTCTTTCATTCTCATGCACATGTGCATGAGCATGGTTTTTAGATATTATACAATATACATGTTTTAATGCAAGTAGCGATATTGTGCTTTAATTTTGTCTTTTCTTTCATTCTCATGCACATGTACATGTACATGTGCATGAGCATGGTTTTTAAATATTATACAATATACATGTTTTAATGCAAGTAGCGATATTGTGCTTTAATTTTGTCTTATACTATATATATATGTTGTAAATGAAGTAAACATTCATCATTTGAACTACTGAGAGAAAATGATTGTTTGGATAATACTCACCCACGAAAATAAAAGATCACTCAGTGTTGTAGAAGGAACACATATCTAGCTTGAAGGAAATGAGCACTCTTAACAAAAAAGTCTTCCAAATTATCTAGGCTAACGATATACAAAAAATCTTTGAGTGAATGGCCTTCCTTGACTTTCTGGTAGGGAAAAAATTGTTGAAATGTAGAGATAAAGAGACGAGACAAGAGACACATCATGTATGCTCCCAAAGACTGATTCATATTAAGGACAAGATACATATATATATGTGAGACCAAGTTAGGTAGAGTGAGCCATGTATAGAGCTCCAACACTCCCACTCAAACAAGGGTCTCTAGCTATCGATGAAAAAACCCTTGGGGAGTACAAGGGAAAAACCCAAGCCCCTATACAAATGTGAAAATATGAACCAGAAATAATGATGTGAAAGTGCATTTGCATCTATGTACAAATATACAAAAGGACCAAGAGGTCATAGTGTGCAATTGTGAAATGTGCAAAGTGCGTGGTGTCTAGAAGATTACAACGATATATGTACAAAGCTACCATAAGAGTAAAGAGCCTAATCTAGAAAGAGTGAGCCCGAGGCAACTCCAAGGTCTGAGCGCAAGAGAATGAAGCGTGACTCATTAAGACCTTTGGTAAGAATATCTACAATCATCTGGTCACTTGGACAATGTTCAATCATGATAGTGCCTTTACGTACTTCGTATCAAACATAATGGTAATGCACAACAATATGTTTTGACTTGTTATGTTGGACATAGTCATTTGCAAGACTAATAGCACTCTGATTATCACACCGCAAGGGTGTACTAGAAAGACGAGAATGACCAATATCTGTCAACACTTGTCGAAGCCAAATGAGTTCACGAGCTACAAGTGATGCCGCAACATATTCAGATTCGGTTGTAGAAACTACAACACAACGTTGTTTCTTGCTGGTCCAAGAAATAAGACAACCATTAATGAAGAAACAATTGCCACTAGTAGATCGCATAGATAAATGTGAGCTGGCCCAATCTGCATCTGTGTAACCCAAAAGAGAAAGAGATGGAATGGAGTCGGATGTGAATTGTCGTTGATAAACCAAACCATAATCTGCAGTGCCTTTCAGGTATTTCAACACGCGCTTTGCTGAACACCAATGCTTAAGAGAAGGACATGCAAGATGTTGCCCGAGATAGTTAGCAATAAACAAAATGTCAGGACACTTGAAGACATCCAACCAAATTAGCATATAGTTGATTTGTAACAAGCTGGCCACCACCATCAGAAGTGTTTTTCATGGAACTCGCAAGACAAGGAGTAGTTGCTGAATGTGCACATTCCAAACCAAACTTCTTAATAGTATCTTCAATAAACTTTGACTGTCGAAGTAATAAAATACCTTTGCTGCGATCCCTTTGAATCTGAATGCCAAGACACGAGTGAAGCTCTCCAAGATCCACCATATCAAATGCCGAAGATAACAACTGCTTAATTTGGTGTAGAAATCCCAAATCATTGGAAACAAGAATTGTATCATCCACATAAAGGGCAAGGATTACAAAACTACCATTTTGGTGTTTGGTAAATAAGTTGGGATCAGAAGAGCAAGAGAGAAAGCCATGGGAGGTAAGAAAAAGATCAAACTTGATGTACCAGGCCCGTGAAGCTTGTTTAAGACCATATAAAGCCCTATGAAGACGAGCAACAAGATCTTCCTTACCTGCAATAGCAAATCCTTCTGGCTGCTCCATGTAAATTTCTTCATTCAAATCTCCATTCAAGAAAGCTGTGCGCACGTCCATCTGATGAATTTCTAAGTCAAATTGAACAGCAAATGCCAATAAAACCCGAATACTAGTAATGCGAACAACTGGTGAAAAGGTTTCATGATAATCAACGCCAGCAACTTGAGAATAACCTTTGGTAACTAAACGTGCCTTGAATTCTTTTCCATATAGCATAAGTTTCACCCTAGTTAATGACATGAATGTACTCATTAACCATAGAGGCACAACATAATTTGAGATCATTTAAATAAAAGTACCTATATAGATTATACAAGTACCTATATGCATGAACAAGTACCTCTATACATGATACAAGTACCTATATGCATGAACAAGTACCTCTATACATGATACAAGTACCTATATACATGGTATATCAATTTACCCTTCTTATGTTATGCCTTATATATAAATGAATTAATATGGGTGCCCAAGTTTCCATGGAATTAGTTAATTACTTGAGAGAACAGAAGCTTAGAAAAAAACTAGAGTGAATATGGGGGCCAAAACCTTATAAATTAGAGTGAATATGGGTTTGACAAGTGGCAGTGAGAGATAAATTTCTCAAATGAATGTCGTGCAAAACATGTACAAGAGAGGGTGAAGAAAGAGAGACATGAATTTCAAAGAGGGGAGATGAGTGTGGAGGGAGAGATGGTGTGTGAGCTTGAGAGAGAGAGAAAGGAGCACGTAGGGAGAGCTCGCGCACGTAAGCCTAAGAGAGAGGGATAGAGCACGTGACCGGAGAGATGCTAGGAGAAAGCATGTGAAAAGAGAGATGTTGTGGGAGAGCTTGAGACAGGGGTAGTTTAGAGCAAAGAAGGTAAGTGAGCTAGACATGCATGCTTGAGAGAGAGGAGGAGAGTGGCAGCTGGAGACGTGCCTTAGAGAGAGGGGAGAGATGGCATGTTGAGAGAGTGAAGAGAGTGAGAAGTGAGGGTCGAAACCTTTGCTTCTCATAGTCATTAATTAACCAGGACTAATAGGGCATGATTAATTAATTAATTTGCATATTGCGTTAGTATGTAAGGTTAATATACATGATGATACAAGTACCTACATACATGGTATCAATTAACCCTTCCTATGTAATGCCTTGTAAGTCACATAGGATGTGACATCTCATGTAATGTTAGAATAAGGATCTTTCATCAACAATAGTGGATTTTATTTCATTACATTATCAGGTTTTAACTCCTAAGTAGAGAAAATGAAAAACAATTACTTTTATTCCTATTTTTTAGTAAGAAACACTCGTAGATATGGTACTCATGTGAGCTATACAAGGCCATCTAGTTTGCATGAGAAATCAACCTAAGATACCATAAACATGGCTAAAAAAAAATCATATAACTAGAGTACATCTTGTATGATATGGTACTCATGTGAGTTATACAAGGCCATCTAGTTTGCATGAGAAAAATCGACCTAAGATACCATAAACATGGCTAAATAAAAATCATATAACTAGAGTACATCTTGTATGATAAAAGTGACAAGAGACTGAATCTATATTACATATTAAACATCAAATGTTGTAGAATAAAAGCATGAATAACTTAAGTGAGACATAATTAATTGTTGAGATAGAATCTATCCAATGGTTCATATTAGAAGAGCGGAATCTTTCTTAAATTTAGGGCACAATCACAAACCACATGTTCATGTCGATGTTTTAATCTTTGAAATATTTGTACAAAGAGCCATTAAATTATCAAGGTGTAAAACCTAATCAATACTATTGATGGTTACTTTATTCATCCTAGCTATTGCACTTGGACTAATGTCCTGCATACCCTCTGATTACTATTGGAATACATTTTCTAATGTGTACTAAGTTAGATACGTTCCAAAGCTACTCTCTCTCTCTCTCTCTCTCTCTCTCTCTCTCTCTCTCTCTCTCTCTCTCTCTCTCTCTCTCTCGTATACTAATTTGATACAATTAGGGCTCCTAGATAGTGAAACAAATATAGAGACATAGAGATACAGATTTGACTCGAATGCAACTCAAGCTAAAGAATGTAGAACTAGCCAATTTTAGAGTATCTCAATTACCAGAGGAGTCGACAGTCTACCATGAAGGAAGAGTTTTCGTTGTGGACTTTTGGAATCCTCAATCAAATGCTAAACCTTTAACCCTAAACTCAAAAACCACATCCAATGTTTGTGTTCCTGATTTCTAGCTGCATGGAAGATTTATTAGTTGATTAGTAGGATGTTCTGTTGTTTTGTACTCTTTGCTAGACCGTGGATTGGACCAAAGACCCACATGATATTTATGATATGCACTATGTCTTATGGGTCACTTTGGATCCCTTTAAGCATCAAAGATCGCTTCATTAAAGAGAGGAAAGGTTGTGATTGTTATTTCTTTTTCTCTCTTTGGAGGAAAGCCAATAATTCGAACTCTCACAAGTGCATGAAATAGAGCTTTAGTAACGGAAGCAAAAACGATTCAACAAGGTTTGCGATTGCAAATGAAAAATCCTTAAGCCAAAACTATATTTGCACGGATTAAGTATTTTCAATCGTGTGTAAAACCGGTTTCTCCTTGGACGCGACGTCGTCCACTTTTTGTCGTCGAGGACGCAAGCATAAGCATGAACGGCGTGTCATAAAGGATGGGTTTTCAGTAGTAGTAAATTCAGGAGTTGTATTCTAAAATGCGTGTCGTGGCTCGAAGCACAGAAGAGAGCGATGGCTGTTGCCAAAAGTGACGACGTGCCAGCATCTCGCATTGGCTTGTGTCTGCTCACAGCCCACCATCGCCACCCTTGCTCATTGCATGAAGCAAATAAGATAATGGCCAGCCTAGCTGTCTCCTCTATTTTTTGATCAAGCGTCCCCTTCGCATCGCTCTTATATCGCTTCTAACATGCTCTTTGGCATAGTCTACTCCTCATTGCACCATCAACACATAGCTCTCAGCTACACCTACCTCTCATCAACACAGCTCTCTGAGCTGGGCTGAGCGGTAAACTCCACCATGGTTTCCTTCTCTTTCCTCTCCTCGTTTCTTTCGCGCCTTCACTGTAACAAGCGGCAATCCCGCGTCTACACAGAGACTCTTTCTGCCTCGCAAGCATTCGAGGCAGATCTGGCAGAGGGACTTCAAGAGCTTCATACAGACTCCACGTCACCCTACCTGAGCCTGAGCTGGCTCTCCAGTGCTGTGGGTATGCTGCTCTCCGCACAGGCCTCTGTGCAGGACGTCCTCGTGCCATGCTTACAATCGCCCCTGCCCGCTCGAGACATCAAGATGATTCAGCAGTACATGGACAACAGCGTGAAGCTGCTGGACGTGTGCAGGCTGCTGATGGACGTTGTGGGTGGCGTTGACGGCTATGTGAAAGCCGTGCAGCTTGCCCTCGGCTACGTGCCGTGCAAGCAAGGTTTCAGCTCTGAAAGTGGTGCAGTGCTGCGAGCAAAAAAAGCTCTCACCACAGCACAGCACGTGCGAGCAAACCTGGGAGAGTCGTCGACTTTGAGGATCGGCCGTGCACACGAGCGCGGGCGCGCACACCATGAGCTTGCAGCTTGTGGCTCAATGCTTAGAAGAATGGGGGACAAGCTTTTGGTTCCAGATGAGCATGCTGGACAACGGCGCGAGGACGCACCCACCTGCTCCTACTCTAGTTCCTTTTCTGCCTTGCCCGCTGCTCTCTATGGAGGGCAAATGGCTACCGTCTTCGTTTTCAAACTTCTTGCAGCGGCGCTTCCATCTGCAAAACCTACTCAATCTCAATTAGGTGTTCTGCATGTTCTGGGCCGGCCATTGTGGGCAGTTCCTCTTCTTACACTCCAAGACAAAGTCAACAAAGAGCTTCTGGCGAGAGTACAGAAGAGATCTGTGACCGTCCTACCCGACCTAGACATCATAGATGCCTTTGTTAAACAAATCAATGAAATGCTGTCACAAATCTTGGAGCAACCCAGTACTCATGCACAATATTCGCAAGCAAGGGACGATCTCAGCCGTCTAGCTGACACTACCAGCAAGATGGCGGACGAGCTTCAAACCTTCGTGTCTACGCTCCAACTTCAGATCCAAAGCGTTTCCAGGTCACTTGTGGATACGAGAATGGCCTTGCTCGACTCCCTCACAAGAACGGGATTGCTACACGTGTGAGGCTCTCTTTTACACGTCATGTCCCCAAAGTTTTGGTAGTGCTAGGTCAAACTGTACATAAGCACGTGGAAAGCCTGTACAACAAAAGAAATGTAGAGATTATGAGGAGTTATAAAGAAGCCTCTTTTTTTATATTTGTCTTTCTTCTCACGTATTCATATGTATCATCCTCAAACTTTGCATACACAGCAGTGGTTTCGCTCGCATCTATACAAGGCTCGTAGAAGCATGTTGCGTCATGAATTATGTTATATCCATTGTTGTACACTTAAAAAAACGTAATGTAGACTCAATCTCAAGGGCAAACTTAAGGCTGTCTTTCAAACTGAGATTATGTTTTAATTGGAAAGTTTCACCCTAACTTGATAAAAAAGCAAATCATCACAAGAAAGACAATGAAGGCTTGAAAGTTTGAGCTCTAGCTATAAGCTTGCTAAGGACGCCTCATTTTTTGTCACGAGAAAAGCATTGTGACAACACCTTTGTCCTAATATCCAAACATACGTACTTGCTATACTGACATCATCTCATTCAAAATACTTAGAGTCTTATGATTGCGATTTTCCTTTATATGTACATATTATACATGGCAAAGAAGATAGCTTTCCACGATGGAAATGTTGACACATGGACACCTAAAGGGTCAAATCACATTATAATATTTGAATTTGTAGTAAAGTTTGAACTGATTTCAATATCCAACGGAGCGATTGTGTGTGCCCGAAATTTTACAACTTTTCAATGTCAATTTCTAGACTACACTAGCTAACTAAAAATTACCTTTAACTTAACATAGATGAACACTTGAATACACAATTTTGGCTTGAATGTCACTATGTATTGCGTAGAAAGCCTAAAGATTGGGAGTACAAAATATGGACATCTAGTTTGCATATACACATGAAGGGAGTTGTCAAATAGAGGATACAAGAGATCCGAGCAATATAGTAATCTCACCAGGCTAACAATGTAAATAGAAAAACATATTACAATCACCCTTTTCTTTTTTTTAAAGGGAGTTAATTTTTTATTAGAATTACTACGACTGGTTACAATCATGCAAGGCAAAAGCCACCCATCTTACTGGGACATACATATTAAGATTACATCATAGTTCGAAAACATGGCCGTCAGAACAAAGGACAAATGGGTTTATCATATTATAGGTTTATGGTACTTGGCTAGGAAGTGTTGTGGATGAGTTGGAGTAAGACATAATGGCAAAGAAATTTCTCGTTGGAATAGAGTTAATATTGCTGGTGTCAAATACTATCAAGTTGGCTATCTGCATCTCTTATGTCCTCTCACATCATGGTCGTGGATCAGCAGAGGGTGAATCTCAGCCGCCGTCAAATTACCAAGTTATAAAAAACATAATCAATCACAGTAGTTCATCAGCTACTTCCAACTCATTAGTGGGAACGTGGAATGCAGCAAATGCTACCAACTCAGCTCTCAGAATCTGGAATGCGGCAGATGCTACCACGTGTAATTA
This sequence comes from Cibotium barometz, assembly GCF_041138505.1. Classification (NCBI taxonomy): domain Eukaryota; kingdom Viridiplantae; phylum Streptophyta; class Polypodiopsida; order Cyatheales; family Cibotiaceae; genus Cibotium; species Cibotium barometz. The sequence continues at coordinate 14,647,211 of NC_141099.1, forward strand.
CAGTTTGTATTGTGCTAAATTTCTCAGCTCTAACTGCATTGTATGCCCTTCGCCTCCCCAGAACCACGACGACAAGGAATGGCTCACCAAGACTGGGAATGGTCATAAGTGGGCCATTGCCGAGGAATCTGGTCTCACTGGCTCCCAATTCCTCTTGGGAATGGCCACCCCATGGCCATTCCCTATACCATCATGACTTATCCTCTAAGGAATTGTGACCTAGCTCTCATTTCCCTTCTCATAGAGGGAGAAAGGAAGATCCAAGCGCTTCGAATTGCATTCAATTCTTCTCAAAATCTTATTGGTCACAACTACTCTTCAATTCCTCCTCTCCTTCTAAGCACTTTAAAATCTAGATTTTCAGACAACTACTCATAAATTCCTCTTGTTCTTTGCCCTTATCTTCTACACTCGTCGTGTAAATCCTCCTGGAAGCCAAGCCGGCCGACAGTTGACGACTAGTAGAATATGTTTGGCGACGCACAAGCAAACCCCTTATAAGCTAAATCAAAATTTAGTGCAACTGGCGATTGACGTGCGCGATTCGAATAGTGACGGGCGACTGAAATAGTGGGGAAAAGAGGGAGCAGTCAAACGTGATCGTTTATAAGTAATGTGCCGATGGTACCCTTTTAGCCAGACACAAAGCACGTCCTTTCTCCCTGCTCTCAAAGACAAGCCTCAAGGCCCTTAGCTGTAGTGCCCTACTTTACAAGACGTTAATCCTCGCGCCTACCTACTTTATGACAAGAATGGTCTTCGTCTCCCAAAACAAATGCATGAAAATTGAAATTCAATAAATCCATATTTGCTTTGTTAAGGATGTGAAGAGCTCAAGCTCACCACTTCGAGGCACTTTTTGCGGTAGCAATGAGTATCACGCTCACCACTTCCAAGCACCTTAACGACTTCATTAATTATAGACTGTTGTACACTTTTTGCCCTAGCATCATGTGCTTACTTGCTTCTCCAAGAGGACACGCACTCTAGAATCAATTGTATCCAAGCAAGCAATGGTTCAACGTATGCCAATCTCACATGCACACGCATTTTGTGCTGTTTCACATTAAATATTATCAAGCTCCCCGTGGATATTTTCTCTTGTCGATACCATTAATTACACTCAAAGCACTCTATTTGAAAAACAATAAACGTACATGTGCATGGTCATGGTTTTAGAATATTCTCCAATAAATGTACATGTACATGTGCATGAGCATGGTTTTTAAATATTATACAATATACATGTTTTAATGCAAGTAGCGATATTGTGCTTTAATTTTGTTTTTTCTTTCATTCTCATGCACATGTGCATGAGCATGGTTTTTAAATATTATACAATATACATGTTTTAATGCAAGTAGCAATATTGTGCTTTAATTTTGTCTTTTCTTTCATTCTCATGCACATGTACATGTACATGTGCATGAGCATGGTTTTTAAATATTATACAATATACATGTTTTAATGCAAGTAGCGATATTGTGCTTTAATTTTGTCTTATACTATATATATATGTTATAAATGAAGTAAACATTCATCATTTGCACTACTGAGAGAAAATGATTGTTTGGATAATACTTACCCATGAAAATAAAAGATCACTCAGTGTTGTAGAAGGAACACATATCTAGCTTGAAGGAAATGAGCACTCTTAACAAACAAGTCTTCCAAATTATCTAGGCTAACGATATACAAAAAATCTTTGAGTGAATGGCCTTCCTTGACTTTCTGGTAGGGAAAAAATTGTTGAAATGTAGAGATAAAGAGACTTTCATGTACGCTCCCAAAGACTGATTCATATTAAGGACAAGATACATATATATATGTGAGACCAAGTTAGGTAGAGTGAGCCATGTATAGAGCTCCAACACCCCCACTCAAACAAGGGTCTCTAGCTATGGATGAAAAAACCCTTGGGGAGTACAAGGGAAAAACCCAATCCCCTATACAAATGTGAAAATATGAACCAGAAGTAATGATGTGAAAGTGCATTGTGCATCTATGTACAAATATACAAAAGGACCAAGAGGTCATAGTGTACAATTGTGAAATGTGCAAAGTGCGTGGTGTCTAGAAGATTACAACGATATATGTACAAAGCTACCATAAGAGTAAAGAGCCTAATCTAGAAAGAGTGAGCCCGAGGCAACTCCAAGCTCTGAGCGCAAGAGAATGAAGCGTGACTCATTAAGACATTTGGTAAGAATATCTGCAATCATCTGGTCACTTGGACAATGTTCAATCATAATAGTGCCTTTACGTACTTCGTATCGAACATAATGGTAATGCACAGCAATATGTTTTGACTTGTTATGTTGGACATAGTCTTTTGCAAGACTAATAGCACTCTGATTATCACACCACAAGGGTGTACTAGAAAGAGGAGAATGACCAATATCTGTCAACACTTGTCGAAGCCAAATGAGTTCACGAGCTGCAAGTGATGCCGCAACATATTCGATTCGGTTGTAGAAACTACAACACAACGTTGTTTCTTGCTGGTCCAAGAAATAAGACAACCATTAATGAAGAAACAATTGCCACTAGTAGATCGCATAGATAAATGTGAGCTGGCCCAATCTGCATCTGTGTAACCCAAAAGAGAAAGAGATGGAATGGAGTCGGATGTGAATTGTCGTTGATAAACCAAACCATAATCTGCAGTGCCTTTCAGGTATTTCAACACGAGCTTTGCTGAAGACCAATGCTTAAGAGAAGGACATGCAAGATGTTGCTCGAGATAGTTAGCAATAAACAAAATGTCAGGACGAGTGTTCAAACCAACAGCTTGAAGACATCCAACCAAATTAGCATATAGTTGATTTGTAACAAGCTGGCCACCACCATCAGAAGTGTTTTTCATGGAACTCGCAAGACAAGGAGTAGTTGCTGAATGTGCAGATTCCAAACCAAACTTCTTAATAGTATCTTCAATAAACTTTGACTGTCGAAGTAATAAAATACCTTTGCTGCGATCCCTTTGAATCTGAATGCCAAGATACGAGTGAAGCTCTCCAAGATCCACCATATCAAATGTCGAAGATAACAACTGCTTAATTTGGTGTAGAAATCCCAAATCATTGGAAACAACTGCTTAATTTGGTGTAGAAATCCCAAATCATTGGAAACAAGGATTGTATCATCCACATAAAGGGCAAGGATTACAAAACTACCATTTTGGTATTTGGTAAATAAGTTGGGATCAGAAGAGCAAGAGAGAAAGCCATGGGAGGTAAGAAAAAGATCAAACTTGATGTACCAGGCCTGTGAAGCTTGTTTAAGACCATATAAAGCCCTATGAAGACGAGCAACAAGATCTTCCTTACCTGCAATAACAAATCCTTCTGGCTGCTCCATGTAAATTTCTTCATTCAAATCTCCATTCAAGAAAGCTGTGCGCACGTCCATCTGATGAATTTCTAAGTCAAATTGAACAGCAAATGCCAATAAAACCCGAATACTAGTAATGCGAATAACTGGTAAAAAGGTTTCATGATAATCAACGTCAGCAACTTGAGAATAACCTTTGGTAACTAAACATGCCTTGAATTCTTTTCCATATGCATACGTGAGAAGAAAGAGAAATATAAAAAAAGACTTCTTTATAACTCCTCCTCATAATCTTTACATTTCTTTTGTTGTAGAGGGTTTCCACTTGCTTATGAACAGTTTGACCTAGCACTACCAAAACTTTGGGGACATGACGTGTAAAAGAGAGCAAGGCGACTGGGAAACGCTTTCCATCTGAAGTTGGAGCGTAGACACGAAGGTTTGAAGCTCGTCCGCCATCTTGCTGGTAGGACAATCACAGATCTTCTGTGTACTCTTGCCAGAAGCTCTTTGTTGACTTTGTCTTGGAGTGTAAGAAGAGGAACTGCCCATAATGTTTTGCAGATGGAAGCGCCGTTGCAAGAAGTTTGAGGTAGCCATTGCCCTCCATAGACAGCAGAGCGGGCAAGGCAGAGAAGAGGAACTAGAGTAGGAGCAGGTGGGTGCGTCCTGGGGCCATTGTCCAGCATGCTCATCTGTGGCGAAAAGCTTGTCCCCCATTTTTTCAAGCATTGAGCCACAAGCGGCTAGGTGATGGTGTTGGCGCCCGCGCTCATGTGCGCGGCCGATCCTCAAAGTCGACGCCTCGCCCAGATTTGCTAGCACGTGCTCTCCTGTGGTGAGAACTTTTTTAGCTCGCAGCACTGCACCCCTTTGAGATCTGAAACCTTGCTTGCACAGCACGTAGCCGCACAGCTTTGACATAGCCGTCCACGCCACGCATCACCTCCCTCAGCAGCTGCACACGTACAGCAGTTTCACGCTGTCGTCCATGTACTGCTGAATCATCGTTATGTCTCGAGCGGGCAAGGGTGATCGTAAGCATGGCAGGAGGACGTCCTACACACAGGCCTGTGTGCAGAGCAGCATACCCACAGCACTGGAGAGCCAGCTCAGGCTCAGGTAGGATGACGTGGAGTCTGTATGAAGCTCTTGAAGTGTCTCTGCCAGATCTGCCTCGAATGCTTGCGAGGCAGAAAGAGTCTGTGTGTAGACACGGGATTGACGCTTGTTACAGTGAAGGCGGGAAAGAAACGAGGAGAGGAAAGAGCTGGAAACCTTGTTGAATCGTTTTTTTGCACTTCTGAGAGTTTACCGCTCAGAGAGCTGTGTTGATCAGAGGTATCTGCTGAGAGCTATGTGCTGATGAGAAGTATGTAGCTGAGAGCTATGTGCTGATGGTGGAATGCGGAATAGACCATGCCAAAGAGCACATTAGAAGCGATATGAGAGCGATGCGTAGGGGAGGCTTGATCAAAAAAATCAGGGTGGCTAGAAGAGGAGACAGCTAGGTTGGTTTGCTTCAAGCAATGGTGGACTGCCATCGCTCTCTTCTGTGCTTCTGTGCTGAATTTACTACTGAAAACTCATCCTGTATGACACGCCATTGATGCTTATGGTTCCCGCCCGGGCGACAAAAGTGGCCGACGTCGCGTCCAAGGAGAAACTGGTGAGAACCACGGTTTTTTACATGATTTGAAATACTTGATCCGTGCAATACTGGTTTTGATTTTTCCTTTGCAATCACAAACCTTGTTGAATCGTTTTTTTGCACTTCTGCGAGTTCCTTTCCTTCAAAGAGGATAAAAAATTCGAATCACAGCTTTCCTCCCTTTATTAAGCTGTCTTGATGCTGTAAATTACCCATATACCTCTTTACCCTCCGTGCTACTACGGTCGAGAATAGAAAGAAAGAAAATAAGATAATTATATTGACATATACAAATAGGCCAAAATGACCCATAAGACAAAGTACATATCATAAATGCCATGTGGGTCTTTGATCCAATCCATGGTCTAGCGAAGAGTACAAAACAACACAACATCCTACTAATCAGCTAGTAAATCTTCCATGCAACTAGGAATCAAGAACCCAAACATTGGTGTGTTTTAAGTTTAGGGTTTAGGGTATAGAATTTGATTGACAATTCCAAACGTCCACAACAAATGCTCTTCCTTCATGGTAGACTATCCACTCATCTACTTGTTGAGCTACTCTATAATTGACTAGTTCTATATTCTTTTGCTTGAGTCATACCTTTTGAGTCAACTCCTCTCCATTCTGCATATTTATGTCTCTATATTTCTTTGACTATCTAGGAATCTTAGATGTAAGCTCTATTTTATATATTACTCTATGCATGCATACACCTGCATGTTATATGCTCTATGCATGCATAAAGAGAATACATATAGTATGCATGCATAAAGAGAATACATATAGTATACATGCATAAAGTGTATGCATGTTGTATGCAGATATATTATACATGCTCTATGCATGTATTATGCATACTCTATATGCTCTATGCATATAGAGTATACTCTATATGGTCTATGCATGCATAGAGCATAGAGCATGCATGCATAAAGAGTAAAATATAAAGAGTATGCATGCATAAAGAGTAAAATGTAAACAATATGCATGCAAATAGTATGTTAGCTCTATGCATGCGTAAATCATGCTCTATCACTACAAGACGTGGGGTCATTATCCATGTTTTTTTCAACGCTTTAGAACCAAGCTTAAAATCCCCAAAACGTCGAAATACACGTCGAAAAAAATATCAAAATAAAAACATGGAAATAAGCGCCGGTATATGTGTCAAAATAAGGGTCGAAATAATTATGTTTGCAGGAAACTTTTAACGTTTTTTATATTGCAAGATGTGAAATTTACATATCAAGCTCTGATAAGCCAAAATTGCATAAAGTAGTTGCATAAAATTGCATACAAGATCTACAAGCTATATATACTCGATGAGACCAAAATTGCATAAAGTAGTTGTATATACAAGCTATACAAGCTCAACCAAAGATGTGAACTGACCAAAATATGTATGTGTAAGAGGAAAGACATGGGCAAGGCCATGCTATGCGGAGCCCTCACTTAGGGTCAGGCAGCATTGGTCCCTGCGAAAACCATACAAGACGCGCTTTTTGGTATACAAAACAACGATCTAACCTGACATGGCAAAGCAAGTATACAAATCATAAGGTTAAGGCTTGCCACACTTACCATATCTTGCTCCAATGCGCCCCCAATTGAGGTTGGCGCCTTCTCACTCAAGCTTCTCCAAAAGAAAGTACGTGTTATGGTGAGCAACATCCTCCTCTTCTCCCGTTGCCGGCGCGCTGACTAACCACTTGATTCTAAAAGTACCAAAACAATAAGATAAGCGTTGATACTTACAAAGTAGACATAACATCAAATGAAACATACAAGATAAGCGTTGATACTCTATCTTGACAATTAATTGTGTCTCACTGAAGTTATTCATGCTTTTATTCCACAACATTCGATGCTTTATATGTAATATAGATTCAATATCTTGTCACTTTTATCAAACAAGATGCACTCTAGCTATATGACTTATGTTTAGCCATATTTATGGTATCTTAGGTTGATTTCTCATGCAAACTAGAGGGCCTTGTATAACTCACATGAGTACCCTAACTATGAGTGTTTCTTACTAAAAAATAGGAAAATAAGCAATGTTTCTTCATGTTCTCTACGTCTTAGGAGTTAAAACCTAATAATGTAATGAGATAAAATCCACAAGCACTATTGTTGATGAAAGATCCTTATTCTAACATTACATGAGATGTTGCATCCTGCGTGAATTACAAGGCATGACATATGAAGGGTTAATTGATACCATGTATGTAGGTACTTGTATCATGTATATTAATCTTACATATTCTGGCCATATGTGTATTAATTAATTAATCAGGACCTATCGGTCTTGGTTGTTTAATGAATATGAGAAGTGAAGGTTTCGATCATCGCTTATCTCTCTCTTCGCTCTCTCAAGCCGCTATCAGGCTGCTAACTCTCCCGCTCTCTCTCAAGCATGCCTGTCTGGCTCACTTGCCCTCTCTACTCTCAACTACCCATGTCTCAAGCTCGCCCAACATCTCTCATTCCACACACTTTCTTCCAACATCTCTCTGTCCGCGCGCTTTGTCCCTTTCTCTTAGGCTTTCACATGAGCTCTTCCTCCATGCTGCTCTCTGTCTCTCTCTCTCAAGCCCACACACCATCTCTCACTCCATGCTAATCTCCCCTCTCTAAAAATTCCCGTCTCTCTTTCTTCACATTCTCTCCCTCTCTTTTACATGTTTTGCACGGCATTCATTAGAGAAAATTTACTCTCACTGCCAAATATCAAACCCATATTCACTCAAATCTCTAAGGTTATGGCCCCCATATTCACTCTAAGGTTCTCTCTCAAGTAGTTAATTAATGCCATGGAAACTTTGGCACACATATTAAGTCATGTATATATAAGGCATAACATAAGAAGAGTTAATTGATATACCATGTATATAGGTACCATGTATATATGTATAACATGTATCTTAAGTCATGTATAGAGGTATTTGTTCATGCATTTAGGTACTTGTATCATCTATATAGGTACTTTTATTTGAATGATCTCAACTTATGTTGTGCCTCTATGGTTAATAAGTAGTCTCATGTCATTAACTAGGGTGAAACTTATTCTATATCGAAAAGAAAAAGATGCACAAATTAGGGAGTACACTAGTTAAGTGTGGTGTCCCCTCAATCCTATTTTGTATATTAGAGAACCAATCTTTTGGCTTTGTCAGCTAGGCACATCTTATGTGCATACACCTTAGTGTTGCTATGAGTTCAATGCACCACAACAATGATTGTTCAAAGATTTTGAATGGTAGTTCCCTTAAAATTTGAAATTTCTCATTAGATTAAGTTTTAGTGACACACATTGGCCACCTATGGCCAACAAAACAATTAGCTACCAAACAATCTCCAAGCTAATATATTGCCTAAAACTATACCTAACACACTACCAGAATCCAAGCCTCACTTCTATTAGACCATTTCATTTGCAATTGAGCTCTAAAATAATTTCTTGTGTCACTCGGCATAATCCTTTCAAAAGATACAAAAATGAATGGTCAAGGATCAAGCGGGGCTATAGGACGACCATCAAAGAACACACGATGCATTAGTCAATGAATATAAAATTTATCACAACACAAAAAGTTCCCAATATAAACTTTACACATAGGGTTACTTTTCGTATGTGTCATGGGTCTAACTTTGACTCTGCCATGTAGGATTTATAGAGACACTACAAAGAAGATAAGCATAAGGACATGGAACAAGCAGATTTTAAGAGTATTTGTGAAGAAAAAGATTCAAAGAGTTTCTTTGAAGGACAAGAATTTAAGAGGATTTTAATCCAATTTAAAGTGTTTGGATCCTTCTCTTGCCCTCTACTACAAGGAGGGAAATGAGCTTAAAAATTTAGCTAGGGGTATTAAGAAAGAGGTGAGAAGATATAAGAGATGTGACACTACAACAAATGAACATCGCAGCTACATCCAGAGCTACGTAAATTTAAAAGAATCCATTTATGGAAAGAAAACTTACGTGCTGTTATGACCATGCATATAACCCCACATATTTCCGCACCTGTAGCAACATATACAGCCAGCTATAACTGTCGTCTTTCACTACTAGAGGTTTAGGGCATACCGACGTTAGAATACCGACGCAAATGTCGAACGTCAGTATGCCCGTCGTAAACTTGGAGGCGAAAAGTCGGGCGGGCAATTTTTAAAATTTCATATACCGACGAATATACCGACGCTCGTAAGTTTTTTACAGCCGAGAACCTATTGTTCTCTGTTTTGCGCAGCGTCGAACTGCATCCAGAGAAGGTATGCATCCGTCCATCTCCTTCAAGCTTTCGTCTTTTTACATTCAACCCACTCTTGTTGTTGTTGTGTGTTTTTCTCCTCTTCTCCTTCTCCACTTTAACTTATCCTCTTGCTTTTACTAATATGCTCTTGTTTTTGCTTTTTAGGATATAGGGCATTTAGGGTTTTGTGATTTTTTTGGCTCTCTATGCATGTTGAGAGCTCTCTATGCATGTTGAGAGCTCTCTATGTATGCATAGATCTCCTAATGCATGCATAAAGATTTTAGGGTTTTGTATTACTTGTGTATTAGTTCTTATTCTTATGTTTAATTTACTAATTACTTTGTTTAATATTTTGTTTTGCAAATCTTTCACCAATCTTTCACCAATCCTCTCCTTCAGCTTCGCAAAAAAGAGGTAGTCCCTCTTTCGATTTTCCTTGTTTATGCTTTTTTCTACGTATTATTGCACCCTTGGGTGCCAGGTTTAGGGTTAGTTTAGGGTTCTTGCAAGCTTATACATAGGATTATTGCAAGATCTATGCATAAAACCTATCTATAAGCTTGCAATCTCTATGCATAGCCTTCTTGCAAGCTTTATGCATAAGCTCTATGCATAGAGCTTGCGAGTTTATAAAATCTCTATGCATAAGCTCTATGCAAAGGCTTTATGCATAGAGTTTGCAAGCTTATAAAATCTCTATGCATAGTTTCTTGAAAGCTTGCATGGACATTATACATAGAGCTGCATAGCCTTAATCTTTCAAGATCTTTGCATAGCCTTCTTGTTGAAAGCTCTATGCATAGCCTTCTTGTAAGCTTAATGCATAAGCTCTATGTATAGGCTTTAAGGTTGTAAGATTATGAAAGCTCTATACATAGGGCTTGTAAGCTTACGCAAGATCTATACATAGAGTTTATGCATAGAGCTATACGAATCTAGCTGAATGCATGAATTAAGATCTATGCATAAAGCTTAATACATAATGTTTTATGTATAAATCTTATGGATGAGCTTTATGCATAAGGCTTCATGCGTTATGTTTTTATGCATAAAGCTTTTTTTGATGTAGAGTGCCTTGCATGGATGGAGAGCATAAGCTTTTTGAATGTTTATACTCTCTTATACATATAACATATATTTCTTATGCTTTGTTTTTCTATGCATAAGGTATTCTCTTTATTCATAGACTTTATATATGTATAGACATAGTGTGTTACTAATCACTTTTTTTCATGTTATGTTTTGTAGGTCTTAGATTGTTATCCCCTCCTTTAGCTTGACATTATCAAGGTAAGATCTCTTATCCATGTAAGACAAGATCATGTTTATTACACCCTTGGGTGATGGGTTTAAGGGTTAGCATAGTGCATAAGGCTTATAGCATAGAGCTTATGCATAAGTCTTGCAGCCTTATTATGCAAGCTTATACTTAAGGCTTGCAAGCCTTACTATGCATACGATTGCATAAACCTTATTCATAAAGCTTGCATAAGACTTACGTATAGAGCATTACACATAAGCTTATGTATAGATCATTATGCATAGGCTTTATGCATAAGGCTCTATGCGTTCAGCTTTAGGTGTAGGCTTCTATGCATAGAGCTCAATGTGTAGGCTCTATTTGCAGAATCTATGCATAGAGATTTATGCATAAGGCCTTTATAAATAGCTATTTATGAATAGAGCTATCCCCTCTCTCCATCCTTCTTCTAATTACCTTCTTAATTTTGTATGGAGAGAAGATTTGTATGTGTGTTGTGAGAGATATAGAGAGTGAGAGAGCTTGTGTATGTGAATCTATTACTAATGTATGCAATGTGTGTGTAGGTTTGTTTCTTCCACGTGTGTCCTACCTTGCAGATCTGCTTCAAACACGCACTATCCAATCCACATTTGAGAGGTAAGCATATTACCAATTATGTTGTTTTATTAATATTACTTCTCTTTTTGTTCTCAATTTGTAATTTTTAATAGAAATTGAGTATGCAAGTATGTTGTTTTTAATTAGTTCTCAATTTGTAATTTTTAATTGAAATTGAGTATGCAAGGTTGTTGTTTTATGCACATCTATGCTAATATTAGCATAGATGTGAGTGCATACGAAATTAATGTATGTGCTTATTTGTCTTTATACACACATACACACTTTGAAAGAGAGAGAGAGAGAGAGAGAGAGATTTTCTTCCTGGCGCTTACCCAAGGCGTTTCGGTCTCTTTTTTCAACTTGAAATCTAATGTCTAAGACATGCATGTGAATGCTATGTCTATATGTATATACTCTAATGTAATTGCCTAAAGGTTATTTTTAAAATCTCCCTCAACGGCTGGGGAAAAGAAGCCTGTTTGACACTTTAAATGTTATTTTAAAAATCTCCCTCCCACGGCTGGGGAAAAGAAGCCCCGTTTTATGGTTTACATAATGCTTTGTGTAATGCATAATGATTTGCATTTAATGAGCTACATATACATGTCCGTGTGTTGGCAGCATGCATTTGTTGAAGCATGGCTTCAGTTAGTGGTTCATTGTATTTCTTGAGACGACTTCCATTAGTGAAGTTAGGCATTTGCTCACCTTCTAGTGTCTCTAAACGCACTGCACCACTAGGAGTAAGCTCATTAATCACAAACGGTCCTAGGCCACGTTTCTTGATTTTTTGCTTATGTTGCTTAAGTGTGTACAAGAGCACAAGGTCTCCCTTTTTGAATCGGCAAGTTGTTACATTTCGATCATACCATTGCTTTTGCCTCCTCTTCTCGGCATACATCCCCATTACCACCAATAAGCGGGTCTCATCAAGCTTTTCCAATTCATCAATGCGTTGAGAAAGATCATGACCAGTCCAGTCCAATTGTTTAGCAACTCGTAGAGTAGGTACAAGAAATTCAATGGGAAGAATTGCATCTAGCCCAAAAGCAAGCTCAAATGGGGTTGTGCCCACAGATGTTTTATAGGCTGTTCTATATGCCCAATGAACTGAGTACAACTTTTGCTCCCAATCAGTCCTATGTCCCTCAACAATCTTTGTGAGTGCTGTGCAGAGAATCTTGTTAGTACTCTCAGCTTGACCATTGGTCTAGGGATGATATGGTGTAGAACGCTTGTGAATTACCAAAAATTCTTGAAGTAAAAAATCTATGACCTCATTCACAAAGTGCACACCTTGATCATTAACGATTTCAATAGGTAAGCCATAGCGTGTAAACACGTACTCATACAAGAACTTGGCTGTGGTTCTGGCATCATTTTTTACTGTAGCCTTTGCTTCTACCCATTTGGTCAAATAGTCAGTTGCGACTATAATATATTCGGCATGTGTGTGACGAGCTGGAGGTTTAATGGGACCGACAAAATCAATACCCCATTTAGCAAACGCACGTGTGCTTAACATAGGCCGCAATGGCATATTGTCCTTTGTGATGGGAGGTTTGGTCCTTTGACAATCGTCACAACGTTTCACATATTCTTCGGCATCCATTTGTAAGGTTGGCCACAAAAGCGCAGACCACCTAATCAACTTAGCTGTGGTATTGCCCGAAAAGTGTCCACCCCCAACACCTGCATGTGCATGAGTCAAGATTTTCAAGTAGTCAGCTTCACAGACACACATGCGCAAGTTGCCATCCTTGCCCCTCTTGTAGAGTTGGCCCTCTATCAGCATATATTTGGTTGCTTCAACTTCAATAGCACGCTTTTGATGTTTAGGAATTGTTCGATCAGTATGACCATGCTGAAGATAGTCCACAATATACTTACTCCAACTTGGTTTAGTTGAAATTTGGAATAATGTGACATTATGAATTGGTTGTTGAATTTGACATGAAGCACAATTACGAACAAATTTTTCAGCATCCACATGCATGGTAGGCCACCATTGCCCATCCTGAGTTATACGTCGCACACAAGTAGTAGAGCTGATGCATGGATTCCACCAATACCCTCATGTACCCATTCCAAGATCTCCTCATATTGGTCAGGGTTAGGTATAAGCCGCAACACTCCATCATTACCCTCACGATATAATCTCCCTGAGATTATCTTGAATAGTCGCCATAGGTCCACATTAGGACCCGCTAGTTGTATCTGCCCACTTGTCAAAATTTCTAAGATGGGTTCAGACCATTTAGGAGCTGTCTCTACAAGGAAAAGTGTTGAATCTAACATATCATCATCCACACCCATAGGAGCTTCTCCAGAGGTGATTTGAGATAAATGATATGCCCTAAGATGAGTTGTTCCTTTTCGGACTGCCACTTCAAAATCAAACTCAAGAAGGATGACAAACCACCTCACAATCCTTCGTGTTGCACAAGGCTTATTCACCAAATATTACAGTGCTTGATAGTCCACAAAAAATATAAATTTGTTTGCCAAAAGGGAATGGTGAAACTTTTTCACCGCATATATCATGGACAACCCTTCTCTTTCTGTTGTGGTATAATTCTTCTCAGCATTGTTCAACTGTCGCCTAGCATATGAGATTGGGAAATCCTTATTATATTCTCTCGATTGAGCCAAAATACATCCAATTGCAAAGTTTGAAGCATCAATATGGACATGAAAGATTTGGTTCCAATCTGGTGCCCGTAAGATGGGTGCAGACACTAATGCTTGCTTCAACTTTTCAAAGGATTCCTCACACTCGTCAGTCCAATTAAACTTTACAAGAAGAGCATATAATGGTCTAGCTAGGACATCGTACATGTAGATGAATCGACGATAATAGCCACAATGTCCCATGAATATTTGTACCCCTTTAGGGTTGATAAGCCGAGGTAATGAGACAATGACATCAATTTTATCCATATCTGTTGAAATGCCATTGCGAGAAACAATATGGCCCAAGATTTTCCCTTGTCTTACCATGAATTTGCACTTGTCAAGATTCAAGCATATACGATAAACTTGACACTTTTGAAACACAAGTCTGAGGTGTTCTATATGATCATCACGCTGTTGTGAGTGAACACATAAATCATCCATGAAGATCTCGAGAAATAGCCTAAGGTACTCCTTGAATACATGACTCATTAACTGCTGAAAGGTTGCAGGTGCATTTGTTAGACCAAATGGCATAACACGATAGGCAAAGATGCCATCTTCAGTAGTAACGGCTGTCTTGTGTTGATCCTTTGGATCAATTGACGCTTGATTGTAACCGGAGAATCCATCCAAGAAACTATATGCTTTTTTTCCTACAACTCATTCCAAAACATGATCCGTGATTGGAAGTGGGTAATGGTCACGTACAGTAGCTGCATTTACCTTCTTCAGGTTTACACATACTCGAAGTTTTCCACTTTTCTTGGGCACCACTACAATAGGGGAGACCCATTCGGTGTATTCAATCTCATAGATAAATTTTACCTCTAAGAGCTTGTCTATTTCTTCTTTTATCTTTCGTGCAAAATTCTCATTGTTGTAAGTATAAGGACGTTGCTTGGAAGGCTTTGCATCCTCTCGCAATGGAATCGTATGTTGACATATGCTTGGATCAACTCCTTTGAGGTCTTTATAACTCCAAGCAAAAACATCGCGATACTCCTTTATTGTTTAAATTAATAACTTCTCCTCATCTAAGGACAAGTCTGTGGTAATCCACACATATTGAGGCTCTTCTCCTGGCTTAGCGATATCAATTTTTTTTGCATCTTCTGGATCATCATATGAAATCCGTGGCATGCTTGGCTTTTGTCGCATAGGCTGTTGAAGAACAATCTTCCGATCTTGAAGAGTGTACTGTGTGAAGTTGGGGGGAATATTGAGACCTTGTTCTTGTCCACTTGAGTCATCACTAATTGAAGACCATGCGGTTTTGAGCTCTCTTTTGCAATCTTGCATCAGAGTTTTTTGTTCAACCGTTATCTTTGCACTTCCGACACTCTCTTTTGAATCGGTTTGAGACTTGAGTTTTTGTTTTGGTTTCTTCATTTTTTTGTAATTTTTGCTAACATTTTTTAGCTTTTCTCCTGGTTGGAATCCATCTGATCGTTTTACTTGGTCTTTGATACTATCTTGTGCTTGGACATAGTATAGATATCTATTCTTTCCTGAGAAGTGAGGTGGTGGTCGAGAGTGTTCATTCTTAAACTCCTCGTCTTCTTTTTGTATTCTCTCACATCGTTTCCTCTCATCTTGTTTACGGATTCTCTTATGGCTCTTACAGCATTTACGTTTAGGTCAGCTTCGAGGGATCTCTACTTGAACCTCCCTTCCTCTCAAGAGTAGGCGTGCCTTTCCTAACTCTTCCTCAGGGATTATCACATCATCATCAAAATCAGAGTCCCATCCATCTTCCTTATCAGCATCATTAGCAGATTCGATTGTTAAATCTTCCACAGAGACTTCCTCTACATGCAGTGCTTTTGTGGATGCATCCCCATAGTACAAATCATCTAGAAGGTCACATGGTCGTACCATTTGTATAGGAATAATGTCATATCCATCTGAGTCACAAAATTGAATTGACTTAGGTAAAGCACATGTCGATAATGTTGCAAGGACATGACTCCATTCTAGGGGATCAATTAAGTGTTCAGGGAAGGGTTGTGGAATGTATGCTTCATCTGATACACTTTGATTACCCTTAAGTCTCTCAGTGTTGAAATCCTTATATGAGGCTCCACACATCCACAGATCTTCTTGCCCATCTAACAATGTAACTCCTGAGCCCTCAGATGAAGCAGAATCAAACTCATCTATTGGAGATCGCGTTACATCACGATATGAGTGATTCCTTAGGTTGACCCTTATGATGACAGAATCATGTCGGAGGTACAAATAATTGTATCCCCAATCTTGAATCATTTGAAATTGTCGCATGAATGGTCTACTCAATATCACTTCATAGTTTGGATGCTTTCCAAAATCCACTACTGCAAATGTGTGCTCATATTCAATCCCACATGTGGTGACCAATATGTTCTCTAGCAGCCCAATGGGATGTTCTAAGCTTCCATCCGCTAGCTGCAAGCGCATTCTGGTACTTTGCCCCACTTTTCGCAAATGGACCTTGTCACAATGCCCACTCCTGCACCACTGTCAAGTATTGCAGTTGAAGCTACTTTTCGCACTTCTAATGGGAGGGTAGCATTTCCCTGATCGTCCTCACAAAATTTTCCTACTTTGTTGATAGGAATTGGCATAACATGCTTTGTCTCAGGGTGTATAGTACAATGATGGTGACCCTTTTGTAGCAATACCTGCTCTGACAAACATGTGGCAATATCATTCCACAACTCAAGTCGGAGCTTTATCAAATCAAGCAAAGGTAAGGTACAAGCCACTGGTGCTGACAAAATAGCTTGCACGTTACAACATCCGGTGACAATGCTTATCTCATTTGTGGTTTGTCGCTTGTTACATCAAGGCCTATGCATCTCAAGAAGGTCGTGTATGAAGACCATCACAATTTTTTTCAAATTGATCATATACAAAATAGCTCCCCCCACATCCTCTAATAGTAGGGGATTATGAAGTATTGTGGAAAGGATTGTCCCGTACACCACCATCGCGAATGACAAAGTACTCAATCTTCTTTCGTATCCCATATTGGACAAACATAGGAATGACAAGGTAGTCAATCTTCTTTCGGGGGAACAGAAAGAAAAATAGACACATTGTTGAAGAAGGTGAATACATTTTGTATTCTCAATAGTGAAGTTATGAAGAGGTGGGTGGTGGCAAGGTATGACGAGGTGAGGAGAAAAGAGAATTTAGGATGTGTTCGAGAGGCTTGTCATTTCCTCTGCAGCTTGCATCACTTCCAAAAGATTGTACTATGTATTGGATTTATAAAGAAATGGAAAAGTCCGTAGAACATGGAGAGACAGTGAGTATGCAAGCCTCATGTAAGTGTGTCTCTACTTTCTGTTTCTTTATTCAAGTAGAATCTCATGACATGGTTATTCAATATCATAAATATATTTCATTTGGTATTGGTGGTAGTATAAGGTATACAATACCATGTGGTCCAAAGGAAGACATTTCTTGAACCAATGTATAGATACAAAAAGAAATACCTAAGATTGTGGGGTTATGGCAAACCTTGAGCAAGAAAGTGAGAAAGTGCTTGATTATTATGGCATGATTTAAAACATCATAAAGGTTGGATTAAGGACATTTGAAATTTTTATATTGGATGTAAAGTGGTTCAAGGATGTGTGTGGAGGCACTCAAGCAATTGTAAAAAGGTATCCAAATTTATTTATGGTGATCAATTCCACAAAATATTGTTGAAACAGAGAGGGACACATTTGTGCTACCTCACCATTGTGAATAAGTAAATTCTAACGTAAGATTTTATTTTGTCATAAATATTGTGATTCATCGTAAATGCACAATGTCTCCCTTAAATCTCTCACGTGGACATGAAATCTTTTCATGTATCCACTCATGCTGACTTCGCACAAGTGCCATGTCATCATTGAAAGAAGAAGGCATCGGCGGTCTTCTACACATGGTGGTTTGGGCACCTAGTTGTTAAGCCCTCCCTCTTCTCCCTTCATCACAAGCCCTCCCTTTCCCTTCTCCTCTTCTCCCTTCACAATTCCTTCTCCTCTTCTCCCTTCATAAGCCCTCCCTCACCTTCACATGTAAGTGTGCCTCTACTTTCTATTTTTTTATTCAAGTAGAATCTCATGATATGGTTATTCAATATCATAAATATATTTCATTTGGTATTGGTGGTTGAGACAGGGGTATTTGAGAGTAGAGAGAGCAAGTGAGCCAGACAAGTGAGAGTAGAGAGAGCTTGTAAATTATCTTCTTTGTAGTGTCTCTATAAATCCTACATGGCATAGTCAAAGTTAGACCCATGACACATACAAAACATAACCCTATGTGTAAAGTTTGATATTGGGAAACTTTTTGTGTTGTGATTTATATTACATTCATTAACTAATACATCATGCGTTCTTTGATGCTTGTCCTATGGCCCCGCTTGTCTCTCCCACCTCTTCATATATTCATGGGTTTTGAATGGTATGTTTAGAATTAGGATTTTTAATTGGTATTCTTTTCACTCTCCCTTTCTCTCTCTGATGTAGAAGCTTCTTATGTTTAAAATTTTTGAATGGTATTCTCTTCTCTATCTCTCTCTCTCTCTCTCTCTTTCTTATGCATAAGCCTAAGAGGCCTCTTATGCATCAGAGGGTTATACTTTAACCTCCTTATGCATAAGGCTTAAACCTCCTTTTGTATCCATGCTATTCACACTTTTAGGGTTTTGTATTACTAATTCTTTTCTCAACTTTTGTTTTGTTGTGTAGGTCTTATAATCCTCTCTTTTAACTTCACCAAAAAGAGGTAAATGCTTTTCTCTCTTTCCTCTCTTTTCGATTTTTTATGTATGCATTAGGTTCTTAGGACTTTTGTATGTATGCATTATTAAACCTTTCCTCATCCTTTTGTTGGTTTTGTAGGTCTACTAATTTTCTCTTTCAACATCACCAAAAAGAGGTAAGTGCTTTCCTATCTTTCCTATCTTTTTATCCTCTCTTTCCTCTATTTTTATCTACCAAAAAGAGGGGTTTTATTTTGTAGGTCCTCTATGCATAGAGCTTAATCTATGAATAGAGCTCTAATCATAGAGCTTAATCTATGCATTAAGCTCTATTCGTATAGCATAATGCATAGTTTAAGCTCTATGCATGCATTCATAATGCATAGAGATCTATGCATAGATTAAGCTCTATGCATGCATAGAGCTTAATCTTTCCGATTTTATATGTATGCATTAGGTTACTAGGGCTTTTGTATGTATGCATTACTAATCCTTTCCTCACCCTTTTATTGGTTTTGTAGTTCTTCTAATCTTCTCTTTCAACATCACCAAAAAGAGGTAAGTGCTTTGCTCTCTTTCCTATCTTTTTATTCTCTCTTTCCTCTATTTTTATCTACCAAAAAGAGGGGTTTTGTTTTGTAGGTCCTCTATGCATAGAGCTTAATCTATGAATAGAGCTCTAATCATAGAGCTTAATATATGCATTAAGCTTTATTGGTAGAGCTTAATGCATAGATTAAGCGCTATGCTTGCATTCATAATGCATAGAGATCTACGCATAGATTAAGCTCTATACATGGACCTCTATGCATGCATTAAGCTCTATGCATGCATGCTTAATGCATAGTGCCGGGGTACAGTTTAGGTTAGGCTAGCATGCCTTATATAGTGCTTTATGCATAGCTTTATGCATAGGGCCTCGTGCATGCTTTATGCATGAGACATAAGCCTTATGCATAATACTTTATGCATAAGCCTTATGCATAAGGCCTCATGCATGCTTTATGTATAATCCTTATGCATAAGGCCTCATGCATAATGTCTCATGCATGCTTTATGTATAAGCTATAGCATAGCTTGCATATAGCGGCATAGTTTGCATAAGGCTTGCATAGCGGCATAGCTTGCAGCATAAGCTTTTGTATGTATGCATTACTAATCTTTTCCTCACCCTTTTGTTGGTTTTGTAGGTCCTCTAATCCTCTCTTTCAACATGATGAAAAAGAGGTAAGTGCTTTTCTATCTTTCCTCTCTTTTCTCTATTATTATTGCACCCTTGGTGGGTGCTAGGGATTTGTTTAGTAGGTTTGTGCATAAGCTTTATGCATAAGGCCTCATGCATAGCTTTATGCATAAGGCCTCATGCATATTTTTATGCTTAAGGCCTTATGTATGCATAGTGCTTTATGCATAAGCCTTATCCATAGTGCTTTATGCATAAGGCCTCATGCATAAAGCATTATGCTTAAATCTTTATTAGGCATAAGGCCTCATGCATAAAGCATTATGCTTAAAGCTTTATGCATAAGGCCCCATGCATGCTTTATGCATAAGCTTTAGCATAGCATGCATAAGGCTTGCATAGCGGCCTAGTTTGCATAAGGCTTGCATAGCGGCACAGCTTGCATAAGCTTTTGTATCTATGCATAGAGAGCATTAAGCTCTATGTATAGAGCTTAATCTTTTTGATTTTGTATGTATGCATTTGGTTCTTAGGGTTTTTGTATATATGCATTACTAATCCTTTCCTCACACTTTTGTTGGTTTTGTAGGTCCTCATGTTTTCTTTCAATAACACCAAAAAGAGATAAGTTCTTTCCTATCTTTCCTCTCTTTCCTTTATTATTATTACACCCTTGGGTGCTGGGGATTTGTTTTGTAGAGCTTAATCTATGCATACATGCTTAATGCATAGTGTCGGGGTATGGTTTAGTTGAGGCTAGCGTGGCTTGCATAGTGCTTTATGCATAAGCCTCATGCATAGCTTTATGTAGAAGGCCTTATGCATCATGAATAGCTTTATGCATAGGCTTTATGCGTTGTCAACCTTCTATGCATGGAGGGTATCCTCCAGGTTTGAGAATAGTTCTCATATTCTCCCAAATAAGATGGTAAGGTTTTCATTGTATGCTTACTTCTAGGAGAAACAATTGTTTGAACTTCCTCCTGGATGCTTGGGCGTCTAAAGTTGTTTTCTGTGCCCCTGGTAAAATCCACTTCAGAGAATGGAGGTAAAATAATAGAGGACATATTCTCATTAACTTTCTCATGAACTACTGCCTACATCTCATTTGCCAAGTCCTCGTTAGCATTAATAACTTCATCATTGCATGGGAAGGCAAGACTAGGTGGTGGCAGAATGCCTTCTTTCAATGGGGTGTCAATTGGAGCAGACTTCTCGCTATGAGCTTGTGAGATCAGCTCACTTTTCATTTCCCAACTTGATGACACTTCTGGTATGGTTTCTAATGTTGGCTTAAGAGAGGTTGGGCCGCCTCGAGGGATAGGTGGAGGTGGGCTCTCAAGTATTGATTGAGCTTCCCTAATGAGTTACTGATGTACAGCTAGATTGATCTTCTCCTCACGAGGGTTAGGGTATTCTTGAAGCTTCTTGGATAGCTCAAATAAAGCTACAATGCGACTTCTATGAGCATCAATGATGGCATCTATAGTCTCGTTCACCTTATCCACAAAAACAGAACCCCCAGAACTATCCTCGGTTGTACTAGACTCATCTTGTTTAGCACTAGGCCTGGGTTGAGGTTGATGCTCCTCATGCACTTCTTGGGATGTAAAATCTTGATCCTTCATGTTTTGTTTAGAGACTTCTTGAGAACTAGTGGATGCACTCTTAGTTTGCTTATTGCGATCAGTTTTTTAACATTGCCCATTGATCTATAAACCTTGGATCCCTCCCTTCGTAGCTCTCCTACCACTACAATGGTCAAGCATGTTATTGCCATTTATATCATCAATTTATGAAAAACTATGGGGGCCCTAAGTGTTTGTATAAGTTGCACTATAAACCATGATGTTGTGAGACTAACACGACACACTAGGACAAACATATTATTTATATGTAAAAGGTTGCATACAAATAAGGTTCACGGGATTTCGAATATGAAATACCTAAGCTATGGTTAATAGCCATTAAAGTTAGAGTAAAAAGGGAAGTAGATGGTGCACAATCTAAGCCCAAGGGACATAAAAGTAGACGCCCCCTTCTAGGGGTAGTTGAAGACGCATTGGACAAGGAATAGGTAATGTGTCTAGCCAATAAAAGGTCAACAGGATGAAGTTATAAGGTCAATGCAATTATCTTAAATGCCTCTCTCAATAGTAAAGTCGGAGAGATGGTTTGTGAGCCTGGGAGAAAGAGAGGAGCATGGAGGAAGAGATCATGGGCGCAAGCCTGAGAGAAAGGGACAGAGCGCGCGAACGGAGAGATGTTGGGGAGAAAGTGTGTGAAACGAGAGATGCTGGGCGAGCTTGAGACAGGGGTAGTTGAGAGTAGAGAAGACAAGTGAGCCAGACAAGTGAGAGTAGAGAGAGCTTGTAAATTATGCTGGGCGAGCTTGAGACAGGGGTAGTTGAGAGTAGAGAAGACAAGTGAGCCAGACAAGTGAGAGTAGAGAGAGCTTGTAAATTATCTTCTTTGTAGTGTCTCTATAAATCCTACATGGCATAGTCAAAGTTAGACCCATGACACATACAAAACATAACCCTATGTGTAAAGTTTGATATTGGGAAACTTTTTGTGTTGTGATTTATATTACATTCATTAACTAATACATCATGCGTTCTTTGATGCTTGTCCTATAGTCCCGCTTGTCTCTCCCACCTCTTCATATATTCATGGGTTTTGAATGGTATGTTTAGAATTAGGATTTTTGATTGGTATTCTCTTCACTCTCTCTTTCTCTCTCTGATGTACAAGCTTCTTATGTTTAAAATTTTTGAATGGTATTCTCTTCTCTATCTCTCTCTCTCTCTCTCTCTCTTTCTTATATAAGCCTAAGAGGCTTATGCATAAGAGGCCTCTTAGGCATTAGAGGCCTCTTAGGCATAAGAGGCCTCTTAGGCATTAGAGGCTTATACTTTAACCTCCTTATGCATAAGGCTTATACCTCCTTTTGTATCCATGCTATTCACACTTTTAGGGTTTTGTATTACTAATTCTTTTCTCAACTTTTTGTTTTGTATTACTAATTTTTTTCTCAACTTTTTGTTTTGTTTTGTAGGTCTTATAATCCTCTCTTTTAACTTCACCAAAAAGAGGTAAATACTTTTCTCTCTTTCCTCTCTTTTCGATTTTTTATGTATGCATTAGGTTCTTAGGGCTTTTGTATGTATGCATTACTAATCCTTTCCTCATCCTTTTGTTGGTTTTGTAGGTCTACTAATTTTCTCTTTCAACATCACCAAAAAGAGGTAAGTGCTTTCCTATCTTTCCTATCTTTTTATCCTCTCTTTCCTCTATTTTTATCTACCAAAAAGAGGGGTTTTATTTTGTAGGTCCTCTATGCATAGAGCTTAATCTATGAATAGAGCTCTAATCATAGAGCTTAATCTATGAATAGAGCTCTAATCATAGAGCTTAATCTATGCATTAAGCTCTATTCGTATAGCATAATGCATAGATTAAGCTCTATGCATGCATTCATAATGCATAGAGATCTATGCATAGATTAAGCTCTATGCATGCATAGAGCTTAATCTTTCCGATTTTATATGTATGCATTAGGTTACTAGGGCTTTTGTATGTATGCATTAGGCTACTAGGGCTTTTGTATGTATGCATTACTAATCCTTTCCTCACCCTTTTATTGGTTTTGTAGTTCTTCTAATCTTCTCTTTCAACATCACCAAAAAGAGGTAAGTGCTTTGCTCTCTTTCCTATCTTTTTATTCTCTCTTTCCTCTATTTTTATCTACCAAAAAGAGGGGTTTTGTTTTGTAGGTCCTCTATGCATAGAGCTTAATCTATGAATAGAGCTCTAATCATAGAGCTTAATATATGCATTAAGCTTTATTGGTAGAGCTTAATACATAGATTAAGCGCTATGCTTGCATTCATAATGCATTAAGCTTTATTGGTAGAGCTTAATACATAGATTAAGCGCTATGCTTGCATTCATAATGCATAGAGATCTACGCATAGATTAAGCTCTATACATGGACCTCTATGCATGCATTAAGCTCTAGCATACATGCTTAATGCATAGTGCCGAGGTACGGTTTAGTTTAGGCTAGCGTGGCTTGTATAGTGCTTTATGCATAAGGCCTCATGCATAGCTTTATGCATAGGGCCTCACGTATGCTTTTATGCATGAGGCATAAGCCTCATGCATAATACTTTATGCATAAGCCTTATGCATAAGGCCTCATGCATAATGCCTCATGCATGCTTTATGTATAATCCTTATGCATAAGGCCTCATGCATAATGCCTCCTGCATGCTTTATGTATAAGCTGTAGCATAGCTTGCATATAAGGGCATAGTTTGCTTAAGGCTTGCATAGCGGCATAGCTTACAGCATAAGCTTTTTTATGTATGCATTACTAATTTTTTCCTCACCCTTTTGTTGGTTTTGTAGGTCCTCTAATCCTCTCTTTCAACATGATGAAAAAGAGGTAAGTGCTTTTGTATCTTTCCTCTCTTTTCTCTATTATTATTGCACCCTTGGGTGTTGGGGATTTGTTTAGTAGGTTTGTGCATAAGCTTTATGCATAAGGCCTCATGCATAGTTTTATGCTTAAGGCCTTATGTATGCATAGTGCTTTATGCATAAGCCTTATCCATAGTACTTTATGCATAAGGCCTCATGCATAAAGCATTATGCTTAAATCTTTATTAGGCATAAGGCCTCATGCATAAAGCATTATGCCTAAAGCTTTATGCATAAGGCCCCATTACCCTTTTGTTGGTTTTGTAGGTCTTCTCATGTTTTCTTTCAATAACACCAAAAAGAGATAACTGCTTTCCTATCTTTCCTCTCTTTCCTTTATTATTATTACACCCTTGGATGCTAGGGATTTGTTTTATAGGTTTGTTTTTGTAGAGCTTAATCTATGCATATATGCTTAATGCGTAGTGCTTTATGCATAAGCCTCATGCATATATGCTTAATGCATAGTGCCGGGGTATGGTTTAGTTGAGGCTAGCGTGGCTTGCATAGTGCTTTATGCAAAAGCCTCATGCATAGCTTTATGTAGAAGGCCTGATGCATAAGGCATCATGCATAGCTTTATGCATAGGCTTTATGCATAAGGCCTCATGCATGCTTTATGCATAAGCCTTATGCATAAGGCCTCATGCATAAATCATTACGCTTAAAGCTTTTTGCATAAGGCCCCATGCATGTTTTATGCATAAGCTTTAGCATCGCTTGCATAGCGGCTAGTTTGCATAAGGCTTGCATAGCAGCATAGCTTGCATAAGCTTTTGTATGTATGCATTACTAATCCTTTCCTCATCCTTTTATTGGTTTTGTAGGTCCTCTAATCCTCTCCTTCAACATCACAAAAAAGAGGTAAGTGCTTTTCTATCTTTCCTCTATTATTATTGCACCCTTGGGTGCTAGGGATTTGTTTTGTAGGTTTGTTTTTGTAGCTTAAACCATAGAGCTGCCTGTGCAGAAAATATAGCTGCATGTGTAAAAAATGCAGCTATACATCTGCACAGGCACAACAGCTCTTTGGATATTTTTTAAAATTCTAGAGTACCTCTATATGTGCGTCTATAGGTACGTCTATAGGCACATCCATAATGATATAGACGCGCTTATAGATACGCAAATAGACACGCCTATAGATGCCTGTCAGTAGACGTGATTTTAGACGCGCTTATAAATGCACTAGCAACATTTTAAACCACGACATTAAAATGCATGTACAACCGCTTTTCCTTGTAGTGATGGGTGTAACTTTGACTATGCTATGTAGGATTTATAGACACTATAAAGAAGTTAAACATAAGGACATGGAACAAGCGGATTTTAAGAGTATTTGTGAAGGGAAAGATGCAAATAGTTGCTTTGAAGGACAAGAATTTCAGAAGATTTTAATCCAAATTATAGTGTTTGGATCCTTCTCTTGCCATCTAAGCAAGAAGGAAAATTAGAGCTCAAAACATTACCTAGGGGTATTAAGAAAGAGGTGAGAAGATATAAGAGATGTGATCCTACAACAATTGAGGATGGCAACTACATTTAGAGCCATGTAAATTTAAAAGAATCCATTTATGGAAAGAAAAGTATACGTGGCTATACACGCACTGCTATATGAACGTGCATTATAACCCCATCTATTGTTGTGTGTGTAGCAGCATATATATCCGGCTATAGCTATTGACTTTCTGCAAAAAAAAAAGGATATAATGGGGGAGAGATGTCTATCCCCCACATCTCTCCCCCATTCTGTTCTTGTTTGTTTTTTAATCACATTATTTGAACACTACTTAATCACTTAAAACATAAAAAAATAATTACAATATTGTCATGGATTATATTGAAAATTACATAAACTTTTTCATGTCAAAAAATGAATATGACTAAGAAAACTAAGTGAAATAATGCATCACCTTCATCTTCATCTTTATTAAGTTTTTCCTTGCCCACATCTTTGCCACACGTGCACCACCACCTTCATCATCACTACCACTTTCATCATCGTCTTTGTGCATTAAATACTGATATAATTCATTAAGCTTAATGCATTATGCATAAATCATTATTGCATTAACTTATGTATTAAGCTTATGCATTATGAGCTATGTATGCATATGTTTATGTGTAGCTCATAATGCATAATGCATTAATGCATAGTACATAAGCTTAAGCATTATACATAGGCTACAAAGCTCAAGAAATAATCCTTGACATCCGAAGGTGCAAGAAAAACAAAGAATTCAGTCAAGGGTTTACCTCTTATTATTTTTAGAATCTTGTACATGATTAAGGGAGATTAGAGAAGATTGCCTTAACCTATCTAGAGAATACCTTAACCTAGCCACAAAAAGAAAAAGATGAGTAAAGTTTTTCTTATAAATAACTATTAATACAACTAGTTAAGCATACAAGAGAGCAAGCAAGAGAGAAAGCAAGCATTCAAAAAGAGAAAGTAATACATTTGAGGTAAGTCTCAAACCCTAGCAATCAATTAACTTTTAAAAAAAAGAGATTAAAGAAAACAAAAGAAGATAAGGGAGGCCTTTCTTCATTGAATGGAGAAGAGGATTTTCCTGTTAGGGGAGAAGAAGGTTTTATTGTGAAGGGAGAAGGCTTGTTAAGGTGAAAAATTGGTTTTTTTGTGAGAAGAGCTTGTAAAAGTGAGAAGGGGTTTTCTTGCGAAGGTGAGGGAGGACTTATGAACGGAGAAGAGAAGAAAGGATTGTGAAGGTGAGGGAGGACTTGTGAAGGGAGAAGAGAAGAAAGGCTTGTGAAGGGAGAAGAGAAGAAAGGCTTGTGAAGGTGAGGGAGGACTTGTGAAGGGAGAAGAGAAGAAAGGCTTGTGAAGGTGAGGGAGGGCTTATGAACGGAGAAGAGGAGAAGGAATTGTGAAGGGAGAAGAGGAGAAGGGAAAGGGAGGGCTTCTGATGAAGGGAGAAAAGGGAGGGCTTAACAACTAGTAGGTGCCCACCATGTGTAGAAGACCGCCGATGCCTTCTTCTTTCAATGATGACATCGCACTTGTGCGAAGTCAGCATGAGTGGTTACATGAAAAGATTTCATGTCCACATGAGAGATTTAAGGGAGACATTGTGCATTTACAATGAATCACAATAACTATGACAAAATAAAATCTTATGTTAGAACTTACTTATTCACAATGGTGAGGTAGCACAAATGTGTCCCTCTCGGTTTTAATAATATTTTGTGAAATTGATCACCATAAATCAATTTGGATACCGTTTTACAATTGTTTGAGTGCCTCCACACACATCCTTGAACCACTTTACATCTAATATAAAAATTTGGAATGTCCTTAATCCAACCTTTATGATGTTTTAAATCATGCCACAATAATCAAGCACTTTTTCACTTTCTTGCTCAAGGTTTGCCATAACCCCACAATCTTAGGTATTTCTCTTTGTATCTATACATTGGCTCAAGAAATGCCTTCCTTTGGACCACATGGCATTGTATACCTTATACTACCACCAATACCAAATGAAATATATTTATGATATTGAATAACCATATCATGAGATTCTACTTGAATAAAAAAAGAGAAAGTAGAGACACACTTACATGAGGCTTGCATCCTCTTGCATACTCCCACTCTTCTTTTGTCACTGTCTCTCCATGTTCTACGGACTTTTCCATTTCTTCATAAATCCAATACATAGTACAATGTTTTGGAAGTGGTGCAAGCTGCTGCAGAGGAAATGACAAGCCTCTCGAACACATCCTAAATTCTCTTCTCTCCTCACCTCTTCATACCTTGCCACCACCCACCTCTTCATAACTTCACTATTGAGAATACAAAATGTATTCACCTTCTTCAACATTGATGTGTCTATTCTCCTTTCGGTTCCCCCGGAAGAAGATTAACTACCTTGTCATTCCTATGTTTGTCCAATATGGGATACGAAAGAATATTGAGTACTTTGTCATTCCCGATGGTGGTGTACGGGACAATCCTTTCCACAATACTTCATAATCCCCTACTCTTAGAGGATGTGGGGGGAGCTATTTTGTATATGATCAATTCAAAAAAAATCGTGATGGTCTTCATACACGACCTTCTTGAGATTCATAGGCCCTTGATGTAACAAGCGACAAACCACAAATAGGATAAGCATTGTCACCGGATGTTGTGAGTCCTAATTATGCGCAATGAAAAAATAAAATATATCTAGAGCCATATAGTATTAGGTAACTCAAATCAAATTTAAGATGATTAAAATTTAAAAAATTACCAGATCACTCTCCATATGCATTATCCACCTAAATTACCTTCACCTTCGTACTATGTTGTGTAAGTAGTCGGGACACATTATGGCACACTTGGATGCCATGCCATAATGTCTCAAAGGTTCAAGGTACATATCCATGTTATTAACCTTGTGCTTGTCGGGCATGAGAACAGTTAGCATCACATGTCCCCTCTTTATTAATTTCCAAGGAGGGAAAATGTCTCAAAGGTTCAAGGTACATATCCATGTTATTAACCTTGTGCTTGTCGGGCATGAGAACAATTAGCATCACATGTCCCTTCTTTATTAATTTCCAAGGAGGGAAAATGTAGTTCCCTACTACCACTAGCTATGTGGTCCATGATGTCAATTTGAGACAAATGGATTGAATCCATTCATACTCAATGCAAGGCGTAAGTGACGAGGCTCGTGCTTGAATTCCGAACACTCTTTTCTAGGTGTTTCCATGCCATTGAATCTATCGAGACCCTCATCGTGCGGCGGAACAATTGTGTGCATGCCATGTCACAAGTTCGGCATAAAACTTGTACTAGAACATGTGTTGAATGTGTGGTATGATAGGAAAATGCCTCAACACATTCTGAGGAATCATTGTACCTTGCAAATCACTTTGGTAAAACAAAACTCTCCATATTTTGGTACATTGAGTTGCATCTTTATGAGCACCCCAAAATAGCACACAATCATTAACACACACATATATATATACGTTCGTAATCAATGCCAAGTAATGTCCATCCTCTCCTAGCATGCGCCCTTGCTCTTAGCATCTTGTTGTTTTTAGGAAGCATCTTCTTCATGATCCTACAAACGGTTTGAAAGAATTTTACATATTATTTATAAAAGATATGGTATGTCAAAATTGTTAAATGCCAGCTACACATAATGCTGAGCACTCACCAAAAGAGGCTTGTAACAGTAGCATTGCTCCAAACATGCATGGTTTTCAAGTTAGGTAACTCCAAGGTCGCATGAAGGATGAAGTATGCGCACCCCTCATAGAGTGGAGTGCAAGCAGCTTGTCATTTTAATTGTTATTGATGTAGGAAAGACACACCTTTTTTATCTTAATACATATAAACTTTTCTACTAAGAGAGGCATTTAATATACTGGAAAGATAATCACCTATATCCAAATAAAGTAGAATACTTACATTGCAATAGAAGTCACCCTATAGCTACCAAGAATATAATACAGTCTTAATAGCTTACAACAAAATCCTTTTTCCTAAACGGGGGCTAGAGAAAGTTTCTAAACCTTAACCTGTAGTTGTGTCGATCACTCATGGTTCATTCATAGCTTGGTTTGTTCCTTTTATCATATCCTCAAGATGGTAGTGTTGAAGGAGCCATAGGGACTAGATCTCTTGTATAACTAGCTATCTTCTCCATCCACACAAGCATCACAAGCAAGCCATGTTAAGATATGTACCATATCCTTATCTTGTTTGTTTTCTTAATCTTTCTTTTAATCTTTCTTATCTTGTTTGTTTTCTTAGTCCAAGTGCAATAGCTAGGATGAATAAAGTAACCATCAATAGTATTGATTAGGTTTTACACATTGATAATTTAATGGCTCTTTGTACAAATATTTCAAAGATTAAAACATCGACATGAACATGTGGATTGTGATTGTGCCCTAAATTTAAGAAAGATTCCGCTCTTCTAATATGAACCATTGGATAGATTCTATCTCAACAATTAATTGTGTCTCACTTAAGTTATTCATGCTTTTATTCTACAACATTTGATGTTTAATATGTAATATAGATTCAGTCTCTTGTCACTTTTATCATACAAGATGTACTCTAGTTATATGATTTTTATTTAGCCATGTTTATGGTATCTTAGGTCGATTTCTCATGCAAACTAGATGGCCTTGTATAACTCACATCAGTACCATATCATACAAGATGTACTCTAGTTATATGATTTTTGTTTAGCCATGTTTATGGTATCTTAGGTTGATTTCTCATGCAAACTAGATGACCTTGTATAGCTCACATGAGTACCATATCTACGAGTGTTTCTTACTAAAAAATAGGAATAAAAGTAATTGTTTTTCATTTTCTCTACTTAGGAGTTAAAACCTGATAATGTAATGAAATAAAATCCACTATTGTTGATGAAAGATCCTTATTCTAACATTACATGAGATGTCACATCCTATGTGACTTACAAGGCATTACATAGGAAGGGTTAATTGATACCATGTATGTAGGTACTTGTATCATGTATATTAACCTTACATACTAACGCAATATGCAAATTAATTAATTAATCATGCCCTATTAGTCCTGGTTAATTAATGACTATGAGAAGCAAAGGTTTTGACCCTCACTTCTCACTCTCTTCACTCTCTCAACATGCCATCTCTCCCCTCCCTCTAAGGCACGTCTCCAGTTGCCACTCTCCTCCTCTCTCTCAAGCATGCATGTCTAGCTCACTTACCTTCTTTGCTCTAAACTACCCCTGTCTCGAGCTCTCCCACAACATCTCTCTTTTCACATGCTTTCTCCTAGCATCTCTCCGGTCACGTGCTCTATCCCTCTCTCTCAGGCTTACGTGCGCGAGCTCTCCCTACGTGCTCCTTTCTCTCTCTCTCAAGCTCACACACCATCTCTCTCTCCACACTCATCTCCCCTCTTTGAAATTCATGTCTCTCTTTCTTCACCCTCTCTTGTACATGTTTTGCACGACATTCATTTGAGAAAATTATCTCTCACTACCACTTGTCAAACCCATATTCACTGTAATTTATAAGGTTTTGGCCCCCATATTCACTCTAGTTTTTTTCTAAGCTTCTGTTCTCTCAAGTAATTAACTAATGCCATGGAAACTTGGGCACCCATATTAATTCATGTATATATAAGGCATAACATAAGAAGGGTAAATTGATATACCATGTATATAGGTACTTATATCATGTATAGAGGTACTTGTTCATGCATATAGGTACTTGTATCATCTATATAGGTACTTTTATTTAAATGATCTCAAATTATGTTGTGCCTCTATGGTTAATAAGTACATTCATGTCATTAACTAGGGTGAAACTTATGCTATATGGAAAAGAATTCAAGGCACGTTTAGTTACCAAAGGTTATTCTCAAGTTGCTGGCGTTGATTATCATGAAACCTTTTCACCAGTTGTTCGCATTACTAGTATTCGGGTTTTATTGGCATTTGCTGTTCAATTTGACTTAGAAATTCATCAGATGGACGTGCGCACAGCTTTCTTGAATAGAGATTTGAATGAAGAAATTTACATGGAGCAGCCAGAAGGATTTGTTATTGCAGGTAAGGAAGATCTTGTTGCTCATCTTCATAGGGCTTTATATGGTCTTAAACAAGCTTCACGGGCCTGGTACATCAAGTTTGATCTTTTTCTTACCTCCCATGGCTTTCTCTCTTGCTCTTCTGATCCCAACTTATTTACCAAACACCAAAATGGTAGTTTTGTAATCCTTGCCCTTTATGTGGATGATACAATTCTTGTTTCCAATGATTTGGGATTTCTACACCAAATTAAGCAGTTGTTATCTTCGGCATTTGATATGGTGGATCTTGGAGAGCTTCACTCGTGTCTTGGCATTCAGATTCAAAGGGATCGCAGCAAAGGTATTTTATTACTTCGATAGTCAAAGTTTATTGAAGATACTATTAAGAAGTTTGGTTTGGAATCTGCACATTCAGCAACTACTCCTTGTCTTGCGAGTTCCATGAAAAACACTTCTGATGGTGGTGGCCAGCTTGTTACAAATCAACTATATGCTAATTTGGTTGGATGTCTTCAAGTTGTTTGTTTGAACACTCGTCCTGACATTTTGTTTATTGCTAACTATCTCGGGCAACATCTTGCATGTCCTTCTCTTAAGCATTGGTCTTCAGCAAAGCGCGTGTTGAAATACCTGAAAGGCACTGCAGATTATGGTTTGGTTTATCAACGACAATTCACATCCAACTCCATTCCATCTCTTTCTCTTTTGGGTTACATAGATGCAGATTGGGCTAGCTCACATTTATCTATGCGATCTACTAGTGGCAATTGTTTCTTCATTAATGGTTGTCTTATTTCTTGGACCAGCAAGAAACAACGTTGTGTTGTAGTTTCTACAACCGAATCTGAATATGTTGCGGCATCACTTGCAGCTCGTGAACTCATTTGGCTTCGACAAGTGTTGACAGATATTGGTCATTCTCCTCTTTCTAGTACACCCTTGCGGTGTGATAATCAGAGTGCTATTAGTCTTGCAAAAGACTATGTCCAACATAACAAGTCAAAACATATTGCTGTGCATTACCATTATGTTCGATACGAAGTACGTAAAGGCACTATCATGATTGAACATTGTCCAAGTGACCAGATGATTGCAGATATTCTTACCAAAGGTCTTAATGAGTCACGCTTCATTCTCTTGCGCTCAGAGCTTGGAGTTACCTCGGGCTCACTCTTTCTAGATTAGGCTCTTTACTCTTATGGTAGCTTTGTACATATATCGTTGTAATCTTCTAGACACCACGCACTTTGCACATTTCACAATTGCACACTATGACCTCTTGGTCCTTTTGTATATTTGTACATAGATGCACAATGCACTTTCACATCATTACTTCTGGTTCATATTTTCACATTTGTATAGGGGATTGGGTTTTTCCCTTGTACTCCCCAAGGGTTTTTTCATCCATAGCTAGAGACCCTTGTTTGAGTGGGGGTGTTGGAGCTCTATACATGGCTCACTCTACCTAACTTGGTCTCACATATATATATGTATCTTGTCCTTAATATGAATCAGTCTTTGGGAGCGTACATGATGTGTCTCTTGTCTCGTCTCTTTATCTCTACATTTCAACAATTTTTTCCCTACCAGAAAGTCAAGGAAGGCCATTCACTCAAAGATTTTTTGTATATCGTTAGCCTAGATGATTTGGAAGACTTGTTTGTTAAGAGTGCTCATTTCCTTCAAGCTAGATATGTGTTCCTTCTACAACACTGAGTGATCTTTTATTTTCATGGGTGAGTATTATCCAAACAATCATTTTCTCTCAGTAGTTCGAATGATGAATGTTTACTTCATTTACAACATATATATATAGTATAAGACAAAATTAAACACAATATCGCTACTTGCATTAAAACATGTATATTGTATAATATTTAAAAACCATGCTCATGCACATGTACATGTACATGTGCATGAGAATGAAAGAAAAGACAAAATTAAAGCACAATATCGCTACTTGCATTAAAACATGTATATTGTATAATATTTAAAAACCATGCTCATGCACATGTGCATGAGAATGAAAGAAAAAACAAAATTAAAGCACAATATCGCTACTTGCATTAAAACATGTATATTGTATAATATTTAAAAACCATGCTCATGCACATGTGCATGTACATTTATTGGAGAATATTCTAAAACCATGACCATGCACATGTACGTTTATTGTTTTTCAAATAGAGTGCTTTGAGTGTAATTAATGGTATCGACAAGAGAAAACATCCACGGGGAGCTTGATAATATTTAATGTGAAACAGCACAAAATGCGTGTGCATGTGAGATTGGCATACGTTGAACCATTGCTTGCTTGGATACAATTGATTCTAGAGTGCGTGTCCTCTTGGAGAAGCAAGTAAGCACATGATGCTAGGGCAAAAAGTGTACAACAGTCTATAATTAATGAAGTCGTTAAGGTGCTTGGAAGTGGTGAGCGTGATACTCATTGCTACCGCAAAAAGTGCCTCGAAGTGGTGAGCTTGAGCTCTTCACATCCTTAACAAAGCGAGTATGGATTTATTGAATTTCAATTTTCATGCATTTGTTTTGGGAGACGAAGACCATTCTTGTCATAAAGTAGTAGGCGCGAGGATTAACGTCTTGTAAAGTAGGGCACTACAGCTAAGGGCCTTGAGGCTTGTCTTTGAGAGCAGGGAGGAAGGACGTGCTTTGTGTCTGGCTAAAAGGGTACCATCGGCACATTACTTATAAACGATCACGTTTGACTGCTCCCTCTTTTCCCCACTATTTCAGTCGCCCGTCACTATTCGAATCGCGCACGTCAATCGCCAGTTGCACTAAATTTTGATTTAGCTTATAGGGGGTTTGCTTGTGCATCGCCAAACATATTCTACTAGTCGTCAACTGTCGGCCGGCTTGGCTTCCAGGAGGATTTACACGACGAGTGTAGAAGATAAGGGCAAGGAACAAGAGGAATTTATGAGTAGTTGTCTGAAAATCTAGATTTTAAAGTGCTTAGAAGGAGAGGAGGAATTGAAGAGTAGTTGTGACCAATAAGATTTTGAGAAGAATTGAATGCAATTCGAAGCGCTTGGATCTTCCTTTCTCCCTCTATGAAAAGGGAAATGAGAGCTAGGTCACAATTCCTTAGAGGATAAGTCATGATGGTATAGGGAATGGCCATGGGGTGGCCATTCCCAAGAGGAATTGGGAGCCAGTGCTAGCTGACGACCAGATTCCCCGGCAATGGCCCACCTATGACCATTCCCAGTCTTGGTGAGCCATTCCTTGTCGTCGTGGTTGTGGGGAGGCGAAGGGCATACAATGTAGTTAGAGCTGAGAAATTTAGCACAATACAAACTGTAATTACACGTGGTAGCATCTGCTGCATTCCAGATTCTGAGAGCTGAGTTGGTAGCATTTGCTGCATTCCACGTTCCCACTAATGAGTTGGAAGTAGCTGATGAACTACTGTGATTGATTATGTTTTTTATATCTTGGTAATTTGACGGCAGCTGAGATTCACCCTCTGCTGACCCACGACCATGATGTGAGAGGACATAAGAGATGCAGATAGCCAACTTGATAGTATTTGACACCAGCAATATTAACTCTATTCCAACGAGAAACTTCTTTGCCATTATGTCTTACTCCAACTCATCCACAACACTTCCTAGCCAAGTACCATAAACCTATAATATGATAAACCCATTTGTCCTTTGTTCTGACGGCCATGTTTTCAAACTATGATGTAATCTTAATATGTATGTCCCAGTAAGATGGGTGGCTTTTGCCATGTATGATTGTAACCAGTCGTAGTAATTCTAATAAAAAATTAACTCCCTTAAAAAAAAAGACAAGGGTGATTGTAATATGTTTTTCTATTTACATTGTTAGCCTGGTGAGATTACTATATTGCTTGGATCTCTTGTATCCTCTATTTGACAACTCCCTTCATGTGTATATGCAAACTAGATGTCCATATTTTGTACTCGCAATCTTTAGGCTTTCTACGCAATACATAGTGACATTCAAGCCAAAATTGTGTATTCAAGTGTTCATCTATGTTAAGTTAAAGGTAATTTTTAGTTAGCTAGTGTAGTCTAGAAATTGACATTGAAAAGTTGTAAAATTTCGGGCACACACAATCGCTCGGTTGGATATTGAAATCAGTTCAAACTTTACTACAAATTCAAATATTATAATGTGATTTGACCCTTTAGGTGTCCATGTGTCAGCATTTCCATCGTGGAAAGCTATCTTCTTTGCCATGTATAATATGTACATATAAAGGAAAATCGCAATCATAAGACTCTAAGTATTTTGAATGAGATGATGTCAGTATAGCAAGTACGTATGTTTGGATATTAGGACAAAGGTGTTGTCACAATGCTTTTCTCGTGACAAAAAATGAGGCGTCCTTAGCAAGCTTATAGCTAGAGCTCAAACTTTCAAGCCTTCATTGTCTTTCTGTGATGATTTGCTTTTTTATCAAGTTAGGGTGAAACTTTCCAATTAAAACATAATCTCAGTTTGGAAGATAGCCTTAAGTTTGCCCTTGAGATTGAGTCTATATTACGTTTTTTTAAGTGTACAACAATGGATATAACATAATTCATGACGCAACATGCTTCTACGAGCCTTGTATAGATGCGAGCGAAACCACTGGTGTGTATGCAAAGTTTGAGGATGATACATATGCATACGTGAGAAGAAAGACAAATATAAAAAAAGAGGCTTCTTTATAACTCCTCATAATCTCTACATTTCTTTTGTTGTACAGGCTTTCCACGTGCTTATGTACAGTTTGACCTAGCACTACCAAAACTTTGGGGACATGACGTGTAAAAGAGAGCCTCACACGTGTAGCAATCCCGTTCTTGTGAGGGAGTCGAGCAAGGCCATTCTCGTATCCACAAGTGACCCGGAAACGCTTTGGATCTGAAGATGGAGCGTAGACACGAAGGTTTGAAGCTCGTCCGCCATCTTGCTGGTAGTGTCAGCTAGACGGCTGAGATCGTCCCTTGGTTGCGAATATTGTGCATGAGTACTGGGTTGTTCCAAGATTTGTGACAGCATTTCATTGATTTGTTTAACAAAGGCATCTATGATGTCTAGGTCGGGTAGGACGGTCACAGATCTCTTCTGTACTCGCGCCAGAAGCTCTTTGTTGACTTTGTCTTGGAGTGTAAGAAGAGGAACTGCCCACAATGGCCGGCCCAGAACATGCAGAACACCTAATTGAGATTGAGTAGGTTTTGCAGATGGAAGCGCCGCTGCAAGAAGTTTGAAAACGAAGACGGTAGCCATTTGCCCTCCATAGAGAGCAGCGGGCAAGGCAGAAAAGGAACTAGAGTAGGAGCAGGTGGGTGCGTCCTCGCGCCGTTGTCCAGCATGCTCATCTGGAACCAAAAGCTTGTCCCCCATTCTTCTAAGCATTGAGCCACAAGCTGCAAGCTCATGGTGTGCGCGCCCGCGCTCGTGTGCACGGCCGATCCTCAAAGTCGACGACTCTCCCAGGTTTGCTCGCACGTGCTGTGCTGTGATGAGAGCTTTTTTTGCTCGCAGCACTGCACCACTTTCAGAGCTGAAACCTTGCTTGCACGGCACGTAGCCGAGGGCAAGCTGCACGGCTTTCACATAGCCGTCAACGCCACCCACAACGTCCATCAGCAGCCTGCACACGTCCAGCAGCTTCACGCTGTTGTCCATGTACTGCTGAATCATATTGATGTCTCGAGCGGGCAGGGGCGATTGTAAGCATGGCACGAGGACGTCCTGCACAGAGGCCTGTGCGGAGAGCAGCATACCCACAGCACTGGAGAGCCAGCTCAGGCTCAGGTAGGGTGACGTGGAGTCTGTATGAAGCTCTTGAAGTCCCTCTGCCAGATCTGCCTCGAATGCTTGCGAGGCAGAAAGAGTCTCTGTGTAGACGCGGGATTGCCGCTTGTTACAGTGAAGGCGGGAAAGAAACGAGGAGAGGAAAGAGAAGGAAACCATGGTGGAGTTTACCGCTCAGCCCAGCTCAGAGAGCTGTGTTGATGAGAGGTAGGTGTAGCTGAGAGCTATGTGTTGATGGTGCAATGAGGAGTAGACTATGCCAAAGAGCATGTTACAAGCGATATAAGAGCGATGCGAAGGGGACGCTTGATCAAAAAATAGAGGAGACAGCTAGGCTGGCCATTATCTTATTTGCTTCATGCAATGAGCAAGGGTGGCGATGGTGGGCTGTGAGCAGACACAAGCCAATGCGAGATGCTGGCACGTCGTCACTTTTGGCAACAGCCATCGCTCTCTTCTGTGCTTCGAGCCACGACACGCATTTTAGAATACAACTTCTGAATTTACTACTACTGAAAACCCATCCTTTATGACACGCCGTTCATGCTTATGCTTGCGTCCTCGACGACAAAAAGTGGACGACGTCGCGTCCAAGGAGAAACCGGTTTTACACACGATTGAAAATACTTAATCCGTGCAAATATAGTTTTGGCTTAAGGATTTTTCATTTGCAATCGCAAACCTTGTTGAATCGTTTTTGCTTCCGTTACTAAAGCTCTATTTCATGCACTTGTGAGAGTTCGAATTATTGGCTTTCCTCCAAAGAGAGAAAAAGAAATAACAATCACAACCTTTCCTCTCTTTAATGAAGCGATCTTTGATGCTTTAAGGGACCCAAAGTGACCCATAAGACATAGTGCATATCATAAATACCATGTGGGTCTTTGGTCCAATCCACGGTCTAGCAAAGAGTACAAAACAACAGAACATCCTACTAATCAACTAATAAATCTTCCATGCAGCTAGGAATCAGGAACACAAACATTGGATGTGGTTTTTGAGTTTCGGGTTTAAGGTTTAGCATTTGATTGAGGATTCCAAAAGTCCACAACGAAAACTCTTCCTTCATGGTAGACTGTCGACTCCTCTGGTAATTGAGATACTCTAAAATTGGCTAGTTCTACATTCTTCTATCTCAACAATTAATTGTGTCTCACTTAAGTTATTCATGCTTTTATTCTACAACATTTGATGTTTAATATGTAATATAGATTCAGTCTCTTGTCACTTTTATCATACAAGACGTACTCTAGTTATATGATTTTTATTTAGCCATGTTTATGGTATCTTAGGTCGATTTTTCTCATGCAAACTAGATGGCCTTGTATAACTCACATGAGTACCATATCATACAAGATGTACTCTAGTTATATGATTTTTTTTAAGCCATGTTTATGGTATCTTAGGTTGATTTCTCATGCAAACTAGATGGCCTTGTATAGCTCATATGAGTACCATATCTACGAGTGTTTCTTACTAAAAAATAGGAATAAAAGTAATTGTTTTTCATTTTCTCTACTTAGGAGTTAAAACCTGATAATGTAATGAAATAAAATCCACTATTGTTGATGAAAGATCCTTATTCTAACATTACATGAGATGTCACATCCTATGTGACTTACAAGGCATTACATAGGAAGGGTTAATTGATACCATGTATGTAGGTACTTGTATCATGTATATTAACCTTACATACTAACGCAATATGCAAATTAATTAATTAATCATGCCCTATTAGTCCTGGTTAATTAATGACTATGAGAAGCAAAGGTTTCGACCCTCACTTCTCACTCTCTTCACTCTCTCAACATGCCATCTCTCCCCTCTCTCTAAGGCACGTCTCCGGCTGCCACTCTCCTCCTCTCTCTCAAGCATGCATGTCTAGCTCACTTACCTAAGTTACCTTCTTTGCTCTAAACTACCCCTGTCTTAAGCTCTCCCACAACA
Organism: Cibotium barometz; assembly: GCF_041138505.1. Taxonomy (NCBI): domain Eukaryota; kingdom Viridiplantae; phylum Streptophyta; class Polypodiopsida; order Cyatheales; family Cibotiaceae; genus Cibotium; species Cibotium barometz. Next base: position 14,686,712 of record NC_141099.1, read on the forward strand.
TCTCTCTTTTCACATGCTTTCTCCTAGCATCTCTCCGGTCACGTGCTCTATCCCTCTCTCTCAGGCTTACGTGCGCGAGCTCTCCCTACGTGCTCCTTTCTCTCTCTCTCAAGCTCACACACCATCTCTCCCTCCACACTCATCTCCCCTCTTTGAAATTCATGTCTCTCTTTCTTCACCCTCTCTTGTACATGTTTTGCACGACATTCATTTGAGAAAATTATCTCTCACTGCCACTTGTCAAACCCATATTCACTGTAATTTATAAGGTTTTGGCCCCCATATTCACTCTAGTTTTTTTCTAAGCTTCTGTTCTCTCAAGTAATTAACTAATGCCATGGAAACTTGGGCACCCATATTAATTCATGTATATATAAGGCATAACATAAGAAGGGTAAATTGATATACCATGTATATAGGTACTTGTATCATGTATAGAGGTACTTGTTCATGCATATAGGTACTTGTATCATCTATATAGGTACTTTTATTTAAATGATCTCAAATTATGTTGTTCCTCTATGGTTAATAAGTACATTCATGTCATTAACTAGGGTGAAACTTATGCTATATGGAAAAGAATTCAAGGCACGTTTAGTTACCAAAGGTTATTCTCAAGTTGCTGGCGTTGATTATCATGAAACCTTTTCACCAGTTGTTCGCATTACTAGTATTCAGGTTTTATTGGCATTTGCTGTTCAATTTGACGTAGAAATTCATCAGATGGACGTGCGCACAGCTTTCTTGAATGGAGATTTGAATGAAGAAATTTACATGGAGCAACCAGAAGGATTTGTTATTGCAGGTAAGGAAGATCTTGTTGCTCGTCTTCATAGGGATTTATATGGTCTTAAACAAGCTTCACGGGCCTGGTACATCAAGTTTGATCTTTTTCTTACCTCCCATGGCTTTCTCTCTTGCTCTTCTGATCCCAACTTATTTACCAAACACCAAAATGGTAGTTTTGTAATCCTTGCCCTTTATGTGGATGATACAATTCTTGTTTCCAATGATTTGGGATTTCTACACCAAATTAAGCAGTTGTTATCTTCGGCATTTGATATGGTGGATCTTGGAGAGCTTCACTCGTGTCTTGGCATTCAGATTCAAAGGGATCGCAGCAAAGGTATTTTATTACTTCGACAGTCAAAGTTTATTGAAGATACTATTAAGAAGTTTGGTTTGGAATCTGCACATTCAGCAACTACTCCTTGTCTTGCGAGTTCCATGAAAAACACTTCTGATGATGGTGGCCAGCTTGTTACAAATCAACTATATGCTAATTTGGTTGGATGTCTTCAAGTTGTTGGTTTGAACACTCGTCCTGACATTTTGTTTATTGCTAACTATCTCGGGCAACATCTTGCATGTCCTTCTCTTAAGCATTGGTCTTCAACAAAGCGCGTGTTGAAATACCTGAAAGGCACTGCAGATTATGGTTTGGTTTATCAACGACAATTCACATCCGACTCCATTCCATCTTTTTCTCTTTTGGGTTACACAGATGCAGATTAGGCCAGCTTACATTTATCTATGCAATCTACTAGTGGCAATTGTTTCTTCATTAATGGTTGTCTTATTTCTTGGACCAGCAAGAAACAACATTGTGTTGTAGTTTCTACAACCGAATCTGAATATGTTGCGGCATCACTTGCAGCTCGTAAACTCAGTCGGCTTCGACAAGTATTGATGACAGATATTGGTCATTCTCCTCTTTCTAGTACACCCTTGCGGTGTGATAATCAGAGTGCTATTAGTCTTGCAAAAGACTATGTCCAACATAACAAGTCAAAACATATTGCTGTGCATTACCATTATGTTCGATACGAAGTACGTAAAGGCACTATCATGATTGAACATTGTCCAAGTGACCAGATGATTGCAGATATTCTTACCAAAGGTCTTAATGAGTCACGCTTCATTCTCTTGCGCTCAGAGCTTGGAGTTGCCTCAGGCTCACTCTTTCTAGATTAGGCTCTTTACTCTTATGGTAGCTTTGTACATATATCGTTGTAATCTTCTAGACACCACGCACTTTGCACATTTCACAATTGCACACTATGACCTCTTGGTCCTTTTGTATATTTGTACATAGATGCACAATGCACTTTCACATCATTACTTCTGGTTCATATTTTCACATTTGTATAGGGGATTGGGTTTTTCCCTTGTACTCCCCAAGGGTTTTTTAATCCATAGCTAGAGACCCTTGTTTGAGTGGGGGTGTTGGAGCTCTATACATGGCTCACTCTATGTCACGTAGGCTGTATGCCTGTGATCGACGGTAGACCGGATGGCCATGTCCGGGGTTCAGTGGGAGAGGACGCCCATGCGGAGTCATGGGCGGCCAGGCTAGTGTGGACGGCAGGCCACACACTATATAGCCTGGGGGATGAGGGGCAATCCTCATTCTTCCTCTATGGTTGGGTGGTGAGCCAGAGGCCGTCCCCTCTTGACACTTGTGGTAATGTCCGTAGTAGCGGCGTTACGGGAATGTAACACTGGTATCATTGGACAGTTTCATGCATGGGGGACGCCCTATAGCATTTTGCAAGTGTAGTCTTGCCTATGTTCAACATAAGTGTGCGATTGTGAGCACATTTTAGTTGCTACTATATGAATTTGGAAAATATATTACTTTCCTACATAAGCAATTGTAATATTGCATGACAGGCTATTTTGCTTACAAAGTTCATGTGCGTGTAAACCCTATAAGTCGTATGACCCCTGGGCAATGAGTGGAGCATTTCTAGGATTTAATGAGGTTTTACATGGCAATAGTGAGAGTATCTCACTCCAGATGAGCCTGGTTGTTGTTAGTATATCGGATCCGACATATGTAGTGTACATAAACTCGGGCTGAGTTAGGATAGAAGGCTAAGCCGGAGATCTTAGTGGTAAATCCTACTCTATCTGGTGAGTTTTGACTTAACCGGAGTGTTAAGAAGTAAACTCAAAGTCTGGGGCTGAACCGGAGTGTTCGGAGGCAGACATATCTTTTGTTAAATCGGAGAATTTAGCAAAAGATGAGCTTGGGGTGAACCATGGTACCCAGGAAAAAAGCTCTTCACACTAAAATAGTGCATAATAATTTTAGGGTGATAAAAATCCATCGCAGGAATGTTTTACAACTTTCCATAGATGATAGATGAAGACCATGTACTTTACGGAGTTAAAGTACATAGGTGGTGACTTCGGCGCCACATTTTTTGTAGGAAGTCACCAGTGGTGTGGTTAGGTCAGCCGAGACTCCACAAGACCTATGCACTAGTTTTTAAGTTGACCTCTATGATAAGGACGTCCAAAAATTTGTGTTGTAATACCAGATATTGTACTGCAATGTGCAATGGAGGGGTCAATTTCTGTAGTCACTTCTTAGCAGCAAGTGACTTAAGCATCTTGTTATAGATGGTTGTATATGGTACTCCCACTCGGGGGAGGTACGCCATTGGGTACGGAGTTACTCACAGACTAGTATGGAGCTACTAGTGTGATGATAGTGGGTACGTAGTTACTCACTACTAATACATAACTGCTAATAATTAAGATCCTCGAGTGAAAGATACTCTAGATCAACATTTTAAATTACCGAACCACAATACATGAGTATCGAGGTACTCATAAATATGTTGACGTTGCTCAAATCGAGGGACCGATTTGTTCGATGCTATGGAATAAGCAAGGAGAGTGGAGTAACTTAAGAGTTACACATCACTAGTCCTAGTGCGTTGTCGAGGTCATCCGTAGTTTGATGATCCCCTCTACCTATCAGATAACATTCAATTTGCAAGCCCTGGCATTTAATCCGTAGTGATTATCAGTTGGGTGTGAGATATGGTTATGAAGTTCTTACAAGAGTACTCGTTTATTTGCTTGTCATTGGTTATAGCTTGGTAGAGATTGCCACCTGTGATGGGTAGGTAGCTTTGCCGCTATAATGAGGAGGCAGCAAATAATGTTCTCATAGTTATACTTCATACCAACACCAAACAGGGATAGGATGAAATTCCTAAGTTCATCATCACGAAGTACTGTGATGTTTGCATTTATATTGAATGTATGATGTAATGAGACATTGGGCTTGTGTAATTACCATCAATTATCTAGCAACCTATGGCTTCGCAGCAAGCTCAGTCATTATCTGTGGATTGCTAATGTGGTTATTAGTAATTTGGAATTTTCTTGATAAATGGTACAACCCACCCAAATGATTCATAAGTGTATAACCGCTTATGAAGGGTAATAATATGCAACAATGAACACTTTGTTACAAGTGTGAAACCACTGATTTGTTGCAAAGCATTTTATCAATAGTACCACCATATGTGCGTAGACACTATACCACATCTTCGTTGCAAGATGTTTAAAAGTTTCTTGGAAGGACTCAAGAATAAAAATATATTAAACACGGTCTAGATTTGTTCTTGGACCTATGACGCTAGCGCGTAGTCCACTTGACAGTAGAATTTTTGAGTACAAAAACCTTTCTTGAGAGAAAGGAGGAATATCCTCAAATATCACATAAACTCGAATAGTTGTGTGAGTCCAGACAATACTTGAAGGGATATGTCTGGTAATAGTAACAAAGAGTTGTAAGTGAATGGATGTAATTCCAGACACCCGTAGTGGTGCAAGAATCTTTATCAAACATCTCCACATACTATATGGTCTACCCGCAGATATAGTATGGCATAAGAGATAGGAAGTTTGATTGTTATATTTGAAAGGAAATCTTCAAAACTTACATTTACTTTGAGTTAGAATGGAGTTTAACCATCCGTAGATTGATGGTAGTTAGAAACTCAACAAGATTCTAGAGCATATGCTTGTGCAAAGATGTTACTCTAAGAGAAGTCTCTCTCAGCTTTGGAACTAATCCTTGTGATGCATGATTAGATTGGCTCTAGTTTATTTCTCCTATGGCCGTAGAGCTTTCCAAGAAGAAGTTTTAACAAGTTGGTGAAGCAACATGGTAGCGTAGTCTACAAATATCTAGTAGCATAGTCTAAGAACTTGCGCTACTAGAGTGCTCTCCAGTACATTAGCTTCTGTGCTAATGACATGATGCAAAATCAAGGCATGAAATTTGCCTTAAGGTTTTGGTTGAAATACCAAATCATGGCTTGTGTGAGCATGATCCTGTCCTTACAGAGGTCTGGCGCACTGTATGCGTACACACTTTGTCACAGCCTCGTCGGCACGTACTGCTAGTCTCCGGAGAGACTGGCCGTAGGTGCGGCGGGTAGCGAGGCGAGAGTTCCTATCTTCCATGTCAGTAAACTGAAGAAATCAGTTCACGGGTTAGAGAACGCAGTTTCTCCAGAGATTTTCGTGGACTTGATAGAGCCACCAAAGATACCACATGAATTTGAAAAGATTCTATAGTATCGTGACAGACAAACCCGACATAAAGTGTACCAGGAGGTACTTGTTAAATGGACAGATAGGGATGAGGTGATAGAAACCTGGGAACGCCGTAGTGCAATTTCCAAAAGGTTTCCCCAGTTTGTTTTTGAGGACGAAAACTCTTCTTAAGGGGGGGGGTAATGTCACGTAGGCTGTAATGCCTGTGTGACCGACGGCAGACCGGATGGCCATGTCCGGGGTTCAGTGGGAGAGGACGCCCATGCGGAGTGATCATGGGTGGCCAGGCTAGTGTGGATGGCAGGCCACACACTATATAGCCTGGGGGATGAGGGGCAATCCTCATTCTTCCTCTATGGCTGGGTGGTGAGCCAGAGGCCGTCCCCTCTTGTGGTAATGCCCGTAGTGGCATTACGGGAATGTAACACTCTACCTAACTTGGTCTCACATATATATATGTATCTTGTCCTTAATATGAATCAGTCTTTGGGAGCGTACATGATGTGTCTCTTGTCTCGTCTCTTTATCTCTACATTTCAACAATTTTTTCCCTACCAGAAAGTCAAGGAAGGCCATTCACTCAAAGATTTTTTGTATATCGTTAGCCTAGATAATTTGGAAGACTTGTTTGTTAAGAGTGCTCATTTCCTTCAAGCTAGATATGTGTTCCTTCTACAACACTGAGTGATCTTTTATTTTCATGGGTGAGTATTATCCAAACAATCATTTTCTCTCAGTAGTTCGAATGATGAATGTTTACTTCATTTACAACATATATATATAGTATAAGACAAAATTAAAGCACAATATCGCTACTTGCATTAAAACATGTATATTGTATAATATTTAAAAACCATGCTCATGCACATGTACATGTACATGTGCATGAGAATGAAAGAAAAGATAAAATTAAAGCACAATATCGCTACTTGCATTAAAACATGTATATTGTATAATATTTAAAAACCATGCTCATGCACATGTGCATGAGAATGAAAGAAAAAACAAAATTAAAGCACAATATCGCTACTTGCATTAAAACATGTATATTGTATAATATTTAAAAACCATGCTCATGCACATGTACATGTACATTTATTGGAGAATATTCTAAAACCATGACCATGCACATGTACGTTTATTGTTTTTCAAATAGAGTGCTTTGAGTGTAATTAATGGTATCGACAAGAGAAAACATCCACGGGGAGCTTGATAATATTTAATGTGAAACAGCACAAAATGCGTGTGCATGTGAGATTGGCATACGTTGAACCATTGCTTGCTTGGATACAATTGATTCTAGAGTGCGTGTCCTCTTGGAGAAGCAAGTAAGCACATGATGCTAGGGTCCTCTTGGAGAAGCAAGTAAGCACATGATGCTAGGGCAAAAAGAGGTGTAGCCAATCACCCCGAAACTTGTTGCCAATGTGCAGCAAGACCATCTCGGCTAGCTCACTCTCCCGAGTTCTTTCGACCTCATGTCGTTGGTTCGAATCAAGAAATCGATACCTGGAGCCGGGCCCTTGAATAGCCTAAAGAGATGAGAGGTGTAGCCAATCACCCCGAAACTTGTTGCCAATGTGCAGCAAGACCATCTCGGCTAGCTCACTCTCCCGAGTTCTTTCGACGTCATGTCGTTGGTTCGAATCAAGAAAAAGTGTACAACAGTCTATAATTAATGAAGTCGTTAAGGTGCTTGGAAGTGGTGAGCGTGATACTCATTGCTACCGCAAAAAGTGCCTCAAAGTGGTGAGCTTGAGCTCTTCACATCCTTAACAAAGCGAGTATGGATTTATTGAATTTCAATTTTCATGCATTTGTTTTGGGAGACGAAGACCATTCTTGTCATAAAGTAGTAGGCGCGAGGATTAACGTCTTGTAAAGTAGGGCACTACAGCTAAGGGCCTTGAGGCTTGTCTTTGAGAGCAGGGAGGAAGGACGTGCTTTGTGTCTGGCTAAAAGGGTACCATCGGCACATTACTTATAAACGATCACGTTTGACTGCTCCCTCTTTTCCCCACTATTTCAGTCGCCCGTCACTATTCGAATCGCGCACGTCAATCGCCAGTTGCACTAAATTTTGATTTAGCTTATAAGGGGTTTGCTTGTGCATCGCCAAACATATTCTACTAGTCGTCAACTGTCGGCCGGCTTGGCTTCCAGGAGGATTTACACGACGAGTGTAGAAGATAAGGGCAAGGAACAAGAGGAATTTATGAGTAGTTGTCTGAAAATCTAGATTTTAAAGTGCTTAGAAGGAGAGGAGGAATTGAAGAGTAGTTGTGACCAATAAGATTTTGAGAAGAATTGAATGCAATTCGAAGCGCTTGGATCTTCCTTTCTCCCTCTATGAAAAGGGAAATGAGAGCTAGGTCACAATTCCTTAGAGGATAAGTCATGATGGTATAGGGAATGGCCATGGGGTGGCCATTCCCAAGAGGAATTGGGAGCCAGTGCTAGCTGACGACCAGATTCCCCGGCAATGGCCCACCTATGACCATTCCCAGTCTTGGTGAGCCATTCCTTGTCGTCGTGGTTGTGGGGAGGCAAAGGGCATACAATGCAGTTAGAGCTGATAAATTTAGCACAATACAAACTGTAATTACACGTGGTAGCATCTGCTGCATTCCAGATTCTGAGAGCTGAGTTGGTAGCATTTGCTGCATTCCACGTTCCCACTAATGAGTTGGAAGTAGCTGATGAACTACTGTGATTGATTATGTTTTTTATATCTTGGTAATTTGACGGCGGCTGAGATTCACCCTCTGCTGACCCACGACCATGATGTGAGAGGACATAAGAGATGCAGATAGCCAACTTGATAGTATTTGACACCAGCAATATTAACTTTATTCCAACGAGAAATTTCTTTGCCATTATGTCTTACTCCAACTCATCCACAACACTTCCTAGCCAAGTACCATAAACCTATAATATGATAAACCCATTTGTCCTTTGTTCTGACGGCCATGTTTTCGAACTATGATGTAATCTTAATATGTATGTCCCAATAAGATGGGTGGCTTTTGCCTTGCATGATTGTAACCAGTCGTAGTAATTCTAATAAAAAAAAAGACAAGGGTGATTGTAATATGTTTTTCTATTTACATTGTTAGCCTGGTGAGATTACTATATTGCTCGGATCTCTTGTATCCTCTATTTGACAACTCCCTTCATGTGTATATGCAAACTAGATGTCCATATTTTGTACTCGCAATCTTTAGGCTTTCTACGCAATACATAGTGACATTCAAGCCAAAATTGTGTATTCAAGTGTTCATCTATGTTAAGTTAAAGGTAATTTTTAGTTAGCTAGTGTAGTCTAGAAATTGACATTGAAAAGTTGTAAAATTTCGGGCACACACAATCGCTCGGTTGGATATTGAAATCAGTTCAAACTTTACTACAAATTCAAATATTATAATGTGATTTGACCCTTTAGGTGTCCATGTGTTAGCATTTCCATCGTGGAAAGCTATCTTCTTTGCCATGTATAATATGTACATATAAAGGAGAATCGCAATCATAAGACTCTAAGTATTTTGAATGAGATGATGTCAGTATAGCAAGTACGTATGTTTGGATATTAGGACAAAGGTGTTGTCACAATGCTTTTCTCGTGACAAAAAATGAGGCGTCCTTAGCAAGCTTATAGCTAGAGCTCAAACTTTCAACCCTTCATTGTCTTTCTTGTGATGATTTGCTTTTTTATCAAGTTAGGGTGAAACTTTCCAATTAAAACATAATCTCAGTTTGGAAGATAGCCTTAAGTTTGCCCTTGAGATTGAGTCTACATTACGTTTTTTTAAGTGTACAACAATGGATATAACATAATTCATGACGCAACATGCTTCTACGAGCCTTGTATAGATGCGAGCGAAACCACTGGTGTGTATGCAAAGTTTGAGGATGATACATATGCATACGTGAGAAGAAAGACAAATATAAAAAAAGAGGCTTCTTTATAACTCCTCATAATCTCTACATTTCTTTTGTTGTACAGGCTTTCCACGTGCTTATGTACAGTTTGACCTAGCACTACCAAAACTTTGGGGACATGACGTGTAAAAGAGAGCCTCACACGTGTAGCAATCCCGTTCTTGTGAGGGAGTCGAGCAAGGCCATTCTCGTATCCACAAGTGACCCGGAAACGCTTTGGATCTGAAGATGGAGCGTAGACACGAAGGTTTGAAGCTCGTCCGACATCTTGCTGGTAGTGTCAGCTAGACGGCTGAGATCGTCCCTTGCTTGCGAATATTGTGCATGAGTACTGGGTTGTTCCAAGATTTGTGACAGCATTTCATTGATTTGTTTAACAAAGGCATCTATGATGTCTAGGTCGGGTAGGACGGTCACACATCTCTTCTGTACTCGCGCCAGAAGCTCTTTGTTGACTGTCTTGGAGTGTAAGAAGAGGAACTGCCCACAATGGCCGGCCCAGAACATGCAGAACACCTAATTGAGATTGAGTAGGTTTTGCAGATGGAAGCGCCGCTGCAAGAAGTTTGAAAACGAAGACGGTAGCCATTTGCCCTCCATAGAGAGCAGCGGGCAAGGCAGAAAAGGAACTAGAGTAGGAGCAGGTGGGTGCGTCCTCGCGCCGTTGTCCAGCATGCTCATCTGGAACCAAAAGCTTGTCCCGCATTCTTCTAAGCATTGAGCCACAAGCTGCAAGCTCATGGTGTGCGCGCCCGCGCTCGTGTGCACGGCCGATTCTCAAAGTCGACGACTCTCCCAGGTTTGCTCGCACGTGCTGTGCTGTGGTGAGAGCTTTTTTTGCTCGCAGCACTGCACCACTTTCAGAGCTGAAACCTTGCTTGCACGGCACGTAGCCGAGGGCAAGCTGCACGGCTTTCACATAGCCGTCAACGCCACCCACAACGTCCATCAGCAGCCTGCACACGTCCAGCAGCTTCACGCTGTTGTCCATGTACTGCTGAATCATATTGATGTCTCGAGCGGGCAGGGGCGATTGTAAGCATGGCACGAGGACGTCCTGCACAGAGGCCTGTGCGGAGAGCAGCATACCCACAGCACTGGAGAGCCAGCTCAGGCTCAGGTAGGGTGACGTGGAGTCTGTATGAAGCTCTTGAAGTCCCTCTGCCAGATCTGCCTCGAATGGTTGCGAGGCAGAAAGAGTCTCTGTGTAGACGCGGGATTGCCGCTTGTTACAGTGAAGGCGGGAAAGAAACGAGGAGAGGAAAGAGAAGGAAACCATGGTGGAGTTTACCGCTCAGCCCAGCTCAGAGAGCTGTGTTGATGAGAGGTAGGTGTAGCTGAGAGCTATTGTGTTGATGGTGCAATGAGGAATAGACTATGCCAAAGAGCACGTTAGAAGCGATATAAGAGCGATGCGAAGGGGAGGCTTGATAAAAAAATAGAGGAGACAGCTAGGCTGGCCATTATCTTATTTGCTTCATGCAATGAGCAAGGGTGGCGATGGTGGGCTGTGAGCAGACACAAGCCAATGCGAGATGCTGGCACGTCGTCACTTTTGGCAACAGCCATCGCTCTCTTCTTCGCTTCGAGCCACGACACGCATTTTAGAATACAACTCCTGAATTTACTACTACTGAAAACCCATCCTTTTATGACACGCCGTTCATGCTTATGCTTGCGTCCTCGACGACAAAAAGTGGACGACGTCGCGTCCAAGGAGAAACCGGTTTTACACACGATTGAAAATACTTAATCCGTGCAAATATAGTTTTGGCTTAAGGATTTTTCATTTGCAATCGCAAACCTTGTTGAATCGTTTTTGATTCCGTTACTAAAGCTCTATTTCATGCACTTGTGAGAGTTCGAATTATTGGCTTTCCTCCAAAGAGAGAAAAAGAAATTCCAATCACAACCTTTCCTCTCTTTAATGAAGCTATCTTTGATGCTTTAAGGGACCCAAAGTGACCCATAAGACATAGTGCATATCATAAATACCATGTGGGTCTTTGGTCCAATCCATGGTCTAGCAAAGAGTACAAAACAACATAACATCCTACTAATCAACTAGTAAATCTTCCATGCAGCTAGGAATCAGGAACACAAACATTGGATGTGGTTTTTGAGTTTAGGGTTTAAGGTTTAGCATTTGATTGAGGATTCCAAAAGTCCACAACGAAAACTCTTCCTTCATGGTAGACTGTCGACTCCTCCGGTAATCGAGATACTCTAAAATTGGCTAGTTCTACATTCTTTAGCTTGAGTTGCATTCGAGTCAAATCCGTATCTCTATGTCTCTATATTTGTTTCACTATCTAGGAGCCCTAATTGTATCAAATTAGTATACACGAGAGAGAGAGAGAGAGAGAGAGAGAGAGAGAGAGAGAGAGAGAGAGAGAAAGAGAGAGAGAGTAGCTTTGGAATGTATCTAACTTAGTACACATTAGAAAATGTATTCCAATAGTAATCACAGGGTATGTAGGACATTAGTCCAACTGCAATAGCTAGGATGAATAAAGTAACCATCAATAGTATTGACTAGGTTTTACACCTTGATAATTTAATGGTTCTTTGTGCAAATACTTCAAAGATTAAAACATCGACATGAACATGTGGTTTGTGATTGAGCCCTAAATTTAAGAAAGATTCTGCTCTTCTAATATGAACCATTGGATAGATTCTATCTCAACAATTAATTCTGTCTCACTTAAGTTATTTATGCTTTTATTCTATAACATTTGATGTTTAATATGTAATATAGATTCAGTCTCTTGTCACTTTTATCAAACAACATGTACTCTAGTTATATGATTTTTGTTTAGCCATGTTTATGGTATCTTAGGTTGATTTCTCATGCAAACTAGATGGCCTTGTATAACTCACATGAGTACCATATCTACGAGTGTTTCTTACTAAAAAATAGGAATAAAAGTAATTGCTTTTCATTTTCTCTACTTAGGAGTTAAAACCTGATAATGTAATGAAATAAGATCCACCAGAACTATTGTTGATGAAAGATCCTTATTCTAACATTACATGAGATGTCACATCCTGTGTGACTTACAAGGCATTACATAAGAAGGGTTAGGTGATACCATGTATGTAGGTAATTGTATCATGTATATTAACCTTACATACTAACGCAATATGCAAATTAATTAATTAATCATGCCCTATCAGTCCTAGTTAATTCATGACTATGAGAAGCGAAGGTTTCGACCCTCGCTTCTCACTCTCTTCACTCTCAACATGCCGTCTCTCCCCTTTCTCTAAGGCACGTCCCCGGTTGCCACTCTCCCCCTCTCTCAAGCATGCATGTCTAGCTCACTTGCCTTCTTTGCTCTAAACTACCCCTGTCTCAAGCTCTCCCACAACATCTCTCTTTTCACATGCTTTCTCCTAGCATCTCTCCAGTTGCGTGCTCTATCCCTCTCTTTCAAGCTTATGCATGTGAGCTCTTTCTACGTGCTCCTTTCTCTCTCTCTCAAGCTCACACACCATCTCTCCCTCCACACTCATCTCCCCTCTTTGAAATTCATGTCTCTCTTTCTTCACCCTCTCTTGTACATGTTTTGCACGACATTCATTCGAGAAAATTATCTCACTGCCACTTGTCAAACCCATATTCACTCTAATTTATAAGGTTTTGGCCCCCATATTCACTCTATTTTTTTTTCTAAGGTTTTGTTCTCTCAAGTACTTAATTAATTCCATAACTTTGACTCTAAGAAAGACTAATGTTAGAAGTATTACAAATCCTATAAGCAATATTTTATCTCTATTGAACTCCATTATCATCTCCATCAAATCACTAGAATATCTCACCTCTCCCAAGTCATCTCATGCTATCCTTTCTCTCTCCTAGATTTATCCAAAACCTGACACACATTGTTACTTACATCACATGGAGTCTATGTACTTACATTCGCCAAACCCACAAAACAACCTTTGAGTGATAAATCTTTGATCATATGCATGCACACACACAACAAAAACAAGATTTATGCTCTACCTTTATGTATGCAAGAATATGCGATCAGTTTTTTAACACTGCCCCTTGATCTGTAAACCTTGGATCCCTCCCTTCGTAGCTCTCCTACCACTACAATGGTCAAGCATATTATTGCCATTTATATCATCAATTTATGAAAAACTATGAGGGCCTTAAGTGTTGGTATAAGTTGCACTATAAACCATGATGTTATGAGACTAACATGACACACTAGGACAAACATATTATTTATATGTAAAAGGTTGCGTACAAATAAGGTTCATGGAAATTCGAATATGAAATACCTAAGCTATCGTTAATAGCCATTAAAGTTAGAGTAAAAAGGGAAGTAGATGGTGCACAATCTAAGCCCAAGGGACACACAAGTAGGCACCCCCTTCTAGTTGAAGACGCATTGGACAAGGAATAGGTAATGTTTAGCCAATATAAAAGGTCAACAGGATGAAGTTATAAGGTCAATGCAATTATCTTAAATGCCTCTCTCAATAGTAAAGTCAGAGAGATGGTTTGCGAGCCTGGGAGAAAGAGAGGAGCATGGAGGAAGAGATCATGGGCGGAAGCCTGAGAGAGAGGGACAAAGCACGCGAACGGAGAGATGTTGGGAGAAAGTGTGTGAAACGAGAGATGCTGGGCGAGCTTGAGACAGGGGTAGTTGAGAGTAGAGGGCAACTGAGAGTAGAGAGAGCTTGTAAATTATCTTCTTTGTAGTGTCTCTATAAATCCTACATGGCATAGTCAAAGTTAGACCCATGACACATACAAAACATAACCCTATGTGTAAAGTTTGATATTGGGAAACTTTTTGTGTTGTGATTTATATTACATTCATTAAGTAATACATCATGCGTTCTTTGATGCTTGTCCTATAGCCCCGCTTGTCTCTCCCACCTCTTCATATATTCATGGGTTTTGAATGGTATGTTTAGAATTAGGATTTTTGATTGGTATTCTCTTCACTCTCTATTTCTCTCTCTGATGTACAAGCTTCTTATGTTTAAAATTTTTGAATGGTATTCTCTTCTCTATCTCTCTCTCTCTCTCTCTTTCTTATGCATAAGCCTAAGAGGCTTATGCATAAGAGGCCTCTTATGCATCAGAGGCTTATACTTTAACCTCCCTATGCATAAGGCTTAAACCTCCTTTTGTATCCATGCTATTCACACTTTTAGGGTTTTGTATTACTAATTCTTTTCTCAACTTTTTGTTTTGTTTTGTAGGTCTTATAATCCTCTCTTTTAACTTCACCAATAAGAGGTAAATGCTTTTCTCTCTTTCCTCTCTTTTCGATTTTGTATGTATGCATTAGGTTCTTAGGGCTTTTGTATGTATGCATTACTAATCCTTTCCTCATCCTTTTGTTGGTTTTGTGGGTCTACTGATTTTCTCTTTCAACATCACCAACAAAAAGAGGTAAGTTCTTTCCTATCTTTCCTCTCTTTCCTATCTTTTTATCCTCTCTTTCCTCTATTTTTATCTACCAAAAAGAGGGGTTTTATTTTGTAGGTCCTCTATGCATAGAGCTTAATCTATGAATAGATTTCTAATCATAGAGCTTAATCTATGAATAGAGCTCTAATCATAGAGCTTAATCTATGCATTAAGCTCTATTCGTATAGCATAATGCATAGATTAAGCTCTATGCATGCATTCATAATGCATAGAGATCTATGCATAGACTAAGCTCTATGCATGCATAGAGCTTAATCTTTTCGATTTTATATGTATGCATTACTAATCCTTTCCTCACCCTTTTGTTGGTTTTGTAGTTCTTCTAATCTTCTCTTTCAACATCACCAAAAAGAGGTAAGTGCTTTGCTCTCTTTCCTATCTTTTTATTCTCTCTTTCCTTTATTTTTATCTACCAAAAAGAGGGGTTTTGTTTTGTAGGTCCTCTATGCATGGAGCTTAATCTATGAATAGAGCTCTAATCATAGAACTTAATATATGCATTAAGCTTTATTGGTAGAGCTTAATGCATAGATTAAGCGCTATGTTTGCATTGATAATGCATAGAGATCTACGCATAGATTAAGCTCTATACATGGACCTCTATGCATGCATGCTTAATGCATAGTACCGGGGTATAGTTTAGTTTAGGCTAGCGTGGCTTGTATAGTGCTTTATGCATAAGGCCTCATGCATAGCTTTATGCATAGGGCCTCATGCATGCTTTATACATGAGGCATAAGCCTTATGCATAAAACTTTATGCATGAGGCATAAGCCTTATGCATAAGGCCTCATGCATAATGCCTCATGCATGCTTTATGTATAATCCTTATGCATAAGGCCTCATGCATAATGCCTCATGCATGCTTTATGTATAAGTTGTAGCATAGCTTGCATATAGCGGCATAGTTTGCATTAGGCTTGCATAGCGGCATAGCTTGCAGCATAAGCTTTTGTATGTATGCATTACTAATCTTTTACTCACCCTTTTGTTGGTTTTATAGGTCCTCTAATCCTCTCTTTCAACATGATGAAAAAGAGATAAGTGCTTTTCTATCTTTCCTCTCTTTTCTCTATTATTATTGCACCCTTGGGTGGTGGGGATTTGTTTTGTAGGTTTGTGCATAAGCTTTATTCATGCGTTATGCATAAGCTTTATGCATAGTTTTATGCTTAAGGCCTTACATATGCATAGTGCTTTATGCATAAGCCTTATCCATAGTGCTTTATGCATAAGGCCTCATGCATAAAGCATTATGCTTAAATCTTTATTAGGCATAAGGCTGCATTATGCTTAAAGCTTTATGCATAAGGCCCCATGCATGCTTTATGCATGCATGGGGCCTTATGCATAAGGTCCCATGCATGCTTTATGCATAAGCTTTAGCATAGCATGCATAAGGCTTGCATAGCGGCGTAGTTTGCATAAGGCTTGCATAGCAGCATAGCTTGCATAAGCTTTTGTATCTATGCATAGAGATCTTTACATGCATTAAGCTCTATGCATAGAGCTTAATCTTTTTGATTTTGTATGTATGCATTCGGTTCTTAGGGCTTTTGTATATATGCATTACTAATCCTTTCCTCACCCTTTTGTTAGTTTTGTAGGTCTTCTCATGTTTTCTTTCAATAACACCAAAAAGAGATGAGTGCTTTCCTATCTTTACTCTCTTTTCTTTATTATTATTACACCCTTGGGTGTTGGGGATTTGTTTTGTAGGTTTGTTTTTGTAGAGCTTAATCTATGCATACATGCTTAATGCATAGTGTCGGGGTACGATTTAGTTTAGGCTAGCCTGGCTTGCATAGTGCTTTATGCGCATAAGCCTCATGCATAGCTTTATGTAGAAGGCCTCATGCATAAGGCCTCATGCATAGCTTTATGCATAAACTTTATGCGTAAGGCCTCATGCATGCTTTATGCATAAGCCTTATGCATAAGGTCTCATGCATAAAGCATTATGCTTAAAGCTTTTTGCATAAGGCTCCATGCATGTTTTATGCATAAGCTTTAGCATCGCTTGCATAGCGGCATAGTTTGCATAAGGCTTGCATAGCAACATAGCTTGCATAAGCGCATTACTAATCCTTTTCTCACCCTTTTGTTGGTTTTGTAGATCCTCTAATCCTCTCTTTCAACATCACGAAAAAGAGGTAAGTGCTTTTCTATCTTTCCTCTATTATTATTGCACCCTTGGGTGCTAGGGATTTGTTTTGTAGATTTGTTTTTGTACCTTAAACCATAGAGCTGCCTGTGCAGAAAATATAGCTGCATGTGTAAAAAATGCAGCTATACATCTGCACAGGCAGCAGCTCTTTGGATATTTTTTTAAATTCTAGAGTGCATCTATATGTGCATCTATAGGTACGTCTATAGGAACATCTATAGGCACATCCATAATGATATAGATGCGCTTATAGATACGCAAATAGACACGCCTATAGATGCCTGTCGGTAGACATGATTTTAGACACGCTTATAAATGCGTCGGTAACATCTTAAACCACGACATTAAAATGCATGTAAAGCCGCTTTTCCTTGTAGTGATGGGTGTAACTTTGACTATGCTATGTAGGATTTATAGAGACACTATAAATAAGTTAAGCATAAGGACATGGAACAAGCGGATTTTAAGAGTATTTATGAAGGGAAAGATGCAAATAGTTGCTTTGAAGGACAAGAATTTCAGAAGATTTTAATCCAAATTATAGTGTTTGGATCCTTCTCTTGCCATCTAAGTGAGGAGGGAAATTAGAGCTCAAAACATTACCTAGGGGTATTAAGAAAGAGGTGAGAAGATATAAGAGATGTGATCCTACAACAAATGAGGATCGCAACTACATTTATAGCCATGTAAATTTAAAAGAATCCATTTATGGAAAGAGAAGTTTACGTGGCTATACACGCGCTGCTATATGAATGTGCAATATAACCCCATCTATTGCTGTGTGTGTAGTAACATATATATCCGGCTATAGCTACTGACTTTGTACAAAAAAAAAGGATATAATGGGGGAGAGATGTCTGTCCCCACATCTCTCCCCCATTCTGTTCTCGTTTGTTTTTTAATCACATTATTTGAACACTACTTAATCACTTAAAACATAAAAAAATAATTACAATATTGTCATGGATTATATTGAAAATTACATCAAGTTTTTCATGTCAAAAAATGAATATGACTAAGAAAACTAAGTGAAATAATGCATCACCTTCATCTTCATCTTTATTAAGTTTTTCCTTGCCCACATCTTTGCCACACGTGCACCACCACCTTCATCATCACTACCACTTTCATCATCGTCTTTGTGCATTAAATAGTGATACAATTCATTAAGCTTAATGCATTATGCATAAATCATTATTGCATTAACTTATGTATTAAGCTTATGCATTATGAGCTATGTATGCATATGTTTATGTGTAGCTCATAATGCATAATGCATTAATGCATAGTACATAAGCTTAAGCATTATTGCATTAACTTATGTATTAAGCTTATGCATTATGAGCTATGTATGCATATGCTTATGTGTAGCTCATAATGCATAATGCATTAATGCATAGTACATAAGCTTAAGCATTATACATAGGCTAAAAAGCTCAAGAAATAATCCTCAACATCCGAAGATGCAAGGGTTTACCTCTTATTATTTTTAGAAGCTTGTACATGGTTAAGGGAGATTAGAGAAGATTGCCTTAACCTATCCAGAGAATACCTTGACCTAGCTCCCAGAAAAAGAAAAAGATGAGTAAAGTTTTTCTTATAAATAACTATTAATACAACTAGTTAAGCATACAAGAGAGAAAGCAAGCATTCAAAAAGAGAAAGTAATACATTTGAGGTAAGTCTCAAACCCTAGCAATCAATTTTCCATGCGTGTAGGTATTAATTTTTTTTTGACATAATGGTGCATCCATTTACAGTCTTGTAGTTGGATGCACCATTATGCCAAAACTTATAGAGTAGCAAAGACAACTGTACTCTGATGTGAAGAACAAAGTAAACTTGTTGAAACATTTAGAGTGTCATTACATTTTCGATATTACAAAGTAGTTACACGATTCACACGTGTAAACAATGGTCAAATTATATTGCAAGATGTGAAATTTACATATTAAGCTGTAACGAGATAAGCCAAAATTGCATAAAGTAGTTGCAAAAAATTGCATACAAGCTCTATAAGCTATACTCGATGACCAAAATTGCATAAAGTAGTTGCATACAAGCTCAAAGAAAGATGTGAGCTGACCAAAATATGTATGTACAAGAGGAAAGACATGGGCATGGCTACTCTATGCGGAGCTTTCACTCAGGGTCAGGCATTGGTCTCTGTGAAAACCATATAAGATGCTTTGTTTTTATATACAAAACAATGATCTAATATAACATGGCAAAGTAAGTATACAAATAATAAGGTTAAGGCTTTCCACACCATATCTGCAATGCGTCCCTAATTGAGGGTGGTGCCTTCTCGCTCAAGCTTCTCCAAAGAAAGTACGTGTTATGGCGGCGAGCAATTTCCGCTTCTCCGGTTGCCGGCCCACCAACCACTTGATTCTAAAAGTACCAAAAAAACAAGATAAGCTTTGATACTTACAAAGTAGACATAACATCAAATGAAACATACAAGATAAGCGTTGATACTTACACAGTAGACATGGAATGCATCGCAACTGCCGCTTCCAAGGTGAGAGCTTCGCATCCTCTTGTTGCTCTTGTAGCATTGGGGATTTCTTGCATGCTTTTTCTTCTCCTCATTCCAATCCTCGGTGCTCATGTGCCAAGGCTTCTCACCCCCTGCCTTCACTCTCCTAGTCACATCTCCCCCGCCAATGTTTCATGATGTCCACCATGTGGTCCTTTATCCACCTTATAGGGATGACATCACTACTGAGACGACCAGTTTGTACTCATCCTTGATTTGATTTATGACTCCATCTTTCTTATCTTTATCCAAGTTTGGCCATAAAGTCATAAAGACATTTGCAAAGACAATGTGGCAAAGCTGCCGCACAGATGCGGCTCTTCATCTCTTGCCCGACATTATCCAAAACCACATTGCTTCCATTGACAATTGTGTAATATTTTTTCCCATCTGCGGGTGTGGGCTGTGTGTCAAAACATCGCGATGATTGCGAGTGTGGAGTGCTTCTGGTGGCGGGGCTAGATGGGGAAGGATGCTCACGTGGGGACATAGACCCATTCCATGCTCCCACTTGGACAACAACCGCCTCCACCTTCACTACCTGAGCGTTGTCCTTTGTGAGTGGACGAGTGACCTAAGGGAGGGGTTCTAGTGGCTCTTTGTGGAGTTTCTACAGGTGAACTAGGGTTAGCAGTGGAGGTGCCCGATGGTGCGGCCGAAGTGCCCACCCCTCTCCCAAAGTATTTTTCTGCCCCATCACTCTTTGCTTAGGTGTGGCTTATGCTAAAAAACCTATAAACTGGTTAGGCGACATGGCATATGGAGAGAAGGATGGAGAGTAAGCTGGTGTCTCATCTGGAGTGCGAGACATGTTTCTACACACACATAACAAAGCCCACATGGACACTTTAATAAGAGCATACACATAAATAAGAGCACACATCTCACAACATACAACACACGTACATGCAACAAAGAGGACTCAGGAGAGGGGAGGGAGAAAAAAGAAGGCGGCGAACCTGCTTGAGTGGTAAGGAGGTGGAGAAGAGCTTGGGAGAGAGAGACCCTGCAAAACAAAGAACAAAATAAAAATAAAAACATTGATTATCCCTCAACATTCATTCATTTATGCATGAGACCTTATGCATAAAGCAATGCATGAGGCCTTATGCATAAAGCTATGCATGAGGCCTTTTGCATAAAGCTTATGCATGAGGCCTTAAGCATAAAACTATGCATGAGGCCTTCCTTATGCATAAAGCATGCATGAGGCCTTATGCATAAAGCTATGCATGAGACTTATGCATAAAGTATTATGCATAAAACTTATGCATAAAGCATGAATAAGCATAATGCATTAAGCTTATTAGCAAACCTAGAGCTTGGGAGAGAGAAAGAATGTGCAAAACAAAGAAGAAAGCAAAAAAATAGAAAAATTATCCCTAATAACACACACATACATTTTACAACACATGTACATGTAACCAAGAGGAGATGGGAGTGAGGGAAAAGGAGGCATACCTGGTGAGGAAGCAAAACACACACACATGAATAAACATGTAGAAAATAGAGAGGTTTTGTTATAGTGTAAAAACTTGCACCGTCGATATATACGTCGAAATAACAGTGGAAAAAAGTATCAAAATCAGGGTCGAAAAAAATGTCGAAAAGTCAATGGAAAATAACGTGGAAATAAGCACCGAAAAAATAAAATTTCCACACTCTTTTTAACGGATATTTCGACATTCTTTCGATATTTTAACATTCTTTCAACTTTTTGACGCTTATTTTGAATTCAAAGTCTTTCCAGATCTTGCGCGCCCTCTTGACATTTCAAATTACCTATCACTGACTACCGCCCTCCACAAATACTTATTAAGGGAGGATTCCTGTCCAAAAATAAGCATTCGTTCCCATTGCAAATCAATATGGAAACCATGGACGATGCCACACCCTCAAATTTTGTTGACACTTTTTCCTTGTACTCGCTAGTAGTCGCTACAAATACTAAGTGGATCGACGTCGACGAATTTGCAATGATCATACAACAAAATGGAGAATATTTTTGATGGAGTGATTGAAACATCTAATTAGTGGTAATATTTGCTTCAACAATGACAAACCAGTGCATATCCGGCCTGAACGATGGAGACAAACAAGAGTAGCCACAAATGAGGTGATCCAACAACCCGAGAATTTTGAGACAGATTTTTCAGAGCAAATACTAGAACATGACATGGATGACATGATAAATGCCTTACACAATGGGACAGAAGATTGAGGTTTGGAACACACATGGGTAGAAGAAAACACACAAGGTGTGGAATACGCTTCGGAAGAAGAGAAATAGCTATCCAGGCTAGCTCGTCTTCCACTATATCGTGGAGCACATGTGTCTATTTTAAGAACTTGCCTATCCATATTATTAAACTTGCAATCGATTTTTGGATGGTCTAGTATAAGCATATCAAAACTTTTCTGCGTAAGTGATGATATCATATGCAATTAGTGAGTTATGTACCTTTATATGCATTTTCGTAGCCATACTATTTTGTGTAACAACTTATTGAAACATCAAATATTGCTAGAAGATAATGAGATGCCAGTGGACCATAGTCGAGCAAAAGCAATGTTGCACTCGATTGGCATGGACTACAACACACACCATGCTTGTCCAAATGATTGTATTCTTTATCGACAAGAATATTACAATGCAGTACAATGTCCGCATTGTGGTACATCGAGATATAGGCAAGATGTGCAAAGAGAAAGGGTAACAGCAAAAGTTTTATGACACTTTCCCATCATCCCTCGGATAAAAACAATGTTCAAGTGCAAATCCATTGATGACTTGGCACCATAACACTAAGTCCACAGATGGTGTTATGCATGTGCCCGTAGATTCTCCTACACATGGAAGCACATTGAAGAGAAGTGGGTAGCCTTTCAAGAGGGGGCTCGCCATATTCAACTCGGACTAGTGATGGATGGAGTGAATCCATAAGTTATTGTTTGGATAATACTCCACCCACATGAAAATAAAACATCACTGAGTGTTGTAGAAAGAACACATATCTAGCTTGAAAAGGTAAGGTTAGGAAATAATATTTATATGTAAAAGGTTACGAATAAATAAGATTCAGGGAATTTCAAATAGGAAATACTTAAGCTATGGTGGTCAATAGGCATTAAAGCTAGAGTAAAAAGGGAAGTAGATGGTACACAATGTAAGCCGAAGGGACACAGAAGTAGGCACCCCATCTAGGGGTATTTGAAGAGGCATTGGATGAGGAAAAGGTAATGTCTAGCCAATGAAAGATCAAGGGGGTGAAGTTGGAAGGTCATGCACAATTTAGGTCTATATAACCATGGGTTTAGGGACTCTTTGGGATATGGTTGGGTGGAGAATCAAAGTACTAGCCTTACAACTCCTCAGGCTTATAATGTAAGGAGCATTACATTAGTATGAGAGCCAAGTTCTTTCTCTTTCATGTTTTCATTGAGCTACTCATTGCTAACTCTAATCTCTACTCCTCCTTAATCTCTTTTCTATTCATTTCCATAAGCTAATCTCTATATTTCTCAAATCTTCTCCATACAAAATACCCCTTACCTAATAAATTGGGCATACTTTTGAGTTCTACATGGAGCAAGTAGAGTACAAGACATCCTTGAAGGATTTCTGAAGTAAATATCAACAAGGAGGAATCAACAGAATTCTTCTTCACATCATTGGGATAATTCATAATTACCCAATCAAGTCATTTTACTGTTTTGCATGTTTTTTTTTCTTTGTAAGAAATTTTGCATTTTTCTTAGTGTTAGAGTAAATGGCTTCTCAAGGTAGGAAGGATGAAGTTGGTGATGAGGGGGGAAAACCCAATGTCCTCTTTCCACATGGAAGAGGATATTACAAAACCAAATGAAATATATATGCAAGATTTAGACACTAATGATTATGAGGATATATAAATGAAAGAAAAAATCTCGAAAATAAACTTAAGAAAATGATGGGTATTCTTAGCTCCTTGATGGGAGGGGAAGGATTGGGAGTAAAAGAAATATCTAAACATATTGGTGAGGGAAGGGAAAAAACTCTACAAAAAGGGTTGAATGAAACTATAATTAAAGAGAGTCCCAAAACTAGAGACCAGGGTACGATATTCAAACATTTAAAGGCACCCACTTTTAGTGGAGAAGAGAAGGAGAGAAATAAAGATGCGGTCCATATTTTTCTACAAAAATGGCAAGATTTGCATCTTTTAAAAAATTTGCCTAATCATAACCACCCCATTGAAGCTAGCCTATCCTTACAAGAAGGCAAAGCTTATAAGTGGTGGATGAGTTTAGTGGAAGCTAGACAACTACCCGATTCTTGGGATTCATTTAAGGAATTATTCTTAAAGGAATATCTTTCTAAAAATGAAGAAGATCGAAATTGGGAGGAGTGGGATAAACGTTCTTTGGATAAAAGAATTTCAGTCTCACTGAATATATATAGCTTGGTATAGAGAAATTATCTTAAAGCTTAAGGGAGTATAAGAAGGAAGTTCGCTCTAAAGAGCCAAAAAACTTAGAAGAGGCTATAATTTGCAAACATTTTTTATGATACCATGGGTAATGGTAATTGTAAAGAAACAGATAATTTTTTTTTCGTATAAGTCTCATGGAGAAAATTTTAGCTCAAAAAAATAAAGGGTTTTTTATTTAAAAAGGAAGAACCTCTAAAAAATAAAAAATCTTATCCTAGTAAGTTTCTAAAAAAGCAAGATTTTAAGAGAGCTCAGTTAAAGAAAAACTTTATTTCTCTTGTCTTGAGGCGGGACATGATAAAAGGAATTATCATGAGAATGGTAATAATAAGCCTAAAGGAAAAACAATGCACACTTGAATTATTTTCATTGGGAAAAACACTTTTGAGAAGCTATTTGCATAATACACTAACATTTGAGCATAAAGGAAAATTTATTACATTGTAAGGAGAGAATAATGTACCATCTTCTCCTTTGATTTGTAATATTGAGTTCCAAAAGGTTCATCAAGATAATAAAATAGAATAAATGCTGTCGTGTTATGTAATGCCTTAATTTAAAAAACATTGTGAGAAGTTTGATTCAAGTATTTGTGAAGTGGATAATTCTTCGTTGAACAATTTATTAGAAGAATGTAAAGATGTTTTTTGGAAACATTGCCAAAAGGTTTACCTTCGGATAGAGGACTTAATCATCCCATATAAATTTTAAAGGATTGAAAGCCAAATACTAAGTCACCTTATGGAGATGTTTTGAGTAAAAGATAAGAAGTTGAAAAAAAGTTGAAAAAAGATAAGAAGTTGAAAAAAAGTTCACTGAATATCTAGAACAAGGCCTTATTAGTCCAAGTAAGTCTCTCTAGACTTCACCAATGTTATTGGTGAAGAAAAAAGATGGATCTATGTGCTTGTGCATAGATTATTGTGCATTAAATGCAATCACAATCAAAAATAAATTTTCTATTTCTAAGATAGATGAGTTATTTGATCAACTCAAAGGTACTAAATATTTTAGTAAGATAAATTTAAGGTCTGCATATCATTAAGTAAGAGTTAGAATTGAACATGTGCCAAAAATAGCATTTAAGACATCTTTTAGGCACTTTGAGTGTTTAGTTATGCCTTTTGGTCTAGCTAATGCTCTCACTATACTTGTATGACCATGATGAACACGATACTTCATCCTTTTTTAGGAAAATCTATGGTGGTTTCTATTGATGATATATTAGTCTTTATTCAAAATGAACAAGAACATAATGAGTACCTTAGAAAAGTATTTCAATAATTGAGAAAAAATAAATTATTTTCTTTAAAACAATCTAAATTATTTGAAAGTAAAAAGTTAAACAAAGCTCAAAGTAACTATACAACTTGTGAAAAAGAACTGTTTGCAATTGTGCGTACTCTTCAAAAGTGGCATCACTATATGTACGGTAGCAATTTTGAAGTATTTTCTAACCATGAAAGTCCTAAAAGGTTAAGTACTCAGAAAGAGTTAAAAGGTAGGAAGGCTAGATGGGCTGAAATCCTACAAGATTTTGATTTTCAAATCAGATATAGAAATGGAAAATTGAATGTCATAGCAAATGTTGTGAGCCAAGAACCCACAAAAAATGAGTTGAGTTTTAGTAAACTAGAAAGTGAGTTGCTGTCTAAATTAAAAAGAAAATGTGCTAAAGATCCTAGCTATCAAATGCTTTCGAATTACTTGATTAAAAAAGATAACTCTCTAATAGAGACTAAAGTAAATACAACTAATGATAAAAGGGTGTCACTTAAAAAAGATAGTGGTTCAAATGAATCACTTAAAGAAGTGTCAATAAGTGAAAAAGATCGTTGGAAATTTTTTCCCATTGATAATGGGTACTTGTCATATAAAGGTTGCATTTGTGTACCCAAAGAAGAAAATATTTGTGAGAATAGTTTTGTAATAACATGTCACGACAATTCAAGTGCAGGGAACCCGAGAATTTTGAAGACCTATGCACTTGTTAGAAGATAGTTTTATTGGGCAGTTTTAAAGCAAGACGTCTAGAATTATAATATAAAATGCTCTAAATGCCGTTGAAATATGCAAGTGAATGGGTGTGTGAAGGAACAAGCCCTTAGCGCGCAAGAGATTGTAAAAGGGAGTCTATAATTAAGTGGGTAGCAGTGTGAAAAGGTGAGAAGAATCTACTGATGAGAGAATCAAGGATAGCATGAGTGAATATAGGGGTGTGGAAAGATTCAAGGAAAAGGTGCCCCCAGATGTAGGGGAGGTGGCATAAATCAAGGAAAAATCAGTGGGATTAGATGCTTGGCATCTTGTGGATGTAAAACCTATAAATTAAGGCACTGAACTAATGAGAAATTGTTGGTTTTTGAGTATCCATGCCTACATTAAGCTATTAGTTAATTGTGCACTAATCTCATCTTATTACTTGCTAATCATGTTGACTCTTGTATTTGATCCACCATAGCTCATCACATTGCTGCAAAATTAGCTTGATATCAGATCTAAGCTTAAGAATCATCTGATTTTTTAGCCTAATTACTCTACTAATCATAATTAGGAGTTAATCCATCTTTAAAACTCTTTTCAACTAACTTTCTACACCCCTAGAGATCTATGCATAGATTAAGCTCTATGCATGCATAGAGCTTAATCTTTGCCATTTTATATGTATGCATTACGTTACTAGGGATTTTGTATGTATGCATTACTAATCCTTTTCTCACTCTTTTGTTGGTTTTGTAGTTCTTCTAATCTTCTCTTTCAACATCACCAAAAAGAGGTAAGTGCTTTGCTCTCTTTCCTATCTTTTTATTCTCTCTTTCCTCTATTTTTATTTACCAAAAAAGAGGGGTTTTGTTTTGTAGGTCCTCTATGCATAGAGCTTAATCTATGAATAGAGCTCTAATCATAGAGCTTAATCTATGCATTAAGCTTTATTGGTAGAGCTAAATGGATAGATTTAAGCGCTATGCATGCATTCATAATGCATAGAGATCTACGCATAGATTAAGCTCTATACATGGACCTCTATGCATGCATTAAGCTCTATGCATGTATGCTTAATGCATAGTGTCGGGGTACGGTTTAGTTTAGGCAAGCCACGTGCATGCATTAAGCTCTATGCATGTATGCTTAATGCATAGTGTCGGGGTACGGTTTAGTTTAGGCTAGCGTGGCTTGCATAGTGCTTTATGCATAAGGCCTCATGCATAGCTTTATGCATAGGGCCTCATGCATGCTTTATGTATGAGGCATAAGCCTTATGCATAATACTTTATGCATAAGGCCTCATGCATAATGCCTCATGCATGCTTTATGTATAAGCTATAGCATAGCTTGCATAGCGGCATAGTTTGCATAAGGCTTGCATAGCGGCATAGCTTGCATAAGCTTTTGTATGTATGCATTACTAATCTTTTCCTCACCCTTTTGTTGGTTTTGTAGGTCCTCTAATCCTCTCTTTCAACATGATGAAAAAGAGGTAAGTGCTTTTCTATCTTTTCTCTCTTTATTATTATTGCACCCTTGGGTGCTGGGGGTTCGTTTTGTAGGTTTGCGCATAAGCTTTATGCATGCGTTATGCATAAGGCCTCATGCATAGTTTTATGCTTAAGACTATATTGCATAGTGCTTTATGCATTATGCATAAGGCCTCATGCATAAAGCATTATGCTTAAATCTTTATTATGCATAAGGCCTCATGCATAAAGCATTATGCTTAAAGCTTTATGCATAAGGCCCCATGCATGCTTTATGCATAATCTTTAGCATAGCATGCATAAGGCTTGCATAGCAGCGTAGTTTGCATAAGGCTTGCACAGCGGCATAGCCTGCATAAGCTTTTATATCTATGCATAGAGATCTTTACATGCATTATGCTCTATGCATAGAGCTTAATCTTTTTGATTTTGTATGTATGCATTTGGTTCTTAGGGCTTTTGTATATATGCATTACTAATCCTTTCCTCACCCTTTTGTTGGTTTTGTAGGTCTTCTCATATTTTCTTTCAACACCAAAAAGAGATAAGTGCTTTCCTATCTTTCCTCTCTTTCCTTTATTATTATTACACCCTTGGGTACTGGGGATTTGTTTTGTAGGTTTATTTTTGTAGAGCTAAATATATGCATACATGCTTAATGCATAGTGCCAGGGTACGGTTTAGTTTAGGCTAGCGTGGCTTGCATAGTGCTTTATGCATAAGCCTCATGCAAAGCTTTATGTAGAATGCCTGATGGATAAGACCTCATGCATAGCTTTATGCGTAAGGCTTCATGCATGCTTTATGCATAAGCCTTATGCATAAGGCCTTATGCATAAAGCATTATGCTTAAAGCTTTTTGCATAAGACCCCATGCATGTTTTATGCATAAGCTTTAGCATCGCTTGCATAGCGGCATAGTTTGCATAAGGCTTGTATAGCGGCATCGCTTGCATAAGCTTTTGTATGTATGCACTACTAATCCTTTCCTCACCCTTTTGTTGCTTTTGCAGGTCCTCTAATCCTCTCTTTCAACATCACGAAAAAGAGGTAAGTGCTTTTCTATCTTTCCTCTCTTTCCTCTAATATTATTGCATTACTAATCCTTTTCTCACCCTTTTGTTGGTTTTGTAGGTCTTCTAATCCTCTCTTTCAACATCACGAAAAAGAGGTAAGTGCTTTTCTATCTTTCCTCTCTTTTCTCTATTATTATTGCACCCTTGGGTGCACCCTTGCTTTTCTATATTTTCTCTCTTTTTCTATTATTATTGCACCCTTGGGTGCTAGGGATTTGTTTTGTAGGTTTGTTTTTGTACCTTAAACCATAGAGCTGCCTCTGTAGAAAATACAAATGCATATTTAAAAAATGCAGCTATACATCTGTACAGGCATCTCTTTGGATATTTTTTTCAATTCTAGAGTGTGTCTATATGCCTGTCTATAGGTGCGTCTATAGGCACATCTATAGGCACATCCATAATGATATAGACGCGCTTATAGATACGCATATAGATGCCTATCGATAGACATGATTTTAGACGCGCTTATAAATGCACCAATAACATTTTAAACCACGACATCAAAACACATCTACAGGCGCTTTTCCTTGTAGTGATGGGTGTAACTTTGACTATGCTATGTAGGATTTATAGAGACACTATAAAGAAGTTAAGCATAAGGACATGGGACAAGCGGATTTCAAGAGCATTTGTGAAGGGGAAAATCAAATAGTTGCTTTGAAGGACAAGAATTTCAGAAGATTTTAATCCAAATTATAGTGTTTGGATCCTTCTCTTGCCATCTAAGCTAGGAGGGAAATGAGAGCTCAAAACATTACCTAGGGGTATTAAGAAAGATGTGAGAAGATATAAGAGAGGTGATAGAGCCATGTAAATTTAAAATAATTCATTTATTATGGAAAGAAAAGTTTACATGGCTATACACGCGCTGCTATGAACGTGCATTATAACCCCATCTATTGCTGTGTGTGTAGCAGCATATATATCCGGCTATAGCTACTGACTTTCTGCAAAAAAAAAAGGATAGAATGGGGGATAGATGTCTGTCCCCACATCTCTCCCCCATTCTATTCTCGTTTGTTTTTTAATCACATTATTTGAACACTACTTAATCACTTACAACATAAAAAAATAATTACAATATTATGTCATGGATTATATTGAAAATTACATAAAGTTTTTCATGTCAAAAAATGAATATTCTAAGAAAACTAAGTGAATTAATGCATCACCTTCATCTTCATCTTTATTAAGTTTTTCCTTGCCCACATCTCTGCCACACGTGCAACACCACCTTCATTATCACTACCACTTTCATCATCGCCTTTGTGCATTAAATAGTGATACAATTCATTAAGCTTAATGCATTATGCATAAAGCATTATTGCATTAACTTATGTATTAAGCTTATGCATTATGAGCTATGTATGCATATGTTTATGTGTAGCTCATAATGCATAATGCATTAATGCATAGTACATAAGCTTAAGCATTAAACATAGGCTAAAAAACTCAAGAAATAATCCTCGACATCCGAAGGTGCAAGAAAAACAAAGAATTCAGTCAAGGGTTTACCTCTTATTATTTTTAGAAGCTTGTACATGGTTAAGGGAGTTTAGAGAAGATTGCCTTAACCTATCCAAAGAATACCTTGAACTAGCCACAAAAAGAAAAAGATGAGTAAAGTTTTTCTTATAAATAACTATTACTACAACTAGTTAAGCATACAAGAGAGCAAGCAAGCATACAGAAGAGAAAGTAATACATTTGAGATAAGTCTCAAACCCTAGCAACAATCAACTTACTTTTAAAAAAAAGAGATTAAAGAAAACAAAGAAGATAAGGATATGGTACATATCTTAGTATGGCGGCTTACATATGATGCTTGTGGAGGGAGGCCTTTCTTCGTTGTGAATGGAGAAGAGCATTTTCTTGTTAGGGGAGAAGAAGGTTTTATTATGAAGGGAGAAGGCTTGTTAAGGTGAAAAAAGGGTTTTCTTTGTGAGAAGAGCTTGTAAAGGTGAGAAGGGCTTGTAAAGGTGAGAAGGGGTTTTCTTGTCGGAAGGTGAGGGAGGACTTGTGAAGGGAGAAGAGGAGAAAGGCTTGTGAAGGTGAGGGAGGGCTTATGAAGGGAGAAGAGGAGAAGGAATTGTGAAGGGAGAATAGGAGAAGGGAAAGGGAGGGCTTGTGATGAAGGGAGAAGAGGGAGGGCTTAACAACTAGGTACCCACCATGTGTAGAAGACTGCCGATGCCTTCTTCTTTCGATGATGACATGGCACTTGTGCGAAGTCAGCATGAGTGGATACATGAAAAGATTTCATGTCCACGTGAGAGATTTAAGGGAGACATTGTGCATTTACGATGAATCACAATAATTATGACAAAATAAAATCTTCTGTTAGAATTTACTTATTCACAATGGTGAGGTAGCACAAATGTGTCCCTCTCTATTTTAACAATATTTTGTGGAATTGTCACCATAAATAAATTTGGATACCTTTTTACAATTGCTTGAGTGTCTCCACACACATCCTCGAACCACTTTACATCCAATATAAAAATTTTGAATGTCCTTAATCCAATCTTTATGATGTTTTAAATCATGCCACAATAATCAAGCACTTTTACGCTTTCTTGCTCAAGGTTTGCCATAACCCCACAATTGAGGTTGGCACCTTCTCACTCAAGCTTCTCCAAAAGAAAGTACGTGTTATGGCAAGCAATGTCCTCCTCTTCTTCTGTTGCCGGCTGACTAACCACTTGATTCTAAAAGTACCGAAATAATGAGATAAGCGTTGATACTTACAAAGTAGACATAACATCAAATGAAACATACAAGATAAGCGTTGATACTTACAAAGTAGACATAACATCAAATGAAACATACAAGATAAGCGTTGATACTCTATCTTGACAATTAATTGTGTCTCACTAAAGTTATTCATGCTTTTATTCCACAACATTCAATGCTTAATATGTAATATAGATTCAATATCTCGTCACTTTTATCAAACAAGATGCACTCTAGCTATATATGATTTATGTTTAGCCATATTTATGGTATCTTAGGTTGATTTCTCATGCAAACTAGAGGGCCTTGTATAACTCACATGAGTACCATAACTATGAGTGTTTCTTACTAAAAAATAGGAAAATAAGTAATGTTTCTTCACGTTCCGTCTTAGGAGTTAAAACCTAATAATGTAATGAGATAAAATCCACAAGCACTATTGTTGATGAAAGATCCTTATTCTAACATTACATGAGCTGTTGCATCCTGCGTGAATTACAAGGCATGACATATGAAGGGTTAATTGATACCATTTATGTAGGCACTTGTATCATGTGTATTAATCTTACATATTCAGGCCATGTGTGTATTAATTAATTAATCAGGACCTATCGGTCTTGGTTATTTAATGAATATGAGAAGTGAAGGTTTCGGTCATCGCTTATCCCTCTCTTTGCTCTCTCAGGCCGCTGTCTCTCCCCCTCTCTCTCAGGCATGTCAGACTACCAACTTTCCTGCTCTCTCTCAAGCATGCCTGTCTGGATCACTTGCCCTCTCTACTCTCAACTACCCATGTCTCAAGCTCGCCCAGCATCTCTCGTTTCACACACTTTCTCCCAACATCTCTCTGTCCGTGTGCTTTGTCCCTTAATCTCAAGTTTTCACATGAGCTATTCCTCCATGCTCCTCTCCTCTCTCTCTTAGGCCCACACACCATCTCTCCCTCCATGCTCATCTCCCCTGTCTGAAAATTCTTGTCTCTCTTTCTTCACATTCTCTCCCTCTCTTTTACATGTTTTACACGGCATTCATTAGAGAAAATTTACTCTCACTGCCACATATCAAACCTATATTCACTCAAATCTCTAAGGTTTTGGCCCCCCCATTCACTCTAAGGCTCTCTCTCAAGTAATTAATTAATGCCATGGAAACTTTGGCATGCATATTAAGTCATGTATATATAAGGCATAACATAAGAGTTAATTGATATACCATGTATATAGGTACTTATATCATGTATCTTAAGTCATGTATAGAGGTACTTGTTCATGCATATAGGTACTTGTATCATCTACATAGGTACTTTTATTTGAATGATCTCAAATTATGTTGTGCCTCTATGGTTAATAAGTAGTTTCATGTCATTAACTAGGGTGAAACTTATGCTATATGTAAAAGAAAAAGATGCACAAATTAGGAAGTACACTAGTTAAGTGTGGTGTCCCCTCAATCCTTTTTTGTATTAAAGAGAACTAATCTTTTGGCTTTGTCTCAGCTAGGCACATCTTATGTGCATACACCTTAGTGTTGCTATGAGTTCAATGCACCACAACAATGATCGTTCAAAGATTTTGAATGGTAGTTCCCTTAAAATTTGAAATTTCTCATTAGATTAAGTTTTAGTGACACACATTGGCCACCTATGGCCAACAAAAAAATTAGCTACCAAACAATCTCCAAGCTAATATATTGCCTAAAACTATACCATAACACACTACTAGAATGCAAGCCTCACTTCTATTAGACTATTTCATTTGCAATTGAGCTCTAAAATAACTTCTTGTGTCACTCGGCATGATCCTTTCAGAAGATACAAAAATGAATGTCGAGGATCAAGCGGGGCTATAGGACAAGCATCAAAGAACACATGATGTATTAGTCAATGATTGTCAAATAAATCACAACACAAAAAGTTCCCAATATCAAACTTTACACATAGGGTTACTTTTCGTATGTTCGTGGGTCTAACTTCTACTATGCCATGTAGGATTTATAGAGACACTACAACGAAGATAAGCATAAGGACATGGAACAAGCAGATTTTAAGAGTATTTGTGAAGAAAAAGATTCAAAGAGTTTCTTTGAAAGGACAAGAATTTAAGAGGATTTTAATCCAATTTAAAGTATTTGGATCCTTCTCTTGCCCTCTACGAGGAGGGAAATGAGCTTAAAAATTTAGCTAGGGGTATTAAAAAAGAGGTGAGAAGATATAAGAGATGTGACACTACAACAACCGAAGAGCGCAACTACATCCAGAGCTACGTAGATTTAAAAGAATCCATTTATGGAAAGAAAACTTACGTGCTGCTATGACCATGCATATAACCCCACATATTTCCGCACGTGTAGCAACATATACAGCCAGCTATAACTGTCGACTTTCTACAAAAAAAAAAGCAAGGATAGAATGAGAGAGAGATGTGGGGACATGTGTCTCTACATATCTTTCCCATTTGATCCCCATTAAAAAAAAACACATTATTTGAACACTACTTAATCACTTCAAACACAAAAAATAGTTACAATATAATTTCATAGATTATATTGCAAATTACATAAAGTTGTTCATGTCCAACAATGAATAAAGATGAAGATGACTAAGAAAACCAAATAAATTAATGCATCACATTTATCTTCATCAAGTTTTTTCTTGCACGTATCTTTCCCATATGCACCACCAGCTTCATCATTACTACCACTTTCATAATCGTCTTCCTGCATTAAATAGTGATATAATGCATTAAGCTTAATGTAGTGATATAATGCATTAAGCTTAATGTAGTATGCATACACTTATGCATAACGCATTATCGCATTAACTTATATATTAAGCTCAAGCATTATGAGCTATGTATACATATGCTTATGCGTAGCTCATAATGCATTAATGCGTTCATGCATAATACATAAGCTTAAGCATTATACATAGGCCAAAAAGCTCAAGAAATAATCCTCGACACCCGAGGATTATGTGCACCACCAACTTCATCATTACTACCACTTTCATCATCGTCTTCCTGCATTAAATAGTGATATAATGCATTAAGCTTAATGCACTATGCATACGGTTATGTATAACGCATTATCGCATTAACTTATATATTAAGCTCATGCATTATGAGCTATGTATACATATGCTTATGCGTAGCTCATAATGCATTAATGCGTTCATACGCATAATACATAAGCTTAAGCATTATACATAGGCCAAAAAGCTCAAGAAATAATCCTCGACACCCGAGGTGCAAAAAGAAACAAAAGGGATTACCTCTTATTCTTTTCACATGATCGAGGGAATTTGGAAAAGATTGCCTTGACCTAGCCAAAGAGTGACTTGACCTAGCTAGAAAAAGAAAAATATGATCAAAGGTTTTCTTATAAATATCTATTTATACAACTAGTTAAACCTACAGGAGAGCAAGCAAGAGAGAAAGTAAGCATACAAGAGAGCAAGTAATACATTTGAGGTAGGTTTAAAATCCTATCAATTAGTTCACTTTTTTTAAAAGAAAGATTAAGAAAACAAACAAGATAAGGATATGGTACATATCTTAAAGCTACAATTATACCCTTGGTATATACGAGTAGTCACAATCCTTGGAATTATAAGGTAAATACCATCATTATGGCTTGCTTGTGATGCTTGTGGAGGGAGAAGATAGCTAGTTATACAAGAGATCTAGTCCCTATGGATCCTTCAACACTACCATCTTAAGGATACGATAAAAGGAACAAACCAAGCTATGAATGAACCATGAGTGACCGACACAACGATGGGTTAAGGTTTAGAAACTTTCTCTAGCCCCCATTTAGGAAAAAGGATTTTGTTGTAAGCTATTAAGACTGTATTATATTCTTGGTAGCTATAGGGTGACTTCTGTTGCTATGTAAGTATTCTATTTTATTTGGATATAGGTGATTATCTTTCCAATGCAAGTATCTTAAATGCCTCTCTTAGTAGAAAAGTTTATATGTAATAAGATAAAAAAGGTGTGTCTTTCCTACATCAATAACAATTAAAATGACAAGCTGCTTGCACTCCACTCTATGAGGGGTGTGCATACTTCATCCTTCATGCGATGTTGGAGTTACTAAACTTGAAAACCATGCATGTTTGGAGCAATGCTATTGTTACAAGCCTCTTTTGGTGAGTGCTCAATCAGCATTATGTGTAGCTGGCATTTAATAATTTTGACATACCATAACTTTTATAAATAATATTTAAAATTCTTTCAAACACTTCGTAGGATCATGAAGAAGATGCTTCCTAAAAACAACAAGCTGCCAAGAGCAAGGGCGCATGCTAGGAGAGGATGGACATTACTTGGCATTGATTACGAACGTATATATATATATGTGTCAATGATTGTGTGCTATTTCGGGGTGCTCATAAAAATGCAACTCAATGTACCAAAATATGGAGAGTTTTGTTACCAAAGTGATTTGCAAGGTACAATGATTCCTCAGAATGCGTTGAGGCATCTTCGTAGTATCATACCACATATTCAACACATGTTCTAGTACAAGTTTTATGCCGAACTTGTGACATGGCATGCACATAATTGTTCCACCGCACGATGAGGGTCTCGATAGATTCAATGGCATGGAAACACCTAGAAAGGAGTGTTCGAAATTCAAGCACGAGCCTCGTCACCTACGCCTTGCATTGAGTACGAATGGATTCAATCCATTTGGTCTCAAATCAACATCATGGACCACATGGCTAGTGGTAGTAGTGAACCACATTTTCCCTTTTTGGAAATTAATAAAGAAGGGACATGTGATGCTAGCTGTTCTCATGCCCGACAAGCACAAGGTTAATAACATGGATATGTACCTTGAACCTTTGAGACACTATGGCATGGCATCCAAGTGTTCCATAATGTGTTCTGACAACATAGCACGAAGGTGAAGGTAATTTATATGGATAATGCATATGGAGAGTGATCCAGTAATTTTTCTAATTTTAATTATCTTAAATTTGATTTGAGTTACCTAATACTATATGGCTCTAGATATATTTTATTTTTTCATTACGCATAAGACCCCATGCATGTTTTATGCATAAGCTTTAGCATCGCTTGCATAGCGGCATAGTTTGCATAAGGCTTACATAGCAGCATAGCTTGCATAAGCTTTTGTATGTATGCACTACTAATCCTTTCCTCACCCTTTTGTTGGTTTTGTAGGTCCTCTAATCCTCTCTTTCAACATCACGAAAAAGAGGTAAGTGCTTTTCTATCTTTCCTCTATTATTATTGCACCCTTGGGTGCTAGGGATTTGTTTTGTAGGTTTGTTTTTGTACCTTAAACCATAGAGCTGCCTGTACAGAAAATATAGCTACATGTGTGAAAAATGCAGCTATACATCTACACAGGCAGTAGCTCTTTGGATATTTTTTTAAATTCTAGAGTGCGTCTATAGGTACGTCTATAGGCGCATCTATAGGCACATCCATAATGATATAGACGTGCTTATAGATACGCAAATAGACACGCCTATAGATGCCTATCAGTAGACGTGATTTTAGACGCACTTATAAATGCACCGACAACATTTTAAACCACGACATTAAAATGCATGTACAGTCGCTTTTCCTTGTAGTGATGATGGGTGTAACTTTGACTATGCTATGTAGGATTTATAGAGACACTATAAAGAAGTTAAGCATAAGGACATGGAACAAGCGGATTTTAAGAGTATTTGTGAAGGAAAAGATGCAAATAGTTGCTTTGAAGGGAACAAGAATTTCAGAAGATTTTAATCCAAATTATAGTGTTTGGATCCTTTTCTTGCCATCTAAGCGAGAAGGGAAATTAGAGCTCAAAACATTACCTAGGGGTATTAAGAAAGAGGTGAGAAGATATAAGAGATGTGATCCTACAACAAATGAGGATCGCAACTACATTTAGAGCCATGTAAATTTAAAAGAATCCATTTATGGAAAGAAAAGTTTACGTGGCTATACACGCGCTGCTATATGAACGTGCATTATAACCCCATCTATTGCTGTGTGTGTAGCAGCATATATATCTGGCTATAGCTACTGACTTTCTGCCAAAAAAAGGATAGAATGGGGGAGAGATGTCTGTCCCCACATCTCTCCCCCATTCTGTTCTCGTTTGTTTTTTAATCACATTATTTGAACACTACTTAATCACTTACAACATAAAAAAATAATTACAATATTGTCATGGATTATATTGAAAATTACATCAAGTTTTTCATGTCAAAAAATGAATATGACTAAGAAAACTAAGTGAAATAATGCATCACCTTCATCTTCATCTTTATTAAGTTTTTCCTTGCCCACAACTTTGACACACGTGCACCACCACCTTCATCATCACTACCACTTTCATCATCGTCTTTGTGCATTAAATACTGATATAATTCATTAAGCTTAATGCATTATGCATAAATCATTATTGCATTAACTTATGTATTAAGCTTATGCATTATGAGCTATGTATGCATATGTTCATGTGTAGCTCATAATGCATAATGCATTAATGCATAGTACATAAACTTAAGCATTATACATAGGCTAAAAAGCTCAAGAAATAATCCTCGACATCCGAAGGTGCAAGAAAAATAAAGAATTCAGTCAAGGGTTTACCTCTTATTATTTTTAGAAGCTTGTAATGGTTAAGGGACATTAAAGAAGATTGCCTTAACCTATCTAGAGAATACCTTGACCTAGCCACAAAAAGAAAAAGATGAGTAAAGTTTTTCTTATAAATAACTATTAATACAACTAGTTAAGCATACAAGAGAGCAAGCAAGAGAGAAAGCAAGCATTAAAAAAGAGAAAGTAATACATTTGAGGTAAGTCTCAAACCCTAGCAATCAATTAACTTTTAAAAAAAAGAGATTAAAGAAAACAAAGAAGATAAGGAAGGCATTTCTTCGTTGTAAATGGAGAAGAGGATTTTCTTGTTAGGGGAGAAGAAGGTTTTATTGTGAAGGGAGAAGGCTTGTTAAGTTGAAAAAAGGGTTTTTTTGTGAGAAGAGCTTGTAAAAGTGAGAAGGGGTTTTCTTGTGAAGGTGAGGGAGGACTTGTAAAGGGAGAAGACAAGAAAGGCTTGTGAAGGTGAGGGAGGGCTTATGAACGGAGAAGAGGAGAAGGGAAAGGGAGGCCTTGTGATGAAGGGAGAAGAGGGAGGGCTTAACAACTAGGAGCCCACCATGTGTAGAAGACCGCCGATGCCTTCTTCTTTCGATGGTGACATGGCACTTGTGCGAAGTCAGCATGAGTAGTTACATGAAAAGATTTCATGTCCACGTGAGAGATTTAAGGGAGACATTGTGCATTTACAATGAATTACAATAACTATGACAAAATAAAATCTTACGTTAGAACTTACTTATTCACAATGGTGAGGTAGCACAAATGTGTCCCTCTCGGTTTTAATAATATTTTGTGGAATTGATCACCATAAATCAATTTGGATACCTTTTTACAATTTCTTAAGTGCCTCCACACACATCCTTGAACCACTTTACATCTAATATAAAAATTTGGAATGTCCTTAATCCAACCTTTATGATGTTTTAAATCATGCCACAATAATCAAGCACTTTTTCACTTTCTTGCTCAAGGTTTGCCATAACCCCACAATCTTAGGTATTTCTCTTTGTATCTATACATTGGCTCAAGAATTGCCTTCCTTTGGACCACATGGCATTGTATACCTTATACTACCACCAATACCAAATGAAATATATTTATGATATTGAATAACCATATCATGAGATTCTACTTGAATAAGAAAAGAGAAAGTAGAGACACACTTACATGAGGCTTGCATCCTCTTGCATACTCCCACTCTTCTTTTGTCACTGTCTCTCCAAGTTCTACGGACTTTTCCATTTCTTCATCAATCCAATACATAGGACAATCTTTTGGAAGTGGTGCAAGCTGCAGAGGAAATGACAAGCCTCTCGAACACATCCTAAATTCTCTTCTCTTCTCTCCTCACCTCTTCATACCTTGCCACCACCCACCTCTTCATAACTTCACTATTGAGAATACAAAATGTATTCACCTTCTTCAACATTGATGTGTCTATTCTCCTTTCTGTTCCCCCAAAAGAAGATTAACTACCTTGTCATTCCTATGTTTGTCCAATATGGGATACGAAAGAATATTGAGTACTTTGTCATTCCCGATGGTGGTGTATGGGACAATCCTTTCCACAATACTTCATAATCCCCTACTCTTAGAGGATGTGGGGGGAGCTATTTTGTATATGATCAATAAAAAAAAAAATCGTGATGGTCTTCATACACGACCTTCTTGAGATTCATAGGCCCTTGATGTAACAAGCGACAAACCACAAATAGGATAAGCATTGTCACCGGATGTTGTGAGTCCTAATTATGCGCAATGAAAAAATAAAGTATATCTAGAGCCATATAGTATTAGGTAACTCAAATCAAATTTAAGATGATTAAAATTAGAAAAATTATCAGATCACTCTCCATATGCATTATCCACCTAAATTACATTCACCTTCGTGCTATGTTTTGTAAGTAGTCGGGACACATTATGGCACACTTGGATGCCACGCCATAATGTCTCAAAGGTTCAAGGTACATATCCATGTTATTAACCTTGTGCTTGTCGGGCATGAGAACAGTTAGCATCACATGTGCCTTCTTTATTAATTTCCAAGGAGGGAAAATGTAGTTCACTACTACCACTAGCTATGTGGTCCATGATGTCGATTTGAGACCAAATGGATTGAATCCATTCATACTCAATGCAAGGCGTAACTGACAAGGCTCGTGCTTGAATTCCGAACACTCCTTTCTAGGTGTTTCCATGCCATTGAATCTATCGAGACCCTCATCGTGCGGCAGAACAATTGTGTGCATGCCATGTCACAAGTTCGGCATAAAACTTGTACTAGAACATGTGTTGAATGTGTGGTATGATAGGAAAATGCCTCAACACATTCTGAGGAATCATTGTACCTTGCAAATCACTTTGGTAAAACAAAACTCTCCATATTTTGGTACATTGAGTTGCATCTTTATGAGCACCCCGAAATAGCACACAATCATTGACACACACATATATATATATACGTTCATAATCAATGCCAAGTAATGTCCATCCTCTCCTAGCATGCGCCCTTGCTCTTAGCATCTTGTTGTTGTTAGGAAGCATCTTCTTCATGATCCTACAAAGTGTTTGTAGAATTTTAAATATTATTTATAAAAGATATGGTATGTCAAAATTGTTAAATGCCTGCTACACATAATGCTGAGCACTCACCAAAAGAGGCTTGTAACAGTAGCATTGCTCCAAACATGCATGGTTTTCAAGTTTAGTAACTCCAAGGTCGCATGAAGGATGAAGTATGCACACCCCTCATAGAGTGAAGTGCAAGCAGCTTGTCATTTTAATTGTTATTGATGTAGGAAAGACACACCTTTTTTATCTTAATACATATAAACTTTTCTACTAAGAGAGGCAGTTAAGATACTTGTATTGGAAAGATAATCACCTATATCCAAATAAAGTAGAATGCTTACATTGCAACAGAAGTCACCCTATAGCTACCAAGAATATAATACAGTCTTAATAGCTTACAACAAAATCCCTTTTCCTAAACGGGGGCTAGAGAAAGTTTCTAAACCTTAACCCATAGTTGTGTCGATCACTCATGGTTCATTCATAGCTTGGTTTGTTCCTTTTATCGTATCCTCAAGATGGTAGTGTTGAAGGAGCCATAGGGACTAGATCTCTTGTATAACTAGCTATCTTCTCTGTCCCCACAAGCATCACAAGCAAGCCATGTTAAGATATGTACCATATCCTTATCTTGTTTATTTTCTTAATCTTTCTTTTAAAAAAAGTGAACTAATTGACAGGATTTCAAACTTACCTCAAATGTATTACTTGCTCTCTTGTATGCTTACTTTCTCTCTTGCTTGATCTCCTGTGGGTTTAACTAGTTGTATAAATAGATATTTATAAGAAAACCTTTGATCATATTTTTCTTTTTCTAGCTAGGTCAAGTCACTCTTTGGCTAGGTCAAGGCAATCTTTTCCAAATTCCCTTGATCATGTACCAGCTTCTAAAAAGAATAAGAGGTAATCCCTTGTTCAAACTCTTTGTTTCTTTTTGCACCTCAGGTGTCGAGGATTATTTCTTGAGCTTTTTGGCCTATGTATAATGCTTAAGCTTATGTATTATGCATGAACGCATTAATGCATTATGAGCTACGCATAAGCATATGTATACATAGCTCATAATGCATGAGCTGGAATTAGAGCAATTTGATTGGATGAAGACAAGATCTGCAGATTTTTGAGAGAAAATTATGCTGGCTAAAATCGTGATTTCTCCTTCGCTTGACAGCGGTTTGCACTTTTGATTCAATGAGCTAAATCAACTATGAGCTGGCTATGTTGTGCTAGAAGCAATAGGCCTAATTTGATGTATGCAAGGAGATAGAGTTCCTCCACCAGCTGGGGGTACAAAGGTGAGTTGAAAAATAACTAAAAATTTGGTTATTTTCTAATTATCTACTAATCTTGATTAATTAGATAATGGGCTCATAAACCTGATGGATTCTAGGCATGGCTCTGATACCATGTTAAAATTAGAGCAATGTGATGAGCTATGGTGGATCAAATACTAGAATCAATATCATTAACAAAGTGATTAGCAAATAATCAAGATGTGAGTAACTAACAAATAGCTTAATGTAGGCATGGATAGTAAA
The DNA here is from genome assembly GCF_041138505.1 of Cibotium barometz. Taxonomy (NCBI): domain Eukaryota; kingdom Viridiplantae; phylum Streptophyta; class Polypodiopsida; order Cyatheales; family Cibotiaceae; genus Cibotium; species Cibotium barometz. Next base: position 14,728,683 of record NC_141099.1, read on the forward strand.
AAACTAGCAAATTATCATTAGGCCAATTTTATCAAAGCATCTAATCCCATTGATTTCTCCTTGATTTACTCCACCTCTTTTGCTTGATTCTCTCTACCTCTCCCAGAATATCTCCACACTTCCGAGAATATCTCCACACTTCCTAAATCTTCTCATGCTACCCTTTATTCTCTCCCAGTAGATTCTTCTCACCTTTTCACAGGTTCTTTCACTTTTACACATTCTCTTTTACAGCCTCTAACCAAGGGCTTATTCCCGCACACACCCTGTTCACTTGTATTTTCAACAAGGAGGAAGGACCTTAACTTGCAACAATCGTGGGAAGCCAAGACACATGGCTAGAGACTGCTACAGCAAACCAAATGAAGAAGGATCGACATCAACTGGAGACTCCTAAAGTAGAGGAGTCAGAACATCTTTTCTAAGAGAGAAAGAGAGAGAAACCCCAAAACCCAATCTAACCTTCCCCAACAGAGTAAAACCACCTCTGAGCCACCCGATGATGTAGGCCATGTGGTAGATGTATGTGTGAGCACTTTAGTCAAGGTCACAGGCACTTGTAGTAGCATTGTACACATAGAGAGAGAGTGTCAAGGACTATGAGTTAGGGTCTTGAGACACTGGTCGCGGGCTACCAAGTGAGAGGGAAACTTGGTATAGGGTCAAGGTGTGCTAGAATTATTCACTCGAGGGGAGGTGTTGAAATATGCAAGTGAATGGTGTGTGCGGGAACAAGCCCTTAGAAAGAGACTATAAAAAGGAGTCTGTAATTAAGTGGGTAGCAATGAAAAGGTGAGAAGAATCTATTGATGAGAGAATCAAGGGTAGCATGAGTGAATATAAGGGTGTAGAAAGATTCTAGGAAAAGGTGACCCCAGATGTAGGGGAGGTGGCACAAATCAAGGAGAAATCAGTGGGATTAGATGCTTGGCATCTTGTGGATGTAAAACGTATATATTGAGGCACTAAAATGATGAGAAATTGTTGGTTTTTGAGTATCCATGCCTACATTAAGCTATTAGTTAATTGTGCACTAATCTCGTCTGCTAATCATGTTGATTCTTGTATTTGATCCACCATAGCTCATCACACTACTGCAAAATTAACTAATGCCAAGTCAATAAAGTTGAACACCTAAAAGTAGGTGGAATATTACAACCACTACAAATGCCTGAGGGTAAGTGGAAAAGTATTTATATGGATTTCATAGTAGGACTACCCCAAACAAGTAGAGGGCGTGATTCAGTGTGGGTAGTAGTGGATAGGTTAACCAAGTTGGTGCAATTTATACCGACAAAAAATGAAGTAAAAACACCATAATTGGCTAGAATGTTTATCCATAATCTATACATATTGTATGGATTGCAAGCGGATATAGTAAATGACCGAGATACAAAATTTACAAGCCATTTTTGGAAAGAAGTGTTCATAAACCTGGACACCAAACTCAAGTATGAGTATGTCTGAACATCCACAAAGTGACAGACACAAAGGGTTAATAAATTCTTGGAAAAGATATGCTTTGAGCATATGTTAATCATAGGCAAAACAATTGAGATGAGTATCTTCCATTATTAAAATTTGCTTATAATAGTGCTAAACATTTTGCTACTACCGGTTTCAGTCCATTCATCCTAACTTTATGGATTTCAACCGAGCACCCATAGGAGTTAGGTTTAGAAAGAAAACTTTCAGAGTGTAAAACACTTTCTTAAAGACATGCAAACATGTAAACGCTGCAAGAAGCATCGTTATAAAAACGCATGATCGTTCTATTAGTTATAAGAAAGGTAAAAGAAGACCAATTAATTTTGAGGAAGATGATTTAGTTTATGTAGAGGATTCTAAAAAATTAGAAATTTTAAAAAGTGGAAAAGTTCCAAGTTAAAGGTACTGTAGTCCTTATACAATACTTTAAAAAAACAACTGGAAGTGTAGCTCATCCTTGCCCGACCACACATCACACTCCCCTTCCCAAAAAAAAGAAAAAGAAAAAAGGAAAAGGTTCTGATTGCTTTGGGTATATGAGTTTCTGTTGCTCATCGTTCTCGCCAGTTAGGCTGCCCACTACTAGAATGCTTTGGCACAAGGAGAAAAGATTTAAATGAGAAGCCCAACTTAAGCTCTGATACCACTTTTGGTTAGTAGCTAGCCTTACACTAAGATGTCAATCACAAAAGTAGCGATGGAGCAAGCGATTAAAGCTAATCTTAAACATGATGAACCTATACTAATGGATGTGAGTAGCAATCATGTGAGTAGCAATCATGGACTGCATTTAACTAGCTCAAATACACATAAAAGGACAAGATGTAGTGATAATTTTCATTAGAAATTACGCTTGTTATATAGCCTTTGGATACAAGACAATGACGTCATTACTTAGGTGATGAAGATTTCCTCTAAATTGACTTCCCAAATGTTCTCCTAGATTAACTAATCTGTCCATGAATATTCCCTAAATGTGCTCCATTGAAAGAGCTTGGCTTATAGTAAAGCCCCATAGATTCTTTTACTTAGGCTGGCACCATTGCTACTAAATGTTATAGCTTTACCATCTGACTCTAGCCCATGTTTCCATGCTAGGATGGTCGTGTATTTTTGACACCCTCCCATACCGACATCATGGATGGATGGCTGAGAAAAAGTCATAGTTACTATTTACAATCCTCTACGTCTTAGGGTCTTACATAGGTATTGATGAGACAGATGCTAGGCCTAGCTATTGTTTACAATCCTCTACCACTTTGGGTTTTACATAGGTATTTATGACAATGCTAGTGGGCGAGTTATGCCTACAATCTAAGAATGTATTGTTTACTAAGACAATATAGGTGGGGATTTTATAAATGATGGGTTTGTCCGTGTCTGGTCAGGACTCAGCACTTATGTAGTTCTAGACCACCTAGTGGGCTCCAGAGGAGTAGCAGAGCTAATGCAGCGATGCCTAGTGCAATAAGACAATGTTAGGACATTGAGCTACCATCTACCTAACTGTAGGGAGATTGAGCATGAATTCAAGAAGGCTAGTTCCTTTGGCCATCTAGATTCTAGACAGTCTTCCACATCGAGACACCTGAATGACTTAACACAAGATTGAACACTAAATAGACAGAGATGAATAGATAGAAAGAAATAGTAAGACAAGGTCCAATCCATTATTGAGTATTACACTATAATTCCTGAGAAGAACTCTGCTCATGAATTTCTCACTCAACTCTCCTGTGTTTCGTCGGTAGTGTTCGAAAGAAATAGTAAGACAAGGTCCAATCCATTATTGAGTATTACACTATAATTCCTGAGAAGAACTCTGCTCATGAATTTCTCACTCAACTCTCCTGTGTCCCTATTCGTCGGTAGTGTTCCTCTCCTCAGGGCCTGAGTTGACCCAACATGAATCTTTCCAGTAATGCACTTTCCCTTGCAGTCTCAGCCGGGTAGACTAGATCCACTCTCACTCTTTCTCCCCTTATCCACTTAATCCCCCTTTTTTCCATTACAACCACGGGTACTACCCATGGTTGTTACAAAACAAGACGGCCTAGTTTGTTGCATAAAGGTGAGCCCATCACCGATGTAGGCGACAACCAAATGGGTGGTCAGCCACCGCCAACACCTTCCAATTCATGGTGGACACTACGACAACAATGAAGCCCATGGTTGATGTTTGAAAAACGTTATGCCGAGATTGCAACTCAGTCTAGATCCTCCTATTCGGATTCCTTATAGACTGTTCCAGCCACCTTCTTCTGGTGCTTCCTCTTTAACAATGTCCCTCCAGATGAACTTGATGGGGCGATCAAGGAAATATCGTGGCTATCTTGTTGCTTACCCATGCATGCTCTATGCTAGTCCTTTCATCAGCCCTCAAGAATTGCATGTCCATGGGCCATGCCTTTAGATGCCCCACCCATCCCTCTGCATTGATTCCACATCCATGGATGCTGCAAAGGACTGGGGATCTGTTTATTCTGGAGTGATGAGGTCTTCTTCAAACACAATATCCTCCGATTCATGTGGCCTTCTTCTCCCAAACCGATTCCATTTCCACCCATAGGGTGGTGTTCCAATAGGTTTTGGCTTCAACACCTCCCTTTTCCTTTCTTCTAGTTAGATCCATTAGCAAGGTCTCTCTTTGAATGAGCTGTTGCATCCTCACCTGGATCCGTGAGTCATAAGAGACCGTTGCTTCCACGTACTACTGTTAATCCAGGGGAGGGGCTTCTTCCTTGTCTTGATGTACCTTCTTGAGAGCTGCCTTGGCCCTATCTTTCTTTCTTTGTGACATTTCCAACTAGTTCATAAACTCTACAATCTCCTCCTAGTCGGAAGGTCTCAAGGTGGCTGCCTTCTAGGCTGTTTGGATTAAAGTATGCATACATTTAAGGGCACTACCCGTCTGGACCCCATGCTCTATTGGCCGAGCTCCTCCTCGACCCTTTTCTTCTATAGCTCTTTCAATAGGCCCCTTTTCCTATTTGTCTTGCCTTCAAAGTCTTTTATCATCCTATCTTTGGCTCTGACTTCCTCCATGTGTACCCTCCTCATAGCATCCATCTTCTCTCCTGCCTCTTTTGCAACTCTTTTGCGTGCACCCTCCTCATGGTGTCCAATTGATCTTATCTCTTTTGGAGGTCAGTATGGGTTGTCATCAAAGCAACATTGAGTTAATTGACTATCATTTTTCCTCCTCTTCCACTTGTCACCCTTGCAGGAGCTGAAGACTCTACATCCTTCTTAAGAGGGTTTTTATTTTCAACCCATCCTACCTCTGGTAGGATCTATTCCCTAAATGTAGCTTCTTGATTCTTCTTCTCCTCCAGCTCCTTGATTCTCCTTCTCCTCCAGCTTCTTCATTTGCTACCCAGGCATGCTCTTTCACCTCATTGTCAGGGATTAGGTCTATTGATGACCCTTTGTATATAACAAGCTCCTTCCCTTTCTCTTCTCTATTGGCATGACTAGCTTCTTTCCATCTCCTTCTTCTCGAGAGTGAATTTTTTTCCCATAGCTTTGCTTCATGTTTAAGTTGCTCATTTTCCTTCTGCCAGCTATTTCTCCTTGTTGGTACTTCACCCACTAGATCCGGCCTCCTTGCCCTCTTGGGTTGGGTGCTACTACTTCCAAGGCTCTTGTCGGTTTTGGTCCTATTAGCTGGGCTTGGTTTGAGTGTCTGGATCCTCCTTCCAGATTTTGATATTCTGAATGGTAGGATATTATCTATCTAAGAAGGTGTCAGGCAGGGATTTCACTGACGTAAACGAGAACATGTGAACATGTTAATAACATATGTTAATAACACAAAAAATCTTGTGATCACATGTTATATTCACAAAGCTTTCACAAGGGCCTAAAAAAATTATCTTTGTTGGGCATAAAAAATCTTCTTAGGTGGCCACTGACCTGCTATTATGTGAAGATGGTAACATGAGAACATGTGAATAGCTTATTCCCATGTGTAGCGAAGCTTTTAAGGGGTTCCCAAATGGCAAGTGACCTGTTATTTTGTGAACGGTAACATGAGAACATGTGAATAACTTGTTCACATGTGTTATTATCACAAAAAATCTTGTGATCACGTGAATATTAAATCCCTGGTGTCAGGGCTTGCATTTCCACTATCAAATTCTTTAAATATTCCCCCATACCTACTTTAGATCCTTGATGGCATGTCCTTTCCATTGCTCCATCTTTTTGGCTTCAAGCTCATATACTTCCAAAAATTCATCAGCATCCAAGATACCCAACATTGCTTCTGCCTTGACCAGATGAATTATATTCCTATCAACCTTGGCCTACACCTCCTTGATAATCCTAATTTGCTCCTCTCTTATTCAGGTGACCTGTCCTTCTGTTGCACCCTAGCCCTCCTTGGTGTTCTTGCATGGCTGCTCATATGTTTTCTCCTTCCATGCCATGGCCTCCATCATTTTTCCCATTTCCTCCTTGATCTCCTCGTTGGCCTTCTCGAGGTCCCTGACCTGACTCGGCACTTCTCCTAGGGGGTTCGCCTCCATTCTCCTCCTATGCAACTTCTTTGCATGGGTTTCTGATGGTTTGTCAGCATCTAGATGATTGCATACTTCTCTTTTATTATCTCCTATAAATTTTCATCTCTTTTAGGCTATGAGTCATGCATCGCTGTAAGTAGCGGAGAGCTCTGTGCACCTAGTCTATGTCAATGGTTTTCATAAAGTTCACAGCACTAGTGGGAAGGGGGATCAGACTGCACATGCCCCAATTGCTACAAGCTTGTGCTTGTTGTTACTTCTTGTTTACTACTGCATCAGCTGGTGTGACATGATGGACTTGCCAATGTTGGCGGCCAAGTCCTCCTTGAGTTGTTTGCTGCTTTTGTTCTCTGATGCTTCCGTCCTTGGCAGTTTTCTCTTTCTTACTGGTCTTCTTTTCTCCAAACTCAGAGATCCTCCAAGGCTATCTGTTCCTTTCCCTGTCCAAAACCTATCTATTCTTGCGGCTTCTCTCCTACTTCCCCTTTAAGACTTCCATCTTCTTTTAGTTCTACATCCTGTTTTTGGCCTTCCTTATTCTCCTTTCTGGCACCTACTTGTGCATTGAACAAGGCTATCAGCACAGCAGGTACGGGCCAATGTTTGTTCTCATGTTTGGGCGCTTGATTTTTCTAATCTGAATCTTCAAATTATTGTAAATTACCTTGGCCCAAGCCACCCTTTTTCCTACCTCTGCCACTTTCACTATCCCATAGGCCTTTCTCGATGTGCATCCCATATGGTTTATGGGTGAGATTGATCATCTCCCCCACAAAGTGCATTTGCTTCTATCGGTCTTCGTCAACGGTGCCCGTGATCTTGAATTCTCTGGCCTTGTCCTCCAACAAGACAAACTCCTTGATTAAATCTTCCTCACCGGTTGTCTTGACCTCACCCACACCCCCCTCAACCGACACTTTGAATACCTCTGCCACATAAAGAGGATTGAATACCCTTTTCTCTTGTTGGACATTCTCCAAATCAGGATCTGGTTCTAGACACATGTTTGCTTTTTGGATGTTATCCATAGATCTCAGTGTAGCCATTGCATTTAATATAGCTCCGTTGCATTTGCATTGAAACCATTATCTTTATCTGCATGAGATGATTTTAGAGAGGTGAGATATTCTAGTGATTTGATGGAGATGATCATGGAGTTGAATCAAGATCAAATGCTTCTCATAAGAGCTTTAATTAGTTCTAACATTGCTCAGTCTTGGAGTCAAAGTTATGAAGATTATGTATTTATTTTGAGATTCCTATCATACTAAACATTTATTTGTGTTTATTATCATAAATATCAAAGCATGGCTTTTATCATAATTTTTGACCTTGCTTAGATCCATGTTTTAAATGCTCTTGATGCAGTATTGATAGCTCACAAAAAAATCCTTTTTCCTTAAGGGGGACTAGAGAAAGGTTCTAAAACTCTAGCCCTAGTTGCATTGATTATCTCATGATTCATTCGTACCTTGTGTGGTTTATATTTCCATATCCTCAAGATTGTAAGTGATGGGCTATTTTTTCCCTACCAGAAAGTCAAGGAAGGCCATTCACTCAAAGATTTTTTGTACATTGAAGGAATATATTATTTGTAAGAAGGTTAGCCTAGATAATTTGGAAGACTTGTTTGTTAAGAGTGCTCATTTCCTTCAAGCTAGATATGTGTTCCTTCTACAACAGTGAGTGATCTTTTATTTTCATGGGTGAGTATTATCCAAACAATTATTTTTCTCTCAGTAGTTCAAATGATGAATGTTTACTTCATTTACAACATATATATATATATAGTATAAGAATGAAAGAAAAGATAAAATTAAAGTACAATATTGCTACTTGCATTAAAACATGTATATTGTATAATATTTAAAAACCATGCTCATGCACATGTACATGTACATGTGCATGAGAATGAAAGAAAAGACAAAATTAAAGCTACTTGCATTAAAACATGTATATTGTATAATATTTAAAAACCATGCTCATGCACATGTACATGTACATGTGCATGAGAATGAAAGAAAAGACAAAATTAAAGCTACTTGCATTAAAACATGTATATTGTATAATATTTAAAAACCATGCTCATGCACATGTACATGTACATTTATTGAATAATATTCTAAAACCATGACCATGCACATGTACGTTTATTGTTTTTAAATAGAGTGCTTTGAGTGTAATTAATGGTATCGACAAGAGAAAACATCCACGGGGAGCTTGATAATATTGAATGTGAAACAGCACAATATGTGTGTGCATGTGAGATTGGCATACGTTGAACCATTGCTTGCTTGGATACAATTGATTCTAGAGTGCGTGTCCTCTTGGAGAAGCAAGTAAGCACATGATGCTAGGGCAAAAAGTGTACAACAGTCTATAATTAATGAGGTCGTTAAGGTGCTTGGAAGTGGTGAGCGTGATACTCATTGCTACCGCAAAAAGTGCCTCGAAGTGGTGAGCTTGAGCTCTTCACATCCTTAACAAAGCGAGTATGGATTTATTGAATTTCAATTTTCATGCATTTGTTTTGGGAGACGAAGACCATTGTTGTCATAAAGTAGTAGGCGCGAGGATTAACGTCTTGTAAAGTAGGCACTACAGCTAAGGGCCTTGAGGCTTGTCTTTGAGAGCAGGGAGGAAGGACGTGCTTTGTGTCTGGGTAAAAGGGTACCATCGGCACATTACTTATAAACGATCACGTTTGACTGCTCCCTCTTTTCCCAACTATTTCACGTCACTATTAGAATCGCGCACGTCAATCGCCAGTTGCACTAAATTTTGATTTAGCTTATAAGGGGTTTGCTTGTGCATTCCAAACATATTCTACTAGTCGCATATTTTCACCAACTGTCGGCCGGCTTGGCTTCCAGGAGGATTTACACGACGAGTGTAGAAGATAAGGGTAAGGAAGAAGAGAAATTTAAGAGTAGTTGTCTGAAAATTTAGATTTTAAAGTGCTTAGAAGGAGAGGAGGAATTGAAGAGTAGTTGTGACCAATAAGATTTTGAGAAGAATTGAATGCAATTCGAAGCACTTGGATCTTCCTTTCTCCCTCTATGAGAAGGGAAATGAGAGCTAGTTCACAATTCCTTAGAGGATAAGTCATGATGGTATAGGGAATGGCCATGGGGTGGCCATTCCCAAGAGGAATTGGGAGCCAAAGCTAGCTAGCGACTAGATTCCCCGGCAATGGCCATTCCCGGTCTTGGTGAGCCATTCCTTGTCATCGTGGTTGTGGGGAGGCGAAGGGCATACAATGCAGTTAGAGCTGAGAAATTCAACACAATGCAAAGTGTAATTACACGTGGTAGCATCTGCTGCATTCTAGATTCTGAGAGCTGAGTTGGTAGCATTTGCTGCATTCCACGTCCCCACTAATGAGTTGGAAGTAGCTGATGTGACGATTGATTATGTTTTTTACAACTTGGTAATTTGATGGCTGAGATTCACCCTCTGCTGACCCACGACCATGATAGATGCTTTTAAGAAAGAGGTGAGAGGACATAAGAGATGCATCTAGCCAACTTGATAGTATTTGACACCAACAATATTAACTCTATTCCAACGAGAAATTTCTTTGCCATTATGTCTTACTCCAACTCATCCACAACACTTTCTAGCCAAGTACCATAAACCTATAATATGATAAACCCATTTGTCCTTTGTTCTGACGGCCATGATGTAATCTTAATATGTATGTCCCAGTAAGATGGGTGGCTTTTGCCTTGCATGATTGTAACCAGTCGTAGTAATTCTAATAAAAAATTAACTCCCTTTAAAAAAAAGATAAGGGTGATTGTAATATGTTTTTCTATTTACATCGTTAGCCTGGGGAGATTACTATATTACTCGGATCTCTTGTTTCCTCTATTTGACAACTCCCTTCATGTGTAAATACAAACTAGATGTCCATATTTTGTACTCACAATCTTTAGGCTTTCTACGCAATACATAGTGACATTCAAGCCAAATTTGTGTATTCAAGTGTTCATCTATGTTAAGTTAAAGGTAAGTTTTTAGTTAGCTAGTGTAGTCTAGAAATTGACATTGAAAAGTTGTAAAATTTCGGGCACACAGAATCGCTCTGTTGAATATTGAAATCAGTTCAAACTTTACTACAAATTCAAATATTATAATGCGATTTGACCCTTTAGGTGTCCATGTGTCAACATTTCCATCGTGGAAAGCTATCTAGTGCCATGTATAATATGTACATACAAAGGGAAATCGCAATCATAAGACTCTCTAAGAATTTTGAATGAGATGAAGTCATTTTAGCAAGTACGTATGTTTGGATATTAGGACAAAGGTGTTGTCACAATGCTTTTCTCGTGACAAAAGATGAGGCGTCCTTAGCAACCTTATAGCTAGAGCTCAAACTTTCAAGCCTTCATTGTCTTTCTTGTGATGATTTGCTCTTTTATCAAGTTAGGGTGAAACTTTCCAATCAAAACATAATCTCAGTTTGGAAGACAACCTTAAGTTTGCCCTTGAGATTGAGTCTACATTACGTTTTTTTAAGAGTTCAGCAATGGATATAACATAATTCATGACGCAACATGCTTCTACGAGCCTTGTATAGATGCGAGCGAAACCACTGGTGTGTATGCAAAGTTTGAGGATGATACATATGCATACGTGAGAAGAAAGACAAATATAAAAAAAGAGACTTCTAACTCCTCATAATCTCTACATTTCTTTTGTTGTACAGGTTTTCCACGTGCTTACGTACAGTTTGACCTAGCACATGACGTGTAAAAGAGAGCCTCACACGTGTAGCAATCCCGTTCTTGTGAGGGAGTCGAGCAAGGCCATTGTCGTATCCACAAGTGACCCGGAAACGCTTTGGATCTGAAGTTCGAGCGTAGACACGAAGGTTTGAAGCTCGTCCGCCATCTTGCTGGTAGTGTCAGCTAGACGGCTGAGATCGTCCCTTGCTTGCGAATATTGTGCATGAGTACTGGGTTGCTCCAAGATTTGTGACAGCATTTCATTGATTTGTTTAACAAAGGCATCTATGATGTCTAGGTCGGGTAGGACGGTCACAGATCTCTTCTGTACTCTCGCCAGAAGCTCTTTGTTGACTTTGTCTTGGAGTGTAAGAAGAGGAACTGCCCACAATGGCCGGCCCAGAACATGCAGAACACCTAATTGAGATTGAGTAGGTTTTGCAGATGGAAGCGCCGCTGCAAGAAGTTTGAAAACGAAGACGGTAGCCATTTGCCCTCCATAGAGAGCAGCGGGCAAGGCAGAAAAGGAACTTGAGTAGGAGCAGGTGGGTGCGTCCTCACGCCGTTGTCCATCATGCTCATCTGGGGCCAAAAGCTTGTCCCCCATTCTTCTAAGCATTGAGCCACAAGCTGCAAGCTCATGGTGTGCGCGCCCGCGCTCGTGTGCACGGCCGATCCTCAAAGTCGACGACTCTCCCAGGTTTGCTCGCACGTGCTGTGCTGTGGTGAGAGCTTTTTTTGCTCGCAGCACTGCACCACTTTCAGAGCTGAAACCTTGCTTGCACGGTACGTAGCCGAGGGCAAGCTGCAAGGCTTTCACATAGCCGTCAACGCCACCCACAACGTCCATCAGCAGCCTGCACACGTCCAGCAGCTTCACGCTGTTGTCCATGTACTGCTGAATCATCTTGATGTCTCAAGCGGGCAGGGGCGATTGTAAGCATGGCACGAGGACGTCCTGCACAGAGGCCTGTGTGGAGAGCAGCATACCCACAGCACTGGAGAGCCAGCTCAGGCTCAGGTAGGGTGACGTGGAGTCTGTATGAAGCTCTTGAAGTCCCTCTGCCAGATCTGCCTCGAATGCTTGCGAGGCAGAAAGAGTCTCTGTGTAGACGCGGGATTGCCGCTTGTTACAGTGAAGGCGGGAAAGAAACGAGGAGAGGAAAGAGAAGGAAACCATGGTGGAGTTTACCGCTCAGCCCAGCTCAGAGAGCTGTGTCGATGAGAGGTAGGTGTAGCTGAGAGCTATGTGTTGATGGTGCAATGAGGAGTAGACTATGCCAAAGAGCATGTTAGAAGCGATATAAGAGCGATGCGAAGGGGACGCTTGATCAAGAAATAGAGGAGACAGCTAGGCTGGCCATTATCTTATTTGCTTCATGCAATGAGCAAGGGTGGCGATGGTGGGCTGTGAGCAGACACAAGCCTATGCGAGATGCTGGCACGTCGTCACTTTTGGCAACAGCCATCGCTCTCTTCTGTGCTTCGAGCCACGACACGCATTTTAGAATACAACTCCTGAATTTACTACTACGCATTTTCCAAAGAGAGAAAGAAATTCCAATCACAATCTTTCCTCTCTTTAACGAAGCTATCTTTGATGCTTTAAGAGACCCTCTCTTTAATGAAGCTATCTTTATGGGACCCAAAGTGACCCATAAGACAGTGCATATCATAAATACCATGTGGGTCTTTGGTCCAATCCACGGTCTAGCAAAGAGTACAAAACAATAGAACATCCTACTAATCAACTAGTAAATCTTCCATGCAGCTAGGAATCAGGAACACAAACATTGGATGTGGTTTTTGAGTTTAGGGTTTAAGGTTTAGCATTTGATTGAGGATTCCAAAAGTCCACAACGAAAACTCTTCCTTCATGGTAGACTGTCGACTCCTCTGGTAATCGAGATACTCTAAAATTGACTAGTTGTACATTCTTTAGCTTGAGTTGCATTCAAGTCAAATCCGTATCTCTATGTCTCTATATTTGTTTCACTATCTAGGAGCCCTAATTGTATCAAATTAGTATACGAGAGAGAGAGAGAGAGAGAGAGAGAGAGAGAGAGAGAGAGAGAGAGAGTATCAAATTAGTATACACGAGAGAGAGAGAGAGAGAGAGAGAGAGTAGCTTTGGAACGTATCTAACTTAGTACACATTAGAAAATGTATTCCAATAGTAATCAGAGGGTATGTAGGACATTAGTCCAAGTGCAATAGCTAGGATGAATAAAGTAACCATCAATAGTATTGATTAGGTTTTACACCTTGATAATTTAATGGCTCTTTGTACAAATATTTCAAAGATTAAAACATCGACATGAACATGTGGTTTGTGATTGTGCCCTAAATTTAAGAAAGATTCCGCTCTTCTAATATGAACCATTGGATAGATTCTATCTCAACAATTAATTGTGTCTCACTTAAGTTATTCATGCTTTTATTCTACAACATTTGATGTTTAATATGTAATATAGATTCAATCTCTTATCACTTTTATCATACAAGATGTACTCTAGTTATATGATTTTTATTTAGTCATGTTTCTGGTATCTTAGGTTGATTTCTCATGCAAACTACATGGCCTTGTATAACTCACATGAGTACATATCATACAAGATGTACTCTAGTTATATGATTTTTCTTTAGCCATGTTTATGGTATCTTAGGTTGATTTCTCATGCAAACTAGATGGCCTTTTATAACTCACATGAGTACCATATCTACGAGTGTTTCTTACTAAAAAATAGGAATAAAAGTAATTGTTTTTCATTTTCTCTACTTAGGAGTTAAAACCTGATAATGTAATGAAATAAAATCCACTATTATTGATGAAAGATCTGTATTCTAACATTACATGAGATGTCACATCCTATGTGACTTACAAGGCATTACATAGGAAGGGTTAATTGATACCATGTATGTAGGTACTTGTATCGTGTATATTAACCTTACATACTAACGCAATATGCAAATTAATTAATTAATCATGCCCTATCAGTCCTGGTTAATTAATGACTATGAGAAGCGAAGGTTTCGACCCTCACTTCTCACTCTCTTCACTCTCTCAACATGCCGTCTCTCCTCTCTCTCTAAGGCACGTCCCCGGCTCTCCTCCTCTCTCTCAAGCATGCATGTCTAGCTCACTTACCTTCTTTGCTCTAAACTACCCCTGTCTCAAGCTCTCCCACAACATCTCTCTTTTCACATGCTTTCTCCTAGCATCTCTCCGGTCACGTTGTCGTGCCATGGCACGTCTATGGTGTGAAACCATGCATATGAGACTATCAAATGCAAATCTAGATGCATGGGATTAAGTGCTATGACGAGTCATTATATGATGCCCATGTACATATGTTCATATTGTAGATAAGGTTCAATAAGACGAGCTGAGGCTGAGTCAGGTCTCGAAGCTTTTGTATATGAGTGTGGTGTGAAATATGGAACCTTATGCTTATGGTAAGCCTTGCAGTAGGGAACACCCTTCTCAAGATGTATGGAGATGTGAGAGCATGTATGATATGAGGAATGGTTTTAAAGAATACCCTTTGGAGGTATCGTGGAATGAGCAAAACAAGAAGAACTTTATTAAGATACTGCACATATTCAAAGTTCTTGTGTATCCTCATAGGCAGAATGATCCCTTCAATAATATCTTTATGCCCATGGATGGTGAACCTAGTGGCAGCTATGCTAGTGAGAGCTATTTTAAAATGACTCTTGTGAGTATGGTGGTGGTGATTCTGTTCACACTCAGACCTCATGGGTAAGTTGGAAACACTCAGTTATATACATGGTCTGTGTGGCTATGTAAATGATGGTATGAGTGGCTCGTCAAAGGGATATGATAATGATGTGAATGGCTACCCATGTGCATGATGTGTAGTAGCTTCTCAATGGTATCGAAGAGCCGAGTCAATGATTACCTCTTATGGGAGTGCAAGCATGATGCGTGCTTTAGTAGGCTCATGATATGAATATGATATTTGATGCTGCTTTGGTCCAAGCATATACATATGAGTAAATATATCATGTGTATAGAATGTAGTAAAGACGGCAGCTTGAGTGGCCATGACAAAAATAGAAGAGTAGCATGGGCGGGTTGTAAAGAATCAAGTTGGGAACAAGAGCTTGGTTATAAGCAAATGCAATGCATGGCAATCAATTTACATATTTGGATGCAAGGACTCTATGATCCAAGAAATGTCATCGTGGATAAATGCTGCAAAATTGGAGTTGATTTTTTTAAGATATACGAGAAGGGGAGCTTGCGTGGCAGCAACGAAAAAAGGCATATCCGAAATTAATGAAAAAAAAAGAGGGCGCTCTTGTTTTTCAAATGGGGAAATACGAAAATATTGCTGCAAAAGGTGGTGGGGCGCCCGATTTCCTTGTGGGAAAAAGAGGAAAAACCAGAGAGCGAGGGGAAGCGCAGAGATCAGAGTTCGGGGGTGTGCAGAAAAGGGAACCAGTGCGCAACTAACCAAAGAGAAAAAAATCAAGGAGGCGGCTACTGTTCATGGCTTGTAGGAGTTAGAATTGAAGAGAAAAATGAGTATTACCTAGTGATATGCTTTTCATTATATACATGTATTCTGCCTTTCGTGGTCTGCAGTGAAGCGATCAAATGGGAAATAGCAAAAAATCAAGAAATACTCGTGTTTTTTCTCACTCTCAGATAAGCGATGTTTTTTTAATTATTTTGGTTCACTAAAATCCACGATTTAGGAAATCGTGTTGTTTATAAACCTTTAAAGGTTTAGAGAATGAGAATTTTTTGAGATTTGTGGAACTGTGGAGTAAAAGTATGAAGATCACAATAAGGCTCCTGAAAGTTGGTTACACTTTCTACTCGATCGGATTTTGGAAATGAAGTCATAAAGTTTTCTAAATCTCATGAGCATGTTATAGTTATGCCGTATGCCATCTTTTGTTTGTGAGATGTTAGAATTTAAAAGCAGGTTTTCAGGTGATAAAGAACATCTTGAAATGATGGAATTGATGACACTGGATGTATGGAATGTAAATGGTCACATGTATGTGGAAAATATTTGAAGGTTATGTTATGCCTACATGTGATTGGTTTGAGGGATTTGGAAAAAGGAGCCAGTGAATCTATGCTTGGAAAGGGATAGTCACTTGATACACAATTTATGTGCAATCATCAGGCTGAATTCATGGATGTATTGAGGTGAATTTGTATATGTTTATGATATCAAAAATGGAGGTTCCTTGTGATCCATGAAGAGTTATGTGTTTGAGTTTCCTTGTGGGAATCAGGAGCTACTCTCATAGCTAGAAGTCTCGTACTTTCCCAGCGACATCGTCCACGTCACGACAGCCCTTTAGTGAACCCGACGTGAAACTGTTGGGGTGAGAGTGTGGTGAAATATATAGGGAAGCTATGGCTGAGAATTCTGAGGGTCAGGGGTTTCATTTTGACCCCGGAGTTATGCAAATGTTTCAGATGTTTACTATGTATATGCAACAGCAGCAAGCTGCTGAGAGGGGGCAAATTTCCACGACCAAAGCACTACAATCAATTGTGAAAAAGGTGGATCAATTTGATAGAAAGGATATCACAAAGTACCTGCGCAATTACATAAAGGAAATGGAGCTAAACAGGGTGACTGAGGATATGGTTTGTAGTTTTGAGCTGGTATGTGTTCCAGAAATAAGAGAGCGCATAAGAGGATTGCAGACAGCACATGGTGGCAGAAATTGGGAGGAGTTCAAGCTTGCTTTAAAGGACGAATATTTCATGGAGGATTCTGAGCGAGTGACCAAACGAACTTTCTTGGAATGGGTCACAAAACCAAAAATGGGAATTTCTGCCACCACAGAGCTGCTAAGAGAGTTTGAGAAGCGCTATGCCCAGCTGTCAAGGATAGAGCGCACAACTTTGGACAGAGAAAAAACAGAGCTCTTCTTACAAGCAGCTGGGAAAGATCTCCAAGAAAAACTGGAAATTCTCCTTGAGGATAAGGATACAGAGCAGGGACTAAAGAGTGATTGGAATGATGTTGAGGATGCGGTCACCATGCTAGCAAAGCGGCAACGAAGGAGGGATAAAATGGTGATGAGCTCGGGAACTCCTATAACTACTGTTACCTCTGAGAATCTACCAAAACCAGCTGCTACAATCCCAAAGGTAGAAGGGCCGATGGATGAGCTTATTTAGGGTATGCGAGACCTAAAATTGAAGATGTCCACGATTGAAGAAAAGGAGCTACCATAAGGGAGGCTTCTATGCAAAGGCCTCAAAGCAAAGAAGGGTTTACATACAGATGCATATGTGATGACCCAGAACATGCAAAGAAAGATTGTGCTAGCTATAAAGAAGCCCTTAAAAATCAACTTGTGTTTTTCAAAGATGGGAAAATCCACCTTACAGAGACTGGTCTTCCATTGAGTACAAATTTTGGGAAAGGAGGGATGAAAAAGCTGGTTGAGATATGGCTACTAGTCATGCCATCTCTATGGTTGAGGCAGCAACCTATGGATTAAAGGCTGGTCAATCAAAGCAGGGATCTGAGAATGATGAAGATTATGAGAATGAAGATTTTTGGCCATCAACAATGGAATTAATTGCGTCAAAGAAGGTGTCTAAGCAAGCTTTGCATCAGGCAGGTGACTGTATACGTCTTGAGACTGGCTGGGAGGAGCCTGTGGATTCTTTATCTGTTCATGCCTACATTGCTAAATGCCAAAATAATGAGGCACAGGTAGAGGAGAAGCGTAAAAGGGAAAATGAAGAAGGAGGGCCATCAAAAAGAGTTACACGTGGAAGTGAAAAGAAGGATCCTGGGCCATCACATATGCCTCCACCGCATAGCAGACCTCCACAAGAAGTATCAATGGAAGAAGTGCCAGCAAAAATGAAGCATGAGAAGGAGAAGGGTAAAGGGAAAAGTCCACTCTACAAGCTTCAATCTGATATTGAAGCCGCAACAAATCTCAAAAAGGTGCTTGAAGAGAGGATTCTAAACAGCAGGGTGGAATTTACACTAGGGGAAGTCTTGGGGATTGCAAAGAAAGAATTCCATGATGAGATAATTGATATTATACGAAGGAAAAGGCAATCCATAATTGAATCTATTCCATCACAAGGGGAGGCAAGCACTTCCAAGACTCATGGAGTACAGGCACAGCAAAAGGAAGAGAGAGAAAATGTGGTGGAATGTAATCACTCTGCTGATGGGGCACGACAAGTGCGCTTTGTGGAAGAGGATGATGAAAAAGAAGTTCTTACAAAGAGTCATTACTCCAGGAGCCATTGGGCGAGAGCAACCACTGAAACCCTTGTCAAGATAGGTGATTTGGAAGAGCCATATGTCGCTCTAATTGATCATGGGTCTGAAATAAATCTTATGGCTAAAAATCTCTACAACAAATGTAAGTGGCCAATGGATGTAGATCATGGGTGGATGATTAAAGCAGCTAATAACTCATCTGGAGAGCTCTATGCAGCATGTCCAAATGTAAGGGTAACTATAGGGGATGTGAAAGATGATCAGAACTTCTTTGTTCAGGAGATGTCATCGTATCCCCTCATCCTTGGGCAACCCTACATTACAGCTGTGAGGATGGAAACAAAAGTTTTGGATGATGGCTCGGCATATGCAAGAATAAGGAGTAAAGATGGCAAGAAAGCTGTTCAGTTCTTGACAGTCTACATTAACCATGAAAGGAATCGTGAGTCTCTTCGAGCACAGTCACTCCCAAAGATAAATAGAGAATTCATGAATTACAGGGAGATGAGGGATTTTGGCCAGGTGCCATTGTAAAGCGGGATTCCAATGGTACAAGGGAAAATGAGTTCTCGCAGGACTCAATCAATGTAAATAACTTTTCAGCAAATTTTCAGGGATTCTCTAGCTATGGGTCACTGGTCTTTGTAAAAAGCAAGGATTTGAAGCGTGACATGCGTAGACATGTACAAAATGAACAAAAAAGTCTTGAGCAGTGTGGTTTTTTGGAGAAGAATGAGTTTATTTCAGGGGTGCTTGATGAGATGTCATTTGTAGATACTATGGATGTGCTTTTTGATATGGGAAGAGCATGCTTACAAGGTGGAAATGAGATGATAGAGGTGTCATCTGTGGAGATGTATGATATAATCCAGGAATTTGAGGGGGTGAAATGTAAAAACATGAATTGCGAGATGGATGCTCATGTTGATACAAAGTATAAAATAGTTGCAAAGAAGGTGAAACCAGTTGCCTTGCCTTTGCCACCAGGAAGCAAGGAGAAGATAGCTTCTATGCAACCAAATCTCAGAGATCCGAAGAAAATTGGACATAAGTTTACACAAGAAACTTTAAAAGAGCTGAAGATTGGTGAAAGGGATTTTCTATTGCCAGTTGAAAGGGAATGCTTTGAGGAGATGCTTGTAAAACATGGGAAAGCCTTTGCTTTTCAGCCGCATGAGATAGGCTGTGTTGATCCAAGTGTAACAGCACCAATGGTGATCTTTACTGTTCCACATGTGCCCTGGAACCTGCGGCCAATTCCAGTACCAAAGACTCTCTTGCCAAAGCTGATGGAATTACTAAAAGAAAAGATCAGGATGGGAATTTTGGAGCCATCATGCGCTCCATATTCCAACAGATGGTTTACTGTGCCAAAGAAAAATGGGACATTGCGCTTTATTCAAGACATGCAACCTATAAACAAATTCACAATCAGGAATGTGGGAGCAGGTTCGATTGTGGATGAGTTTGCAGAAGCATTTGCAGGGAAAGCTATATACTCTATGGGTGATCTGTATTCGATCAGTTCCAGCTGGATATACAAAGCAGGGACTTGACCACAATGAGAACTCCTTTGGGATTAGTAAGGATGTGTACCTTACCACAGGGAGCCACCAACTCAGTGGCACATATGATGAATGGAATGAATAAAGTCTTACGAGACTTCATACCACAAATAACTATGCCATTTCTGGATGATGTGCCAATAAAAGGCTGTGATGAGAAAGACAAAGATGGGGATTTGGATTCAAAGGGGTGCCGCAAGTTTGTGGCAAATCATATAAAGGATTGTGATATGATTCTATCCAGGCTTGAAGAAGTGAATCTTACTTTGTCTGGACTGAAATCATCAGTGTTTGGGGTTGGTGAAGTGCTAATAGTGGGACATCTTTGTAGTACTAGTGGACGCCGACCTTGTCCAGCCAAGATAGATGCAATACAAAGAATGAAAGAGATATGCATTAATGTTACAGAGCTGAGGAGATTTCTTGGCGCATGTGTCTTTTATGTTATTTGGATCCCACATTATGCGCATGTAGCAGATCCTCTTTATCAACTCTTGAGGAAAAATCAAAAATTTTTGTGGAATGTAGCACATACTAAAGCTATGCGAAAGCTGAAATATCTGCTTCAATCATCACCTACTCTAAGGAAGGAAGATTATGAGTGTGGCAGGCCTGTGATTGTTACAGTTGACACTAGTCCTACTGGGATAGGATGGGCAGTAGGGCAAGATGATGAGGATGATCACAGGTATGTAATCAGATTTGGAGCAAAGGTATTAAGCATTCGAACGAAAATATCCACAGATCAAGAGAGAGTTATGGGGAATAGTCACTGCTCTAAAATGTGAAAAAGAATATCTTATTGGAATATCTGTACTTGTGGAAACTGATTGCTTGCCACTTCTTGGGATGATAGCAAGCTGTACCACTCCAGATATTGCTATGCTTAGGTGGATTGCCTATATCAAGTCACTAAATCCTGAGTTTGAGCATATTGCAGGAAAAGATAATCCAGTTGCAGATATGCTATCAAGAGCCAGGTATGAAGATGAAAAAGAGATGATTAGTGACATTGATGATGTGGGTACAAAGTTCTACACTACTGCATATGCAAAGGGGGACCATATTTGCCTATCAAATGCACTTGAGTCTTTTACTGAGGAAATGTATGAAGGAGATTGGTTGCTTATTGGTAAATACTTGAGTACTCTGACAAGACAGGAAAATTGGTCTGACTCAGAATTTAAGAGGATCCGCAGAAAAGCATATGGTTATTTTCTAAAGGATGGGTACCTCTGGAAGCATCCTAAGCAGAGAAATGCTATGCCAGAGAGAGTCATATGTGATAAAGAGACTCAAGGGAAGCTTGTAAAAGAATTTCATGAGAGTCTCTCGGCTGGACATCGAAGTGTGTGGGCCACCTTTACCAAAATAAAGGAAAAATATTGGTGGAAAGGAATGTACAAGGATATTTCCCAATATGTGGAAACATGCATAGTATGTCAAATGTACTCAAATGTGCGACATCGTGATGGCTTGCAACCAACCTACCCACCTGCCATGCACTACAAATGGGTAGTGGATCTAGTTACAATGCCTTTGGGAATTTCGCAGATGCGGTACATAGCACTTGCAAGAAGAGAAGATTTGACAAATCAGGTAGAGGGGCGTGCTCTTAGAACAAAGAGTACGGAAATAGTATGCAAATTTCTCTTGGAAGATGTGATTTGTCGGTATGGTTGTGTTGGGAAAATAACAGCTGATAGGGGTGAGCTAGACGTTGAAGAAGCAAGGGAATTCTTCTCTAGAATTGGCATTAAACTGTCCCTAACATGTGCTTACAATCCTGAGGGCAATGGTAAAAGTGAGCGAGGACATCCTCCAATCATTAAAGCTTTGGCTAAGGCATGCAGAGAAAGAATGCGAGAGTGGCCAAGGTTGCTACCATATGCCTTGTGGGCTGACCGTACAACTCATAGCTCAGTGTGACAGGATATATGCCTGCAGGATTAATGTATGGTCAGAAGCCAGTAATGCCAGTTGAAGAAGTAGTTCCAACTTGGAATGTATTGACCTAGGTGGAAGGATTGAGCAGGGAAGACCTTCTTGCATTGCGAATAAGGCAGTTGGAGAGGAGGCCTGAAGATGTAAAGCTTGCTAAAGCTCGTCTGAAAGATGGAAGGTTGAAAAATAAAGAAAGATTTGATAGAAGACACAGACTCCGGCCAAAACCTATTGAAGAAGGTGATTGGGTCCTAATGTATGATAGTAGTCGACAACCAGTTCACTGTTCAAAGAAAATTTGCAAAAAGATGGTTTCGCCCTTACATTGTCAAGCATGTGCATGGAAATGCCACGTATACCCTGTGTGAGCTTGATGGAACAGAGATAGAGAATCTTGTAGCAGGCAAAAGGATCAAGATGTTTAAAAGAAGGCTTGACACAAATCCTTTTGATTCACAGGGAACTCAGGATGAGAGGCTTGATAGTGAAAACATGGACATGGCCAAAGAGGAAGAGGATGATTTTCCTAACAATGTAGAAGATGAAGACGACATCCAGTTATATGTGGATCTTGATGATGATTTGGCACATACCAGAGGATGTGCAGGTTTAGAGGGGGTGGATGTCGTGCCATGGCACGTCTATGGTGTGAAACCATGCATATGAGACTATCAAATGCAAATCTAGATGCATGGGATTAAGTGCTATGACGAGTCATTATATGATGCCCATGTACATATGTTCATATTGTAGATGAGGTTCAATAAGACGAGCTGAGGCTGAGTCAGGTCTCGAAGCTTTTGTATATGAGTGTGGTGTGAAATATGGAACCTTATGCTTATGGTAAGCCTTGCAGTAGGGAACACCCTTCTCAAGATGTATGGAGATGTGAGAGCATGTATGATATGAGGAATGGTTTTAAAGAATACCCTTTGGAGGTATCGTGGAATGAGCAAAACAAGAAGAACTTTATTAAGATACTGCACATATTCAAAGTTCTTGTGTATCCTCATAGGCAGAATGATCCCTTCAATAATATCTTTATGCCCATGGATGGTGAACCTAGTGGTGGCAGCTATGCTAGTGAGAGCTATTTTAAAATGACTCTTGTGAGTATGGTGGTGGTGATTCTGTTCACACTCAAACCTCATGGGTAAGTTGGAAACACTCAGTTATATACATGGTCTGTGTGGCTATGTAAATGATGGTATGAGTGGCTCGTCAAAGGGATATGATAATGATGTGAATGGCTACCCATGTGCATGATGTGTACTAGCTTCTCAATGGTATCGAAGAGCCGAGTCAATGATTACCTCTTATGGGAGTGCAAGCATGATGCGTGCTTTAGTAGGCTCATGATATGAATATGATATTTGATGCTGCTTTGGTCCAAGCATATACATATGAGTAAATATATCATGTGTATAGAATGTAGTAAAGATGGCAGCTTGAGTGGCCATGACAAAAATAGAAGAGTAGCATGGGCGGGTTGTAAAGAATCAAGTTGGGAACAAGAGCTTGGTTATAAGCAAATGCAATGCATGGCAATCAATTTACATATTTGGATGCAAGGACTCTATGATCCAAGAAATGTCATAGTGGATAAATGTTGCAAAACTGGAGTTGATTTTTTTAGATATACGAGAAGGGGAGCTTGCGTGGCAGCAACGAAAAAAGGCATATCCGAAATTAATGAAAAAAAAAGAGGGCGCTCTTGTTTTTCAAATGGGGAAATACGAAAATATTGCTGCAAAAGGTGGTGGGGCGCCCGATTTCCTTGCGGGAAAAAGAGGAAAAACCAGAGAGCGAGGGGAAGCGCAGATATTAGAGTTCGGGGGTGTGCAGAAAAGGGAACCAGTGCGCCAACTAACCAGAGAGAAAAAAATCAAGGAGGCGGCTACTGTTCATGGCTTGTAGGAGTTAGAATTGAAGAGAAAAATGAGCATTACCTAGTGATATGCTTTTCATTATATACATGTATTCGGCCTTTCGTGGTCTGCAGCGAAGCGATCAAATGGGAAATAGCAAAAAATCAAGAAATACTCGCGTTTTTTCTCTCTCAGATAAGCGATGTTTTTTTTATTATTTTGGTTCACTAAAATCCACGATTTAGGAAATCGTGTTGTTTATAAACCTTTAAAGGTTTAGAGAATGAGATTTTTTTGGGATTTGTGGAACTGTGGAGTAAAAGTATGAAGATCACAATAAGGCTCCTGAAAGTTGGTTTTACTTTCTACTCGATCGGATTTTGGAAATGAAGTCATGGAGTTTTCTAAATCTCATGAGCATGTTATAGTTATGCCGTATGCCATCTTTTGTTTGTGAGATGTTAGAATTTAAAAGCAGGTTTTCAGGTGATAAAGAACATCTTGAAATGATGGAATTGATGACACTGGATGTATGGAATGTAAATGGTCACATGTATGTGGGAAATATTTGAAGGTTATGTTATGCCTACATGTGATTGGTTTGAGGGATTTGGAAAAAGGAGCCAGTGAATCTATGCTTGGAAAGGGATAGTCACTTGATACACAATTTATGTGCAATCATCAGGCTGAATTCATGGATGTATTGAGGTGAATTTGTATATGTTTATGATATCAAAAATGGAGGTGCCTTGTGATCCATGAAGAGTTATGTGTTTGAGTTTCCTTGTGGGAATCAGGAGCTACTCTCACAGCTAGAAGTCTCGTACTTTCCCAGCGACATCGTCCACGTCACGACAACGTGCTCTATCCCTCTCTCTCTGGCTTACGCGCGCGAGCTCTCCCTACGTGCTCCTTTCTCTCTCTCTCAAGCTCACACACCATCTCTCCCTCCACACTCATCTCCCCTCTTTGAAATTCATGTCTCTCTTTCTTCACCCTCTCTTGTACATGTTTTGCACAACATTCATTTGAGAAAATTATCTCTCACTACCACTTGTCAAACCCATATTCACTCTAATTTATAAGGTTTTGGCCCCCATATTCACTCTAGTTTTTTTCTAAGCTTTTGTTCTCTCAAGTAATTAATTAATGCCATGGAAACTTGGGCACCCATATTAATTCATGTATATATAAGGCATAATATAAGAAGGGTAAATTGATATACCATGTATATAGGTACTTGTATCATGTATAGAGGTACTTGTTCATGTATATAGGTACTTGTATCATCTATATAGGTACTTTTATTTAAATGATCTCAAATTATGTTGTGCCTCTATGGTTAATAAGTACATTCATGTCATTAACTAGGGTGAAACTTATGTTATATGGAAAAGAAAAAGATGCACAAATTAGGGACTACACTAATTAAGTGTGGTGTCCCCTCAGTCCTATTTTGGATTAAAGAAAACGAATCTTTTGGCTTTGTCAACTACGCACATCTTATGTGCATACACCTTAGTGTTACTATGAGTTTAATGCACCACAAAAATGATGGTTGAAAGATTTTGAATTGTAGCTCCCTTAAAATTTAAATTTTTTCATCCGATTAAGTTTTAGTGACACACATTGGCCACTTATGGCCAATAAAACAATTAGCTACCAGATAATCTCCAAGCTAATTTATTGCCTAAAACTCTACCATAACACACTACCAGAATGCAAGCCTCACTTCTATTAGACTTTTACACTTCCCAATTGATCTCTAAAATATTTTGGTGTGTCACTCCACATGATGCTTGTAGAGGATACAAAAATGAATGGTCAAGGATCAAGAGCGAGGCTATAGGACGAGCATCAAAGAACGCATGGTGTATAATTAATGAATGTAAAATAAATCACAACAAAAAAACTTTCCCAAAATCAAACTTTACACCCAGGGTTACTTTTTGTATGTGTCATGTACTACAAGAGAATGAGAACATAGATGCGCAAAAAACTAGAGAGAGATGGAAGTGAGAGAGGAGCCATGGGTGAATTTGTGATTTGGCAGGGTTTACACGGCTTCTTACGCAGCTATATATGCATCTATAGGCGTGTATATAGGCACGTCT
The DNA here is from genome assembly GCF_041138505.1 of Cibotium barometz. NCBI lineage: Eukaryota > Viridiplantae > Streptophyta > Polypodiopsida > Cyatheales > Cibotiaceae > Cibotium > Cibotium barometz. The sequence continues at coordinate 14,754,168 of NC_141099.1, forward strand.
ATAAGCACATCTATATAGATATAGACGTGCATATAGATGCGTTTATAGACGCGATTTTAGATGTGCTCTGTTTAAAAATAATAATAATAATCCCACCTACGTGGATGCCGCAACTATTTTTGCTTCCCTCCCCTCTGCTCCCTATATTGTACCTCTTCCTCTCATAATGGGTGCACCTCACCCTTTGTCCTCTCCTCTCAAATCTCCTCCCAGTTCTCCTCCCAAGGATGATTCCTCACAAGGTAATCTCTATCCCACTCCCACCTCTTCATATATTCATGGGTTTTGAATGGTATGTTTAGAATTAGGATTTTTGATTGGTATTCTCTTCACTCTCTCTTTCTCTCTCTGATGTACAAGCTTCTTATGTTTAAAATTTTTGAATGGTATTCTCTTCTCTCTCTCTCTTTCTCTCTCTTTCTCTCTCTCTCTCTCTCTCTTTCTTATGCATGGTATTCTCTCTCTCTCTCTCTCTCTCTCTTTCTTATGCATAAGCCTAAGAGACTTATGCATAAGAGGCTTATACTTTAACCTCCTTATGCATAAGGCTTAAACCTCCTTTTGTATCCATGCTATTCACACTTTTAGGCTTATACTTAAACCTCCTTACTTTAACCTTCTTATGCATAAGGCTTAAACCTCCTTTTGTATCCATGCTATTCACACTTTTAGGGTTTTGTATTACTAATTATTTTCTCCACTTTTTGTTTTGTTTTGTAGGTCTCATAATCCTCTCTTTTAACTTCACCAAAAAGAGGTAAATGCTTTTCTCTCTTTCCTCTCTTTTCGATTTTGTATGTATGCATTAGGTTCTTAGGGCTTTTGTATGTATGCATTACTAATCGTTTTCTCACCCTTTTGTTGGTTTTGTAGGTCTTCTAATTTTCTCACCCTTTTGTTGGTTTTGTAGGTCTTCTAATTTTCTCTTTCAACATCACCAAAAAGAGGTAAGTTCTTTCCTATCTTTTTATCCTCTCTTTCCTCTATTTTTATCTACCAAAAAGAGGGATTTTTTTTGTAGGTTCTCTATGCATAGAGCTTAATCTATGAATAGAGCTTTAATCATAGAGCTTAATCTATGAATAGAGATCTAATCATAGAGCTTAATCTATGCATTAAGCTCTATTCATATAGCTTAATGCATAGATTAAGCTCTATGCATGCATTCATAATGCATAGAGATCTATGCATAGATTAAGCTCTATGCATGCATAGAGCTTAATCTTTCCAATTTTATATGTATGCATTAGGTTATTAGGGCTTTTATATGTATGCATTTTCCAAATTAAAGTGTTTGGATCCTTCTCTTGCCATCTAAGCGAGGAGGGAAATGAGAGCTCAAAACATTACCTAGGGGTATTAAGAAAGAGGTGAGAAGATATAAGAGATGTGATCCTACAACAAATGAGGATCGCAAGTACATTTAGAGCCATGTAAATTTAAAAGAATCCATTTATGGAAAGAAAAGTTTACGTGGCTGTACATGCGCTGCTATGAACGTGCAATATAACCCCATCTATTGCTGTGTGTGTATTTGCTGTGTGTGTAGCAGCATATATATCCGGCTATAGCTATTGACTTTTTGCAAAAAAAAAGGATAGAATGGGAGAGAGATGTCTATCCCCACATCTCTCCCCCATTCTGTTCTCGTTTGTTTTTTAATCACATTATTTGGACACTACTTAATCACTTAAAATATAAAAAAATAATTACAATATTATGTCATGGATTATATTGAAAATTACATAAAGTTTTTCATGTCAAAAAATGAATATGACTAAGAAAACTAAGTGAATTAATGCATCATCTTCATCTTCATCTTTATTAAGTTTTTCCTTGCCCACATCTTTGCCACACGTGCACCACCACCTTCATCATCACTACCACTTTCATCATCATCTTTGTGCATTAAATAGTGATACAATTCATTAAGCTTAATGCATTATGCATAAAACATTATTGCATTAACTTATGTATTAAGCTTATGCATTATGAGCTATGTATGCATATGTTTATGTGTAGCTCATAATGCATAATGCATTAATGCATAGTACATAACCTTAAGCATTATACATAGGCTAAAAAGCTCAAGAAATAATCCTCGACATCCGAAGGTGGAGAAAAACAAAGAATTCAGTCAAGGGTTTACCTCTTATTACTTTTAGAAAAGCTTGTACATGGTTAAGGGAGTTTAGAGAAGATTGCCTTAACCTATCCAAAGAATACCTTGACCTAGCCGCAGAAAGAAAAAGATGAGCAAAGTTTTTCTTATAAATAACTATTAATACAACTAGCTAAGCATACAAGAGAGCAAGAAGCATACAAAAGAGAAAGTAATACATTTGAGGTAAGTCAAAAACCCTAGCAATCAATTTACTTTTAAAAAAAAAGAGAATAAAGAAAACAAAGAAGATAAGGATATGGTACATATCTTAATATGGATTACTTTTGATGCTTGTGGAGGGAGGCCTTTCTTTGTTGTGAATGGAGAAGAGGATTTTCTTATTAAGGGAGAAGAAGGTTTTATTGTGAAGGGAGAAGGCTTGTTAAGGTGAAAAAAGGGTTTCTTTGTGAGAAGAGCTTGTAAAGGTGAGAAGGGGTTTTCTTGCGAGGGTGAGGGAGGACTTTTGAAGGGAGAAGAGAAGAAAGGCTTGTGAAGGTGAGGGAGGGCTTATGAAGGGAGAAGAGGAGAAGGAATTGTGAAGGGAGAAGAGGTGAAGGGAAAGGGAGGGCTTGTGATGAAGGGAGAAGAGGGAGGGCTTAACAACTAGGTGCCCACCATGTGTAGAAGACCACCGACGCCTTCTTCTTTTGATGATGATATGGCACTTGTGTGAAGTCAGCATCAGTGGTTACATAAAAAAATTTCATGTCCACGTGAGAGATTTAAGGGAGACATTGTGCATTTACGATGAATCACAATAATTATGACAAAATAAAATCTTACGTTAGAATTTACTTATTCACAATGGTGAGGTAGCACAAATGTGTCCCTCTTTGTTTTAACAATATTTTGTGGAATTGATCACCATAAATCAATTTGGATACCTTTTTACAATTGCTTGAGTGCCTCCACACACATCAAGCACTTTTTCACTTTCTTGCTCAAGGTTTGCCATAACCCTACAATCTTAGGTATCTATACATTGGCTCAAGAAATGTTTTAAATCATGCCACAATAATCAAGCACTTTTTCACTTTCTTGCTCAAGGTTTGCCATAACCCCACAATCTTAGGTATTTCTCTTTGTATCTATACATTGGCTCAAGGTTTCCCATAACCCCACAATCTTAGGTATTTCTCTTTGTATCTATACATTGGCTCAAGAAATGCCTTCCTTTGGACCACATGGCATTGTATACCTTATACTACCACCAATACCAAATGAAATATATTTATGATATTGAATAACCATATCATGAGATTCTACTTGAATAAAAAAGAGAAAGTAGAGACACACTTACATGAAGCTTGCATCCTCTTGCAGATTCCCACTATTCTTTTGTCACTGTCTCTCCATGTTCTACGGACTTTTACATTTCTTCATAAATCCAATACATAGTACAATCTTTTGGAAGTGGTGCAAGCTACAGAGGAAATGACACGCCTCTCGAACACATCCTAAATTCTCTTCTCTCCTCACCTCTTCATACCTTGCCACCACCGACCTCTTCATAACTTCACTATTGAGAATACAAAATGTATTCACCTTCTTCAACATTGATGTGTCTATTCTCCTTTCTGTTCCCCTGAAAGAAGATTGACTACCTTGTCATTCCTATGTTTGTCCAATATGGGATACGAAAGAAGATTTACTTTGTCATTCCCGATGGTGGTGTACGGGACAATCCTTTCCACAATACTTCATAATACCCTACTCTTAGAGGATGTGGGGGGAGCTATTTTGTATATGATCAATTCGGAAAAAATTGTGATGGTCTTCATACACGACCTTCTTGAGATGCATAGGCCTTGATGTAACAAGCGGCGACAAACCACAAATAGGATAAGCATTGTCACCGGATGTTGTGAGTCCTAATTATGGACAATGAAAAAATAAAATATATCTAGAGCCATATAGTATTAGGTAACTCAAATCAAATTTAAGATGATTAAAATTAGAAAAATTACCGGATCACTCTCCATATGCATTATCCACATAAATTACCTTCACCTTCGTGCTATGTTGTGTAAGTAGTCAGGACACATTATGGCACACTTGGATGCCATGCCATAGTGTCTCAAAGGTTCAAGGTACATATCCATGTTATAAACCTTGTGCTTGTCGGGCATGAGAATAGCTAGCGTCACATGTCCCTTCTTTATTAATTTCCAAGGAGGAAAAATGTAGTTCACTACTACCACTAGCCATGTGGTCCATGATGTCGATTTGAGACCAAATGGATTGAATCCATTCATACTCAATGCAAGAAGGCGTAACTGACGAGGCTCATGCTTGAATTCTGAACACTCCTTTTTTCTAGTTGTTTCCATGCCATTAAATCTATCGAGACCCTCATCGTGCGGCACGGAACAATTGTGTGCATGCCATGTCACAAGTTCGGCGCATAAAACTTGTACTAGAACATGTGTTGAATGTGTGGTATGATAGGAAAATGCCTCAACACATTCTGAGGAATCATTGTACCTTGCAAATCACTTTGGTAACAAAACTCTCCATATTTTGGTACATTGAGTTGCATCTTTATGAGCACCCCGAAATAGCACACAATCATTGACACATATATATATACGTTCGTAATCAATGCCAAGTAATGTCCATCCTCTCCTAGCATGCACCCTTGCTCTTGGCATCTTGTTGTTTTTTAGGAAGCATCTTCTTCATGATCCTACAAAGGGTTTGAAAGAATTTTAAATATTATTTATAAAAGATATGGTATGTCAAAATTGTTAAATGCCAGCTATACATAATGCTGAGCACTCACTAAAAGAGGCTTGTAACAATAGCATTGCTCCAAACATGCATGGTTTTCAAGTTTAGTAACTCCAACGTCGCATGAAGGGTGAAGTATGCACACCCCTCATAGAGTGGAGTGCAAGCAGCTTGTCATTTGAGTTATTATTGATGTAGGAAAGACACACCTTTTTTATCTTAATACATATAAACTTTTCTACTAAGAGAGGCATTTAAGATACTTGCATTGGAGAGATAATCACCTATATCCAAATAAAGTAGAATACTTACATTGCAACAGAAGTCACCCTATAGCTACCAACAAACAAGAATATAATACAGTCGTAATAGCTTACAAGAAAATCCTTTTTCCTAAATGGGGGCTAGAAAAGGTTTCTAAACCTTAACCTATATTTGTGTCTATCACTCATGGTTCATTCATAGCTTGGTTTGTTCCTTTTATCATATCCTTAAGATGGTAGTGTTGAAGGAGCCATAGGGACTAGATCTCTTATATAACTAGCTATCTTTTCCCTCCATAAGCATCACAAGCAAGCCATATTAAGATATGTACCATATCCTTATCTTGTTTGTTTTCTTAATCTTTCTTTTTAAAAAAGTGAACTAATTGATAGGATTTTAAACTTACCTCAAATGTATTACTTGCTCTCTTGTATGCTTACTTTCTCTCTTACTTGATCTCGTGTAGGTTTAACTAGTTGTATAAATAGATATTTATAAGAAAAACTTTGATCATATTTTTCTTTTTCTAGCTAGGTCAAGTCACTCTTTGGCTAGGTCAAGGCAATCTTTTTCAAATTCCCTCGATCATGTAGTACAAGCTTCTAAAAAGAATAAGAGGTAATCCCTTGACCAAACTCTTTGTTTCTTTCTGCACCTCAGGTGTTGAGGATTATTTCTTGAGCTTTTTGGCCTATGTGTAATGCTTAAGCTTATGTATTATGCATGAACGCATGAATGCATTATGAGCTATGCATAAGCATATGTATACATAGCTCATAATGCATGAGCTTAATATATAAGTTAATGCGATAATGCGTTATGCATAAGCGTATGCATACTGCATTAAGCTTAATGCATTATATCACTATTTAATGCAGGAAGATGATGATGAAAGTGGTAGTAATGATGAAGTTGGTGGTGCACATGAGAAAGATGCGTGCAAGAAAAAACTTGATGAAGATAAAGGTGATGCATTAATTTATTTAGTTTTCTTTGTCATCTTCATCTTTATTCATTGTTGGACATGAACAACTTTATGTAATCTGCAATATTGTAACTATTTTTTGTGTTTGAAGTGATTAAGTAGTGTTCAAATAATGTGATTTTTTTTAAAAAATGGGGATAAAATGGGAAAGATATGTAGAGACACATGTCCCCACTTCTCTCCCTCATTCTATCCTTGCTTTTTTTTTTGTAGAAAGTTGACAGTTATAGCTGGCTGTATATGTTGCTACACGTGCAGAAATATGTGGGGTTATATGCATGGTCATAGCAGCACGTGTAAGTCTTCTTTCCATAAATGGATTCTTTTAAATTTACGCAACTCTGGATGTAGTTGCGCTCTTTGTTTGTTGTAGTGTCACATCTCTTATATCTTCTCAGCTCTTTCTTAATACCCTTAGCTAAATTTTTAAGCTCATTTCCCTCCTCTCATAGAGGGCAAGAGAAGGATCCAAACACTTTAAATTGGATTAAAATCCTCTTAAATTCTTGTCCTTCAAAGAAACTCTTTGAATCTTTTTCTTCACAAATACTCTTAAAAATAGCTTGTTTCATGTCCTTATGCTTATCTTCTTTGTAGTGTCTCTATAAATCCTACATGGCAAAGTCAAAGTTAGACCCATGGCACATAGGAAAAGTAACCCTATGTGTAAAGTTTGATATTGGGAACTTTTTGTGTTGTGATTTATTTTACATTCATTGACTAATACATCATGTGTTCTTTGATGCTCGTCCTATAGCCCCGCTTGATCCTCGACCATTCATTTTTGTATCTTTTGAAAGGATCATGCCGAGTGACATAAGAAATTATTTTAGAGCTCAATCGCAAATGAAATAGTCTAATAGAAGTGAGGCTTGCATTCTGGTAGTGTGTTATGGTATAGTTTTAGGCAATATATTAGCTTGGAGATTGTTTGGTAGCTACTTGTTTTGTTGGCCATAGGTGGCCAATGTGTGTCACTAAAACTTAATCTGATGAGAAATTTCAAATTTTAAGGGAACTACCATTCAAAATCTTTGAACGATCATTGTTGTGGTGCATTGAACTCATAGCAACACTAAGGTGTATGCACATAAGATGTGCCTAGCTTACAAAGCCAAAAGATTGGTTCTCTTTAATACAAAATAGGATTGAGGGGACACCACACTTAACTAGTGTACTCCCTAATTTGTGCATCTTTTTCTTTTCCATATAACATAAGTTTCACTCTAGTTAATGACATGAAACTACTTATTAACCATAGAGGCACAACATAATTTGAGATCATTCAAATAAAAGTACCTATATAGATGATACAAGTACCTATATGCATGAACAAGTACCTCTATACATGACTTTAGATACATGATATAAGTACCTATATACAAGGTATATTAATTAACTCTTCTTATGTTATGCCTTATATATACATGACTTAATATGCATGCCAAAGTTTCCATGGCATTATTTAATTACTTGAGAGAGAACCTTAGAGTGAATATGGGGGACCAAAACCTTAGAAATTTGAGTGAATATGGGTTTGATATTTGGCAGTGAGAGTAAATTTTCTCTAATGAATGTTGTGCAAAACATGTAAAAGAGGGAGAGAATGTGAGGAAAGAGAGACGGGAATTTTTAGAGAGGGGAGATGAGCATGGAGGGAGAGATGGTGTGTGGGCCTAAGAGAGAGAGCTCATGTGAAAGCCTGAGAGAAAGGGACAAAGCGCGCGGACAGAGAGATGTTGGGAGAAAGTGTGTGAAACGAGAGATGCTAGGCGAGCTTGACACATGGGTAGTTGAGAGTAGATTGGGCAAGTGAGCCAAACAAGCATGCTTGAGAGAGAGCAGGAGAGTTGGCAGCCTTTACATGCCTGAGAGAGAGGGGGAGAGAGAGCCGCCTGAGAGAGCAAAGAGAGGGATAAGCGATGATCGAAACCTTCACTTCTCGTATTCATTAAATAACCAAGAGCGATAGGTCCTGATTAATTAATTAATACACATATGGCCTGAATATGTAAGATTAATATACATGATACAAGTGCCTACATACATGGTATCAATTAACCCTTCATATGTCATGCCTTGTAATTCACATAGGATGCAACATCTCATGTAATGTTAGAATAAGGATCTTTCATCAACAATAGTGCTTGTGGATTTTATCTCATTACGTTATTAGGTTTTAACTCCTAAGAGGTAGAGAACATGAAGAAACATTACTTATTTTCCTATTTCTTAGTAAGAAACACTCATAGTTACGGTACTCATGTGAGTTATACAAGGCCCTCTAGTTTGCATGAGAAATCAACCTAAGATACCATAAATATGGCTAAACATAAATCATATAGCTAGAGTGCATCTTGTTTGATAAAAGTAACGAGATATTGAATCTATATTACATATTAAGCATCGAATGTTGTGGAATAAAAGCATGAATAACTTTAGTGAGACACAATTAATTATCGAGATAGAGTATCAACGCTTATCTTGTATGTTTCATTTGATGTTACGTCTACTTTGTAAGTTGTAAGTATCAACGCTTATCTTATTGTTTTGGTACTTTTGGAATCAAGTGGTTAGTCAGCCCGACAACGGGAGAAGACGAGGACATTGCTTGCCCCATAACACATACTTTCTTTTGGAGAAGCTTGAGTGAGAAAGCGCCAATCTCAATTGGGGATGCATTGCAGGAAGATATGGTAAGTGTGGCAAGCCTTAACCTTATGATTTGTATACTTGCTTTGCCATGTCATATTAGATTGTTGTTTTGTACACCAAAAAAAGCGTCTTGTATGGTTTTCGCAAGGACCAATGCCTGACCCTGTTGGCTATATATAGAATGTCTCTATATATAGCCCTAGGATCTCCTCTATATATACTCATCTATTGTGTGTATTCCACACACTTTGGGGATTCAATCTTGTGTCTCGTGTGCTATCGCCTCCATCTCCAACATGGTATCAGAGCGTGTGCAATTCATGGCGATCACGGTTCTCTTCTTCTTTCCATACGATAAGCAAGATAAGTCTCAACACGCTTCTCTTTTTCTTTCCATACGGCTATGTGTGTGTGTTTGGATGGCACATGAGCGAGAGATGGGTGTAGAGAAATAGAGAATGGGCTCCAGAAACCTTAGCTTCGGTTGTTTTTAATTATTAAGACTTAAAGAAAAGCGCTCTTTGTTTGACGACGACAGGCGTCAGACAGCAGACCTGCTATGCAGCTCTCCTCACATGGCTGCTTGCGTGCTCTTTTGTGTAGGTGTTGACCTCCTCTCGGCTGTTTACATCACGTGGTTTCTGTAGGTGTTGCCCTCCTACCGACTGTATACAACCCGCGGCTGTAGGTGTAGTGGCTTATGCACGATGGCTGGCTGCTGTGCGCCAACTGCAACAGCTGTAGGTGTTGTGGTCGCCTATAGAGATGTGCCGTGTTGGGGGCTAATTAGAACAGTCGTTATGTTGCTTTTGAACGACGCCCACTATATTATGTGTGAGGGTTCTTCTCCGTCCCGTGCGGAGAGGTAACGGAAGAGAGAGAGAGGGAGAATAGTTACTCTCCTCCACGCTTGTGAAAGAGAGAAGGTGCTGTTGACGGCAGCTCCATGCTTTATTTATGATTAATAAATAAATCTTCTTCTCTATTTCAAGCAGTAGCTATGTATGGCTTTAGCTTTTCTTTTGGCAGGTGCACTTTTTGCTAACGTTTTAGTTTCATGCGCATAAGAAAATAATACTTCTTGGGCACCATTACCTTTGATACCATTGATCTTCAATAGCTTTTCTTTTGGCATTGTTCCCATGGATTAATAATATCTTTACCGTGCTTTCTTGATGTATTGGTTGTGTGTGGGCACAGCACCACCTGCACCTGTTTCCCATTGATGTGTGTAGACACGAGGCCCAAAGATTTTAATAAGCTTTAATCTTATGATTTTAATAAGCTTTAAAGTTGAGGGCCATTCCCACACAGGATTTACACTTTTGTGTTTGTTTACTAATCCTCATCAAGTTTAGATTTTCATGTTCATATGTTCATCTGTCATTTGGATGTTGAAAAACATCATTATTCTGAAAGGCAACTCGATTATTGTTACATTTTCGTGATCACATCATCACGAAACTTCATTATCGTTACATTACCCTGATCACATCTTACACGCAATGTTGCTATCTTCACTTCTTATGGTTTCTTGATCATATATACAATTTGAAAATCTATGCTAACCATGGCCTTGATATTTTGCGAAGGCAGTAGGTGCCAACAAGAGCAGGAGAGTTTGGATTATGGCGAGATAAGTTCTCTATTTTATAGTTTGTTTTACATTAACTATGAGAAATTGTATTGAAATTCATACATGAATCCACTATCAAGCGTCTCTTAGAGAGAGCATAACTACTATTTTACACAAGTTCATGCTAATTTTACCTTTCTCATCTTGCATTTGGTGTCGAGTTTGATATGGCTATCGTAACCTGCTAATTTTGATATCTTTTAATGAAAGCTAAGGAAGATCTTGCGGAGACATAATCCTTATCTCCATCATACAATGGTAGCATTGGTTTTCCATCACGAAAACTGCTATATGGGTAGGTATCCATCAAGTGCGTGGAGGATACTCAAACCTCACTTTTCAGATGAGGAGCTGATAGGTATGATTCTCATATTAAATCCTCAAGAAAAGGTATGTCAATTGTTTCTAGATGAGGAGCTGATAGGTATGATTGTGATGCTTTTAAATGCATCTTGTTTCTTTCATATTGATGGAATGTGCATCCATTGACTTGGTTTACCTTTCTATTAATGCTTTGGTATTGTCTCATGATACTATGGTTTCCTTCCATGATGATGGTTACACGTTTCCTCAAAATGTCCATGATATCCATGATGCCATGGTGTTGTTCCATGATGATGGTTACATGTTTCATGAATGATGGTTGACTATGTTTTCATGAATCGTTGTTCCATGATGATGGTTATATGTTTCGTTGATGTTGGTCATTCCAAGCTATATGTTTCCATGGATTGTATCCATGATTCCATGGATCGTTGTTCCATGATGATGGTTATATGTTTCGTTGATGTTGGTCATTCCAAGCTATATGTTTCCATGGATTGTATCCATGATGCCATGGTGTTGTTCCGTGATGATGGTTACATGTTTCGTGAATGATGGTTGACTACGTTTCCATGGATTGTTACCATGATGCCATGGTGTGGTTCCATGATGATGGTTACATGTTTCATGAATGATGGTTGACTACGTTTCCATGGATTGTATCCATGATGCCATGGTGTTGTTCTATGATGATGGTTACATGTTTCGTCGATGATGGTTGACTATGTTTCCATGGATCGTTGTTCCATGATGATGGTTATATGTTTCGTTGATGTTGGTCATTCCAAGCTATATGTTTTTTTTTTTTGGTGTTGGTCATTCCAAGCTACATGTTTCGTTGATGTTGGTTCACTTGGCTAATCTATATTGGTTGATTGTGTTTCCATGGATTTTATCCATGATGCCATGGTGTTGTTCCGTGATGATGGTTACATGTTTCGTGAATGATGGTTGACTACGTTTCCATGGATTGTTACCATGATGCCATGGTCATTGGATGCACCGTGCCTTGGCTTTGGCTCATCTGATTGACTAGGTTTACTTAAGTCTATCAATGTCTTTTGTGGTCGACAATGCAACCCTGCAGGTCTAAATGGCTATAATGGTGGTCAAGTCTTGGAATTCAATCTATGGCAACTAACAAGAAATTCCGTCGAGCATATTTCCCGAGAGGTTTGATTTCTCATCCCGTCAGCATATGAGGTTTATGTTCACGTCATGTCATCCTTAGAGGTTTGATTTCTTGTCCCGTCATCTTATGAGGTTGATTTATGTTCATGTCATGTCATCCTGACTACATAGAGGTTTGATTTCTCTTCCCTTCAGAGGTTTGATTTCTCGTCCTATCAGCTTATGAGGTTTATGTTCACATCATGTCATCCTGGCTACATGTTGCCTGCGGCGGCGGATGTTAAAGGTTTGATTTCTCGTTCTGTCATCTTATGAGGTTTACTATCCTGATTGAGGTTTACTATCCTGATTGTGAATGTCACACGTTTGATTTCTTGGCCTATCATCTTATGAGGTTTACTTTCAAGTATGTCATGTCAGAGGTTTCCTTTTTCATCCTGTCAGAGGTGTTTACATCCTAATTATTGTTTCATGTCAGAGGTTCGCTTTTTCATCATGTCTGGTCATTCTACCTATGGATGTCAGAGGTTTGATTTCTCATCCTGTCATCTTATGAGGTTTACTTTCATATCATGTCATCCTGGAGGTTTGATTTCTCGTCCTGTCATCTTATGAGGTTTACTTTCATATCATGTCATCCTGGAGGTTTGATCCAAGTTATAGTTGTCTCATTATCTTGACTCATAATAATGGAGGTTTGATCTTATGTCATAGATTTTTCCCATGGCAAAGATATGATTCTAGCTTTCCATGATATCCTTACTTACTAGAATGAGTGTCATTTTCTATTTTAGTGTTTATTAACAGTCAATCTTCCAAGTCAACTTCTCCAAGTAACCAGATTCTCTTACCAAATCTAGTTCATTTGCCATTGATTGGATGATCTTCCACAAGTTGACGCCATGCATGTCCTTGCGGATGGACTATATTCCTAAGTAACCATATAAGATACCTTTATGTCTATTTCTTTGTGTACATCTTTTCGTGTACATCTCATATTTCTATAACAAAATTATGGTTTTCCATTTGTTATGGAGACTTCTTCCATATTACAAGGTTTATGGATATTGTATATATGGGAGTGATGTAGCTCCTTAAGACAATATTAGATAATTTGGGAAAAATCTCATACTTTGGGAATTACCTTTTCAACATAGTTTTGGCCATATCTTGAGCATATTAACTCCAAATTTGTCGGACATTATAGATTTAGATCCTACTCTTCAAGATCTTTCCAATGATATGTCACATGATGGGGTTTTGACAAAAGCTTGGATATGTTCACCATGATCCCATTTTTCAAATGGGAATGGGATTTTTCCCAAATTATCTAATATGGAGGCTTCATGGATATTTTATATATGGGAGTGATGTAGCTCCTTCGCAGCCTTCATGGCTATTGTATATATGGGAGTGATGTAGCTCCTTTGAATAATACTTTGTAACTATAAAATAATTTAATATAGCGGTAGGTGTATATAGAGCTGTGGGTTTTTCCCTTGAGCCCCCAAGGGTTTTTTCATCCACAGTTAGAGACCCTTCTTTGAGCGGGGGAGAAATCAAACGTGTGACATTCACAATCAGGATAGCACACGAGACCCTTCATTGTTGGAGATGGAGGCGATAGCACACGAGACACAAGATTGAATCCCCAAAGTGTGTGGAATACACACAATAGATGAGTATATATAGAGGAGATCCTAGGGCTATATATAGAGACATTCTATATATAGCCAACAGACCCTAAGTGAGGGCTCTGCATAGAGTGGCCTTGTCCATGTCTTTCCTCTTATACATACATATTTTGGTCAGTTCACATCTTTGGTTGAGCTTGTATAGCTTGTATGCAACTACTTTATGCAATTTTGGTCATCGAGTATATATAGCTTGTAGATCTTGTATGCAATTTTATGCAACTACTTTATGCAATTTTGGCTTCTCTCATCAGAGCTTGATATGTAAATTTCACATCTTGCAATATAATTTGGCCATTGTTTGCACTTGTGTGAATTGTGTACCTACTTTGTAATGTCGAAAACGTTATGGCACTCTTAACTTTTTCAATAAATTTGCTTTGTTCTTCACATCAAAGTAGAGTTGCCTTTCGTACTCTATAGGTTTGGCATAATGGTGCAACCAGCAAGATTGCAACTGGATGCACCATTATGCCAAGAAAATTTTAATACCTGCACGCGTCAAAATAACCGTCGAAAAAAGCATTAAAAGTTTCCTACATCCGTCGAAATAGGAGTCGAAGTCATAGTCGAAATCAGAGTCGAAATGCCAGTCGAAATCAGTGTCGAAAAAGGTGTGAAAAACATAATTATTTCGACGCATATATCGGCGTTTATGTCGATGATTTCATTTCGAAGTATATTTAGACGTTTCGGGGATTTTAAGCTTAGTTCTAAAGCATCGAAAAAAATGTGGATAATGATCTCGCCTCTTGTAGTGATAGAGCATGATTTATGCATGCATAGAGCTAACATACTATTTGCATGCATATTGTTTACATTTTACTCTTTATGCTTTATATTTTACTCTTTATGCATGCATAGACCATATAGAGTATACTCTATATGCATAGAGCATATAGAGTATGCATGCATACTTTTTATATTTTACTCTTTATGCATGCATGCTCTATGCTCTTTATATTTTACTCCTTATGCATGCATGCATAGAGCATGTATAATATATCTGCATACAACATGCATACACTTTATGCATGTATACTATATGTATTCTCTTTATGCATGCATACTATATGTATTCTCTTTATGCATGCATAGATCATATAACATGCATGTGTATGCATGCATAGAGTAATATATAAAATAGAGCATACAGCTAAGATTCCTAGATAGTCAAAGAAATATAGAGATATAAATATGGGGAATGGAGAGGAGTTGACTCGAATGGTATGACTCAAGCAAAAGAATATAGAACTAGTCAATTATAGAGTAGCTCAACAAGTAGATGAGTGGATAGTCTACCATGAAGGAAGAGCATTTGTTGTGGACTTTTGCAATTGTCAATCAAATTCTATACCCTAAACCTTAAACTTAAAACCACACCAATGTTTGGGTTCTTGATTCCTAGCTCCATGGAAGATTTACTAGCTGATTAGTAGGATGCTGTGTTGTTTTGTACTCTTTGCTAGACCATGGATTGGATCAAAGACCCACATGGTATTTATGATATGTACTTTGTCTTGTGGGTCATTATGGCCTATTTGTATATGTCAATATAATTATCTTATTTTCTTTCTTTCTATTCTCGTCCGTAGTAGCACGGAGGGTAAAAAGGTATGGGTAAAAAGGTATGGGTAATTTACAGCATCAAGATAGCTTAATAAAGGGAGGAAAGCTGTGATTCGAATTTTTTATCCTTTGAAGGAAAGGAACTCGCAGAAGTGCAAAAAAAACGATTCAACAAGGTTTGTGATTGCAAATGAAAAATCAAAACCAGTATTGCACGGATCAAGCATTTCAAATCATGTAAAAAACCGTGGTTCTCACCAGGTTCTCCTTGGACGCGACGTCGGCCAGTTTTTGTCGCCCGGGCGGTAACCATAAGCATCAACGGCGTGTCATACAGGATGAGTTTTCAGTGTTAGTAAATGCAGCACAGAAGCACAGAAGAGAGCGATGGCAGGCCACCATTGCGTGAAGCAAACCAACCTAGCTGTCTCCTCTTCTGGCTACCCTGATTTTTTTGATCAAGCCTCCCCTACGCATCGTTCTTATATCGCTTCTAACGTGCTCTTTGGCATGGTCTATTCCGCATTCCACCATCAGCACATAGCTCTCAGCTACATACCTCTCATCAGCACATAGCTCTCAGCACATACCTCTGATCAACACAGCTCTCTGAGCGGTAAACTCTCAGAAGTGCAAAAAAACGATTCAACAAGGTTTCCAGCTCTTTCCTCTCCTCGTTTCTTTCCCGCCTTCACTGTAACAAGCGGCAATCCCGTGTCTACACAGAGACTCTTTCTGCCTCGCAAGCATTCGAGGCAGATCTGGCAGAGAGACTTTAAGAGCTTCATACAGACTCCACGTCATCCTACCTGTGCCTGAGCTGGCTCTCCAGTGCTGTGGGTATGCTGCTCTGCACAACTTCCAGAAGGAGTTAAAGCACATAATGTATTTCACATTAGCTTATTGAAGAAGTATGTGGATGATCCAAATCACATATTGGGTGACAGTACAAGAGTGGAAGTAGTGGGCCATTTTGAGATAGAACTAGAGACAATTTTGGATCGCAGGGTTAAGAAGCTTAGACATCAAGACATAGTCGATCTGTTAATAAAATGGAAGACATATCCAGTATGCCATTTGTTTGTCTGAGGATCATATGAGGACTCACTATCCTCAGCTCATGCGCTGAGGACCACTCTTTTCTTTACTTGGGGAGAATGTAACGTACTCATATGTACGTATTTTTGGGTCCATTTGATTCGAAAATTTTTAGCATCTATATTTAATGTTGAAAAGTAGGAAATACGAATAGGACATAAAAGATTAAGTTTGGTCACAAATTTAGTAATTTAGATATGTCAATTTTGGGACTTTTTATGCATGTTTTGTGGTGTTATTGGTATGTGATTTCTATTCTATACTTAACCATATTAGATAATGTATAAGAGGGTCATAGTGAGTGGTTTAGCCTAAAGGAAACTCATGTGGGGGTTTACAGAATAAAAATAATTGCAATGAGTGCCCGAAACGGGGCCCTGATATTCAATTGGCCCTTAATTTTTAGTATAACGGCGTTGCATGAGGGTGTAGATAACTTAATTTGTCAGAGAGGAAAATTAAATAAAGTTAGTTCATCATAAGAAGAATAAAGTCTGTTTAGATAATTGGGTGATTCTACATGGAGTGGCCGATATTCGTCGTCAACGAATCCGACATCACTTTTTAGTGTGTTTTTTTTAAACATATCTTCTCTAATTTGGTTCGAATGCATGTTTTTTGAAAATATTTTCTATCTTTGATGATTTCATGCATGACAATCTACTAATTCTCATGGGATGTTTTTTTTGGGCTTCTTCGAGAGCCTTGAGAATTTTTTGTGCAGGATAGAGAGAGAGAGAGAGAGAGAGAGAGAGAGAGGATACAAGAGATCCGAGAAATATAGTAATCCACCCAAGGTAACGATGTAAATAGAAAAACATATTACAATCACCCTTGTCTTTTTTTGTTTTGGGAAAAAGAAGTTAATTTTTTATTACAATGACTATGCACCATGCCAGCTACAAATGAACCATGAGATGATTAACACAAATAGGGGTAGAGTTTTAGAACCTTTCTCTAGTCCCCCTCGAGAATAAAGGCTTTTTTTGTGAGCTGTCAAGACTATTATATTTTTGGTAGCTATAGGGACATTGTTGCAAGTATTGTTAATGCAAGTTTTATATTTTATGTAGCTATAGGGTATTGTCCTCGCAATGCAAGTATCTTAAATGCCTCTCTCAATAGTAAAGTTGATATGTATTAAGATTAAAAGGTTTGTCTTTCTTGCATCAAGAGAATTTGAAACATGGATCTAAGCGGGGTCAAAAATTATAATAAAAGCCATGCTTTGGTATTTATGATAATAAACACAGATAAATGTTTAGTATGATAGGAAGCTCAAAATAAATACATAATCTTCATAACTTTGACTCTAAGAATGAGCAATGTTAGAAGTATTTACAAATCCTATCAGCAATATTTGATGTCTATTGAACTCCATGATCATCTCCATCAAAGCACTAGAATATCTCACCTCTCCTAACCATCTCATGCTACCCTTTCTCTCTCCTAGATTTATCAAAAACCTCACACACATTGTTACTTACATCACATGGAGAGTATGTAGTTACATTCGCCAAAGCCACAAAACAACCTTTTAGTGCGATAAATCTTTGATCATATGCATGCACACACACAACAATAACAAGATTTATGCTCTACAATTTTCTATGCAAGAATATGCGATCAATTTTCTAACACTACCCCTTGATCTAGTAACCTTGGATCCGTCCCTTTGTAGCTCCTACCACTACAATAGTTAAGCTTATAAGCTTGTGTTCCAATCCTCTTGAAAGGTCCTGCATATCTAGGTGCTAATTTCTTAAAGTTCCTAAGTTTTAAAGAACTCTTCTTTGGTTTCACCTTTAAGAATAACATTTCACCTTCATTGAATTCTCTTGGCTTTGTTCTCTTGTCTGCATAACTAATCCATGTAATACATTCTTAACATATCCTCCAAGATTTGATTCACTCTTTCTATTTTCCCATCACTTTGGGGATGATATGCAGTACTCATATCAAGTGATGTTCCAACAGCTTTAAAGAATGCCTACCAAAAATTTGAATTAAATCGAGAATCTCAATCCGAAACTATACTTTTAGGAATACCATGTAGCTTGAGGATATTCTTCACAAATATATTCGCCACATCCATATAGGAGTATATAAACTCTTGATAGGCAAGAAATGAGCAGTTTTTGTAAGCCTATCTACCACCACAAAAATACTGTCATAACCTCCTTTAGTCCTTGGTAGCCCAATAATGAAGTCCATTGATATACATTGCCATTTCAGCACTAGCACATCGAATGGTAACATGGAACCTGGTTTCTTTGTATGTTTAGCTTTCATCTGTTGGCATTTTAGATATTTTGCCACATAATCCCTTACACAAGCTTTCATTCTTGGCCAAAAGAAACTCTTCCTAACCTTAGTGTATGCATATGTCTTATGAAATCCTGGATGTCCTGCTATTGGAATATCATGAAGGTCATGCATCAACTTGCTCTTGATCTCCACAACCATCAAGTATGCATAAATTTTTCTCATAATATAATATTCCATCAATTACTTCATACTTTGCAAATACATCTATTGCCTCTTGTGACCTATATTGCTTTCTCAAACTCGCAAAAGCTGTTTTGAAGAAAGAATTGCTTGGAATCTCACTCTTTACCTGTTCTCCCAAACTATTATGTATAACAATGATTACACTCACTAAACAACTTCTAGTTTTCTGCTCAATGCATTGGCCATTTTATTTTCTTGTCCTGTCTCTATAAATTATTTCAAAACCATAATTATGCAAAAATTCTATCCACCTTCTTTGCTTTGCATTCAATATTGCTTGGCTAAACAAATGCCTTAAAGCAGATTGATCACTTTGCAACTGAAACTTAACTCCAAGGAGATAATGTCTCCTCCATACACACAATGCATGCACAATAACCAATAATTCCAATATTTATGCTGAATAATTCCTCTCATGAGGTTTTAGCTTACATGACTCAAATGCAACCAGATGCCCATCTTGCATCAAAACCCCACCACCAAACGCTATAATACTAGCATCCGTTACAACCAAGAAGGTTTTTCCAAGCTCAGGCAATTTAAGCACAATCGTTGTAGTCATGCATGCTTCAAAATCTAAAAACTGTGCTCACATTGTACAGTCCATATGAATAATCTACCCTTCTTTAAAAGGTTCGTCATAGGACTTGCTTTATGAGAAAACTAAAAAATGAAGATTCGGTACAAACCTGCAAGTCCCAAGAAATCCACGAACTCATCTAACAGAAATGCGAGTTGGCAATTCCACAATGGTTGCAATCTTCTTGGGATCCATTGAAATGCCTTCTCTAGATATAATGTGTTCCAAGTACTCCAACCTGTCTTTAAAGAATTCACATTTGGATGTCTGTGCATACAACTTATGCTCTAGCAATATGTGAAACACTTTTTGCAAGTATTCTTCATGCTCTTCTTTACTTTTGGAAAACACCATTTGTCATCCAAAAATACCAACACAAAGTCATCCAAGTTCTCCTAGAAAATGCGATTCATCACACCGAAAAGTAGTAGGTGCATTTGTTAATCCAAATGGCATCACAACAAATTCATAATGCCCAAAATGTGTTCTAAACGTAGTCTTTGTTATATCACTTTCTCTGATGCGAATCTAAATTGATCACAGATCAATTTTAGAAAATATGCAATTCTAAGCCAATCAAAAAGCTCCCCCATCCTTGGCAATGGGTACTTATTCTTGATCGTTAACTTATTGAGCCCTCTTCTGTAAAATCAACACACAGCCGCATAGTCCCATCCTAGATTTTTTACAAAAAGAACAGAAGCACCCCATGGTGACACACTAGGCGTAATAAATCCCTTCTCAAGCAATTTATGCAATTGCATTTTCAGCTCTACACTTTCTTTCACAAATAAACGATAAGGAGCTCTACAGGTTATGCACACCAGGTATGAGCTCTATTTCATGATCTGTAAATTTTTACGAAGGCAAACCCCATGGTGACACACTAGGCGTAATAAATCCCTTCTCAAGCAATTTATGCAATTGCATTTTCAGCTCTACACTTTCTTTCACAAATAAACGATAAGGAGCTCTACAGGTTATGCACACCAGGTATGAGCTCTATTTCATGATCTGTAAATTTTTACGAAGGCTCATCAGGAAATAGATTTTGAAACTCTTGAAGCATAGGATGATCATCACCCTTTTTATATTCCTTAAGACTTTCTGTGTCAGCAATTCCATGGCATACACATGACAACCTAAAGTGTATAGCAAACATCATTCTAAATTCTCCATCACATCTTTGACCCTGTAATATAACCAATAATCTTTACCATCATCTCCAATCATGTAAACCCGCCTCTCATGATACATTATTATAGCCTTTCTCGGCACTAACCAATCCATCCCTAAAATGGCATCATACCTTCGTAAAGGCAACACATGGAAATCTGCTTTTGACCGAAGCTCACCTATGACGAAAGGCATATTCTTGACATAATCCTTACATGTCTGTTGCTTTCCTGAAGCAAGCCCTACCGTAAGCTTCTTTTGAGAAAAAATTCAGTTATTCCTAACTGTTTTGTCATGTGGGGTGATAGAAAAATATGGGTGCTTCTTGAGTCAATCAACACTTCAAAAACATTATTTACAATCTTGATAGAAATTTTTATAATTGAAGCTCAATTTTCGGCCTTGCCTACGTGAACATCGCCATTGACATGTGCATACTCTTCAATCTCCTCGGCCACAATTGGAGCAGCTTTTCCTTTTGCTCCACGAGCATTGTCATTACTTGAAAATCCACATACATTTTCTTACACATTTTGTCTTGTTTTTTGATCCTTTGTGATTAGTCCCTCACACGTTTCTCACGTGTTGCTGGTTTGTTTTTGCACTCATAAGTTCTATGACCCCTTTGTAAATAATGAAAACATAAGCCTTCACGTCGTGTCTTTTCTACCATCTATGGGGACAAATATGTGAAAGGCTGATAACCATTCTTTTTCTCGCCATTCTATATTCTTCGATTCTGCATAAAAATTTCCTTCTCATCATAAAACGGATTTGATATCTTTCTTTTATTTCCAAAACTTTCTTCATTCTTTTCTATCTGTTCATATGTCATGGCACGCAACATAGCATCTTGGACTGTAGTTGGCTTGTTACCCTTAACCTGAAATTTGATTTGCCTGTTTAAGCCATTCACAGATCGGGAGGCTCTTTCCTCTTTTGTTAATGAGGGTGAATATTTTTGCAAGTCCCAAAATTTATCGTGATATTCTGCAACAGTAAGTGCCCTCTATTCCAAGTTCAAAAGTTCATTCATTTTCTCCATATGGTATTCTAGACAGTAATACTGAATCATATGCCTTTTTTATTGGAGGCCACGTGATGTCCTCATTCCGTAAGTCCCTGCTGCGCGCATAATAGACTTCCACCATAATTTTGCAGAACCTTCAAAAAGAAGTATTGATGTCTTTGCCTTAGCTTCCTCACTGAAGTTACACATTCGAAAATAATCTTCAAGCTACTCAATCCATGCTTCAGCTTCTTCACTCCTCTTCCCCTTTCAATTAAAGGTTGGTTCTTTGTAACTTGTTTAAGGGTAAAATCATCTACATGTCGCGATTTAAATCATGTGCCCATAGCATTTTCATCGCCTGCACTATATCCTGCAACTCCTTAATAGCTTAATGAACAAAAAGGTCAAAACCAACCTGTGCAACAACTCTTGGTTGAGGACTTATAGGAATTTCACTAGGTTCTTCTTGCTGCTCAATCATCAGAATTTCTTGCTCCTTGCCGTTCTCATTGACCTTGTCTATCATCAAAATTTAGACGATCTTCCATCTCCCTATCTTCTCGGTCGTCATCTCTATCTTCTTCATTCCAATTCATGGAAGCTCAAGCACGCATGACTCTAATTCTCTCCTCCAATTCTTGATTCCTGTCAATAAGACTGATAACTTCCTCTGGAGTTATACCCACATGCAATAATCCTTGTAAAAGCTCCTCTTCTTGCCTCAGATTGCCTACTGAATTTGTTTGATGTGCAGCCATCTTGTGACTGTATAGCAAAGTTGAAAAATAATTCTCGAGATAAAGAAATTCTTGGCTATATCATTTAAAAAAAAAGTCATCCAAGACTTGCAATATGTCCAATCAAATGCGAATTGCCCAACCTACACTCAGATACCAAACTGTCACGTACCCATATTGTGTTCTATGTTCTAACATAAAATTTCTCAAATCTTATAGAAAAATCACTCATACTAAAGAAAAAATGAAGAGATTTTCAATAAATCATATTCGTTTACAAATCCAAAGTAACAATAATATTCATCAATACAAAAATCTCAAAAATCAGAGAGATAATCACCAACAAAAGATCTAGCCAATAGGGCCTTTCTCCGACGCCCGTCCACCCAACCACCACTCTGGACGTCGCGGCTATCTCGAGTATGCCTCTAGTAAATCTCATCCACTCTTGGTTCTACCAAATGGCTCCCAGAGGGTATAAATCACAATCTCTGTCCTGCGTTCCCTATCTAACGATGGATGGCCCGAATCTCAAAATCTCTCTCTCTCTCTATCCTGCACAAAAAATTCTCAAGGCTTTGGAAGAAGCCCAAAAAAAACAACCCATGAGAATTAGTAGATTATCATGCACAAAATCATCAAAGATACAAAATCTTCTCTAAAAATGTGCGTTCGAACCAAATTAGAGAAGATACGCTTAAAAAAAACACGAAAAAGTGGTGTCGGGTTCGTTTTGCGAATATCGACCACCCCATGCGGAATCTTCCAATTATCTAAACACGGACTTTATTTATCCTATGATGAACTAACTATCTTCAATTCGCCTCTCTCATAAATAAAGTTACCCCCCATGCGAGGCCGCTACTGAAAATTATAAGGGCAATTTGATGTCCGAGCCCCGTTTCGTCGGCCGCTAGTTGCGTTTTTTTAATAGGTAAATCCCCATATGAGCTTCATTTAGGCTAAACCACTCACTATGAATCTGTTATATATTATCTAACATGGTTAAGTATAGAATATAAATCGTATACATATAACACCACAAAACATGCATAAAAAGTTCCAAAATTGACCCAAAATCGACATATCTAAATTACTAAATTAATGACCAAACTTAAATATTTATGTCCTCTATGTATTTCCTACTTTTCAATATTAAATATGGATACTAAAAATCGTCGAATCAAATGGGCCCAAAAATACGTACATATGAGTACGTTACAATTAAGTTAGGGTAAAAATTTCCAATCAAAACAGAGCCTTGGTTTGGAAGAAAGCCTTAAGTTTGCCCTTGAGGTTCAGTAGAGACTACGTTTTTTAAGAGTATAACAATGGATGTAAAACAATTCATGACACAACATGCTTCTACGAGCCTTGTATAGATGTGAGTGACACCACTCGTGTGTATGCAAAGTTTGTGATTTGATAGTCATTTTGAGGATGATGCATACGCATACGTGAGAAGAAAGAGATATAAAAAAAGAGACTTCTTTATAACTCCTCATAATCTTTACATTTCTTTTGCCGTTGTAGCCATTTGCCCTCCGTAGACAGCAGCGGGCAAGGCAGACGAGAGTAGGAGCAGTTGGGTGCGTCCTCGGGCCGTTGTCCGGCATGCTCATCTGTGGCGAAAAGCTTGTCGCCCATTCTTTTAAGCATTGAGCCACAAGCGGCTAGGTGATGGTGTTGGCGCCCGCGCTCGTGTGCGCGGCCGATCCTCAAAGTCGACGCCTCTTCCAGATTTGCTCGCACGTGCTCTGCTGTGGTGAGAGCTTTTTTACTGCTCGCAGCGCTGCACCCCTTTGAGATCTGAAACCTTGCTTGCACCGCACGTAGCCGAGGGCAATCTGCACAGCTTTCACATAGCCGTCCACGCCACGCATCACCTCCCTCAGCAGCCTGCACACGTACAGCAGCTTCACGCTGTCGTCCATGTACTGCTGAATTATCGTGATGTCTCGAGCGGGCAAGGGCGATTGTAAGCATGGCACGAGGACGTCCTGAACACAGGCCTGTGTGCAGAGCAGCATAGCCACAGCACTGGAGAGCCAGCTCAGGCTCAGGTAGGATGACGTGGAGTCTGTATGAAGCTCTTGAAGTTTCTCTGCCAGATCTGCCTCGAATGCTTGCGAGACAGAAAGAGTCTCTGTGAAGACGCGGGATTTCCGCTTGTTACAGGGAAGGCGGGAAAGAAACGAGGAGAGGTAAGAGCTGGAAACCATGGTGGAGTTTACCGCTCAGAGAGCTGTGTTGATGAGAGGTACGTGTAGCTGAGAGCTATGTGCTGATGGTGCGATGCGGAATAGACCATGCTAAAGAGCACGTTAGAAGCGATATAAGAGCGATGCGTAGGGGAGGCTTGATCAAAAAATAAGGGTGGCCAGAAGAGGAGACAGCTAGGTTGGCCATTATCTTATTTGCTTCACGCAATGAGCAAGGGTGGCGATGGTGGGCTGTCAGCAGACACAAGCCAATGCGAGATGCTGGCACGTCCTCACTTTTGGCGACTGCCATCGCTCTCTTCATTTTTATCAGATGTCCCCTAAGGGACTTCATTTTAGAATACAACTCCTGAATTTACTGAATTTGCCCACCCGGACAACAAAAAGTGGTCGACGTCGCGTCCAAGTAGAAACTCGTGAAAAATACGGTTTTTTATACGATTTGAAATACTGGATCCGTGCAATACTGGTTTTGATTTTTCATTTGCAATCACAAACCTTGTTGAATCGTTTTTTTTTGCACTTCTGAGAGTTCCTTTCCTTCAAAGAGGAGAAAAAATTCGAATCACAGCTTTCCTCCCTTTACAAAGCTATCGTGATGCTGTAAATTACCCATATCGTGATGCTACTACGGACGAGAATAGAAAGAAACAAAATAAGATAATTATATTGACATATACAAATAGGCCAAAATGATCCATAAGACAGTACATATCATAAATACCATGTGGGTCTTTGATCCAATCCATGGTCTAGAAAAGAGTACAAAACAACACAACATCCTACTAATCAGCTCTAGTAAATCTTCCTTACATGCAGCCAGGAATCAAGAACACAACATCCCACTAATCAGCTGTAGTGAATCTTCCTTACATGCAGCTAGGAATCAAGAACCCAAACATTGGTGTGGTTTTAAGTTTAAGGTTTAGGGTATAGAATGTCCACAACAAATGCTCTTCCTTCATGGTAGACTATCCACTCATCTACTTGTTGAGCTACTCTATAATTGACTAGTTCTATATTCTTTTGCTTGAGTCATACCATTCGAGTCAACTCCTCTCCATTCCGCATATTTATGTCTCTATATTTCTTTGACTATCTGAGAATCTTAGATGTATGCTCTATTTTATATATTACTCTATGCATGCATACACATGCATGTTATATGCTCTATGCATGCATAAATAGAATACATAGTATACATGCATCAAGTGTATGCATATATATTATACATGCTCTATGCATGTATTATGCATACTCTACAAGCTCTATGCATGCATGCATAAAGAGTATAGAGCATAGAGCATAGAGCATGCATGCATAGAGTAAAATATAAAAAGTATGCATGCATACTCTATATGTTTTATGCATGCATACTCTATATGCTCTATGCATGCATAGGGCATAGAGCAGCATGCATAAAGAGTAAAATGTAAACAGTATGCATGAAAATAGTATGGAAGTTCTATGCATGCATAAAGCATGTTCTATACTCTATGTATGTATAAAGAAAGCACGCATACACCACTTTATGCATGCATAAACCACTCTATGTATACATAACGAGAGCATCCATACATAGATCGTTCATAAAGCATGCTCTAGACTCTATGTATGTATAAAGAAAGCATGACTTTCTTCTCATGTATGCATATGCATCATCCTCAAAATGACTATCAAATCACAAACTTTGCATACATATGAGTGGTGTCTATACAAGGCTCGTGGAAGCATGTTGTGTCATGATTTATTTTACATCCATTGTTGTACTCGTAAAAAACATAATGTCTACACAACCTCAACCTCAAGGTAAACTTACGGCTTTCTTCCAAATAGAGGTTCTGTTTTGATTGGAAAGTTTTACCCTAATGTCATAAAAGAGCAAGAAAGACTATGAAGGCATGAAAGTTTGAGCTCTAGCTATAAGCTTGCTAAATACGTCTCTTTTTTTGTCACTGAGGAAAGTATTTTTCCAAAGGAAGAAATTTCTTGAGCCGATGTATAGATACAAAGAGAAATACCTAAGATTGTGGGGTTATGGCAAACTTTGAGCAAGAAAGTGAAGAAATACTTGATTATTGTGGCATGATCTAAAACAACATAAAGGTTGGATTAAGGACATTCCAAATTTTTATATTGGATGTAAAGTGGTTCAAGGATGTGTGTGGAGGTGCTCAAGAAATCGTGAAAAGGTATCCAAATTGATTTATGGCAATCAATTCCACAAAATATTGTTAAAACATAGAGGGACACATTTGTGCTACCTCACCATTATGAACAAGTAAATTCTAACGTAATCTTTTATTTTGTCATAATTATTGTGATTCATCATAAATGCACAATTTCTTCTTGAAATCTCTCACGTGGACATGAAATCTTTTCATGTAACCACTCATACTGACTTTGCATGGGTGTTGTGTCATCATCGAAAGAAGAAGGTGTGGGCGGTCTTCTACACATGGTGGGCACCTAGTTGTCAAGCCCTCCCTCTTCTCCCTTCACAAGGCCTCCATCACCTTCACAAGCCTTTCTTCTCTTATCCCTTCACAAGTCCTCCCTCACCTTCACAAGATTACCCCTTCTCACCTTTACAAGCTCTTCTCACAAGAAAACCCTTTTTTCACCTTCAGAAGCCTTGTCCCTTCACATAAAAACCCTCTTCTCCATTCATAATGAAGAAAGGATTGTGCCTTGAATTTAATAAAGATTCCACTCTTCTAATATGAACACGGTTGGATAGACTCTATCTCCACAATTAATTGTATCTCACTTTTATTCTACAACATTTGATGCTGAATATGTAATATAGATTCAATATCTCGTCACTTTTATCAAACTGCAAGATGCACTCTAGCTATATGATTTATGTTTAGCCATGTTTATGGTATCTTATGTTGATTTGTCATGCAAACTAGAGGCCCTTGTATAACTCACATGAGTACCATAACTATGAGTGCGTCTTACTAAAAAATAGGAAAATAAGTAATTGTTCTTCATGTTCTCTACTTAGGAGTTAAAACCCATTAATGTAATGAGATAAAATCCACAAGCACTACTGTTGAAAGATCCTTATTCTAACATTACATGAGATGTTTCATCTTGCGTGACTTACAAGGCATGACATATGAAGGGTTTATTGATACCATGTATGTAGGCACTTGTATCCTGTATATTAATCTTACATATTCAGGCCATATGTGTATTAATTAATTAATCAAGCCCTATCGGTCCTGGTTAATCAATGAATATGAGAAGTGAAGGTTTCGATCTTCGCTTATCCCTCTCTTAGCCCTCTCAATGAATATGAGAAGTGAAGGTTTCTGTCACGTAGGCTGTAATGCCTGTGACCGACGGCAGACCGGATGGCCATATCCGGGGTTCAGCGGGAGAGGATGCCCATGCGAAGTCATGGGCGGCCAGGCTAGTGTGGACGGCAGGCCACACACTATATAGCCTGGGGGATGAGGGGCAATCCTCATTCTTCTTCTATGGCTGGGTGGGTGAGCCAGAGGCCGTCCCCTCTTGTGGTAGTGCCCGTAGTGGCGTTACGGGAATCAAGGTAAGCCTAATTGAGCCGTAGTGCTCATAACCCTTCACAATCTTTTAACAGTTGCTAGAATATTGTGATAAACTTTGGCAAATGAGAACCATGTACAAGCGTAGTCTTGATGTGGTTATGCCTTGTGTCCAAACAAGTTGCTTATTTACTGTTTGTAGCAACAAGAGAGCCTTGGCCCATAGAGGCAAGCTGGCCCTTGTTGGTAGTAACAAAATAGTGTCACTACTTGGGCCTAGAGAGTGGTGACTAGTTTGATTTAGTCACGTAGATTGCCTGGTAAAAGTAATCCCTAAGGTGTGTATTACTTGGGATAAAGGGACTAATAGTGCTGCTAGCAGTGCTCAACTGAATGGTTTATCTAGGAGTACTAATAATAATAGCAGATTTAGGATTGATTTGTAGAAATCAAAGATAAATCTGAAAGGGTAAAGTCTTGAGATGGTATGCTCAATGCCCTTATAAAATTTGATCGAAGAGAACTATTCTTAAACTCACTAGCATGGTTTTCTCTTCTTTTTATTGCCATGCGTTGACATCCCACGGCTTGAGAGTTTGTGGTAATCTTTCGAGGGGGGAAAGAGCCTTTTTATATGTCACATCAATTAATTTGGTGGTAATTTGATGGTATGGGACATCAAATTCTCACGGAATCGATTGTAGTCTTGGTGGAATGGGACGCCAAGGCTTGTGCATGTAAATTGACTCTTTGGCAGGTCTGTATGTACACTTGTCCGTAGTGATAAAGTGTGCAAGATAAAATTTGAACTGTGAAAATTACCAAATATAGCCATAAGTTGGGATAAAACCCAGTTACAGAGTTCGGAGAAGCTCTAGGTAGCAAGACCATGATGGTGTACTAGTGCTAACAGAGTGATTTAGTTCCGGAGTGATCTAAATCTAGAGGTTAGCAGTAAGACTAGTTTGGTTGGACAGTTTCATGCATGGGGGACGCCCTATAACATTTTGCAAGCATAGTCTTGCCTATGTTTAACATAAGTGTGCAATTGTGAGCACATTTTAGTTGCTACCATATGAAATTGGGAAATATATTACTTTCCTACATAAGCAATTGTAATATTGCATGACAGGCTATTTTGCTTACAAGTTCATGTGCGTGTAAACCCTATAAGTCGTATGACCCCTGGGAAATGAGTGGAGCATTTCTAGGATTTAATAAGGTTTTACATGGCAATAGTGAGTAGTATCTCACTCCAGATGAGCCTGGTTGTTGTTAGTATCGGATCGACATATGTAGTGTACATAAACTCGGGCTGAGTTAGGATAGAAGGCTAAGCCGGAGAGCTTAGTGGTAAATCCTACTGTATTTGGTGAGTTTTGACTTAACCGGAGTGTTAAGAAGTAAACTCAAAGTCTGGGGCTGAACTAGAGTGTTCGGAGACAGACATATCTTTTGTTAAATCGGAGAATTTAGCAACAGATGAGCTTGGGGTGAACCATGGTACCCAGGAAAAAAGCTCTTCACACTAAAATAGTGCACAATAATTTTAGGGTGATAAAAATCCATCGCGGGAATGTTTTACAACTTTCCATAGATGATAGATGAAGACCATGTACTTTACGGAGTTAAAGTACACAGGTGGTGACTTCGGCGCCACATTTTTTGTAGGAAGTCACCAGTGGTGTAGTTAGGTCAGCCGAGACTCCACAAGACCTATGCACTAGTTTTTAAGTTGACCTCTAGGATAAGGACGTCCAAAAATTCGTGTTGTAATACCAGAAATTGTACTGCAATGTGCAATGGAGGGGTCAATTTGTGTAGTCACTTCTTAGCAGCAAGTGACTTAATCATCTTGTTATAGATGGTTGTATATGGTACTCCCACTCGGGGGAGGTACGCCATTGGGTACGGAGTTACTCACAGACTAGTATGAAACTACTAGTGTGATGATAGTGCGTACGTAGTTACTCACTATTAATACATAACTGCTAATAAAATTAAGATCCTCGAGTGAAAGATACTCTAGATCAACATTTTACATTACCGAACCACAATCCATGAGTATCGAGGTACTCATAAATATGTTGACGTTGCTCAAATCGAGGGACCGATTTGTTCGATGGTATGGAATAACAAGGAGAGTGGAGTAACTTAAAGTTACACATCACTAGTCCTAGTGAGTTGTCGAGGTCATCCGTAGTTTGATGATCCCCTCTACCTACATTCAATTTTGCAAGCCCTGGCATTTAATCCGTAGTGATTATGAATTGGGTGTGAGATATGGTTATGAAGTTCTTACAAGAGTACTCGTTTATTTGCTAGTCATTGGTTATAGCTTGGTAGACATTGCCACCTGTGATGGGTAGGTAGCTTTGCCGCTATGATGAGGAGGCAGCAAATAATGTTCTCATAGTTATACTTCATACCAACACCAAACAGGGATAGGATGAAATTCCTAAGTTTATCATCACGAAGTACTGTGATGTTTGCATTTATATTGAATGTATGATGTAATGAGACATTGGGCTTGTGTAATTACCATCAATTATCTAGCAACCTATGGCTTCGCAGCAAGCTCAGTCATTATCTGTGGATTGATAATGTGGTTATTAGTAGTTTGGAATTTTTCTTGATAGATGGTACGACCCACCCAAATGATTCATAAGTGTGTAACCGCTTATGAAGGGTAATAATATGCAACAATGAAGCACTTTGTTACAAGTGTGAAACCACTGATCTGTTGCAAAGCAGTTTATCAATAGTACCACCATATGTGCGTAGACACTATACCACATCTTCGTTGCAAGATGTTTAAAAATTTCTTGGAAGGACTCAAGAATAAAATATAACGGTCTAGATTTATTCTTGGACCTATGACACTAGCGCGTAGTCCGCTTGAGAGTAGAGTTTTTGAGGACAAAAACCTTTCTTGAGGGAAGGAGGGATATCCTCAAATATCACATAAACTGGAATAGTTGTGTGAGTCCAGACAATACTGGAAGGGATGTGTCTGGTAATAGCAACATAGAGTTGTAAGTGATTGGATGTAACTCCAGACACCCGTAGTGGTGCAAGAATCTTTATCAAACATCTCCGCATACTATATGGCCCCCGCATATATAGTATGGCATAAGAGATAGGAAGTTTGATTGTTATATTTGAATGGAAATTTTTAAAACTTACATTTACTCTGAGTTAGAGTGGAGTTTAACCATCCGTAGATTGATGGTAGTTAGAAACTCAACAAAATTCTAGAGCATATGCTTGTGCCAAGATGTTACTCTACGAGAGAAAGTATCTCTCAACTTTGGAACTAATCCTTGTGATGCATGATTAGATTGACTCTAGTTTATTTCTCTTATGGCCGTAGAGCTTTCCAAGGAGAAGTTTTAACAAGTTGGTGAAGCAACATGGTAGCGTAGTCTACAAATATCTAGTAGCATAGTCTAAGAACTTGCGCTACTAGAGTGCTCTCCAGTACATTAGCTTCTGTGCTAATGACATGATGCAAAATCAAGGCATGAAATTTGCCTTAAGGTTTTGGTTGAAATACCAAATCATGGCTTGTGTAAGCATGATTCTGTCTTTACAGAGGTCTGGCGCGCTGTACGCGTATGCACTTTGTCACAGCCGCGCCCACCTTCTTCGCCGGCACGTAATGCTAGTCCGGAGAGACTGGCCGTAGGTGCGGCGGGTAGCGAGGTGAGAATTAGTCCGGAGAGGCTAGCCGAGTCTTCGGGGTATAATTTTGATAGTCCAAGTGCGGGTCATCCTAAGATTCAGAAGACCTATGCACTAGTAAAAAGACAGTTTTATTGGCCTAGTTTGTTTAAGAACATCCAGACTTATGTGCTGAAATGCAATAAGTGCCAAGTCAATAAACAGAACGTCTTAAAGTTGGAGGACTAATCCATCCGCTAGAGATTCCTCAAGGGAAATGGGAAAGCATTTCCATGGATTTCATTACCGGTTTACCCAAGACGAGTCGAGGGAATGACTCGGTGTGGGTAGTAGTGGACAACTAAACTGGCAAAGTTTATTACACGAAGAAAACTGTAAAAATGCCAGAGTTGGCAAAACTCTTTATTGAACATCTCTACAAGCTATATGGCCTGCCCGCAGATATAGTGTCGGAGAGATAGAAAGTTCAAAGGGAAGTCTTCAAAAAGTTGGATACTACTCTGAGTATTAGTACGGCAGATCATCCGGAGTCTGATGGTCAAACAGAAAGGGTTAACCAAATACTCGAGGATATGTTGCGTTCTTATGTAAGTAAGAAGCAATCAAATTGGGAAGAATATTTGCCCATATTGGAGTTTGCTTATAACAACTCCAAGCATTTAGCGATTGGATTTACACCATTCATGTTAATGTATGGATTCCAGTCGAGATCTCCGATGGCTGTAGGCCAGGAAAAGGAGAAGATTCAATCTGTCAAGGATTTCCTTGAAGATATGAATGATATGCTCAGATCTGCACGCGAGAGCATCCGTAGCGCACAGGATCGCGCTAACACATTTGCCGATAAAGGACGCAGACAAGTGACCTTTTCAGAAGGTGACTTTGTATTTTTAAAGGTTCCTGCGCAGTCAGCAACCATGCAAACGGGAAAGTGTGATAAACTTTCTCCTAGATATTGCGGTCCTTTTAAGGTCCTTAAGAAAATTAGGGACGTAGCATACAAACTTGAGTTACCGGAGAGTTCTCAAGTTCATCCTGTCTTCCATGTTAGTAACCTGAAGAAATCAGTTCACGGGTTAGAGAACGTAGTTTCTCTAGATATTTTGGTGGAATTGATCACTCCACCAAAGATACCACATGAACCGGAAAGGATTCTTGGGTATCGAGACAGACAAACCCGACATAAAGTGTACCACAAGGTACTTGTTAAATGGATAGATAGGGATGAGGAGGTAGCTACCTGGGAATGCCGTAGTGCAATTTCCAAAAGGTTTCCCCAGTTTGTTTTCGAGGATGAAAACTCTTCTTAAGGGGGGGGTAATGTCACGTAGGCTGTAATGCCTGTGACCGACGGCAGACCGGATGGCCATATCCGGGGTTCAGTGAGAGAGGACGCCCATGCGAAGTCATGGGCGGCCAGGCTAGTGTGGACAGCAGGCCACACACTATATAGCCTGGGGGATGAGGGGCAATCCTCATTCTTCTTCTATGGCTGGGTGGTGAGCCAGAGGCCGGAGGCAGCACCATGTGACTTGAGAGCAGCTTCCATGGGCAGGCCATGGAAGGCTTCGAGAACTCCCTGAGGAGGAGACGCGAAGCACAAAGGAGAAGGAGCAGCACCGATGTGGTCGACCGGACGAGACGGCGCATTGAACTGGAGTAACGAGGGCGCATGCAACTGCCACGCGTTAGGCTGAGGAAAGCCTGACGCGGTGGGCATGCAGACTGCCCCGGCCCCGACGGAGCGCTCGAAGTGACTGATGGTTGAGGATACGCAGAGGATTAGCAGAGGTTAATCAGAGGATACGCAGAGGATTAGCACACCCTCAAAACCACTTCATCGCGTTCACCCGCAGGCACTGCTTTGTCAGTTGTTCTTCTGTATTGTTACTTACACGCTTAATAATTCAATGAAGGGCTCTCTTTATTGTTACTTAGCTTTATTAGCCACTTTTGACACTCTTAATAATTCAATGAAGGACTCTTTTGGTACATCCACAGAATTTGCTTTCATTAAACCCAAGCAACACATTGGGGAGTTCACTTCTAAGACATTTTATGTATCAGGTGCGTTCAATGAATATTTAAAAAACCCCTTACACTCACATACTTTTATGAATAAAATGATCATTTTTAATTCGTAAACTTACGTTTTTTTTCAAAATTAGTTCGAAAAATCTCTCCTATAAATGTAATTCTGTAGCTTTTTTGAATTAATATACCCCTCTTGATGAACTCACGTGCTACAATTATATATTTTTAGATGCCCCGCTCCCCCCCCTTTCCTTGAGGCAACACATTTAAAAAAAGTTCCACTAAAAGAAGCAGGTAGAATCTTATGTTGGTCATAAAACACATCCAAATAATGATCGAGTATTTTATCAAGTTGTTGTCTCACAAGAGGACATGAACTTGTCAAAAAATATTCTTTGCGACATAAAAACATTGCTTTTGGAGCATTGGGTGCTCTTTTTTAGTAAGAAATGATTAGAATTTAAAAAAGTGATAAGTATAAACTTATAGATCTTTTAAAAAGAAATAAATCTTCTTTTATAGGATTTACCCATCTTAATGCTTTCATAATAGCAAGAAAGGGTTTTAAGTCTCCTTGGTTCTAGCAAGCGGTTGGATCTCATTTGGGACTCTCAAAGTTAGAAAGGCCTTGGGTTTAAATTATGGGGATACACATGCTGCTATACACAAGATTATAGCTACATGTATAGCTGTGTACTCTAAAAACATTTCAAGAATTCCAAAGACCTCACAACATCCCCTTGAGAGCAAAGGATTGGGTTTTTTTGTATTCCAATATCACAAAAAAGATCACAAAATGTAATACAATCAAATATGGACTTCATCAAGACTGACAAACCGAGAAATTGATTAATGTATTAGGGTGAGGTTGTCTCAACGTCGACTACATCTTCCATCAAATCCATACATGCTAATTGGTCTTTCTTAAGATCTATATGTCCCATTGCAAGATCAACAATGCAAGATCAACAAAAAAATCTATCCCACTGCTATTGCACTCGACATCATCATTATCATCATTATCTCTGGTGCTTCCTCATTATCTTGAATAGGGACACCTTCATCTCGATTAATTGGTGGTATCTTACATTCTTCATCTTTTACTTGACCCTCCGCGTGTTCATTTCTAATTGCGACTTCGTCCATGAGCTCTTCAACATTCCTATCTTGAAAAAAACTCTTTGAACGAGAAGTACTTGATGGCATAGCAACATTTCTTGTCATTTATATCTATGTGAAAAATAACCTTGTAAGCAGAAATACAGAGTGTAAATTAAACATACATAAGGATGATATAATAAAAGCTTGTGGCTAGAATTTACTTGTTCACTATGGTGAGGTAGCACAAATGTCTCTTTGTGTGCCAGAATTTTGTGGAATCCATTGCCATAAATCCATTTAGATGCCTTTCAACGGTTTCTTTGAGTGCCTTCACACACCACATCTTTGAACCACTTCACATCCAATATCAAAATTGAGAATGTCATAATTAGGTGTGAAAGCATGAAAGGGTGTAGATACTATTGGCCAAAATAGTACAAAATTTCAAGAGTACTAATATCCTATGTGAGAATATTGGTTTAAGAATTTTCTTTCACAAAACATTACATCCCATGTAGCCAAACCTTAAAAGTACTCAAGTTTGACATGCAAAAAAATGAAAGTACTCACAAGTACAAAGCTAGCACAAAAATAGTGACAATTTTTTCTTGTTCAAAAGGAGTACTTTTTTAGACACCCTTTCATGCTTTCACCCAAATCCAAGTTTTAGGATGTTTTAAATCATGCCACTCTCTTGATCAAAGTTTTCCATGACCTCACAATCTTGAATTTCTCTTTGTATCTATGCATTGAGTGCGAAAATGCCTTCTTTAAGACCACATGGCATTGTATACTTTATACTCCCACCAACACCAAACAAAATATATTTACAAAAATGAATAGCCATATCTTAAGATCCTACTTATGTAGAACAAGAGAAAGTAGAGAAACACTTACATGAAGCTCGCATCCTCTTGTTGTGTACTCCCATTCTTCTTTTTGTTACCACGTCTCTATCTTTTTTTTGCCTTTTCCATTTCTTCATAAAGCCAGTAAATGGTACAATCTTTTGGAAGTGATCTAAGGCTCCATGTCCAAAGAAAATGGCAAGTGTCTCGAATGCATCCTGACGTTCTTCTCTCCTAATATCTATTTCTCTCATTCATCCACATCCATCCAATGGTTCACATGTACGACTTCCCACATCTATCCATACACATCCACATCCACATCCATTCTTTCACATACACATCCACATCCCTTCTTTCGCATCCATATCCACATCCATTCTTTTACATACACATCCACATCCATTCTTTCACATCCACATCCATTCTTTCACATACACATCCACATCTATTCTTTCATCACATAAACATTCACATCAATTCTTTTGCATACATATCCACATCCATTCTTTTACATACAGATCCACATCCATTCTTTCACATACACATCCACATCCATTCTTTCACATCCACATCCATATCCATGTACTTCCCATCTCACCCATTCACATATCCTCTAATCTCATTCTCATCTCATCATTCACATCCACATTCATTTTCATTACATCACATCTTATCATATCCATTCACATCCTATTGCATCCCATTTACATCTTATCACATCCATTCACATCCATTCACATCCTATCACATCCCATTTATATCTTATCACATCCATTCACATCCTATGGCATCCCACTTACATCTTATCACATCCATTCACATCCTATCACATCCCATTTACATCTTATCACATCCGTTCCACATCCTATTCCCATATAGTAGTTTTTACTACTTTGATACCGATAATGAAACTTTTTCTAAATTTTTGCCAATTGCTTGGCCTAGATAAAGGTTCATTTTCTCGACGACTATTTCCACATTCCTTCTCAATCCCTCAATTGAATTATATTCAATATTCCTCTTTTGAATAAAAGACTTCATGGGGTTTACAAAAATCAATTCTACCCATATTTCCACTTTTGATGAATAATCATAAATTGAATTATACTAAAAATTCCTCTTCTTCTCATTTGATTTCATGGATCTCAAATACCATGGAAATTCCTCTTTTTGCATTTAATTATTTGCATTCCAATGTCATGGAAATTCCTCTTTTATCATCAAATATTTCTCATAAAATAAATTCATCTAAATTAAAATAACCATTAATTCAATATGCTGGGAATTTCTCTTTTTCCATCTAAATGATTGAATTTTAAATGTCATAGGAATTTCTCTTTTATCATTTAAATATTTCTCATAGATAAATTTTTATTATCTAAAATTCATCTTTGAATTTAAATAAAATATCCAATAATTCCAATATGCAAGGAATTTCTCTTTTCCCATCTAAATGATTGAAATTCAAATGTCATAGGAATTTCTTTTTTACCATTTAAATATTTCTCATAGATAAAATAAATTTATCTAAAATTCATCTTTGAATTTAAATAAAATATCCAATAATTCCAATATGCTAGGAATTTATCTATTTTCATCTAAATGATTGAATTCCAAATGTCATAGGAATTTCTCTTTTACGATTTAAATATTTCTCATAGATAAAATAAATTTATCAAAAATTCATCTTTGAATTTAAATAAAATATCCAATAATTCCAATATGCTAGGAATTTTTCTTTTCCCATCTAAATTATTAAATTCCAATGGTCATAGGAATTCCTCTTTTATCATTAAATATAATTATCATAATTTTCTCATTTCTTAATTATTTAATTACATATAAACTTAAAAATTAGTTTTCCATTGAATGTGACAAAAACCAATATTTTAACCTTGGATATTTAATCCTAGAATATGATAGGAAGTCCTCTTTTCACGTTTGAATTTCATGCATAAAGATATGCATAAAAGTTGATTATTTTATTATAAAAGTGTGACTTTTATTATAATTGAATTTCATGCATAAAGGTATGCATAAAAGTTGATTATTTTATTATAAAAGTGTGACTTTTATCATAATTAAATTTCATGCATAAAGGTATGCATAAAAGTTGATTATTTTATTATAAAAGTGTGTCTTTTATTATATTGAATTTCATGCATAGAGGTATGCATAAAAGTTGATTATTTTATTATAAAAGTGTGTCTTTTATTATATTGAATTTCATGCATAGAGGTATGCATAAAAGTTGATTATTTTATTATAAAAGTGTGACTTTTATCATAGTTGAATTTCATGCATAGAGGTATGCATAAAAGTTGATTATTTTATTGTAAGAGTGTTACTTTTATCATATTGGATTTCATGCATAGAGGTATGCATAAACGATATTCTTTTCATACTAAAAGTGTGATTTTCATCATAAATGGATTTTATGCATAACTTAGATGCATAAGAGAAATTCTTTTATTCTAAAAGTGTAATTCCTACCAAATTGAATTTATGCATAAGAAGATGCATAAAAGTTCGATTTTTAATTCAAAGTGTCATTCTCATCTAAATTGAATTTATGCATAGGAAGATGCATAAAAGAATAAGATTTCAATTCAAAAGCGTTATTCTCATCCAAATTGAATTTACGCATAGGAAGATGCATAAAAGATAGATTTTTAATTCAAAAATGTCAATTGTTATCCAAATTAAATTTATGCATAGGAAGATACATAAAAGATTGAATTTTAATTCAAAAGTGTCATTTTCATTTAAAATGAAATTATGCATACCAAGATGCATAAAAGATTGATTTTTAATTCGAAAGTGTTAGTCTCCTTAAATGGAATTTATGCATAAATAAAAATGTAGAGAAATCTTATATCAAATATAAGAATTCTCTTGTATTCTATAAAAAGATATGAAATGTGATAAGACGTGATAAGAGGTGTATGAGATGTGAGAATATGTGATAAGATGCGTATGGGAAGTGATAAGATGTGATAAGAGGTGTATGAGATGTGATAAGATGTGCATGAGATGTGATAGGATATGATAAGATGTATATGGAATGTGTAGGGCGAGAATGGATGTAATATGGATGTATGGATGTAGATACGGATATGTATGTATGAATGTGAATGTGGATGTGGATGTGTATGTATGAATGTGAATGTGGATGTGGATGTGGATGTATGGATATGAATGTGGATGTGGATGTGGATGTATGGATGTAGATACGGATGTGGATGTATGTATGTGGAAGTGGATGTATGAATGAGGATGTGAAAATGGATGTATGCATGGATGTGTATGTAGAATAATGAATGTGAATGTGTATGGGAAATAATGTGTCGTCGATATGAGTGAATGGATGATGATGAATACATATGAATGGGATGTGGAATAAGTAATGTGGACTAAGGAGGATAAAATGGAAAGACGAGAGTTCGATATAGAAACTGTATTTTGTGAACTATTTGTAAATGAATGTTTTATGTCAAGAATGCTGGGGAAGCATTTTGACCGTCTTGTAGATTAAGATCAAGGAGACCTAACTGATAAAGTTGCAATTGCTGACGGAGAGTCAATGGAGGACGTCTCACGTAGCAAGGTCGGCCGAGGTCTTGACCAGCCTTGGTTCGATTTAAATGGTGAGCTTCCGGTACGGTGGATTAGGGACCAAGGAAACGGCCTATGAGTGAAGCGCTAGGTCACCTATGAAGGATCCTAGAGGGTGCTGACCATACGGTACTCGGGCTCTGGGTTGCCGAAGATACCCACACGTGCGTCGTGGAAGATATTGGAACAAGGAGTAAGAGTTGTTTTTTGAAACCGGGCATGGATCTGGTTGATTGACCTTGCTGGTCCTCAACGGATGAGTCCATGGCTCTTTTATATGGATCTGTGGGTTGATCTTGCTGATCTTCCATGGAGATTCCATTCTATTATATGAATATATTGCCGGTTATTATGAGCTAGGAACTATGGAAAAGGCCCCTGAGTGAACAGGTGGTGAGCGTTCTGGCTGCCAATGATGCCATAAGTATACCGATGAATGAATGACTGGAGATAAGGATTCAAATAGAGACTTTGAGGATTGTCATCAGTGACATAATGGTTTCATTAAAGGATTGTTTACAAGTTAGCTGATGCTAAGAAAAAGGTAATTTCATATTGGGTGTGTAAGTGGTGTGACTAGTTTTATGTTTGCATGAGCTTCCGGCCAGGGGGCTTTGGAACTCTTTTTCTTGGTACCCGGGAAAAAACCCATGACTATGGCCCAGTATCGTCGTCTTATGCGTCTCTCGAGGAGATTTTGAATTTTGGAGTCGAGCCACTCTATGTACTTATTGCAACTTGTATATAAGTGTACAAATGATTTTTTTATTTAAGTGATTGTTTACGGACGATCGGATAAAGAAAAATGTGTTTATCAGACTTATGTCATAGATCTCCAATAAGATCAACTGAGGAGCCAATTATGTCAAAAGTTATCAAGACGCACAAAAAGGTTGTAATTATGTGATATAATTCATACAAATTATTAATTCAAATTGAAATTCGTAAATTAGTAATTGGGTCTTCAATTGAAAGTACCGCAATTGTATGGAACCCTGACTTGCTTGAGGCCTAGACATGATGGTATTTACCTTATAGTTTCGAGTATCATGACTATCCGTATATACCGAGGGTATAACTACAGCTCTTTACTGGTAGTATATATGAGTAAATCCAAGACTTGAAATTATAAGCATTAATGCTATCCAGATGATGAATTCGAATGTGGTTGATATGAATTTTTAATTCTGTTTGAGAAGTGATGAGTTGATTTGGATTCTGATTGAAAAATGATGATCTCTGATAATGGATTGAAATGTAATAAATTGAGCGAAACCACAATGTGGATGATTGGGACAAGTCCCTGTGATGATATTCATAACTAGAATGATGATAATGAATTCAACAAATCACTATGAGATTAGTGGATTGTGCTGTCAAATTGCTACTGTTAACACTTGTCACGGTAGATCAAGTTAAGGGATGACAAATTGATAACTTAACTGAAATTCTCGTGGAGGAATGTTCAAAAGGAAATTTTTCGGTCTAATGGACCATTATTGTAGGAATGATATGATCTAAATGAATTATTATTTAATGATGAATTCTATATAAGGAATATTTATCCCAGTATTTTGTTGGATTGACCAGAATATAAGGAACCCAGAATAAATTGGATCTTAAGAAAAAGAGTTGTCCTCTACTTTGTGAGATGAGGACATCTCGCACCTTTTTAAGTGGGGTAGAAGTTTTTAAGATTCCTCCCCCCAACCTTCGAGGTATACAGGAGTAAGAATCTCCTTTTCTGATCTTATAATTATTCCCTCTCTAAATAAAAGAAAGATTCTGTTTAAAAAGGAAAGACACAGAATACCTTCTCAGGAGCCCACCTGTTTTAAAGATTCAGAACGATGAGTTCAGAAGTGAGAACCAGTGTTTTGGATGCCAAGGTTTTGACCATCAGTTA
Source organism: Cibotium barometz (assembly GCF_041138505.1). Classification (NCBI taxonomy): domain Eukaryota; kingdom Viridiplantae; phylum Streptophyta; class Polypodiopsida; order Cyatheales; family Cibotiaceae; genus Cibotium; species Cibotium barometz. Next base: position 14,795,362 of record NC_141099.1, read on the forward strand.
AAAGACTCCCTGACTCCTACCATAAAAAGGGCACAGGGAAGTCTAGAACCCAAATTCAGAGACCAACTTCTTCATACCAATCTAATCAGGGTCCGTCTCGGACAAGATTGCTTAACTCCATTAACTAGGTCCGATCCATTGATTAGGGTCGAGATGACCAATCAAATGCTTGGCGACTTAGAGCAACAGATATGCAGGCAATTCATAAAGATATAACCAGGATCGACAGAGACAATATACAGATAAGAAGAGGACAGTCAGAGAATTCAAAGAAGTAATTATAGTCTTCATTTGAATACGGACCAAAAGAATTTCTTTATCTCTAGGGGAGTATAAGTAGTTATCCCCCAGCTATTGTGGATCAAAGAAAGTAGGTGACTTAGCCTACGAACTTCTTTTATCTCCTCATCTCAAAGTTCTTAATGCCTCTTATAGAAATATATGCCAAAACCAAATCATGGAAAGACGATAAAACTTCAGTGGAAAGATACCGTTGGCTTCTAGGTTACGATAACTCCTTCCTTTAAATAAGTCATAACTTTTACTTATCGCTCACAGTAATCTTACTTCCATCGATCTCCCTTCTTCTTAATCTCCTTCATGGCTTGGCCAACAGGAATTAGTTTTATCCATGATGATTTCTCACCTTCAAGATGCAAGCGAAGGATTTTATAGAACAGTATGAGCGCTCACTTTTTCCTCACTTGGGAACGTCTGTAGCTCAGACCAAATGGCGGACCTATCAAGACATAACTAGGGTAACACCTTGGGGTCAGCAGCACTTTCGTAACAATGTCCGCTTGGCCATGGTTATTGAAGCCTTGGGTTTGGGTCCGCGATACTACTGCGTCATGAGATCAAGACATCTTGGGTTTTCTGAGCGGGTCTTCTTACTGGCGTGTTTTGTTCCTCATCAGAAGATATGCCTTTACCCCGTTTTTGGCTTGCCTCTCAGAGGTCCTTTTGTTAGATCACCGCATACCACTGAGATAGGTGCGGCAATAACCAACAGAATTATTCCATAGATGAGTTACCTTATACGTGCGCAGCTTGTGAGTGCTGCTTTTGTGATCATATGATGGACGGGCTTATGGAAGTGTAAAGAGTTCTTCTATCTTTACTGTATATGTTCCAAGAATGAATAAAGTTTAAATCTTCTTCTTGTCTTGACCCTTACTCTCTTTGAGACTTTTCTTGGTGGTTAATCTTAATTAAAAATTTTCTCTCAGTCTCATACTTGTGCATCTTGCGAAATTACCTCCAATTTGCGAGATGAGGGCATCTCGCGTTTTTCAAGTGGGAGAGAATGTAAGATTCCTCCCCAACCTCTCAAAATGTCCAGCATCTTTCCCTGTAATCAATCCCTCTTCAGAAATATAAAAGACTTGTTTCTAACTGTTTTAACTTAGAGAGAGAAAATATTCTAGAGAGAGAATATTCAGATTTTTTATATTTTTGGATAGAAAATTTTCTCATCTTATTAAAATAAGTTCTCCTGAAACAAAAATTCAAAAAGAACTTTCCAATGTGCAATTGGAATTAATTGGAAATGGATATAAAGGACCTTAGCCTAAGGGTCTAGATTTTCAGAAATTATTGGATTATGGTCCAATTAAGGTTCCTATGGGCCAATAGCATCAATCCATGTGTAGGGAGGAGATAAATCCAATTTGTAAAAGAAGATACCCAAAAATGAGTAAATGCTCACATAAGATGAAGAGTTGAAAATGTGCAAGGTTTATTAGTAAAAAACTATGAGCAATATTAAAAATATGAGATATTTTGGGTATAATGATTCCATTTTGACACATATGTAAGGAAGGGGAGTTCTTTAAAGGAGGTGCATATTTCACATAAGATGAAGAGTTGAAAATGTACAAGGTTTATTAGTAAAAAACTATGAGCAATATTAAAAATATGAGATATTTTGGGTATAATGATTCCATTTTGACACATATGTAAGGAAGGGGAGTTCTTTAAAGGAGGTGCATATTTCACATAAGATGAAGAGTTGAAAATGTACAAGGTTTATTAGTAAAAAACTATGAGCAATATTAAAAATATGAGATATTTTGGGTATAATGATTCCATTTTGACACATATGTAAGGAAGGGGAGTTCTTCAAAGGAGGTGCATATTTTACATGCTTGAATGAGTTTTAAACTCATAAAAATTGAGATATTTCATCTCTCCTCTCTCCTAATTCAAGTCTAGTTACAAAAAGTTAGCTCAATTGACCTAAAAATGGTCAAAAATTGACCAAACTGAGTTGGAAAATTCTAGAATCAGTTTGTTTGGTTAGGAACTCACTTTTTCCTATAAATAGAGGCCTTCCCCTTTGTTGAAACTCAACAATGTTTAATGCATTGTTACTCTACTTCACCTAAGCCAAGAACTGTGAATTCATTAATAATTCACTAGTTTTGACACTTCCTTCTTTCTTCAATCCCCATTGGTGGCTCCATCAACATACTAAACCAATTGATTTGTTGGGAGCCTCTACCGTGAACAAAGAATCAAGCAATTTGTAAGGTAAATAGTGAATATTGATATTTTCTATAATTTCTCAATGTTTCTCTCTTCTCAACCCCTCTCAAGCTTGAGAAGCTTAATTGGTATGGTTTTTAAATGCTATTGAAGTTAATTGATGAATAGTAGTGAAGAGTTATATAATTTGATGAATGCTATTGAAGTTAATTGATTAATGATAGTAAAGAATTACATAAATTTTCATTTATGTTTAAATTCTAATGGTTTTTATGTAATTTCTCTCTCTCACTCAAGAAATGGTCAAACTCATGACCCATTCTCAATCCAAATGAAGCTTTTCATAAAGCTTTTCCTTAATCCAGGATTAATCTATGCTTGAGACCAAATTAATGGTTTTTTTTCTATGCTTTTAGTTTATGTATTTCATGATTATTTTTGATTCAATCCATTATGGGTTAATGATCCAATTAGAGATCATTCTAATCATTCCCTTAAAGATAAGCTTTATCTTTTAAAATAATTGAGATTTATCAGTCATAGCAGAGCGGAGCTATGACAAAATTTTGTAAAAATTTACACATAAAATAATTTCATTCAAAGCATGAAAAGAGGACTTCCTACCATATTCTAAGAATTATCATCCTAGATTAATTAAAAAAATTTCATTATAATCATGGAGAAATTAAATTTTTATATTATGCATAAAGGATAAATTTTTATATCAAAAGTGTTATTTTTATCATTTTTATTTTCATGCATAATAGTATGCATAAAGGATAAATTTTTATATCAAAAGTGTTACTTTTATCAATTTTTATTTTCATGCATAGAAGTATGCATAAAGGATAAGTTTTTATATCAAAAGTGTTATTTTTATCATTTTTATTTTCATGCATAGAAGTATGCATAAAGGATAAATTTTTATATTAAAAGTATCACTTTTATCATTTTTATTTCATGCATAGAAGTATGCATAATGGATAAATTTTTATATCAAAAGTGTTACTTTTATCATATTTGAATTTCATGCATAAAGGTATGCATAAAAGTTGATTATTTTATTATAAAAGTGTGACTTTTATTATAATTGAATTTCATGCATAAAGGTATGCATAAAAGTTGATTATTTTATTATAAAAGTGTGACTTTTATCATAATTGAATTTCATGCATAAAGGTATGCATAAAAGTTGATTATTTTATTATAAAAGTGTGTCTTTTATTATATTGAATTTCATGCAAAGGTATGCATAAAAGTTGATTATTTTATTATAAAAGTGTGTCTTTTATTATATTAAATTTCATGCATAGAGGTATGCATAAAAGTTGATTATTTTATTATAAAAGTGTGACTTTTATCATAATTGAATTTCATGCATAGAGGTATGCATAAAAGTTGATTATTTTATTGTAAGAGTGTTACTTTTATCATATTGGATTTCATGTAGAGGTATGCATAAAAGATATTCTTTTCATACTAAAAGTGTGATTTTCATCATAAATGGATTTTATGCATAACTTAGATGCATAAGAGAAATTCTTTTATTCTAAAAGTGTAATTCCTACCAAATTGAATTTATGCATAAGAAGATGCATAAAAGTTTGATTTTTAATTCAAAGTGTCATTCTCATCTAAATTGAATTTATGCATAGGAAGATGCATAAAAGAATAAGATTTCAATTCAAAAGCGTTATTCTCATCCAAATTGAATTTACGCATAGGAAGATGCAAAAGATGGATTTTTAATTCAAAAATATCAATTCTCATCCAAATTGAATTTATGCATAGGAAGATGCATAAAAGATTGAATTTTAATTCAAAAGTGTCATTTTCATTTAAAATGAAATTATGCATAGGAAGATGCATAAAAGATTGATTTTTAATTCGAAAGTGTTAGTCTCCTTAAATGGAATTTATGCGTAAACAAAAATGTAGAGAAATCCTATATCAAATATAAGAATTCTCTTGTATTCTATAAAAAGATATGAAATGTGATAAGACGTGATAAGAGGTGTATGAGATGTGATAATATGTGATAAGATGCGTATGGGAAGTGATAAGAGGTGTATGAGATGTGTATGAGATGTGATAGGATATGATAAGATGTATATGGAATGTGTAGGGCGAGAATGGATGTAATATGGATGTATGGATGTAGATACGGATATGTATGTATGAATGTGAATGTGGATGTGGATGTGTATGTATGAATGTGAATGTGGATGTGGATGTGGATGTATGGATATGAATGTGGATGTGGATGTGGATGTGGATTTATGGATGTAGATATGGATGTGGATGTATGTATATGGAAGTGGATGTATGAATGAGGATGTGAAAATGGATGTATGCATGGATGTGTATGTAGAATAATGAATGTGAATGTGTATGGGAAATAATGTGTCGTCGATATGAGTGAATGGATGATGATGAATACATATGAATGGGATGTGGAATAAGTAATGTGGACTAAGGAGGATAAAATGGAAAGACGAGAGTTCGATATAGAAACTGTATTTTGTGAACTATTTGTAAATGAATGTTTTATGTCAAGAATGCTGGGGAAGCATTTTGACCGTCTTGTAGATTAAGATCAAGGAGACCTAACTGATAAAGTTGCAATTACTGACGGAGAGTCAATGGAGGACGTCTCACGTAGCAAGGTCGTTCGAGGTCTTGACCAGCCTCGGTTCGATTTAAATGGTGAGCTTCCGGTACGGTGGATTAGGGACCAAGGAAATGGCCTATGAGTGAAGCACTAGGTCACCTACGAAGGATCCTAGAGGGTGCTGACCATATGGTGCTCGGGATCTGGGTTGCCGAAGATACCCACACGTGCGTCGTGGAAGATATTGGAACAAGGAGTAAGAGTTGTTTTTTGAAACCGGGCATGGATTTGGTTGATTGACCTTGCTGGTCCTCAACAACGGATGAGTCCATGGCTCTTTTATATGGATCTGTGGGTTGATCTTGCTGATCTTCCACGGAGATTCCATTCTATTATATGAATATATTGCCGGTTATTATGAGTAGGAACTATGGAAAAGGCCCCTGAGTGAACAGGTGGTGAGCGTTCTGGTTGCCAATGATGCCATAAGTATACCGATGAATGAATGACTGGAGATAAGGATTCAAACAGAGACTTTGAGGATTGTCATCAGTGACATAATGGTTTCATTAAAGGATTGTTTACAAGTTAGCTGATGCTAAGAAAAAGACAATTTCATATTGGGTGTGTAAGTGGTGTGACTAGTTTTATGTTTGCATGAACTTTCGGCTAGGGGGCCTTGGAACTCTTTTCCTTGGTACCCGGGAAAAAACCTAACCAAATTCTTAATTGGATCCCATCACTACAGTGGTTGGGCGGTTGGCTAACCCATGGGACTGGATGGGGTTAGGCTGGATTGATGGATCCGTAAATCGAGACTCAATTTCTGTTATTACGATAGATAAAGTGAATCCCGGATAGTAATTGTTCTATGGATAGGAATCAACGGCTGTGCCTCTTGATGGGGAAAAAAGCGTTGATCCCAATGATCCAAGTGCAAGTTTCTTCCTTGATCCGACCGAGTATATTTATAGGTGCAGTCAGATCAGCGTGATCAGTAATGATCTTGACTACGTTAGAGTAAAAAGTTATCCTGGTGGAATCGCCCGTGCTTTCCGGGAAAGGGAAGTTTTTCCGGGTTCGGTTTTGGAAAAACCGACGGATTAGTCTCTTGTCCGGATATCCGTGGTGGAGGACGAGGCCCTGAGTGTGGGTCCCTGCCTCGCACATGAAGTGCTACTTCCGCTGCTAGTACCCCGAATCTGTCGATCGCATGGTGGGGACAGGGATCTTACAGTGCAGGCTCAAAATTCACACTATTCTGGCATTGCTCCCCCAGCCACTCAGGATCATTTCTGATGCATTTATAATAATGAAGTTGAGTACATTAATTATAAAAACAGTAATTTATAAAATAAAAATACCTTTAATCATGTGTAAAAATATATTATTTGTCATCCAATACATCAGAATTGCTCGTGGTTGGAGGGCTGGGGAAGCTATGCCAGAACAGTGCAAATTTGGGCTCCACAGCAGCGGTGCAGGCTCAAAATTCGTAGTGTTCTGGCACTGCTCCCCCAGCCACTCAGAATCATTTTTGATGCATTTATAATCAAGTTGAGTACATTGATTATGAGAAACAGTAATTTACAAGATAAAAATACCTTTAATCATATGTAAAAATACATTATTTGTCATCCAATGCATCATAATTGCTCCTAAAGGGCTGGGAAAGCTGTGCCAAAACAGTGCGAATTTGGGCTTTACACAGCAGCGGTGCAGGCTTAAAATTTGCACTGTTCTGGCACTGCTCCCCCAGGCTCCCAGGGTAATTTCTGATGCATTTACAAAAACATTGATGGTACAAACTAGAAAAAACATTGATACACTTGATGAAAATAAGTTTGCAAAAATTGTATTGTATTCTTAATAAGAAGTGATACATCATCTTTACAAAAGCTTTCTTACAATATTAAGCTTCCTTCTCTTGTTATTGGGCAGAGTGTGCTCAAGGAGTGATTGGGCTATTTCTTGAGGATCCTCTATGCCTATGCTTTTGGCTATACCTATACGAGTAAGAAGCTTACCCCTAAATCCAGAACCAAAAACATCGAAGGCAAGGGATTTTTTAATAAGAACTATACATTTGGTGCTCTATGCCGTAGAGGCTACACAGAGCACCTTAGAGAGGGCTTTCAAAAAGAAGAGAGAGAAGGCAGATTGAGGGGTGTAGTCTATGTGGATAATGGCGATGCCATCCATAGGAAGTCGACCAAGATAGTGTGCCAACGTAGCATCGTGTCCATGGACCTTGGCCTGGTCTCTGCTGCCGTCGCCTCTCCCAGCAAATGCGTCAATTTCAACCACCCTCTACAATCAAAGGAAAAATCAAAATATTTTCCTATACATAATTACAAATGTTTCTAGGTTGTAAAAGGTCAATTTTTACCTCTTGCTCAATGTCGTCTTTTGCCAAAGTGCTGGTCGGGGCGCGAAGAGGTCAATCGAGGACTTAGCCTCATCCTTTTCTGGTGTTTTGGTCTCCTCCATCACTCCAGCAGCAAGGGTATCCTTTTCAGCCTCTAGCTTGTCTTGTAAGGTTGTGAATTCCTCCTCTGGAAATAGGGCTTGCTCCACGGTCGCAACCACAGTTTCCTTGACCAAAGCAACTGTCTCTGCGATAGATTCTCCAAGGGGTAATATAGCACTATCTAGGTGAGGACGGAGTTTGGACATATCAAGGTCCACCTCACATCGCATGCATATAATGCCCAAGCATTTATCCATTATCAAGCCAGCTGCCTTTTCAAGGTTATGAAGAAATAAGTATTCTTCACCTTCCACCACAATGGTGCTCAAGAGATTGATCTTAAGCTTTGGTAGCACCTTGCTCTCCTCGTGTGGGGAAGATGGCCCCGCATCTTCTACAGACTACTATAGTGGGCTGTTCAGCTCTGCAGATTGTGCACCTCTGGGAAAGTGCTTTGATGCAAGCTGCTCTTCCACACCAACACTCATTCCTACTGCATTCACTTCCTTATCATCCCTCAAATATCGTGCCAACTACAATGCAGGCATCTTTACCTCCTCATCCGAATCCTCATCGCTAATGAGGAACACAAAAGTGGCGAGCCACAAGAGGAACCTAGTTCCTAAATTGCCCTTCCCCAACCTCTTCACCTCCTGCTTACTGAAGGTACAGTAACTCCTACGGCGGGGATGCAGATGTCGATGAAGTGTTCAAGGCACTGGATGTAGGGGCGGGCATATTGTTGAATGTACTTAAGCAGATCAATAGGCACCCATCGATCATTGGGGCAATGGGGAAAGGAGATGGAGTGGAGAGCCAAGTATTGCTCCATATATGCAATTTGCATCTCATAATGTTGGGACTCAAGGGCGAGCGACTTTTCAAACTTGACTTCACGAGAGAACATAACAAAGATCTCGCTCTTGCCCGCCCACGGGGTGGTGGAGAGGAACTCACAGAAGTTGTCAAAGTGGGTAGCCATGTGAATGCAGAGAGATAGTGTGAGATCATGCTTGGTTTCTATCGCGTGAAAATGAGAAAGAAGGCACCTTTGGCTATTTATAGTTAAAATTTAAAGTTTGGCCTTTTCACACTAGACTGCTACTAGGACAAAAAAAATTATAGTTTGCAAAAATATTAAGATTTCAATTAAATAAAGATTGGTTAAAAAAGAGCCTGCTACAAAATTACAAGCATGTCATCTAATCTAAAATTGTTATAATTTCTTCATTTTTTGCCCCTCTTGTGACATTTACTTCATGTTGATCTCCATCTTCTTGTTGACTTGAAAGCTTGTCACATTGCCTTCACCTCGATCCTGAAACTCTTGCCCCTCACACGTGCATTAAAGCAGAGGCTATTTTCCCATATACTCAGTTCATCTTCAAGCTCTTCCACATGCCTACTATGTGTTGGTAGGGCTATGCACCTTGCTGCTGAAAATTCAAGGTCCTCCATTTGCCATGATTCTAAGACCATGGTTGTCCCCTCCTTACGCTTTCCAATCTATAAAAATATAGAAAGTGGCTTAATAACCAGAAAGTGTAAGGGTTAATTTTAGACATGTAGTGGTTAATTTTAGACATGTAGTGGAATCAGATATACCTTTCTTCTCATCAACTTGAAACTTGACTCTTCCACATTGTCAAAGCCCATGATGCTTAAGTGTTGACGCAGGTCTGCTAGGCTCCAATGCTTGCTTGCTGCCACTCGCTCAATCCATCCATTTTGCATCATCACAGCTACCTCAATAGGCATAATTTCTTCTTCTGAGGCTTGAAGTGGGATCCATGTCCTGTGCTTTTGCATCCACATTTGGTAGTGCAGACGTATGTACAAAATAGAGCATGCCTTCAAGAACCCGAAAGACACTGTAGAATCTACTACATTATACTTGTACACATCACCTTGATGTGACCCCTCATTAACCCTCCCAACCCTCTCCTAGTAATCCTTGAATGAGGTCAGACCGTACCTCCTTACAAATATACATTGTTTTTGTTTGGTGCATTGGCATGGAATTGAACATGTGCACAAAAACATGTAAAGGACAAAACCAATTTAGCCCTACTGACCTAGATGCCTTTGAAAACTTGAGTGATGTCTTGATATCACTTACCATCTGAAACTTTAAGCATAAGATGGTCTAAGCATCAGGTTTGGGCCATTCGGGATTGTTAAGAGGGGGGTTGGGGATCTCTTCTAGCTTGCCAAATAAACCTGATTTTTTATCTGCAAAATATGAGTGAGAAAAGAAAAAGATATTGTTCTGTACAAGATCACTTGGGCTTTGAGATACAAACATTGCCTCTCTAACATGCATGCATAGCATAGAAAACTCCAGTGAGGCTTTGGAGTGGTTGTTCATCAACATAATTAGAGGGAAAAATATCTACAGAGAGACATAAGAAAATGGAGAATCGTAAGAAAATTTGAAACAAAAAATCCAATACTAGCATGTTGTTAAAGCTGTGTTTGTGTTACACTGACAATTTGAAGGAAACCTTGGTCGTTGGCCTTGAATGTACAGGTCTCCAAGGGTATACACATGTTGCACTATGGCAACTAGTCCTTCCTTCTTAGTATGCTTGAAGACTTGTAGCCACCCCTTCCAACCAATGATGTAGCATATTCCCCAGTTGACGCACTCGTCGATGTGGTCCCTTAGAGCTTGGCTGCATGTAGACCCAAGCCCCAACCCTGAATCTTGTTGGAGTCCAAACTCCATTCTCATCTCTTGTGTTATGCAGCACAAGCTCTTCCACCGTCTCCCTAGGTCTTCTCACATTACTGGAAGAGGTCATGGTGGTTAGAAAAGAGAAGAAGGGAAAAGAAAATCTTGTTTTACAACAAAGGAGTGGAGAGGAGAGAAAGTTTAGGGTTTTGAGTGCAGCAATGGAAAGCTTAAAAGAGGATTAGACTTTGAGAATAGGCTTCCTGAACCTAGAGTAGACTAAAGAGGGATAGAGTTTCTACAGCAATGGAGAGGGAGGGACCTTGAGAGAGAGAGAGAGAGGGAGGGAGATTGAGAGGGAGGGAGCTTGAGAGAGAGAGAGAGAGGGAGGGAGATTGAGAGGGAGGGAGCTTGAGAAGGAGGGAGATCTTGAGAAGGAGGGAGATCTTGAGAGGGAGCTTGAGAAGGAGGGAGATCTTGAGAGGGATGGAGTTTCTACAGCAATAGAGAGCTTAGAAAAGGAAGAAAGAGGGAGAGGGAGATTGAGAGTGAGGGAGCTTGACAAGGAGGGAGAGCTTGAGAAGTATGGAGTTTTTGCAGCAATGGAGAGCTTAGAAGAGGAAGAAAGAGGTTCAAAATGGGATTTCCAAACCTAGAGTATGTTGGGGGGAAGTTTGAGAGAGAAAACACACTTTTGGAATTTTTTTTAAATTTTTAGGGTTTTTAATCTGCGTGATTCTAGGTGGGGGGACCTCTAAGTTTGGGCCCAAGAGGTAGGGGGACCAGAGTAGTAATTAGGCCCCATTAGCAAACCAAAGCCTAGGCCCCCTAGGGAAGAAGTAAAAAATGTGCACCCAGCCCTCTTTCTATTGGTTCATTCCTAATTAAAGTTAATCGAAGAGGCCCTCTTTGGGTCCAAAAAATTCCTAATAGGTGTACTCTATGAATACATGTGACACGTATGAAAACACTGTGAGTGAATCCAATGTAGGAGTTTGATTGTGAGTTAACCTCATCAACTCTAAGACACGTGTGACACGTGTAAAGGTTCTATGAGTTTGATCGTGAGTGAATCCAATCAGCTTTAAGACAAGTGTGATGCATGTGAGGACATTAGGAGTGAATCCAATATGGGAACGATTAATGTGTTTGATCACCCATGTGTGCTGATAGTTATAACCGAGGACAATTGTCTTCTCAAATGGGAGGACTATCACAGGAGTGAGATTTTTCAGAATATTTTACCATGGGAGTGAATCCAATTAATTATGTGTGATGCATGGTTCATGTGTGAAGAAGCATGGTAGTGAATGATTTCCATTTGTTAGAATTATTTTTATGAGTGATTCCAACGTAATTGTGATCTAACATTGTAGACTATGTTAAGTATAGATCCTGAGTTTGGGACAATCAAGGTGGACATTAGAAGAGATTATCTAGCCAAGCACATGTGTGCTAAATATTTGATTTTGTATGGTTTGTCCCATTGTACATATGTTGGGCAAGGTTTATTTTTTTTAATTGAGATGCTTTAAAAGCATTGGACTATGGTTCAATTTTGTAAAAGCCCAATTTTGGAAACGCTATGCGATTTATGGCTCCAAGCGCTAAATTTATGAATATCATTTAAATATTGTGTGTAGGAGTGGAGCCACACACGTCCCGCGGGGGGGGGTGAAGATTGCACCCAATCTCATGTTCTTTGGATTTTATGTTTTTGTTTTATGCTATGGTGATGATGTTTTATTTCTTCTATTATTCAATTTGTGAAATATTCTAGTCTCCATGTACCATGGTCCTATAACAGTGGTATCAGATCATGACAAATTCAAGTATTGAATTTGGGACACGGAGAGTTGAAGGAAAATCAAGAAATTGATTTTTACACAAAGGTTATTGGCTTGGAACAAATTTGAAGGCTTTTCAACAAATTCAAAATATTTTCACGGGAAGAGTAGAATCTGCAGCAAGGGTACAAGGACTTTGGACAAAGACAAGATTCATTCAAAAATCTAGGAGATAAAGAAGAGAAGGTGTGGAAGACCTTTGGGTCAAAGAAGACATGGTTATGTGAATTTTGTACACCGTTGGATGTGATTGAAGATCAAGGGCAAGGGAAGAAGGTGGAAAACTAGAAGTGGATTTGCAAAAAACCACCCTCCTCTAGAAAAAGTGGTTTTAGCAAATTGAAGATAGTTTGCAGATCCTTCTTTAAGGATATGTGGAGGAAGGCTTGAGAATCATTCTCCTATTCTCAGATTTCCAGATAGTGGCCAGAATAGGATTTTTATAATGGAGGGCTCAAGATTTTTCTGATCCCTCTTCTTTAATTAGAATTCCTTCTTCAATTTCTCTCTCCCTTTTCCTCTCTCTTTGCTGGAATTTTGAAGCCAGCCTTTCCAAAATCTCCTTTTCTCGCGAATTTTCTTGATTTTTTGTTATGCGCTAGTTGTAAGGGTCTAAAGATTAGCTTTTAAAGCTTGCTATTAAAGTTTTATATATATATATATATATAAAACTGGTCGATAATGTGAAGGTAGTGAGCATAATTTATTTATATATATATTATGCTCACTACCTTCGCATTATCGCGACCAGTTTATGTTGGCTGCCTCATATACTTTTTGCTCAAATTGCCATTGTTGTTTTTTAATTCATTTGCGTTGAAGCACTGCTAACAACCGACTGTTTCTTAAGCTTTGCTAAAATATTAACAAAGCTATAAATAATATATATATATATGTTGGAAATACATGAACGAGAGGAGGAAGAGAGTTACACCATATACACTCCCAAAACACTAGTTCATATTGATTATGAGTTTGTATATATAGGTGAGATCTAGGTCAAGTTAGGGTGTGATATATATAGCTCCAACAACCCCACTCAAACAAAGGTCTCTAGCTGTGAGTGAAAAAACCCTTGGGGAGTACAAGGGAAAAACTCGAGCCCCTCTACATACATCTCATATACAAAAGATCAATGTGCATAATGTGAAAAAGTATCTACAAGGATACAAAAATACATTTTATACAAGTTTAATTATTCAGGGTGTGAGTGTGAAAAGTATTAGTCTCCAAAGCATGAAGCTGCAAACAACTCCAAGTTCTCCACATAATGATGTGAATCGAGCTTCACTCAGTCCTTTGGTGAATATATCTGCAATCATCTAATCTATGGGGAAATTTTGAATCATTATTGATCCTTTCTTCACTTCATGTCAAACATAATGATAATGAATAGTAATGTGCTTGGATTTGCTATGTTGAACATAATCCTTGGCAAGACTAAGGGCACTTTGATTGTCACATCTAAGTGTACTACTTGACGATAATGAATGTCCAAGATTAGCAAGTAATTTATGAAGCCACCAATTCACGAGCTATTAAAGATGTAGCTGCATACTCAAATTCGGTTGTAGAGGCTACAACACAACACTATTTCTTGCTAGCCCAAGAAATTAAGCAACCTTTAAGAAAGAAATAATTTCCACTTGTAGATCGCATAGACGAGTGAGAACTTACCCAGTCAGCATCTGAATAACCAAGAGGACATAAAGAATCCGAGGGAGAGGATTCTTGTTGCAGTAATAAATGAGTCCAAAGTCTTTAGTGCCTTTCAAATATTTAAGGACGCATTTGGCGCTGCAGTCCAATGCCCAATAGAAGGAGAAGAAAGATGTTGCCTAAGAAATTAGTCGCAAAGAGAATATATGGTCTGGTGTTTAGGCCAACAAATTGTAAATAGCCAATGAGATTAGCATAAGGTTGATGTGGGGCTAATGCTTCGTCACATGAGTCATAGTTGTATATTTGGTGGAGCTTACAAGACATGGAGTATTTGCAAAATGAGCATTGACCAAACCAAACTTTTCAATAATATCATCAAGACGAAGAAACAAGATACCTTTCTGGCAATAGCGTTGAACTTGAATACCAAGACAAGAGTAAATCTCACCAAGATCCACCATCTCAAAAGCCAATGACAAAATCTTCTTTATGATTTGCATAAAGTCAAGATTATTGGAAACAAGTATGGTATCATCGATGTATAGAGAAATAATAACAAATAAAATACCTTCATGCTTGACATATATATTAGGATCAGAGAAACAAGAGATAAACCCTTTCAATGTGAGGAAGAGATCAATTTTGATATACCAAGAATATGATGCCTACTTCAAACCACAAAGAGCACGATGAAGACGACACACAAGGATGTTCCTAGGAATTGAAAATCCTTCTAAATGTTCCATATAAATCTCTTCTTTGAGATCACCATTAAGAAAAGAAGTTTTCACATCCATTTGATGAATCTCCAAATCAAAATGAGTAGCAAATGCTAAAAGGACATGTATGCTAGTCATGCAAACAAAAGGGAAAAATGTATCATGATAATCAACACCTGCAACTTGTGAGTATCCTTTTACAACCAAACGAGCTTTGAACTCATCAAAAGATCCATCAGCCTTTGTCTTTGTTTTATATACCCGTTTTCACTTGATAGGAACACGATCAAGAGGCAAATCAGTAAGAATCCATGTACCCTTGTAAATCAAAGAATCATATTCGGCTTGCATAGCCTCGTGCCAATGATTCTTTTGTGGAGAAGAGATAGCTTCTGTATAAGTTTCTAGATCTTCATGAACATTCATAGCATCATCAAAACTGTCATCATAGACATGATTTGAACCATGTTCAATATCAATGGGAAGGTCAATGTATATTTCAAGATTATCACTAGAATCCTTTGTATGGTCTTTAGAATCCTTCATAGGAGAAGAAGGATGCACAAAATCTTGAGAGATACAATGATTATCAAATAGAAAAGAAAAAGCAGTGAGTAAGGTGTATCATCAAAATCCTTTCTAGACCATGTACCAAACGTTCATCGAATAGAGCATCACGATGATGATGACTTTCTGAGAGGTAGGATCATAAAATTTGTATCCTTTAGAATTATCAAAATATCCAATAAATATAACTTTCAAACTAGAAGGAACCAACTTCTGTCGCGTTTCTTTTGGCACGTGAATACAAGCAATGCATCCAAAGGTGTAAAAATGTGATACAGAAGGAGTTTTCCCTGTCCAAGTTGTAATGGGAATCTTACCAGCACAGCAGGTGCAGTTGTGGGAAGATGATTTTGAACGAAGATTGCTGTATGAACTACTTTAGCACAAAAGCTCCTCGATAATCCAAAATGAACAAGCATATATCTTATAGCATTAAGGATGGTTCGATTGTTACGCTATGCAATGCCATTTTGTTGAGGAGAATATAGAACAGTGAACTCATGTGATGAATTCCTTGTTCAATACTACAGAAGTCATCAAAGAGATTTGAAATATATTCCCATAGTTGTTTGTCACTACAAAAAAGAGTCTTGATAGAGCGACCAGTATGAAGTTCAATTGCTTTCTAATATTGCTTGAATATGGATAAGGCTTCAGACTTATGCCTCAAGAGAAAAACACATGTGAAATAAGAGAAGTCATTAATGGTAATGAAATAACGATAGTGAGATTTGGAGGGAGGAAAAGGTCCACAAATATCCATATGAATGAGATCTAAAAGGGCATGTGAATGTCTAGAGGTAGAGATATGAAAAGGTTGTCGATGATGCTTGCCAAGAGCACAATACTCACAGATGCCCATATGAGGATGAGATTTAAGATCCATACCTGTGACGAGATCACAACGATGAATATCAAGAAGCTTTGCAAAATCTGAATGGACAAATTGATGATGCCATAACTTGCAATCAAGATCTCTTGGAGCAGTAACAACATTTGCAACATCATCATTCAAAGAGAGCTTAAACAGATTACCACGTCAAGGAGCTACTGCGATAGTATGCCCATCCTTCTCAATTCGACACTTTGTATGATCAAAACCAACAAAAAGACCAAGATCAACAAGCTAGGTAGCAATAGAGAGAAGATTCCTTTGAAGATCTGGAACATGCAAAACTCGCAATATTCTGGTACAGGAAAGTGTGCCAAGATATAGATCACCGACACCCATGACTTGACAAGTAGTGTCATCAGCAAGATACACCAATTTCTTAATTGGAAGAGCAAGATAATTATGAAGCCATTGAGATTGGTAAGTCATACTACCAGTAGCACCAGACTCAATAATAAAAAGAGAACCATCCCGAACAAGAAGTACTCTTCCAAGAGAAATATCATGATGAACACAATTTACCTCCTGATGATTATGTTTATCACTACTTGTATGTTGAGTAGCATATGCGTGATTGCGATCTTGATTATATCGCCTTTTGAAACAATGATGAGAAGGATGATCTGTACGATCACAATAGTCATAAGGAGAACAATTTTTGGAGGAATTCGAACAAGGTTACTTGGTTGTAGTGCCATGTTCCTCATCATATTGACGTGCCCAATAATTAGAGATAGTATGACCATTCTTATCACAATAGGACCAATGTTTATTGGGATAGGAAAGTCGAGAATAATTTCCACCTTGATAAGAGCGATCACGATGAGTAAAATGCAAAAAGGAATGCTTATGAGCAATACAAGTCATTTCAAAATCTACAACTTCTTGTGTATTCAAAATAGTGTCAAAAGTGTATGTACGACGTTCATGTCATTGAGAATATTCAACGAGAGAAATACAAGCAGTGTCAAAATCAATGCCATCCTTGTTAGAGAAAATAGTGACAATATTATCATATGAAGGATCCTTGATTGTATGAAGAAGTGATAGACAAGGGTAAAAACCTGTAAAAAAAAACTTAAAAGTATCCAGAAAAAATGCAAAATCACCTTTCCACCCATCAACATGATCAAATATTAATCAATACACTACATTCTAAGGTTTCAAGAGATTACAAAGATAATGAATTTCTGTAACAGATTTCTTCTCAAAAGTAGTAAGAAGATGCTGCCATATATCATGAGAAGTAGGAAGATTGAATACATCTAGCATAAGAGAATCATGAAGAGTAGATAAGATATATCGACGAGCAGCTTTATGACAATGGATCCAATTCGAGTAATCAATTCGAGCGTTATCCTGTCCTACATCAATAGGTTGAGACGGACAGATAAGATTGCCCAATAATAGGAGCGTTATCCTGTTCTACATCAATACATTGAGACGTACAGATAAGATTGCCCAAAACAATATCAAAAAGATCGTCACCTTCAAGTATCAACATCATCTTGGCCTTCCATCCGAGAAATCCTTGGACTTGAAATAGGGGAATAGATCATTGACCAGATGGAAAACCATTAAAACCAAAATAGAATCTACCCTCAGATTGCGAGAATATGTATAGAATGAGATCACAGAATCTGCAGACCATGAAACGAGAACATAAACAAGGACCTTGAAAGTTATATGAGATATGTGCACGGAAAGCGAGTGGCAATGAACTCCTCAAATATAGAACGTGATTTACAAGCTACAAAAAGCAAGTGGCGATGAAAAGTAGTACCCAAAAATAGACAAAACGTGATATGAAATAAGAGAATAACTCCAAAAATAGTTGGAGCACTGCTATTTTGAGACGTGGAGACGAGCTCAAAAATTGACTCTTTGGATTAAAACATGAAAAGCGTGTAGCTCATGAAAAATGAGCAAAAGTCTCTTGCAAAAAAAACACCTTAACTTTCAACTTCGAACTCCGAGATGGAGCCGAACAAATACTCAGAATTTACCGCGCGAGTTGCTCGTTGCCTGTTTTTCTGTTTTAAGTGTTGTTTATTTGAAATATCATAACTTTTGATAGGAATATTAGATTGATAAACCAATTTACTCTATAGAAAGCTCTATAGAAAGCTTGCAACGTCACGCACACAACAAAACTTGTGTTTCTATAATATGTTTCTATTATACAATTCTAATCAGGATAAAATAGGGTGGTCCAGATCGACCATCCAAGGATCTACATAAACTTGTTAATAGTAATTAATCACTGGAATTATACAAAACATGAATAAGAGATTGAATGAAACATAGAATATGCACATGAATGGAATTAACACAATTGACACTTCCTTTCTCTTCTCTTCACAATAGCAAGAATGATGATGCTTTGATACCATGTTGGAAATACACGAACGAGAGGAGGAAGAGAGTTACACCATATATGCTCCCAAAGGACTAGTTCATATTGATTATGAGTTTGTACATATAGGTGAGATCTAGGTCAAGTTAGGGTGTGATATATATATCTCCAACAATATATATATATATATATATAACTATATAAATATATAAATAAATAAATAAATATATATAAATAATTACGTGCTTTTACCTGCGCATTGAAGCTACGGCTACCTTCTTTTATTTTGTCTTCTCTTCTCTTTTATGGGAAAACCACCTATTGCCCCCTTTTTGGTTGTACGTTGATGCACTAGTTGTGCACTTTATTATTAAAAGCTTCAAGTTTTAGCCTTAAAGCTTTCTTTCAAAGCTTTTATAGTAGTAAAGTAAATTTTTTTAAAATAAAAAAAAAGAGAGCCTATGTTTTACCTTTCACAAGCTTTTCTTTAAAAAAAAGCTTATATTCATACAAGCCGAAAGCCCTCTTACCTTCACAGATTAGAGAAAGAAAGGGAGTTTTTCAAAAACAAAAGCAAGTGGACAAGGGGATTTCTTCTTCAACAAATTTTCTAGTCATTGAAAGATTTCTTCAACGAGTTATTATTCAAGTTTATTATCGACATCAAGGAAATAATTGGATTATTATTTTTATTCTTCATTGGATGCCATCGACATGGAGCACTTCAACAACCCTTCTTTCAAAATACATAGGAGTTAGATAAGTTTGCTACCTTTTCTATTTTATTTATGCATTTCCATAATATTTTACCTTCTACAATGGCAATCTATCCACAACCACCTACTATCCAAGATCAAGTAAACACACTTCAAGCTCAGTTGTTCAGGAAGAAGAGGCAAAGAGAAGATTTTGAGCAGAAATTTACTCACAAGAAGCGAAGGTGTGCATATTCAAAATCTTATTCTTTGGATTGTGAGGAGGAACCTATTCAAAGACTATGCGAGCTACTCTCAAGGCTCAAGAATCTCAGAAAGGACACAAGATCAACAGAAAGGCTTTTTCTTTTCAGGATTATGATGGAAAAAAGGATGCACATGTCATACTTGCATGGTTGAGCCAGCTTGATGAATATTTTGTTGGAGAGAAACTTTCTGACAAAGATAAGGTTAAATGTGCTACTAATCATTTGGTAGGTAGTGCAGCTCTTTGGTGGAATGTTATTAGACAAGGAAAATGCAAACCAAAGTCATGGAAAGAATTCAAGAAGCTGATCAAGAAGGATTTCTTACCTCCATCATATAAAAGTAAAGCCAGACAGCAATGTGATATTTTTAGATAGCTCAAAAAGGAGAACATATCAGCCTATGTTGACAGATTTTGGCAAACTTTATTGCAACTTCAAGCTATAGATAAAGTGCATGAAAAAGAGCAAAGGAGGAAGTTTATAGCAGGTCTAAAGCCAGTTATTAGAGCAAAAGTGAACATGTTTCATCCTCATTTTCTTAGCAATGCCATCTCTCAAGCAACAAACTTCGAGAAGAAAAAAAGATTTTCGAGAGACACTATAGTGGCTGATTCTCACATTCCTCAGTCTTCTCGATATACGCATTTTGAAAGGTTTCAGCACAAAGACAAAGCAGAGAAGCACAATGGTCCACACGTCAATGAAAATTGAAGCTGCAAAAAAGATCAACAATGGGAATGAAAAACCTCATGTGATTACATGCTACAGGTGCAACAAAGAAGGACATTGTGCATAACATTATGCATATGAGTGCCCAACAAAAGAGAAAGTATCAAGGTACAGTCGTGAACATGATTGAAGACGAAGACAAAGGAGACAAACTAAACAAGAGGATACTCCCAATCATGATTTCTACCACTAGAGAGGTAAGCCTAAAACTCATACTTATGCATTGTTCAATATAAATTATTATTTTTTAAACTATAGTTAAAATTCAAATATATTGGTCTAGATAGTTCAATGATTGGTATGTACTTTATATACTCCAAAGAAAATACATATTAGACCATTCACTCTATTAGGACTTGAGTGAACTAACAATCATGCACATATAGTTTTCGAGACTGATCACCAAAGAATGTATATAACTTATTGTTATTTCACATTCAACCTTTAAGCTTTAACACCTAATTTAAAACACTTAGTGAGATTTTTCAAAATATTTTATCATGGGAGTGAATCCAATTAATTATGTGTGATACATGGTTCATGTGTGAAGCATGGTAGTGAATGATTTCCATTTGTTAGAATTATTTTTGTGAGTGATTCCAAAGTAATTGTGATCTAACATTGTAGACTATGTTGAGTATAGATCATGAGTTTGGGACAATCAAGATGGACATTGGATGAGATTATCTATCCAAGCACATGTGTTCTAAATATTTGATTTTATATGGTTTGGCCCATTGTACATATGTTGGGCAAGTTTTTTTTATTTTTTTTTATTTGTATTTTAATGAGATGCTTTAAAAGCATTGGACTATGGTTCAATTTTGTAAAAGCCCAATTTTGGAAAATCTATGCTTTTTCTGGCTCCAAGGGCTAAATTTACGAATATGATTTAAATATCGCTTGTGGGAGTGGATACACACATGTCACGGGGGAAGATTGCACCCAATCTTGTGTTCTTTGATTTTTATGTTTTTTTTAAAATGCCATGGTGATGATGTTTTATTTCTTATATAATTCAATTTGTGAAATATTATAATCTCCATGTACCATGGTCCTGTAACATGGTCGCAACCTACACGTGAAGGTTGAGCACCTTGAAATGGACTAGATCCTCCAATGAGAGTGAATAAGGGTATAGGAGTGCGTACCCCAAGAGTAGAACCACCCATCGGAGTACCCCCATAGGTGTAGGGTTAATTGTGGAGGGAATCGAGGGTGGAGCAAAATTGTTCCACACATTCTCTCTACCATATTGATGTGATAGACTTATAGCCAGGTGTGGAGAGTCGCTCCATAACTAGATCATCAACAATGGACACCAAACAATGCACCACTTGGCTTATTGAGTCTAGATCCTCCTCCCACATGTTTAGATTATAAAAACAAGGCTATCATGTTTATAGAAAAAGGAGGATATAGAAAACAAATCTATTATGTGTATACCTTGTGCATGCATAGAGCTTTATACATGAGATTTAAGTTTAAAGCTTTACGCATGCATGCATAAAGCTTTATCCATGCATAAGCTCTATGCTTTATGTATATACTCTATGCATAAAGATTATGCATGCGTTATTCATAAGAATTATGCATAAATATTTAGGCATGCATTATCTCTATGTATTTGCTTAAAGCTTTATACATGCTTTTACATGAAGCTTAGGCCAAAACTTCATGCATCAATCTTAGTCATAAGCTTAATGCATATAAAAATTAAAACCTCGGCACCCAAGGGTGAAATCCAAATAAATGAGAAGAAGAAGAGAATTGGATTTTACCTCAAGCATTATCTCTATGCTTAAGGCTTATGCATAAAGCTTTCATAAGCTCTGTGCATAAGCCATGAGGCTTGCATAAGCTCTAAGCTTTTTTACGCACTTAGCTAAACCCTAAACCCAGCACCCAAGGGTGTAATAAACATGAGCTTGCATTAATGATTACTTGAATAAGAGATCTTACCTCAACATTGTCAAGCCGAAGGAGAAGACAAGAATGCAAGACCTACAAAATATAACATGGAAAAAAGTGCTTAGTAACACATTTATGAGAAACAAAGAGCATAACTCTTGTATGCTTAAATCTTTATGCATAAATTAAGCTCTACACATAATTCTTAATGCATAATCTTTATGCATGCATAGAGATTTTATGAAAAAGGCTTTATGTATATGCTTAAAGCTTAGTGCATTAAGAATCTCTATGCATAAAGCTTTATGCATAGAGCTTAAAGCTTGCATAGAGCTCTATGCAAAAGCTTAAAGCATCCATAAGCTCTATACTAATTTAAGCTTTATTCATAATCTTTAAGCATGCATGAGCTTTGTGTATAAAGCTTAAAGCACTAAGCAAAACCTAAACCCAGCACCCAAGGGTGCAATAAACATAAAGGTTACATTAAGTAATACAACAAAAATAGAGATTACCTCTTTATTGTTGTCAAGCTAAAGTAGAGGATTAGTGCAAGACCTACAAAAACATAAAATGACAAAAGGCTAATTATAGTGATACATTTAATGAAATCTACCAAAACAAAAACAAGAGACATATAAAAGAACAATAAACATTAAGTATGCTCACAAAAAGGAGGAGGAGGAGAAGAAGCTAAAAGAAAGTTACTACTCTAAACAATAATCCTAGTAATCTCATTATGTGCTCTATTAATCATTGGGATTGATCATAATAGAAGAAAACCTTCATTAGGTCACACCATCACTTTGTAGAGTGATGAATAGTAAGAGAAAGAGAAAGAGAAAGAGAAAGAGGAAGAGGAAGGAAGTAAAAATGCATTAGGCTTAAGCATAAGAGACGAATACCTTCATTAGCTCAAACCATAGCCATGTACTGATGAATAAGGAGAAAGAGAAAGAGGAAGAGGAAGATTACAAATGCATGTGATAGATCTAGATTTATGGAGTAGATAAAACCACTGCAGCAGTCCCTTAAAGAAAGGAGTGGAGGGAATGTTTTGGGGGAGAAAGATTAATGATGTGGAGTGGAAACGTTATTTACCCACTAGCTTGATATAAGCATTGCTTTAAATGATTCTCATTTATAGTGACACTTATAGCGATGCTAAGAAAATTCCTGAGAGCAAACCAGTCCACATACCATTGACACTACTAGATTTAGTGCATGTATTCAATTTTATTTTTTAAATTGCACACTTTTTTTCCTAATACAGATGTCATTTGATGCCCGCCACAACAAGAAATGATGCTCAAAAAATAATGTTCATGTGCAAAAAGTTCATTAGATTTTGCCTTCTTATGTGATGGAAAAGTGGATTGAGAAATATGAAGATGCAAGAAAGAGAAGGATAGAGGACAGAAGTGCATTTAAGAGATCAAGACAAAGGCACATGGCATACCCATCCAACCTAAAGGCTCTTCCAAAGGATTGCAATATTGAATGGCTTAGAGATGCCCTAGAGTAAGCGGAAGGATGGGAGAGGACATTACAAGAGAAGAATGGGAGTATGCAAGCAAATGCAAATACAAGTTACGTAAATATGTTTTAATATTTAACTAACATATATTGTATTTTTCTATTATATATAATGTTTAATACTAAATTTCTTACATATAAGATATATTTAAGATTTTTGATTCGGCTGCAGTATAAAGTGCATAGTGCAATTATTAAGAGACTAAGGTTATGTAGAAGGGGAACAGAAGGATGTGAGTGTGAATGGACTTAAGGTCCACTAGCTCACCTATTTAAAGGTGGAGCTATGAGGCATTTTGTATTGAGCAAGGCCTAGTTGTATTTATAAACAACTTAATAAGCAAGATATTGTTCTTGTATTTTGTGAGTTCTTTTCCTCCACACACTTGATCTAGCATGAGCACCACATTTTCTCAACATGGTATCTAGAGCCTAGGTTGATTATTAGGACCCTTGTGGTGTAGATTAGGTCATTCTCTTCCATTTTTCCCTTATCTTCTACTTGTGGAGCTTAGCCCCCTGGCACTGGAGGAGCTCTACGAGCTTGTAGAGGCCATATCTCGGGGAGATCTCAACATGGGAGTTAAAGAGGGGGCCTGGGCCCATGTATTCGTATGGACGATTTCCTGATTCCCTCTCTCCTTGCGGCGACATTACGACTGGAGCAGCCCGGCGCCATTTTCCTACAGCGCAGCTGGTCGTACAACCATACGCTGACTGTGAGCTATAATAGCCAGGGCTTTTGAAGCCCACTCTATCCCCTATCCAGAGCTCAAGTTTGAGCTCGATTGGAGGATTGACGCGCGCGTTACAGCAGAAAAACCAGTCGCCTCTCCTCAACTCCATGCAAGCTTTCCATTAAAGCTTCAATCTTGGTTTTTTTCTTGCTCAAAACCTTCCCTCCTTGCTCTAATCATCCAAGGGATGTTTTGAGAGCATGTTTCTGATCTACCTCTTGATTTTGAAGCGGTGGCCAACCACATGAGTTATCCATAAGCCTCATTCTCATCAAGCTCCATCATCAACATCACCTTCAAGCTTTCAAAGCTTTTCAAAATGTGCTTATGAGCACTAATAGTGTTGATTAACACTAATGAAACTGTTAATCCAACAAAGAGAAGTTATTATAAAGTGTTTTTAAACACTAAGAGTGTTATTAAACACTAATGGTGAATCTAATCACCAAAATAAGTGTCATTAAATGCTAAAAATGTACTCTTAAGCACTATCTATGTTTTTTAAACACTAATGGTGATCTTAATCACCAAAAAAAGTGTTCTTTAACACTAATGAAGCTAATCCTCATCAAAATTAGTAATTGGGAACAAACCCTAAGTGCTAAACCATAAAAATTACTATTTTATTGTCCTATTTATGCAACATTCTTGACTTGATTAGGGTTGTTGCACTCTCATAAGCCTCTCTCTTTCTAATTAAGCTTAAATATCATAAATTTTTGGTTTTTTCTTCTTCATAAATCAGCCCATTACTCTCTCATAACCTCTTTCAATAACCAATGTCAAAGGACAACACTCAAATCAAGAAGTTCTTGGTAGAGGGCTTCCACACTTGGCAAGTCCTTGTCAAGTACAAGATGATGTCCAAAGGCTTTTGGCAATTCATCTCTGGCACGAAGGTTATTGATCGAACAAAGGCTGAAGATATTGAAGATGATGATAGGGCACAAGCCATCATCATGCTTCATCTTGATGAGGCTCTCATTCGCCATGTGGACCAGCTTCCAGACTGCAAAGGAGAAATGGGATGAGCTTGATAAGCTCTATGGAGCTCGTGGTAAGAATTCCAAGATCTCACTCAAAATTGAATTTTTTAGCTTGGAACTCAAAGAGGGAGATGGCATTGGAGCCTTCATCTCTCATTTGAAGGGCCTTATGGCTCAACTTACATCAGTGAATGCAAGAATGGATGAAGATGATGCAGTGGCTATTTTGCTCAAAGCAGTCAAGAAGGTGTACCCCACCTTGGTCACCACCCTGAAGAACATACCTAATCCCACCCTCGAAGGAGTCATTCAATCTTGTCTTGATGAAGAAAAGAGGCCAAAGGGAGGAGCTGAATCTTCAAATGCAACCACTTCATCGACTATTGAACAAGCTTTGCCACATCAGGTGGTCAAAGTAAGATGTGCCCATTGCAAAAAGGTGGGTCACTTGGCAAATAATTGTTGGATAAAATATCCCAACAAAATGAAATGTAACAAATGTAAAAAAACGGGACATATCACTTCTAAATGTCCTAACAAAGAGTCAGAGGCAAACTTTGTTTCAGCCTCTACCTCTGCTGAGAAATTGTTTTAAATCTCAATGTAATCACACCTATATTCCAAACCTTGTACGCCTAATGTTATAAAGGCATCCTATGTCCAATACCACCTATTCCATTCTTTCATAGTTGGTATTGAGGGGGGGTATTAAGAGACTAAGGTTATGTAGAAGGGGAAGAGAAGGATGTGAGTGTGAATGGACTTAAGGTCCACTAGCTCACCTATTCTTTCATAGTTGGTATTGAGGGGGGGTATTAAGAGACTAAGGTTATGTAGAAGGGGAAGAGAAGGATGTGAGTGTGAATGGACTTAAGGTCCACTAGCTCACCTATTTAAAGGTGGAGCTATGAGGCATTTTGTATTGCGCAAGGCCTAGTTGTATTCATAAACAACTTAAGAAGCAAGATATTGTTCTTGTATTTTGTGAGTTCTTTTCCTCCACACACTTGATCTAGCATGAGCACCACATTTTCTCAACAGCAATGTGGTCACTAAAGGTCGACATTTTTGCACTCAATGTGTGGACTCTAAGAGAATCACATATGATTGTGGTAATGGTAATTTTTGACTAAGATAGTCAAGTAGTAAAAGAGATAACATTATAGCGGAGAATCTTGAATATTGTGGAACACTTCAAGACATCTTAGAGATTGGATTTAGAGCATTAAAAGTGTTCATCTTTGATGTTAAGTGGTCCAAAGTACTGGTATATAGAGGTACTCAAGTAACTGTTAAGAAGCATCCAAGTAAAGTTTTTGCAATTGACTCAATTAAATTATGGCAAGATTTAAGAGACACATATGTTCTACCACAACATTGTGAACATGTTTATACTTGATTTTCAATTTTGATGAGTCTATAGATAAAAGGAAGGTATGATATATATTTTCTTATAAATATTTTGTGGTTCTTCTTTTTAGGTTATGTTTCATCTGGACCATAGAGATCATTATTAGTGGTATGTAATACAAGTTGCTCCTCAATCTAAACATATATTTCAAGATCAAGTTGTTGAAGAAGAAATGCATGGTAGATAATCAATGGAAGATGCAACTAACAGTCGAGATGCCCACCATGAGGACCAAGAAATGGAACAAACCCATTCAGAATTTGAGGAATATAATACAACTGAAGATCTACTACCTTCGGTTTCATCAAACGAAAACAACGAGCCTATGTGTCATAACCATGATGATAATACTTCTACATCTTCTTCAAGTAGTGAAATATGAATTTTTTTAAATATAGGAGCCATCTAAATTATGCATTTAGAGATAGAACAATTGGCATGCATGGATTTATTGCAAGATGGATTTGATGATGGTACTAATTAAATATATATATCATCATAATATATGTACATATTGATCGATTTGTAACGATTTGGTAATTTTATTATTTTATTTCAAAAAGATCTAGATGTTTATCAAGATTTTAAGACTTTAATTTATTTTTAAAGTTTTAATTTCCACTCAATTAGGCATTCGTTTTTTGTATAGCATTGTTGAGTGGCATTTATACTAGCAGTTATATCAACGTTATATACACTGTCACTTAGTGGCACTTATACTAGCAGTTTTTCAATCACTGAACAATTATCATAACAGCACTTATAGTGGCATAACGTAAAATGCCACTAAGAAGTCACAAATAAACATTGGTAATTCTTTCTTCTCTTGTAGTGTTCTTCCAATTAGTTGATTTTAGGTAGTATTTGCACCTCATCCAAAGATTTAGCCTCAATGTCTTAATCTTGGAAGGTATATTTTGAACGAGGGGAAACTTGTATAACATACCACCACTTTGGATCAATTCGATCGGCAAGTGAAACACAATCTAAAATCACAAATCAAAGGGGTTACACTTTCATTATACTACATCAAGATTTACTGATGAGATTGGTTGGGTTACCAACCTGTTGATAGTGTTAAGGTAGTACAAAAGTATCTTTCTCATCATTCCAAAACTTGGTGGAATCAATTTGAAAAATCCCATTTGGATGTTTCTTAATGGTTTCTTAAGCATCTCTATATATCACCTTGAACCATTTTACATCAAAGATGAATAGACTAAATCCTCTAAACTCAACCTTAAGAATATCTTGAATAGTTTCACAATACTCAAGATTGTCCTCTATGAAATTGGTATCATGTCTGCTAGCTCAACTTCCTTGCTCAAAAGTTACCATCACAGCACAATAAAATGTGTTTCTTTTAGAATCCAGATGATCCATTATGAAAATAGGCAATCACACTTTTCACCTTATTGTGCTCCTTCTTGGTTAATACCCATGGTGCCTTTGGTAGGACCATATTTTCACTCTCATCTAAGATTGGCCATGCACTTTGAAGGCATCCAATATTTTGTAAGTCATCCCTTGCACCCTTGGTATCTCTTTTACCAATTAAATGGTCCCGAGCATTTTTTTCCATATTCTTGAAGATATGCATGGGGTTTCAGAGATGATTAATCTTCAACTCACACAAATATGGAAGTCAAAGGAAGATTGAGTGTCTTCACATCCCATCAAGTGGTGGATTTGGGATGCTTCGCCATGCCTCAAACCAATCTCAACCCCTCACAAGTGGTGAGACATCATGTGGTACATACTTGGGATGTGAAGGAGGGGAAATTGATGATGATTGTCATACACCACCTTCTTTAGTGTAGAGGGTCTTTTCGAGAGAAGTGATGGTTAAAAAATCAGACATACATGATGTCCAGAGGTTTCCAAACCTATTTTAAAATTGAGATGATTGAGAGGTTGAGTAAAACAAGTTTAAAGTGCAAGTATGTACTTGAGCACTCTAAGAACCTAGGATAGTCATGCATCGTCCAAAGAAAAACTCCTTTCACCTCCATATCAAGCCTATTTATTGGCCTTGAGACATCATGCACTTTGATACCTCGCCATAGTGTCTCAAGATTGTCAATCAAAGGCTCAAGGTACACATCCATGTTTGCCACCTTGTACTTGCCTGACATAAGGAGAGAAAGCATGATATGACCTTTCTTAATTGCCGCCCATGGAGGGAGGTTTTATATCACCAATATAATGGGCCAAGTGGACCTTGATGTGGCCTTGAAGCCAATGGGTTAACACCATCCATGCCCAAGCCAAGACATAAGTGACAGGGCTCATCTTTAAACTCTAGCCATTGATGATCCACATGTTTCCATGTTGATGAATCAGCTACTGCAATCCTCATGATGCCATCGGGGTTGAGCAATGAGTTGCATGCCATGTATTGAGTTTTGCAATCCCCTTAGATTTAAACATATGTTGGATACAAGAAATGATAGGAAAGTGTCTCAACACCTTTCGGATATTTTTTTCTCCTTGCAAATCATCTCTATATCGACTCTCTCCACATTGTAAACATTCTCTTGCATCTTTATTAGCCCATCTAAATAGCATGAAATCATTGGAACATGCGTGTATTTTTGTATAATGCATACCTAGCATAGAGAGCAATTTACAAGATCCATCTTATGAGTCTAGAATAGATTTTGAGGGAGAAGAATCTTCTTGAGAAGCCTACAACACGACATAAGAAATCATATGTCAAAATATCTACAAGGAAAGTATAAAAAACAAGTATTTTCTATTTAAGATAATTTATTGATTGGATATTACCTAAGAAGACTTATGAAACTTGCATCACTTCATCCATAAGTTATTTTCAAGTTTAATAGCTCCAATTAGTTTGCTCGGAGTGTAGAGTATGAACATCCGTCATACGAAGGGGTGCTTGTCTCTCTAGAGAAGGCTTTCTCCTCTTATGACATTTGAGCTTTCTCTCTATCCTCTATGACCTCCCATTTAAATAAATCATTCACCATGTCTTCCATGATGAGATCATCTTTCTCCTCATGTGGCAATGGTGGAGGCACCTCATTCATTGGATCTACACAATGATTCTCAACCATGATTTCTCTATGAAGCCTTACTACCTTTTATAATTTACGTGATGTCATGGAATGGTGTGGCATATTGTGTAACACTCTCCTATGGTTCTCCTCCATGTCATCATTCTCACTTAGTCATGCCAATGCCTCCTGAAGCCCATATGTACGAACATGATCAATTGTTATATGATGTTATCGTATATATTGACCCTTGCATTAATAACACATGCATCGTATCTTTTCTCTCAAATGTGCTTTAGAACCTACATTCAGCCCTTGATCATTGTCAGACATCTACAATCAAACCACAACTAAATACATATTAGCATAAAAAAATATATATTATATCCAAAACTACAAAGTGCCCAAGGGTTTCGCTACTATGCAGCGATTACAGTGATTACAGTGAAATTTTGCTGCCTAACAGAAGTGAAATTAGTAACAAAATTTCACTGCGGCCTACAAGCTGGTACTCCCACCTAATTTGTCCACCCCACTATTCTTTCTGCTACCCCCTTTGAGGCAATGATTATATAACAATGAAATTTTGTTGCCTAGTAATAGTGAAATTAGCAACAAAATTTTACGCTTAAGAGATTTATGCATAGAGCCTATGCGTAGCACTTTATGCGTAGGCTCTATGCATAGATCTTTATACATAAGTGCCTATACATAGGTTCTACTCATAGGCTCTATGCATAGCTTTATGCATAGGCTATCCATAGCATATATGCAAGCTTATGCGTAAAATATTTATGCATATAGCCTATGCATAGCGCTTTATACATAGGCTCTTTGCATAGAGCCTATGCATAGCACTTTATGTGGGTAAGCTCTATGCATAGAGCTTTATGCATAAGAGCCTATGCATAGGCTCTATGTATAGCTTTATGCGTAGGTTCTATGAGTATCTTTATGCGTAGTTTCTATGCATAGCTTGATGTGTAAGCTCTATGCAAAGCTTTATGTGTACGCTCTATGCATAAGCTTTATGCTACATAAAGCCTTTATACATAGCTACTTATGAATGTTTTATGCTTCACGTAATTGACTCGTATGCATGTATTTGGTTTGGATTATATGTATAGGCAATGTTGATTAACCCATCGCAAGACCCATATGTCATGAACCTACTCAATTTTGTCAACCAACAATATGGGTAGCAGGCATGGACTAAGTTCTCATAGACACAGGTATGTTTTGATATCCCTTTCCACATACACATATTTTATCCTTTATGCATTTTGTAAGTCAATTCGTTTAATCTTATCTACAGGCCAACATACCATCAGGCTGATTGATTCTATATGGGCAATCTACCATAGTGTCATCGTCTCCATGATGGGAACAATCCACTCCATTGATAGGTGTAGCTCCGAGTGGTGCAGGCCCATCATGATGTGGTTGTGATGAGACTACACCGTTAACATCGACTAGATTCACCCTTCTCCCTCACATCCATCTTCACCACCATGCCATAGGGACTCTGGGGTGTCATTGATGTAGTTGCGAGGAGGGGGGAGCAAGGTGCTTTTTCTTTGGCAAAAGTAGCACTAGGTATTTTGAGTCATCTCCCCAATGGGGAGGGTTCATCATTCACTCATTTTGAGCCACCCCCAAGGAGAGCTATCCCACAATTTGATCCACAAAACCTACCATATAATGTGGATGTCAATGGGGCCCTCATGATGGATTCTAGAGGGCAGAAAGTCATGAACCAAATCTCGGGGGGTTCACTAAAAAATATGTATGTGTATCATGTGAGTTCATTAGAAGGGGTTTTTTAATTCAAAATTTTAATCTAAATTTATAGAAATACATTTATAGAAGGGTATTTTTTAATTAATTTTTTAAAAAACCCATAAAGTTAGGGGTCATCTTATTCATAAAAAATTCACATGTAAGGGGTTTTTTTAATACGCCTTGAACTCACATGATACATGGGATTTCTTACTGGTGCACCCTCCAAGAACCAGATGCATATCCTTGCTAACCTAGAGTTCACAAACTCCTTTAAGAAGTGAAAAGCACAAGACGAGCTCTCCAAACAATATGCTATTAGTGTTCTCAATACTGAGTTTTTTTTTTCCACATGAAGGCCTCGCTTTCTTGGAGGACTGGATGAAGACGGGGATAAATATTTTTCTCTCTAATAAGAGAGAAAATGTTAAGAGAGTGGCCAAGAACAACATGGAGAAGCCAAGTGTTTTCTCACAAGAGAAGTGGACGCACATGCAAAGTTTTGTGAGGAAGCATCCAATCGCAAGCAGCGCAAGTGCTTCATGACTACAGAAGCAAGGAGCGTCACACTTTGGCTAGAGAGGAAAATCGTCCTTCATTGCTCGCTTTATAAGTATCTATTTTACTATTTTCCTTATCCTCTTTCATTTTGTTTTAAACTATATTGTTTCCTTTAACTAATTATATCTTTTTTAAATTATTTTTTGTAGAGTGAGGTTATTGTAGGCATGACCCAACAAAAGAAGAGTATGATTATGGATATAGAGCCCCCCATCCACAAATGTGGGCTTGGATGCGTACACGAGGTGTATGCCTTTTGGGGACTCAAGCTGATGTGGTAAGTAGCTACTAAGCCCTTCTTTGATCCATATTTAATTATCTTTATTGTTTTATACTTACCTTACTCTTGTTTAAATGTATGTAGAATGAAGAGGAAGAGGAAGAGGAAGGTGAAGATCCGGACCACAAGCATGAAGTGGGTGAAGCAATTGAAGACAAAGACGAGCCGGAGAAATCTGATAGATTCCGATCAGCCTCCTCTTCTATAAAATTTTTTGTATATGGGTCCCAAAAGCCTTATTAATTGAGAAATATAATATACATTTTGTTCACTTACATTCTTCCTAGTTTTAATTTTTTTTCAAGATTCTCTCTGTATTAAAAAATTATCTGTATATAGAAAAAAAAGAGGTGGGGCAGATTGGGAAGTCTTATGTGATGATATAGCGATGTAATCACTTTCGAGCAGTGAAAATAGCGATGAAATTTTGCTACTAATTTCAGTGCTGAGCAGTGATCTAGCTAAAAATAGCAACGTTTCTAGTAGAGAAATAGACCCAACATCTCTGTACCCTTGTAGTTATAAAAGCATTTCTATTTTTGTTGTTAGACTCTCATTCTGTTGTATAGTGAATATGATTGATAAAATATTTTCAACCGTTCTTATCTCTCTTAGTTATTGAATCCTTCATGATATTTTTATAGAAAGAGAGAGAGAGAGAGAGAGAGAGAGAGAGAGAGAGAGAGAGGGAGGGAGGGATGGAGAGGGAGAGAGAGAGAGAGAGTTTGTTTAACAAAAGCTCGTTCAACAGCCACACACTATAACAGAATGAGAGTGTAGTACCAAAAATAGCAATGCTTTTATAACTAGAAGGGTACGGAGATGTTAGGCCTATTTTGTTGCTAAAAAAGCTCCTATTTTTGCTGCAACGAGATCATTGCTCAACAGCAAAAATTTGTTGCTCAACTGTAATTTTTCACTATTCAGTAATGAAATTTCAATGTTGAACGCTGTTGAGCAGCGATACGGTTGTGTCGAAAAACAAACTTGGAGCAGACTGGGGAGTCTGCATAGGACTCCCCAGCCATTTGAAAGTACAACTAAACCATCAAAAATACAACCCATTTTTGAAAATGCTAAAATATCTCAAAAAGTACTATTTTTTAAACTAAAAAGAGTACGAGCTCCTAAAAAGCTCAAAAAAAACTGTTAAAAAGTGCAAGTTTTACACTTCAATACTTTGAAAGATGATAGAGTTGCTCATAAAATCACACATTTTTTGAGAAAAAAATACTCAATTTGCAATAAAATAATAATGTCCACAAAATTGGTTACAATGAGAGGTCTTATGCCTCTCGTGTTAAATCTTTGACTTTCTCCAGAAGAATTTTTTTGGTTTGTTCTCGTAGATGACCCGACTTTTTCAAGGTAAAACCATAAACAAGAACTTCCACATCCTCCATGCTTAGGCTATCCACGCGACGTTGACTACGATTTGCTTTCTTTCCCTTTTTATTTACTCGAATCATCTCTGGATAATATTTTCTTGATAATGCATCATCTCCATTGACCTTGTACGAGTGGACCTCAATTGAGCTTACTTTTCCATTTTCCTCAAGGACTTTGAGTACCTTTGCCAACCAAAAACGACATCCGCTTTCATCATCTGTTGCTAACACTGCAATCATTGCACCTACAGTGAGCTCCTCAATATTTCCTTCCCACATTTCCTTCTCTTGCAGTCGTCGTTGACTAGTCCTTCTAGCACCAACATACGCTTCGCGAGTCTCCCCATGCACCAATGTTTGCAATTCTTCAGGCAATTCTGTTTGTTGATTTGGCATTTGAATATTATCATCACGGTCTTCAAGTTCTTGTACTCTCCAAAGAAAGGGCTCCAGATTTATCAGTGATCTTGAATTGCTTTGAACTTCCTCAATCAAGATTTCTTGCTCATGAAAAAATGTATTCCACCATCCAAGTGAGCAAGCTGGAAAATACACATGTGCTGATTGTATGGTCTCTTTAATTTCTATCAAACATTGCTGATAATTGATGGCTCGCTTTTCTTTTTGAGCTTTTGCTGCTTCAATGCTTGATGCCAAAAGCATTTTTGCTGCCTGAAGAATTTGTCGTTCTGGGACACTGAGTAAAAACTTCAAACCATCCTGAGGATACCATGCCTTTGAGTTAGAGTACTTCTTATACCACAAACGTGTTTCAGCTTCTTTTTCTTTTATTTTGAATTGATGTTGGAAACTATGGTCATTAAGCTGAGAAAATGCAGGGCTTGCAAAATCTCCACCTGTTGCAAACTCTCTAAAATCATAGGTGCCTTTCAAAACATGAATTTTTGGCGTAGGATCATAAGCTTCTTTAAGAATTATGCACACCTCTGGAAGGTCAAATGCAGTTTTCTTAGCAAGTTTGACTGAAAACCTACTAAACATCTGATCAATTTGATCATGAGTGTGACCCACCAACAAAAATCCAAGTTTGACCTTTTTGAAAACTTTCTGCTGCACCAACATACTCAAATACTATTTGATTTTTGTTTTCCCTTGCCGTATTATCTAGCTGCACATAAAGTGTGCTAGGTAATTCTCCTTGTCATTCACTTACTATTTTCTGAATTATGGTGATGGTCAAGTTAGGGTCGTTGTGTAAATTTGGAAAGTTTATAAAAACTTTTGACGTCATGATGCCATTAAAGATGAGGGCTCCAACAACGTGTAGTTGTATGAAATTCTCTTCCTTCAAATTCTTTGGAGCACGCATAAAATGGGGTATCAATGTCTTCTTTTGATCCATTCCATCTATGACTAATCCCAAATACATTTCTTTCTGCTCAAGGCACTTCTTTCGATGCTTTGCTAGCTTTTGACGCTCTGTACTTTGTTGTTCTCGATGAGCTTTAAGTGCTTGTAGAATAGGACCTGAAAACGCAAAACAATGTAAAGCTAGTTTAAATTATACCACTTGGAATTCTCATTCATAAATTAAAACATACAAAAAACACAAATCAAACATACCTTTTTCTTCAAATGTCTTTGCAACATCTCTTTTGGCTTTGAGCTCTGCACAAATTTGACAAATCCCCATTCTAGTTTTCTTGGGAATTTTCACATCAGCAAAATATTGTTTCCAAACTCTAAGAAATGAAGTTAATGAAAGAGATGACATGTTCCTTCCTTTTAACGTTTCCACGTAGAGGTTGTAAACTTCTCCCTTTGTAAAATTATCAAGCAAATGGGTGAATTTTGAATTTGGCATGTGCTCACCATTGTAAGTGACAAATCGTTCCATCCAGCTCTTAAGAAAACACAGCTGAGGAGTCTCACGTGTACTAAATGAGTACCGTGAATATTCTTCCACCCGTTGCAACTGCTTTAAGATCTTTTGCATCCGCTGATTGCTTAAACAAAACACTTGAAAAAAACACTTTCGACACACAATCGTGCCAGAAACTGTATATTTTATCTTCTCTCCAGACCTTAATAAAAAACCATGTAATGCTGTATTCTGTTGAGCACGTTTTAAAGCAAAGAAGTTTTTACGTTCCTGCTTAATTTTTCTGAATCCAAGTGTCCTCAAGCAGTTTTTTTTACAACAATACACCCTACATGTCTCTCTCAATGCATTGCGATGCAAAAACTTATCTTTTCTTCTCAAGGGATTGGTTGTCTCCACACGTATAGGCTGAACTAATGATGGAGAAACTGGAACATCGGTATCAGAATTTGATAAATTAGCAAATAGTGGGCTTGTAACATCATCATCACTGATAGATTGGCTCAGACTTTTAGGAGTGAGTACAGATACAGGCACTTGAAAAGAGCAAAATGAGCTTGAGAGAGACTTTTGTTGCCCTACCATGACTAGGAACTTCAAACCTCTAAGTTTCTCTAAAAAACAATGGTCTAAGCTACCAAGTGGAGTGTAATCTCAAATCCAAATAACTTACTTTTAATGCTTGGATTCAAAAATAATAATATTAATATAAATATTAAAATTTATTAATTATTATTAAAGATGGGACTTAAAAGATGAGAGGAAGTCCTTTTTAGAGACACATTCCAAGGGTCTGCCGCTAAGAGAGCCACAAGAGCATTTTTTTAATTTGGAGCATTTTTCTTGAGTTTAATTCTGTAAGGTATGCATTTTCTTGATTACTTTGTTATTTGTTACAATTTTGAATTTTTCTTTCATTGTCATTTGGTTCAAAGTTTGCTACGAGGAAATTATGGCTAGGAAGAAAAACAAAAACATTATCTAAGGAGGTAAGTGATTTCAAAAATAGACTTTTTTAAAAAAGGTATTTTTTTGAAAGAATTGTTTGTCTTTTAAATACACAAGATTTCATACGTAAATTAAGAAAAAAAGAGGTTGAAAAAATAATATTTTATAAAATAAAGATTTAATCAATAATTTTTAAAAATTATAATGACTTCATTTTTTTAAAAGCTAATTCTTGTGTTGTATTCTGGAATACAACACAAAAATCAATAAGTTGCCATGTTTCTTGTGTATTAAGTAGTTTGTATTCTAGAATACAAAGCTTGAAGTCACATTTTTAAAAATTTAACACTTATGCACTTTGAGGTTGTATTCCAGAATCCATTGCTTGTACAAGTTGTATTTTGGAATCTCTCAACACTTGAGTTGTATTCCAGAATATGAAGCTTTTACAAGCTATATTCAAAAATATATTTTTTCTCTATACTTGAGATTGTATTCCAGAATACACAATTTCAACAAGTTGTATTCTAGAATACAACTTCTCTATACCTACTTGAGATTGTATTCCAGAATACACAGTTTCAACAAGCTGTATTCTAGAATGCAACTTCTTTCTGTACTTGAGTTGTATTCCAGAATAGACAGCTTCAGCAAGTTGTATACTGGAATACAACTTCTCTCTACACTTGAGTTGTATTCTAGAATACAGAGCTTCAATAAGCTGTATTCTGGAATACAACTTTTTTTTACACTTGAGTTGCATTCCAGAATACACATCTTCATCAAGTTGTATTCTGGAACTTCTCTCTTCACTTGAG
Source organism: Cibotium barometz (assembly GCF_041138505.1). NCBI lineage: Eukaryota > Viridiplantae > Streptophyta > Polypodiopsida > Cyatheales > Cibotiaceae > Cibotium > Cibotium barometz. The sequence continues at coordinate 14,832,558 of NC_141099.1, forward strand.
TTGTATTCCAGAATACACGGCTTCGGCAAATTGTGTTCTACTGTAATCCAAACTCAATGTAAACTATTAGAATAGACCTTCATGCAAAAAAGATTTGCTTTTTATCTAATTTTAGAAGACATGCAAAGAAAGCAAAAGCTCTCGATTTCGCGTCGCGCGCGCGACTAAAAAACAGCAAACTGTAGTTTTTACATAAAAAACGGAGGAGGAGCAGCCCGGGAGTATTTCAAGCAGGTGTCCTAGGGTTTTACCCCCCTTTTGAAGCCAACGGAACAGTCAGAATCTCCATCAGAGCAACGTAGCAGAAGATAGATTTTGGGATAAAGCAAAAGCTCTTGAGTTCACATCGCGCGCGCACGACAAAAAAACAGCAAACTGTAGTTTTAACATAAAAAACGGAGGAGTAGTGACCCGCAAGTTTCTCAACCAGGTGTCCTGAAGTTTTACCCCCCTTTTGAAGCGGTCAGAATCTCCATCAGAGAAACGTAGCAGAAGATAGATTTTGGGGGTAATTTTTTCTCAAATTGTGTTCAAGAAAGAGGTTCTGTAAGTACTTTGATGATAAAAAGGGTCCTGATTGTTTTGGGTTTGATCTATTCATCTCTTAGTGCTTTCTCCTCTCTTTTATATCTGTGTATTGTGTTTAGAAGCTTCTTGTGAGTTGTATTCTAGAATACACAGCTCTAGAAAGTCATTTGTTGAAATTCAATTACAAAACACATCTTTCGAGGAAACAACCTATTGTATTCTAGAATACATCTCTCTCTCCCTCTTTTTCTCTAGTGTGCTGAGGAGCTCTCTCTCTTACATTCCTATCTCATGTTTGCTTACACATCTAGGTCCGTTCTTGCATGGAGGTTAACACACACTCTCTCTCTCTTTCTCTCTATGTCTATTTGTTCTCTTTCACTTTTTGTCTTTCTCGTTTGTTTGCCCTACATACACGTTTACTAATCTTAAATGTTGTTTCATTTAACAAATCATATTTTTGAAAAATATGATTTTGTCTCTATTTGTTTATCTTAGCAAAATGAGATAATGATTTTTTATTGTCTTGTTTAGGATTAAGATGTCCTCACCAATACGTGATGCTCGAACTTCTAAGAAGCAAAAGAAAAGTAATCAAGCAACTGCATCTGTCCCTGTGGTGGCTCAGGACGTTCAGGAGTCTTGACACCTTTCCGATCTCAACCTGCTCCAGTTAGTCCTCACACTTTCAGGCACCTCGAGTGACTGTGACTCTTCCAAACCCTGATAGACGTCCAAGTGAGCCAAGAAGACAACTTTTAGCAGCTCACCAGTTTCCAGAGTTACAAGATCAACCACCATCAAGCAGAATGGTTTTAGCTACTTATGGACTTCTTCCATCATCTCAAGGAACCACACCTTTAACTCAACATCAGCAAAAAAAGTCTTCAAGCATGGAAGCTACAACTCTTTGGAGTAGTGCGAGGTAAAGCACGAGAAGGATTTGCTTGGACAATTCAATTTGGCATGGTAGGTAAGCACAAGACAATCGTTGAGCCAAACACACCTTTCCTTTCTATTGCGGAAGAAAAAGGAGACTCTGAAAATACAAAGTATTTAACTTATGGTCGCATTGTTGAAGTCAAAGAAAGTATATCTCGTGGAATCATTCATCATCTGGTAGACAACAACAAAGGAAAGTTTCTTGCAGTTAGAGTTTTCTCTGCTAATTTTCGGCTTAAAGAGATGAATCTTGTTTCTACCCAGCAAGAGTTTAAAGATGCAATGATTACTTGCAAACGGGTATGGATATCTTTCTCTCGACCTTTTTTTCATTAGTGTTAAAAAAATTTCTTATCTTTGTGTATTCTAGAATATGTAGAGAACTGTTATTCTTTTTTAAGTTTGTTTGAGTCATGTCTTTCCAACTCATATTGGAATACGTAGAGGTCAAGTCAACTCTAGGACATGTATTCTAAAAAACATGAAGTTTGTCTAGTCTAGTTTGTATGTATTCTAGTATACACGTAGTTCAAAAAACTTCTTATCTTTGTGTATTCTGGAATACATTGAGAACTATTCTTTGTTTTTTAGTCTATTTAATTCTTGTCTTTCTAGCTCATATCTTGAAACACTTAGAGGTCTAGTCAAGTCTAGTTTGTATGTATTCTAGTATACAAGAAGTTTGTCTGCTCTAGCATATGCTAGAATGCATTCTAGTATACAAAAAGTTTATTTTATTTAGTTTGAATAAATTTTAGCAAGAAGGAAGTTTGGCTTACTTTTTATGTTTGGTTTAATGAGTTTACCATGTATTCTAGTATACAAAGAGATGGTTAAAGTGTTCTTACTTTTGCATAAGTTACTCTTTGGTTCTTACTTTTAAGTTCACTCTATCAAGTCTTCAAATCCTCTTCTACTTAGAATGACTTTTTCTTTTTCTTTTTTTGTAGTCTTTTTCTGAAGCATTTCAAGAGCATCATGACAATTTGTACAATTCCAACCACTCCACTGATGATTCTGATTATGAAGAGAATGAAGGTACAGACATAGATGACTCAGAAGAAGATGTTGAAGTTCTTGAAGAGAATTCTGGGTCAAAGTCTCAAGATGTGAGTGATACTTTGCTTTCTGGACCTGGAGCTCCAAAGTCAGATCCTTCAGAATCTTCTGGTCTTAATACCATAAGAAATAAAGCCAAAAAGTTTCATATGGTTGATGAGAGACCCTTAATTTTACTAGTGTCTAACATAGAACGTCCTCCATTAGATCCTATTTCAAATAAGAGACCACTAGAAGTTCGAACCATTGTCCCTGGACATGTGAGTAATCTTAAAGTAATGATGAAGGAGAAACCAACAACAAATGTTTTACCCCTTCTTGTTCTTGTGGATAAGTCTTCTTGTGTTAAGAAAGAGAGTTTTGAGAGATCAAAAATCAATCAATACAAATACTTTGTTTTGGGGGGAACTCACTCTCTCATTGCTAAAAAAGAGTTATGTGCTGAGTATCCTCATGTAGAGAGCTATAAGACAGTCCTAGCATGGGTCTATGCTGGGTTAGGTGATGATGATGCAAAGCTACTTGCCCTTGATCACAACATTGATTCTGAGATGCGACTGTCCATGTCTTTATTACAAAAGATAAGATTTTTTCACAATGAGTGGATCAATCATATTCAGGAAGGTCATAAAGTTGATGAAGCTTTCAAAATCAAGCTTTGTGAGCAAGTTGGTCTTGTCACAAAGAAGTCAAGCAAAGCGACGCTCTGGAAAAACAAATGTTCGAGGTCATGACAATTTCTTCAGTTAGCCTTTCGTGATGGAGAGATATGGGATCTACAAGAAGACATTTTGAAGCTTTGAGAGGAAGGTAAAATCAAAGGGCAAAAAGTAAAGCTCCCACCTGGAAGTCAAAAGGGCAAAGGAACAGGGAATGAGGACACTTTGAAGCCAATTCCTCAAGAAATGTGTATCACGAATTGGCGAGCAATGCAAGGAATACGCGAGAAAAATATTATCATACCCATCTTGGCACGAGTGAAAGGAGGTTCTTTGACACTCGATGAAATGGCAAAGGAATTAGAACAGTACGTTGCTAATTCTTCTTTTTAAATCTACTTATTTTATTTCATGTAAAGTTGTTTTTTTATTTTGTGTTTTTTTGAAACAGGCAAAAGACTTTCTTGTACATGCAAAGAATCATGATTGAAAAACTTAATTGCAAGGATTGGAACGAGGTTCAAATGTTTCATCCCATCACTAGTCAGCCAAGCTCCTTAGAGCATTTCATTTATCTTTTCAAAAATGCAGTAAGTAAACTACATATTTAAATAGATTTTTTTTATTTAAGTATTTTTGAAGGTTTTGTAAAAATTTAGATCAAATATTTTAAAAAATTAATTTTGATTTTTGTAATCCAGTCAATGTGTATTCTAGAATATATTTAATGTTTACTTATTTTCATTTTAACAAGTCTCGAGCACCTCGTGCTCCCATAAAGAGCATTCCTCAAGAGTTTGAGCAACATTTGAGTCGCGCAAGGGCAGAGCAGAAGAGATTAGAAGAGGCACAAACTTTGGAGACCATTCAAGAGGCAAATATTTTCATTTCTAATGATGTGTCTGCAAAACCAGTTCAATATTTTGTTCATGAAGGCAAAGTAGAAAACATGGAATCGTTTGTGACTGCACAACATTTTACTTTAGCCATTGCTGATGCTCCGTATGGATTTAAGGCACCACACTCAATACACGATGAAGTAAAGTATGGTGTAAGTGTATATAAAAGAGTCATCGACGCTTTTAAAAAGGTCACAACGGCTGAATCATGGGCACTGGTAATTTTTCATGCTCATGATCAAATCTCTGCTGCAGAGAAAGCATCGTTGAGAATCAAATGGTCCATCAGCTATGCATATGGTATGTTAAATTTCAAGGATTCTTTTGCAAGTTACAAAAGCTTAAGTTAAAGCCTAACTTTTTCTTTTGAAGGACAAAGCCTAACATCAAAGGCTAACTTTTTCTTTTGTAGGACAAAGCCTAACATCAAAGGCTATAAGCTTGACAGACTTTCTTTTGCTGCCGAGTTTGCTACCATTGGTTTCTGGTCTCCTGCGGGTCCGAACAGTAAAGGAAATTTTAATTTTGCTTCGAAACCTAACCGAACAAATATTTTTGATAGACCAGGCGTGTGTCGAAAGCTCAGGGATCTTTCTGGTGATTCAAATGAGATCATGAATCCTTATCAAAAACCACAACTTTTGATGATGGATTTAATTGAGCTTCTATCTTTAAAAGGAGAGTGGATCATGGATCTTTTTGCGGGGACAGGTAATCATGCAACCTTAACTTATTACATATTTTATATTGCTCATTTAAGTGAGCTTTACCATGTTGATTCTTTTTTTCTTAGGAACAACCACTATTAGTGCTCTTAAAAAAGGAAGGAATGTTGTTGCTATTGAGCTCGATCCAGTTCAAGTTTGTTTTATTCAACAACGAGTCACTGCAATGAAAGAATTGCCGGACGAGTTTCAAGAGGTTGGAATGAAAAACATGGCAGCAAACCCAAGAGTGGTGGATGCGTTTGGAGAACCTCAGCCTCCCTTTGGACCTGATGATGAAATGCAGTTTGTAGATCTTGAGCCTTATGAAGATCCACATACTGTGGATATTGATATTCCTCTTACGGAGTCAACACCACTCATTGTAGGACGCGAGCAAACTGATGAAGAAGTTAGCCATGAAGAGGAGGAATTTCCTATGCTAGAATAGATTTAGACACTTGTAGTTTCAAACAATTTTTGGTATTTAAATCCTCATTGGGGGTGTTCAAGGATTTCTAGGTTTTGAGAGTGTTTTGAACAATATTTGTTTGTATTCAAAACTAGCATTACAAATTTTTTTGAGGAGCTTGCGTTTTGAGATTGGTTCAAAAAATTGGTCAAATGTTGTCTCTATTGAAGCATTTATAGGAATTGTCTCATAATAAGACTTGTTTTTTTAATCAATGAAGATTAATTTAATCATGACATTGAAGTTGTGCGATAAAAGTAGTTATATTTTGCTTTCTAGTAACGATAGCAATAATTTTGTATTCAAAGTGAAGCTCTTTGTTGTGAGTCTCTAATGCAACTTTTGTGTCATGTTTTTTTGTTTGAAATATTCTAAGATTTTGTAGGGATAGGCTTGTACTTAGACATCAAATAGTGGAAAATTTGGTAAATTTTTAATTTAGCGAATGAATCACTTGCAAGTATATTTTAAGTTAAGCAAAAAAGTCTCTTTTTAAAGTTCTACTTTATTGGGCACGTCAAAGATTCTTTTGGTGCTAGATTTGGATTGTTTTTAAAGGATTTTTTTGGTCTCTCAAAACTACAACTCACGATCGGTTGTATTTTCAAATGGCTGGGTGTTTTAGTCTGCCCGAGCTCTTTTTTTATATTAAAATAAAGTCACAATTTTTGACACAAACATAAACTTGAAAAAGACATAAACTGAAAAGAATGCACGTAAACCAAACATGTATTATATTTCTCGAATTGTTGAGCCTTTGACCATATACAAAAAAGAAATCAAGGAGGAGGAGGCTACTCAGAATCCTGATCAGGTTCCTCTAGCTCATCATTGTATTTTTCTTCGTCTTCCCACTTCATGCTCATAGTTTAGATCTTCATGTTCTTCTTCATCCTACATACATGCAAACAAGAGTAAGGTAAGTATAAAACAATAAAAGATAATTAGATATAGATAAGATAAGGGCTTAGTAACTACTTATCTTGTCTGCTTGACAAGATAAGAGAAGGGCTTAGTAACTACTTACCTTGTCTGCTTGACTCCCCAAATGGACACGTTTAAACATATGCCTCGCCTCCGCCTCGTGTATGCATCGAAGACCACAATTGTAGATGGGGGGCTCTGTATCCATAACCGTACTCCTCTTTTGTTGGGTCACACCCAACAACCTCCCTCTATAAAAATATTTTAAAAAATATACAATTAGTTAAAGGAAACAATATAGTACAAAACAAAATAAAAGAGGAGAAGGAAAATGGTAAAATAGATACTTACAAAGCGAGCAGTGAAGGAGGACTTTCCTCCCAAGCCAAAGTGTGAAGCCCCTCGCTTCCGTAGTAGGGAAGCACTCACCGCCGCTTGTTGAGTTTTTGCAAGATCAGGATGTCCAGTTTTGTTCAGTTTATGTTGCACTGGAACAATGCTTGGAGAGCCAATTCAAGGGGGGAGGGGGAGGGCAAGGTACTTTAACTGAGATCAAGAAACTAATAGAAAATACACATGCACTAAAATTAACCCAATATAACTTAAATTAATACAAATTACTTTAATTAATAAAAAATATGATGAAATGATAAAAAATGATCTTTCCATACTTAGAGTGATCCAAATTTTCCATAGATGAACCATCACAACAAGTACACTAGTTCCTATAGGCTTTAGATGATTTACATCAAAAATGTAATTTTACTAATTAGATTATTAATATTTGCAGGCCTTCTAATAGCTTGGAAGAATTTTGGAAAAGAGATCATTAAAAATCCAACCATTGGATTTGCAATTTTGACTAACCACCACATCCTACTAATATATCTTCATCTACCACTCTTTGATCTACAAGATTGAGCATTTTAGGTGGTAGTTATGGTGGGTTCAAAAAGTGGCATGTATTATAACACTTCAAAGACCTTGAAATATTTAAAGAAAATAGACAAATAGCTTAATTTTTTCTCAAAAAATCAAGTTAAGCTTTATGTTATGTGAAGATCTAAGGTCCAAAATGGGAGCCTCATATGAGTTTATATGTAAAAGATATTAGCATTTTATGGAGTTAATCCAAATTTAGGAAAAGGTGTATACATTAACTTTGTACCTAAGAAAATGAGGACTTTCGGCTATCTAATGCTTAATTAGATTATGCAACTATATTCCCAACTTTTCATGTGATGTTTCAATAAAAGAACTTGAAAGGAAGTTTCTTCGTTATCTAGGAGAGATTGGCCACTCTAAAGGTAAATAAATGTCTGTTTTTTTACTATTACACAGAGTGCGTGAGTGGACAAAACTGGGCACCCTAATCTTGCAACCACCCTGTTGTTGAAAAACATGTGGGTGCTTTCTCATAAATCTTTGTGTGTGCCTCCACTGCTGTGAGGAAACAATAGGTTTTCTAGATTTTTCTTCACCGCTCTCTTGATGTTTTCCCTTAGGGGGTCCCTGTAAGATTCCTCTCCTGAGAGGCTGAATATTGATTAAGCCTCTACTTCAATCCCTTGTAATCATTCTATGTTTCTAAATACAAGAAAATATTATTTTTCCTTACTTTGCCTAGTGAGATAAAAACTTCTAGAGAGTGGTAAATCAATATTGGGATATTTTTGGATAAATAAAATATGCAGATATCAAAAAAATATTTCCCTGAAACAGAAAATCAAAATAGATTTTCCAAGGTGAAATGGGAATTAATAAAAAATTGATTTAGAAGACCTTAGCCTAAGGGTCAAGATTTTCAATTTTTTTTAATTATGATCCAATTAAGGTTCCTATGGACCAATAAGATTAATCCAAGTGTTGGGATAAGATAAATCCAAAGAATAAAAGAAAATACACAAAAATGAGTAAATGCCCACATAAGATGAAGAGTTGACTAAGTACTAGGTTTATTAGTTAAAAATTATGAAATATTAATAAAAAAATAAGATATTTTGGAGTAATCATTCATTTTTGACACATGGGTAAGGAAAAGGGGGCCCTTTAAGGAGGTGCCTATTTTACATGTGTGGATGAGTTTTAAACTAAAAAAATAGGATATTTTTATCTCTCCTCTCTCCTAAATCAAACCAAATAAAAAAGGGAGCTAAACTGGTCCAAAACTTGTCCAAATTCAGCCAAATTGAAGCTGGAAAATTCTAGAACTCAGTTGAACTTAGTTAGTGGCCTCCCTCACCTATAAATAGACCCTCATTCCTTTGTATTATCATCTGTGAACTAAACTGTGCCGATATTACTCTAAGTTAAGCTTATTTTATATTATCCTCTAAAAACCCTCTACAAATTGAAGAGATTGGAGCTTCTCTCTCTCTTCAATCTTCCTTGGAGACTCCAACAACATACCAAACCAATTGATTGGTTGGGGGCCTCTACTGTGATCAAAGAATCAAGTAATTTAGGAGGTAAAGTGTGGATTATTGTCTTCTTTTTCTTAAATCTCCAAATGTTTCTCTTCTCAACCCCTCTCAAGCTTGAGAAGCATTAATTTGAATGGCTTTTGAATACTATTGAAGTTCTTTAATGTATTGTAATGAAGAAATACATAAATTTTTATTTATGCTTAATTTATAATGGTTTTTAAGCATTTCTCTCTCTCCCCCAAAGAATGGTCATTCCTATGACCTATTCTCAATTCGAATGAAGCTTCTCATGAAGCATTTCTCTAATCTAAAAGTAATTTCTATGCTTGTCTAATTGGAGGCCAAAATAATAGCTTTTTAATACTTTTATGCTATTAAATTTATGGTGAAATTAAGAATCAATATATAATTGGATAATGATCCAATTAGTGGTTATTCTAATCACATGAATAATACTAAACTTTATTCTTTCAAATTTATTGAGAATTACTAATAATAGCAGCGGAGCTATGGTAAATTTTCTATAAAATTAGCACAAAAATCATTTTCATTCATAATATGAAAAGAGGCCTTCCTACCATATTCTAGGATTAATCATCCTAGATTAATTGAATGATTCTCATTTATAATCATGGAAAATTATTCTTTATGTTTATGCATAAATAGTTAATTACGAAAAAGAAGAATTTCTAGTAATCCATTTCTATGTTAAAAGAGTAATCCCCATGACAATGGAAATCCATGTACTCCAATGAAGTAAGAGAAAAATTGTGATGCTAAAATAATGTATATTTTATTTAAAAATTAAAGAAGGATTTTAGTTAAATTTATCTTTTTGCATAGATAAATTTAAAATGATGAAAGAGGAATTCCCACTATATTGGAATCCAAATATTTAAATGATGAAAGTGTAATTCCTAGTGTAAAGGAATTAATGAAGATTTTTATTTAAATTTTTAAGAAAAAATTTAGTTAAATTTTTCTTTTTGCATAGATAAATTTTAAATAATGAAAGAGAAATCCCCACTATATTGGACTCCAAATATTTAAATGAGGAAAGTGTAATTCCTAGTGTAAAGGAATTCATGAAGATTTTTATTTAAATTTTAAGAGAAATTTTAGTTAAATTTATCTTTTTGTATAAATAAGATTAAATGATGAAAGAGGAATTCCCACCATATTGTAATTCAAATGTTTAAATGAGAAAACTGGAGTTTTTAGCTTAATGGAATTAATGGATATTTTATGTAATTTTTAAGAAGAATTTTAAGTAGATTTAATTTATGGTAAAAGAGGAATTCCCATGATAATTGGATTCACTCATTGAAATGAGAAAAAGAAGGATTTCAAGTTTATTCAAAAAATAGGTATTGATATTTTAGTTAAAAGAAGATTTTTTTATGATATTTAACACTAGTTTGGTACCAAAACAGGACACTTGAGTGTCCTTTTTTGGGGGTTGCGAAAAAAAATCAAACTCCTAATGTAGGCTTTAAAAACCAAAATGCTTCATTGGGCATGTAGAACATAATCCTATGCTTATGTAAAAAATGCTAAACATATAAAATGCCTTTTTATTTGGAAGTACATAAGCAACAAAGTAGCATATGTCTTGAAAATGAACATTTTTCAGGATTTTTCCAAATATGCAAGCATCATTCTCTCAAAAAAAAATCCAATGATATCAATAGCATTTTTCCCAAGATATTTTGATAGCATACATCAGTCCAAGGAGGTAGAAGTTCACCAAAAAAATCATTTTCCTTTCCTAGAATTTTTTCCAAAAAAGTTGTATAAAATCAGCAAAAGTAACGCGTATTATCAAAACTCAATCATGCCACTAAAAAAAATTGTAGCCCTATCAATGAGAATGTTGATTATTGGTTTTCATGCTTGAGATGAGATAAATAAGCCATAATTTGATATGTATGACACTAACTTAGCCTCCACTTAAGTAGGTTCTTATCGCCTAGTTTTAAAAAAACTGTAAAAAACAAAAATACAAAATTTGATCATTATTTTTGAAAAACTAATCATAACTATGCTTGCACAAGTAGTCTACACCTATAGTTACAACAAATAATGCACTTACACAGCTTTCCCCTTTGATGAAAATCAAAATTAGGCTCATAATTAGACATTTTACGTATTAAAAACAGGTTGCGCAAAAGGCCATGTATGAGAAGAGGCCCAAAAAGTGGCTCTAAAGTTTTGGAAAATTCAAAACAAAGTAGTATTTACCCTATATAACATGGGTGCACCTCAATTTTTACATTATTAGCTTGCATATGGAAGGAGAAAAATTCATGCTCCACCTGTATAAAAAACATCATTTCAATATTAGCGAGTCAAAAATTTATCCAATAATTATCGTTTGATGATTCCAAGATTTAGTTTACATCATGGGCTTTCCATCAAGCCAAGTTTCATGATCAAACTATGTCCCTTCTAAAAGTTATGTACAAATTACTACTATTTTGAAAACAGCAAAAATCATGTGTTTTATCAGCATGCGTCTAAGAAAATTAAAATATTACCTTGCAAAAGCTAAGAAAAGTGCAATTTAAAAAATCTCAAAATTTTTTTTGGGTCTTGAGGAACATCTGTGGATGTTAAGCATTTCAAAACTCTTAACAGATTGCCCATAAAAATTCAAGAAAAATGCTAACTTTCAGGACATTTTAGTGTCCTCACGACACTTTAGTGTCCAATTACAGAACTAGTGTTAAGAAAAGATGGATTTGAATTAAATTTTAGTGTCAAAAGATGAATTTCCACCATAATTCTACCTAATGAATTAAGGCTGATAAATTATGTGGCATAAAGAATATCTTTGGATATTTTAATTGGTAAAATCACTAAATTAATATTTACCCAAAGTCTAGATGTTTAGTTGAAGGGAATCCTTGTAGAACTAAACCGAATGAACTTGGTTAGACTACGTGTGAGAGGGATGGACAGTAAATCTAATTGTCCTTCTCTCAATCTGAATCAGACAAAAACTTCATGACCAATTCCAGTTACTAAATCCAAAGAATAGACTACTAAAACTAATCTAGTTTTTCCTTGACCAAACTCACCAAGAATCTAGTTGGACAAATGGACAAAATGATGGGGGTAGATTACCCTCATGAGAGATCAAGGAACCTCATTATGAAAGTGGGAATTATGGAAAAAGCCTTGTCGAAACCGATCTCAAACTGGAATTTTACTTGCATTGGAACCTCTGTTTTTCATTCAAAGGACTGTTTTATGCCAAAATGCTGGAGAAAGCATTTGGCTCATGTTTTTCTAAGAGGAGGTTCGTTTTTGGAACAGCTGGCGGGGAGTCGTCAAGGGACGTTGCTCACGGCAAAGCCTACCGAGGTCTTGACTAGCCTCGGTACGGTTAAAATGGTGCGCTTCCAGTACGATGGGCGAGAACCGACAAAGCCATCGCTGAGTGAAGTGCTAGGACACCTAAGGAGGATCCTATAGGGTTCTGACCAGGCGATGCACAGGCTCACGGTTGCTAGGACACCCATGCGTACATCGAGGAAAATTTTGGATGGACAAAAAGGAAAGATTTTTGAGAACCAAATTTTGATACTGGATCTCGTTGGTTGGCCAGCTGGTCTTTAAGGAGAGTTCAAAGGATACATTTTTGTAATACAATGGACTCAGAGTTTTGGAAAATGATGATCAGAAATATTATGATTCATTAGGAACTCAATGGAGTCTTTTTGGGTCCTTTAATTTACCATGAGGTTATGGAAACGTTTAACTTTTTGACAAATAGGAGCCCGCCATGTAAGCAAAAACCATTGGTGATTAAGAGAGGTGTAAGAGTTGTCAAAGGGTGCACTTTTCTCCCCAAAAAGGAGGGGGGCAATTTTACAATTTTCGGACCTCCATAACTTCTACATACAAGCTCCGATTTGAGCGGAGATTACAACGCATCAAGAGCTTTCCATAGATATGTTACATGATATGGTTTTATCCGCTAGATTTTAAATTCCATTTTTCCTCCAAAATTCAAATTCGAATAAAGTAGCCGTTTTGAAGCTTCTAATTAGAAAACGTTTCTTCTTAAGAGAAAAGGTTTGACTCCCTTAAACTGCCAAATAAAAGGGCCCAAGAAGACTCCATTGAGGTCCTAATGTCTATTGAAGGATTGTTTTTAAAGCCAGTCGAATCTGTTATAAATAGCAATTTCTATTAAAGGATTGTTTTTAAAGCTAGTCGAATCTGTTATAAATAGCAATTTCATATTGGTGGGTGTGTACATGGTATGAATACCTTGATTTTTGCATGAATCACCGGCTAGGGGGCCTGGGAACTCTTTTCCTCGGTACCCAGGCAAAAACCCAACCAAATCTTTATAAAAGAATCCCACCAATTCAGTGGTCGGGTGGTTGGCTAACCCATGGGCCCGATGGGGTTAGGCTGGATCGGAGGATTCCTCATAAATAACTAGATACGATTAGTTACATTATTTAGTTTTAAATCCTGAGAAGACCTTGTTCTATGGGAAGGGATCATTGGCTGTGCTTCGTAAATGAGGGAAAAAGCAGTGATTCCATGGACCAAGTGCAAGTCTCTTCTTGATCTGACCATATGACTTCAGGTTTGGTCAGATTAGTTTATCTAGTTAAGACTTAACTCGTTAGAGTAATATCCCCATTAGAAGATTTTTCCCAATTGGCAGAATCGCGTGTGCCTTCCGGGCGAGGGGAGTCTTCCAGGCGGCCTGGCCGCCTGGGCTAGCCTCTTGTCCCGGACATCTGTGGGCGAGGCCCCGACGAGTGTATAGACCCTGCCCTGCGTCGTTCGTGCGGGAGGCCGACACTGCTTTCAGTGCACTGGTAGGAGCCCCAGAGCGGGCGGGGGACCTTACACAGTGAAAGTGTAATTCCTAGTGTAAAGGAATTAATGAAGATTTTTATTTAAATTTTTAAGAGAAAATTTAGTTAAATTTATCTTTTTGCATAGATAAATTTTAAATGATGAAAGAGGAATTCCCACTATATTGGAATCCAAATATTTAAATGAGAAAAGTGTAATTTCTAGTGTAAAGGAATTAATGAAGATTTTTATTTAAACTTTAACAGAAAATTTAGTTAAATTTATCTTTTTGTATAAATAAGATTAAATGATGAAAGAGGAATTTCCACCATATTGGAATTCAAATATTTAAATGAGAAAAGTAGAAATTTTAGCTTAATGAAATTAATGGATATTTTTATGTAATTTTTAAGAATAATTTTAAGTAGATTTAATTTATGGTAAAAGACGAATTCCCATGATAATTGGATTGCACTCATTGAAATGAGAAAAAGAAGGATTTCCAGTTTATTCAAAAAAATAGGTATTGATATTTTAGTTAAAAGAAGAATTTTTATGATATTTAAGAAAAGATGGATTTGAATTAAATTTTAGTGTCAAAAGATGAATATCCACCATAATTCTACCTATGAATTAAGGCTGAGAAATTATGTGGCATAAAGAATATCTTTGGATATTTTAATTGGTAAAATCACTAAATTAATATTTATCCAAAATCTAGATGTTTAGTTAAAGGGAATCCTTGTGGAACTAAACCGAATGAATTTGGTTAGACTATGTGAGGGACGGACAATAAATCTAATTGTCCTTCTCTCGATCTGAATCAGACAAAAACTTTGTGACCAATTCCAGTTACTAAATCCAAAGAATAGACTCTTGAAACTAATCTAGTTTTTCCTTGACCAAACTCACCAAGAATCTAGTTGGACAAATGGACAAAATGATGGGTAGATTACCCTCATGAGAGATCAAGGATCCTCATTATGAAAGTGGGAATCATGGAAAAAGGGTTGTCGAAATCGATTTTAAATTGGAATTTTACTTGCATTGGAATCTCTGTTTTTCCATTCAAAGGACTGTTTACGCCAGAATACTGGAGGAAGCATTTGGCGTATGTTTTTCTAAGAGGAGGTTCATTGGAACAGCTGGTCATCAAGGAACGTTGCTCTCACAGCAAAGCCTGCCGAGGTCTTGACCAGCCTCGGTATGGTTAAAATGGTGCGCTTCCAGTACGATGGGCGAGGACCGATGCAGCACTCCCTGAGTGAAGTGCTAGGACACCTAAGGAGGATCCTAGAGGGTTCTCACCAGGCGATGAACGGGCTCGCGGTTGCTACAACACCCATGCGTACGTCGAGGAAGATTTCGGATGGACAAAAAGGAAAGATTTTTGAGAACCAAATTTTGATACTGGATCTTGTTGGTTGGCTAGCTGGTCTTCATTGGAGAGTTCAAAGGATACATTTTTGTAATACAATGGACTCATAATTTTGGAAAATGATGATAAAAAATATTATGATTTCTATTGAAGGATTATTCTTAAAGCTAGTCGAATATGTTATAAATGGCAATTTTATATTGGGTGTGTACGTGGTATACCTACCTTGATTTTTGCATGAATCGTCGGCTAGGGGGCCTGGGAACTCTTTTCCTCGGTACCCAGGAAAAAACCCAACCAAATCTTTATAAAGGAATCCCACCAATTCAGTGGTCGGGTGGTTGGCTAACCCATGGGGCGTAACCCATGGGCCGGATGGCTGGATCGGAGGATTCCTGAGAAACAACTAGATACAATTAGTTACGTTATTTAGTTTTAAATCCTGAGAAGACCTTGTTCTGTGGGAGGGGATCATTGGATGTGCCTCGTAAATGAGGAAAGAAGCACTGATTCCATAGACCAAGTGCAAGTCTCTTCTTGATCTGACCATGTGACTTCAGGTTTGGTCAGATCAGTTGATCTAGTTAAGACTTGACTCGTTAGAGTAATTTCCCAATTAGAAGATTTTTCCCAATTGGCAGAATCGCCCGTGCCTTCCGGGCGAGGGGAGTCTTCCGGGCCCGGTCTTGGAGAGGTTGCTTGGGTTAGCCGCTCGTCCCAGACATCCGCGGGCAAACATCCGCGGGCAAGGCCTCGAGTGTGTGGACCCCGCCCCGTGCGGGAGGCCGACGCCGCTTCTGTCGTGCCGCTTTCGCCCGCTAGCAAGAGCCCCGGAGCGGTTGGGGGCCCTCACACAGCTGGTAATAAGGATAAACGAATTCTTATCAAAAATTGATAACAAAAACTCAGAAAAAGGCATTTTTCATAATCTATTTTCATTCCGTAAGCTTCTTTAATGAAGAATTTTAAATCAAAGAAATTATTTTTATAGATGGAAGTTCCGTACTAATTTGGTATTCCCGACCTCACCCAGTCGACATGACTGCATTCGCCTTTGAGCATCTTGTCTCTTTCACTGCAACTCAAACAAGCCGAGTCAGACTTGCACGCCATTTCAAGGATTTATATTTTCGTGACCCAGCGCGGAGAGACGATAGCATAAGTGGTTTGCACGGCAGTATGTCCACGCCTCTTGCGACGACCGGCGTGCAACGCTAAGGCAAAACCTCTCATTGGCCATGATTCTGATAAAGTTGAAAGTGGTACATGGTATCATTCTATATCATTCAACGCCTCGGAATTTGAAACTCTCATGCCAAATCTACAGACTCCTTAGTTGCATTATTCCTAAGGAAACGATAATAGCTCCCTTGGTAGTAAGTGAACGTTTGTATTAGGGCATGGCTATGGCCCGGTACCGCGGTCTTATGCGTCTCCCGAGGAGATTTTGATTTATGGAACCGTGCTGCTCTATGTACATATTGAAACTTTTATATAAATAAAGAAATGTTTTCTGGAGAAAAATTCCCTGTTGTATAAGTGATTGTTTACGAAGATGAACTGATAAAGAAAAATCTGTTATCGGACATATGTCATAGATCTCCAATAAGATCATTTGTCTTGTTTAAGAAATTGTTGTCCGAACCTCTTAAGTCTTAGGATCTCGTGGACGGTATCAAAAATAGAAATTTAATAATATATCATTTTTGGAAGAATCATGAGACGAGGAAACCGTGGCCGTCAGCCAAACCCTCTCTCTGAAGATGATGAGCTTGACCCTGACATTCGCAAGGCTCTTCATAGAACTCAACCAGGACCCTTCAAAGGAGAAGGGGAGAACGTAGGCGAGGCTATGGAGAAATGGGTGGAAGCCATGGAAGAATATTTTGACGTCACCGGCTACAATGAGCGAAGCAAAATGGCTCTTGCTAGGCTGAAGATAGTGGAAACAGCCAGGGTGGCATGGAGGAACCATTGTGACACCAACCGTCTGGACATAAATACTCAGTCTTGGAACGACCTTAAAACCTATTTAAGGAAGAGATTTTTTTCCCCTGGATTTTTGGAAACCAAAATGAACGAATTCTTAGAGCTGAAGCAAGGGAGCAAAACCATCAAGGAATATCATCAGGCCTTCACTCTTCTACTTAAATATTCACCACCTCTAGATGAAGACCAACTCATTCCTCCTTCATTTCAGTCCAACCAAGGTCCCCCGCGCCAGAATTAGGGTAACCCAAGAAGAGTGCCAGCTCAGCCTGCAGCCTCCATGCAAAGTAGTTTTTGAACTCCCTCCCAGAATTGGAATAACCAAAGAGAGAGAGTTCCACCTCAAACTGCACAGCAGAAGCCAAAGCAGTCACCATAGCTAAGGAAGTTGAGGAAGAGAAAGGACAGATCTATGCAGCAATTGAGCATCAGGGGAATAACCGTCAATTCTTAGTCCTCTAGACTCTAGCAGAGTACCAGGATAAGAAATTCAAGCTTTTGATTGATTTAGGTAGTACTCATTCTTTTATTTCCCCAGGATGTCTGCGTAAATTAGTCCTAAATCAAAAATCAGGGAAACCTATGCACGTGAAATTAGCCAGTGGTGGGAAGATTCTTTTCACTCACCTAGAGAGTGACCTTATTCAGTTTAGCCTAGATGGGAACATAACAGAGTGCCAGTTCACAGTCCTACCCCTGGGAATATATGATGGAATCCTTAGAATTGATTGACTCCAAAAGAATCAGGCTGACATTCATTTGTCACAAAGGAACCACCTCTTTCCTTGACCTTCACGGGAGTGAAGTTCAAGGAATTGGAATTTCTGGATCCCTAGTGCTACATTTAGTCAAGCCTTCCAAATTATTAAAAGGGCTTAGAAAGAAGTAAGCTGTGTATGTCATTAAAATGAATCCAGTAGACATAAAATGCAAGGCTAAAGAACCAGAGTGGTTAAGTGAGTATACAAATGTGTTTCCTAAAGAGCTGACTAAGATGCCTCCATCTCGTGAAGTAGATCATGAGATCAAATTAACCCCCGGCAGTAGCCCGATGTGCATATAAAATGCCAGTCCGTGAAGCCTTAGAACTTAAGGAACAATTAAGACAACTATTGGAGGAGGGATTCGTCAGACCCAGTGTCTCACCTTGGGGTGCGCCCGTTCTCTTTCAAAAGAAGAAAGATGGAACATTAAGACTCTGTATTGACTACAGAGGATTGAATCAATTAACAATTAGGAATAAGTATCCTATTTCTAGGATTGATGAACTTTTGGATCAGTTAAGTGTGGAACCCAAATGTTCATAAAGATAGATCTCAAATCCGGTTACTACCAGATTAGAATCAAGGAGCAAGATATCCCAAAGACAGCATTGAATACTCGCTATGGGCATTATGAGTTCACAGCCATGCTGTTTGGATTGACTAATGCCCTGGCAACATTAAATTGTCTTATACAAGATATTCTCAGAGAATAATTGGATGATTTTGTTCTCGTCTTCTTTGACGATATCTTAGTATACCCAAAGAATGGCCAGAACCCAAGTCAGTAAAAGAAGTCAGAGGATTCCTAGGTTAGCCGGATGGTATAGGATCTTTATACCTAGGTATGCTGAGATAGCAACAGGATCAATCCAAGTGTAGGGAGGAGATAAATTGAAGAATAAAAGAACCCCCCCCCCAAAATGAGTAAATGCTCACATAAGATGAAGAGTGGACTAAGGACCAAAGAAAAGAAATAAAAAACTGAATTTTGACACCTCAATGTGGGGATCTCCCCTCATGAAGTAGGTGCCTTTTTCTCATCATTACCTCCAATTTTTAATCAATAAAATGATATTTTCATCTCTCCTCTCTCCTTTTTCAAAACTAGATCCAAAAAGTAAGCTGAACTGACCCAAAAATGGTCAAAAATTGACCAAACTGACCTGGAAAATTCTAGAATCAGTCTGCTTGGTTAGAGGCTCACTTTTTCCTTTAAATAGAAGCCTCCCCCTTTGTAAAAGCTTAATGGTGTTTATGCACTATTACTCTACTCTTGTCTTGAGTCATCGACATTGAATTTTTC
Organism: Cibotium barometz; assembly: GCF_041138505.1. Classification (NCBI taxonomy): domain Eukaryota; kingdom Viridiplantae; phylum Streptophyta; class Polypodiopsida; order Cyatheales; family Cibotiaceae; genus Cibotium; species Cibotium barometz. The sequence goes on from NC_141099.1 coordinate 14,851,429, forward strand.
AATAATTCAATTGTTTTTGGCCTAATCCTCTCCAAAGTGAATTGGTGGCCACTATTGCTTCAAACAATCGTAGAACCCTCAATCCCTCAAGCCAAAGGAGAGCTTACAAGCTCCATGTAAGCTAATTTTCTTACTTTGTTTACAAATTTTAATGAAAAATCTATGGTTTTCTTGTTTTTTATGAATTGCAGATGATTGAATTAAATTCAAATGCTATGCCTTTGATCAAAAGGCCACCCCCTTCTCTTCTTTACATTCCAACCTTTCTTAATCCTAGAAAGATTAACTAAGTGATTAATTAAACTCTTCTTATTGTTTACTCTCTTGAATTTAGAAAATTGTGTAGATTAGAGTTCTATAATTCTAAATTGGGTTAATTAAGTTAAATAAAGGAAGATAAAAATGAGAAATGGTCAGCCATACAAAGGAGGTTATGGTAAAATTTTCCAGAAGTTTGTGAAAAAAAAAGTTTGTTTTTATGTTATTCCAAAAGAGTAATTCCCACCATTTTTGCATATCTAAAAGAAATATTCTAATTACTCCATGTACATATTCACCTATGAATATGCATGGATATCACTGATATTAATTAGTAAATTTGATTTCTATGCATAGAAAGATGCATAATGGAATTTTTTATTACAAAACTGTTATTCTTATTAAATTTGATTTTTATGCATAGAAAGATGCATAAAGGAATTTTTTTATTATAAAAGTGTTATTCTTATTAAATTTGATTTCTGTGCATAGAAAGATGCATAATGGAATTTTTATAAAGTGTTATTCTTATTAAATTTGATTTTTATGCATAGAAAGATGCATAAAGGAATTTATTTTTTAATAAAGTTTTATTCTTATTAAATTTGATTTTTATGCATAGAAAGATGCATAAAAGAATTTTTTTATTATAAAAGTGTTATTCTTATTAAAATTGATTTTTATGCATAGAAAGACGCATAATGGATTTTTTTATTACAAAAGTGTTATTCTTATTGAATTTGATTTTTATGCATAGAAAGATGCATAAAAGGAATTGTTTTTAATTATAAAAGTGTCATTCTTATTAAATTTGATTTTTATGCATAGAAAGATGCATATTCCTACATTAAACACACATTTGAAAAGAACAATTTATATAAGTTTAAATTCTTTGAAAATAAAAAATTTCAATACAAAATGTCAAGGGTCCAAATACTTATAAATTAAGCAAGGAAAGATGACCTTCCACCCGATCTCTAGGATGAGAAGCCCCACTTTTATGTTACGGTACTCGGGTTGCTTTTCTTTGTTGCTTGAATAGGTCGCGGTTTTCTCCCTATGTTTTTTTTGTGTTCTTCCAATCTTTATCTGAATTTCCTGACGAGGGGTTGACGGGGTTTGAGGCCACCACTCTTGAGTATTTATATCACATGATGCATGTGTGCTATGATGTGCTTCTCCTTGATATCCTCAATGATACTCCCATCTGTGCTCCTAACACGATAAGGAAGTGTCAAAGGTTGTAGGCGTTCAAATTAATCACTTGATGTGTTTGCACATCCTGTGCTGGGGAATTGGAAGCAGATCTATTACTACCACCAAAATAACTCCCACAACCACCCCCACTAGAACAACGATGAGAAGAGGTAAACCTTCTATCTGACAACGATGTGGTACGAGGTCATGGAATAGGTGCCACATAATAAAGGTGAGTGGCTAGTCGCAACCTACATGAGAAGGCCTAGCACCTTGAAATGGACTAGATCCTCCAATGGGAGTGGATACGGTCATAGGAGTGCGTAATAATCCAACATTAGAACAACCCATTGGAGTACCTCCCATAGGTGTAGGGTCAACTATGGAAGGAATCGAGGGTGGAGCAGAAATGTTCCACACATTCTCTCTACCATACCGATGTGATAGACTTGTGGGGCCAATAGTGAGAGTTGCTCCATATTTGGATCATCTACAAACAGTGGAGAACCGATGGACTGGCCGTTGGGCTTGTCGATTTTGGATCCTCCTCCCACATGTTTACATTCAAAATAAGGCTATCATGTGTAAAGAACAAGGAGGACTTAAGAAACATATCTTTTATGTGTACACCTTAAAGCTTTATTCATGTATAAGCTCTATGCTTTATGTATAAGCTTAGGCATGCATAAAGCTTTATGCATATGCTTAAAGCTTTATGCATGAATTAGCTCTATGCTTTATGCATAACCTTAGGCATGTATAAGCTCTATGCTTTATGTATAAGCTTAGGCATGCATAAAGCTTTATGCATATGCTTAAAGCTTTATGCATGAATTAGCTCTATGCTTTATGCATAACCTTAGGCATGCATATAATCTGTATGCATAAGGCTTTATGCACATGCTCTATGCATAGGGCCATACACATAAGCTCTATGCATAAGCCTTATGAAAAAATCTCTATGCATAAGCACTATGTGTATAAGCTTAGGCATGCATAAAGATTTATGTATGTGCATGCATAAAGATTTATGTATGTGCTTAAAGCTTTATGAATGCTTTTACATGAAGTTTGCATATAAACTTCATGCATTAAGCTTGGGCACAAGCGTAATGCATATAAAAATTAAAACCTGAGCACCTAAGGGTGCAATAAATATAATGAAAAGAATAAGAGCATTAAAGTTTACCTCAAGAGATGGAATGATGCTTGGGGTACTCGAGTCACCATATGTAGCTAGGATGTAGATCTTTTTCACTTAAATAACATAAGAGCGCTTATGGCTTAAATAATATAAATCTTAAATGACATAAGAAGGCATGTGTGAATCTGTATGCATAAACCTTAAAGCATGCATATAAGCTGTTTACACGCTTTATACATATGCTCTATGCATAGAACCTTATGCATAAGCTCTGTCCATAAGCCTTATACATAAAGCTTGTATGAAGCTCTATTCATAGGCTCTTGCATTAAGCTCTATGCATAAATCTCTCTACATAGGCTTATGCATAGAGTCTAAATAATGCATATAAGCTCTATGGATAAGCCTTTATGCATACGCCCTATGTATAAGCTCTATGTGTAAGGCTTATGCAAAGAGTCTTACACATAAGCTCTATGTAAAGGACTTATCCACAAAGCTTACATTAAGCTCTATGTATAAGGGCTTATGAATGAAGTCTTATGTATAAAGCTTGCATTAAGCTCTATGCATAAAGCCTTACGCATAAATCTTGCATAGAGCTCTATGCATAAGTCTTGTGCATAGAGCTTATTCATAGAGATTTATGCGTAAGGCTTATGCATGAGCTTAAAGCATGCGTGTAAGCTTTTTATGCATAAGAAGATGCATGAAGCTTAATCATAAGCTTTATGAACTAAGAGAAAGCCTAAACCTAGCATGCAAGGGTGCAATAAACACAAAGCTTGCATTAACGATTACATGAATAAGAGAGCTTGCCTTTTTATTGTCAAGCGGAAGGAGAGGATTAGTGCAAGAATTACAGAACACAGAATTAAAAAAAGATATTAGTAACACATTTATGCAAATAAAAGAGCATATCTCTTCTATGCATAAGGTTTGTGCATACTTTAAGCTCTATGTAGTATAAGGTTCAATGAATAAGCTTTAAGCATGCATAGAGCTTTATGCATTAGTAGGCTTAATGAACATGCTTAAAGCATTAAGCATGCATTAAGCTCTATGGATAAAGTTTTATGCATATAGCTTAAAGCATGCATAGAGCTTTATGCATTAGGCTTAATGAACATGCTTAAAGCATTAAGCATGCATTAAGCTCTATGGATAAAGTTTTATGCATATAGCTTAAAGCATGCATAGAGATCTAAGAATAAGGCAATATGAATAAGCTTAGAGCATACATAAGCTTAATGTACTAAGCTATACCTAAACCTGGCACTCAAGGGTGTAATAAACATAGAGATTGCATTAACGATTAAAGAAAAAGAGGGCTTGCCTATTTATTTACCAAGCCAAAGGAGAGGATCAGTGCAAGACTTACAAAACATAAAATTACAAAAAGTGATTAGTAACACATTTAATGAACTCTACCTACCAAAAATAAGAGACATACAAAATACCAACACACATTAAGCATAAAAATTACCTTGTGCCTAGGACTTGTGCCTAGGAAGCACAAGGTAAAGAATATGGATGTATACCTTGAGATCTTGATTGATGACCTCGAGAAATTATGGGGAGTCACATGATGTATCTTCTCCAATTTAATTTTGTAATGCGATGTTCGAGAGTATCTTGATGTGGGCTATGCATGATTTTCTAGGCTATACTACAGAGTGCTCAGTTATGTCACTAAATAAATCAATTATTATCTACGCATGCATAACTTCCATTTATAACTCTAATGTATTGTAATGTCTATTCACTTTCAATTTTTCCATGCCATTTTGGTAGGTCTGAGAACTTCAGGATATAATGCATGGCTGATTTCTCGATCACATGATTGGCACAAGATGATGCACGTACGTATATAACTATATCTATTTTTTGGGAACTTAAATGTTTATCTTTTGTGGACTCTATATTAATCTTTTATTATTTTTAAAAAATTTATTACACTAGTTCATACTTCCGAAAACAATTTGGTGGGTGTGGAGAAGAGAAAGATTGAAATGCCATCTATAAATTAGGTGGACTCATAAGGTGAGTTTTAGTAACAACTATAGATTTGTGCTTTTGGTATAATATATACCTTTGAAAGTATCTATTCTTCCTTTGTTGAATAGGTGGATAGTGTCAAAGGATAATCATCAACATCCCACTGAGAAGGCTCAAGTTGAGTCAATTGAGGTGGTGTGTATGATTGAAGAAAGATTTCCAAGAAGAATACTCATAACTTAATTACACTTTCTAGTACATTTGGTAGAGGAGGTGGCTATATGTGGCATTTTTCATAGCCGTGGTGGATGTTCTTTCTTGAATGCCTCATGAAAACTTATCAGGAAAAGGGCAAGGCCACAAGAAAACATGTTAGAGGGCTGATTGGTGTAAGAATCCCTTATATACATCTCACAATATTTGAAATAAATTTATCCATTTATGCCAAAATTCATGCATAACGATGAGGATGAACGAATGGTGTCACATGTGCCATATGGAAAAGGACACATTCAAAAGGTAGAGGGCTGATTGGTGTAAGAATCCCTTATATACATCTCAGAATATTTGAAATAAATTTATCCATCTACGCCAAAATTCATGCATAACGATGAGGATGAACAAATGTTGTCACATGTGCCATATGGAAAAGGGCACATTCAAAAGACGGATGAGTCCAAGCACATAAAAAAGAAGGATAGAGGAGAGAAGAGCATTTAAAAGATAAACACAAAGGAAGATGGTATACCCACCCAACCTAAAGGCTCTTCCAAAGGTTTGCAATATTGAATGGCTTAGAGATGCCATAGAGCAATCCTCACTAGTCAATTACATCTTGTGGTATACTTGATAGAGTGTCCGTGTGTCATGTTGTGCATGCTCCATGGATGTTATTCCTTGAGCATTTCATGAAGATCTTGAAGAGTTTTTTTAGACAAAGAGCTAGGCTAGAAGGAAACATGTGTCTACATTATATTACAATGATTATGAAGTAATGAGGATGATGAATGTATGGTTTCCCATGTACCACAAGGTAAAGGAAGAGCAAGGAGAATGGACACATCAATGTTGAAGAAGGTGAATACATTTTGTATTCTTAATAGTGAAGTTATGAAGAGCAAGGAGAATGGACACATCAATGTTGAAGAAGGTGAATACATTTTGTATTCTAAACAAGTACTCCTTGGCACTATTTTTGTGCTAGCTTTGTACTTGTGAGTACTTTGATTTTTTTACATGTTAAAGTAGATTACTTTTAATTTTTGGCTACGTGGGATGTAATGTTTTGTGTAAGAAAATTCTTAAACTAATATTCTCACATAGGATATTAGTAATCTTGAATTTTTGTACGATTTTGGCCAATATTATGTACACCCTTTCATGCTTTCACCCATTTATGTATATCCTTTCATGCTTTCACCCATTTTGGCCAATATTATGTACACCCTTTCATGCTTTCACCCATTTATGACATTCTAAATTTTAATATTGGATGTGAAGTGGTTTAAAGGTGTGGTGCGTGGAGGCATTCAAGCAACTGTTACAAGGCATTTAGATGGCAATGGATTCTGTCAAATTTTGGCAAACAAAGAGACACCTTTGTGCTACCTCACCATTGTGAACAAGTAAATTCTAGCAATAAGCTTTTATTATATCATCCTTATGCATGTTTAATTTACACTCTATGTGTTTCTGCTTACAGGTTTATTTTTCATGTAGATATAAATGACAAGAAATTTTGCTGTCATACAAGTCGCTCCTCATTCACAAAGAGTTTTTTCAAGATAGGATTGTTAAAGAGCTCATGGACAAAGTCACAGTTACAAATGAACATGTGGAGAATCAAGTACAAGATGAAGAATGCGATATATCACCAACTAATTAAGATGGAGTTCTCCCTATCCAAGATAATGAGGAAGCACTTAAAGCCGAGAATAATGATGATGATGTCAAGCCCAATAGAAATGTGATAGATTTTCTTGGTCTTGGAATGGAACATATGGATCTTAAGAAAGACCAATTAGCATGTATGGATTTGATGAAAGATGCAGTCGATGTTGAGCCAAGCTTGCCCTAATACATTAATTCAATTCTCAGTTTGTTAGTCATGATAAAGTCCATAATTTATGGTATTACAGTTTGTGCCCTTTTTTGTGATATTGGAATACAAAAAACCCAATCCTTTTCTCTCAAAGGGGATGTTGTGAGGTCTTTGGAATTCTTGATTTTTTTTTGCAATACATGACTATACATGTAGCTATACCCGTGTATATAGTCACATGCTCCATAATTTAAAGGTGAAAGCATGGTATGGTGTACCCATTTAGTAGTGTTTTTGGCAAACAATTGATGGGTACTAAGCATACTTTTAGTACTAAATAAATATCCATGGCAAGAAAATTTAGAACTCTAAAAATAGAGATCCTCCTACAATTCAAAAAGTTTTGGATGTGCATGGTAGTTCCCTTCGACTTCATTGAGTGCTTGATCTTCCCCGATTTGTGTGATTCTCGTTTCTCAGAATCTCTCTCCTACTTTGCCAGTAGCACACTTCTGCACCTCCCCCCCTCTGCCTCTCTGCTTCTCTACCTGCCGCGCTTGTTCTCTCTCTAGATATCTCATTTGTATGGAACATTCAACTGAGCCATGCATGTCTGCGGGATCATCAGGTGGATATAGGAACAAGCATGGTCTTTCATTGTATAGAATGTATTACTTCCTCAATGTTACTAGCAATTTTGACAGAGAAGGGTGATCAGAAATTCTTGGTAGGACTTTATGACATCCAGAACTACAAGAAATTGTGAAGAAGACAGTGTTTTCTAACCAAATGATTTCGAAGGCGATTGTAGAGAACATAAAGACATCACTGAGCATGGTCAAAGGCATGGAAAGTAAAGATAAGCTAGCTGCAAAGAGAGCAGCACTTCACATGGTTGTTAACAATGTGGCAAAAAAACAATACGGTGATAGGAGAGTTGCTAAAGCCCTTGGTATCCAACAAGGAAATTTGAAGAAACATCATGCTGATGTACACGCTAAACAATTCAAATGGGTGGGAGAAGGTCGCAAATGCAGGAATAATTGTCTAAGTGAAGAGGTTGTTCACTCTGTCATTCAATTTTAGACAAGCAGCACAAGGGTGTCTCCAAACAAGAAGGATGTCTAAAGGTAGAAGATAAGTCGAAAAAACTACAGAGTTCATCCCAGCCATTACTTGGATCTTACCGAGGTATATCTACATCATTATTCTTTTCTTAAGAAAGGAAATTTGGCTCCTTCAATTATTATCCAAGTGTATACAAAATCTTGCATTAGAAGAGATACATCAATCAAAACTCCCTTCAACACCTAAACTAATCACTGGCCAAGTTTTTCTTTTTGCTTCTGCCAAAGGGAGTCAAGGGCACTATCTACATCATTATTATCTTCAACATGATATTACCTCTTTGATCTTCTTCTCTGAATTATTCAGATCATTAGTATGATTAGTACTAATAGTACTAGCAGTATCAACACTAAAACCACTGAAGCTACTATTGGTAGTATCAGAGTTCATACTTACAAACTCTTGGTTTTGTAAATTTTTGGTTTTGGTTATGCAGGCAGAATTCTTCATGAACTTCAAAGAACAACATCCCTCCATTAACATTGGCTTTCGTGCTATTGAGAGCCTGAAGCCTTATTTTGTTAGAAAACTTAAGGAGAGTTGTTGTGTTTACCATACAAGACTTGAATTAATGCGGCTTGCTATGAATTCCATGAGGACCGATACAAAATCATTACATGGAGATGCATGTGATTGCTTGTGTATGGTTTGCAGGCCAAATGAGGAGGAAAAGTACAATGCCTATGCAGTGTCAAAATTGTGGAGGTCAAGAGTATGCCCAAAGGAAGAGTCAGCTGAGTGGCACAAGCTTGCATGCTTACCACAAACTGTAAGAACTATCGGAAACCTTTTTTTTGTCCTCATGAGCTTGATGCAGCAAATCAAGAACTGGTAAAGTGGAAGACTTATGAGTATGCCAAAGAGGACATAGGAAAAGGTCAAATAAGGAAATGCATAAAACAAGACATTATCCCACTGTTTTTGCAGCATTTGAATGTGTTCATCCCCCATAACTTTCGAAGGTAATGGCAGAATTCTCAGTTCAAAGAATGCTTGAAGAATTTGCTATATGATGTGGTGATGTCTATTGTTGACTTTGCCGAGAATTATACCTTCAAGGTGCAGAACGATCCAGTCCATGCATTGGTATAGTGACTAGTGTACAATATTGGTGCAAATTTACTATTGAAAGGAGGATGGAAATTTAAAGAGGCAATCTGTCTTTTATATTTCAAATGATAAACAGCATGACCCAATGTTTTAAACTTCATTATCAACGTCTTCTATCTCAAGGACTAAAGTTTACAAGGCACTCGGTTTGGTCGGATTGAGAAGCATCTCGATTTAAGACAGCACGGCCATTTTACTTCATTTTGCAAGGTGTGTGTTGGTCTGTGTTACTACTATGTTAGTACTCTATGTTAGTCTGTGGTAGTACTCTGTGCTAGTCTGTGTTAGTTTGTGTTAGTACTCTGTTGTGTACTATGTTAGTACTATGTTAGTACTCTATGTTAGTCTGTGGTAGTACTCTGTGCTAGTCTGTGTTAGTTTATGTTAGTACTCTATGTACTATGTTAGTACTATGTGTAAGTAATATGTTAGTCTATGTTGCTCTGTGTTAGTACTTCTGTGTTAGTATGTGGTAGTACTCTATGCTAGTCTCTGTTAGTACTATGTTAGTACTCTGTGTTAGTTTGTGTTGGTATGTGTTAGTACTATGTTAGTACTTTGTGTTAGTACTCTGTGTACTATGTTAGTACTATGTCTAAGTACTATGTTAGTCTGTGTTAGTACTATGTTAGTACTCTGTATTAGTTTGTGGTAATACTCTGTGCTAGTATGTGTTAGTGCTCTGTGTTAGTTTGTGTTAGTCTATGGTAGTACTCTGTGCTAGTCTCTGTTAGTCTGTGTTAGTAATATGTTAGTACTCTTTGATAGTTTGTGTTAGTACTATTTTAGCACAGTCTCTGTATGTAAAAATCAGTATTTTTTTGCACTCAACTGAATTTTGTTGTTTTGGTTATTATAGGTACTATTCACTAACCATCAGTCGAATGATATGGAACTTCTTTGGTATTGGGCATGGTGGTGCGAGTGCTGTGATAAAGCGTGCTCTAACAACTAAGCAATTGGATGCAAATGGTGCTGAGCAATTGGATGCAAATGGTGCTAAGCTACAGAATGCCCATGATGTTGTTGAATGGTTAACTTGGAAGATGGCAAATGATGGAAAGCAAAGGTTTTTTGTGGAGGTGAAGATCAATGATGTTGATAGGAGCAATGTATACGCATGCCGAATAGTCAAAGGTACTCGTCACAAAACACATTGTGTGTTGGGATTCAGTCATCGCAAAGACTCTACACAAGTTCTGTTTCGAAGTTTGTCATGCTTTTGTTCCTTCAGTGTTGATGATGAATCTTGGGACAAGTGCATCAATCTAAGCCATGTAAAACCATGGAAGTTGCATAAGCTAGAGTGTAATAGAGAGGACCAGGGATTTTATATTCACGTGATCACAAATTTTTTTTTGTTAATAACATGTGTGAACATGTTATTAACATGTTCACAAAAAAGCCGGTGGCAAGCGACCTGGTAACCGGGAAAAATCCCGCCGGGCTTTTGCTTACCCCGGCGGGCCCGCCGGGCTTTTGCTTACCCCGGCGGGTCCCGGAGGGGTCGTCACATATCCCGGCGGGGTACATTTTTCTATATATATAGGCCCGGGGGGCCCTTTGGGATTTCATTGCTGACAGCATACACAGGTAATAAAAACTTGTGTGTGTGTGTGTGTGTGTATGTGGGTGTTCGTGCGGGCAGCCGCCCACTGTCGCAATGCGCGGCAGGATGTGGGTGGTCCGCCACACGATGGATGTGTGTGTGGGTGAGTTCGTGCGGGCAGCCGTCCATTGTCGCAATGCGCGGCAGGATTTGGGTGGTCCGCCACACGACTGGTGTGTGTGTGTAAGGCCATTCTTCGGAATGGTGCTTACCCTGGGGCACTTAGTCGGTAACGCGGCTAGTCTGTGTCCTATGGTAAGTATGGCACGCCGTAGCGGTACTAGTCGGTAACGCGGCAAGCATAGTATCGTTATGACGATGTCACCTTCCCTTCCCTTCCCTTTGTCAAATGCGGACATATGGTCGGTAACGCGGCCAGTGTATGTTCGTATCTTATTGAAATTCCCATAGAATCGGGCGGCATTTTGTCGTTAACATGGCAAGTTGGTGTCGTCCGCTAGTGCATAAAATGTTTTTTGCATATTGCGGCATTTGATCGTTAACGCGGTCGAAAAAGTGTCGTAAATTTGCTTGCGTATTTCGGCATATGATCGTTAACGCGGTCGAATAAATGTCGTAAATTTGTTTGATTTTACTTGTATTGTTTTTATTGTGTTTGATCCATGCGATACTTGGTTGCTAACGCGGCATTAGTATTTCAAGGATCAAAGTTTACATCATATTGTCTAAACGTTTTATTTTATAATATTGTGTTTCGTAACTCGAAAAATATGAATCTCTCTCTTCTTACCCCCCTCTCTCTCTCATGATACACTTCACAACTCTTTCTCTATCTTTCTCATGATTCACTTCACAACACGATAGATGTGTAGATAATGATTTTTTTTTATTTTTCTTAAAATACACATAATTTTTAATAATTTCTTTTTTCTCCCTCTATTTACTTAAAAATTAAAACAATACATTATTTTTCTCTTAAGGAACTCATAAAAACATTAAAAATGACATTTAATGTTTCTTTTCTCTATCTGTCACAACTCTCTCTTCCTCTCCTCTCTCTCTCTCTCTCTCATGATACACTTCACAATTCTCTCTCTCTCTCTCTCTCGCAATGATACACTTCACAACTCTTTCTCTCTCTCTCTCTCTCATGATACACTTCACATCTCTCTCTATCACGATAGGTATGTAGATGAGGAGTGCTTTAGGATTACAAAACATTATTTTTCTCTCTTTAGGAACTCACAAAATTATAAAAAATGTCATTTAATTTTTCCTCTCTCTATCTGTCACAGCTCTCTCTTCCTTCCCCTCTCTCTCTCTCTCTCATTCGATAATGAATACACTTCGTAAGTAATAATGCGCTTGTTGCGGTTGTCCCACGTTCGATAATGTATTGCATGATGTTGAGTTCAGTAATATTGTTTGATATATTCTGTTTTTGATTGATCATTGATAAGTAATGATACACTTATTGCTGTTTTCTCACGTTTGATGATGTATTGGATGATGTTGAGTTCATTAAAATTATTTGATATTCTGTTTTTGTATGAACATTGACGATATTGATATACTTGTTGCTGTTCTCTCACGTTTGCTTGATGTTTATTTCAGTAATGTTTGATATTCTGTTTTTTTGTTTGTTTAGTGACATTTGCTAGATTTACGAAGACAATCAACATGCTTTCTCCCGAAGAGCGTAAAATTATTCTGCGAGCAATTCGCGTTGAAGCGGTCATCACGGTATCACAATGTACTGATGATGTCGTCAAAAAGATCAACGAGTCTGAGATACTCATGCGAGATCTCATAGACCAAATATGGGAAAATGCACAGCGTCGGCTTCGAAGCGGAGGCAACGCTGAGCTGCTAGATAGACAGAAGATAGCAGATTTCAACCATCAGCACATAACACGAACCATTTTGGGGAGCATGCGAGTAACGTGCAGTGATCTTAGAGATGCTGCCCCGCCTGAAGCCAACATGCAACGTCTACAGTTATGGGACGTTGTATGGAGCGAGCAAAGGGCCAAGAGCAAGCGCATGAAGGCGTTGGATGCAGAGTCCCTCCCCAAAAGAGTGCGAATTGCCCAGGACGTTGCTGCAACGTCCAGTCAGGCAGATGCAAGTGGTACAGGTGTCATTAATCGTACCATCTACAATTCTATGTGCACACATCTTATTGGCATCCCGCACGAAGCTCTTCACGAAGGACGAACAATTGGCTCCGGTGTGTTTGGAACAGTAAAAGAGTATGCAATTAAAGGTATATCATTTTTACCGGAGCACATCACTTTTTGCGGAAAGCACTACAAAGGGGAAGACAGCGCGAAGTTCGAGAGCTTCCAAGCAGAGCAGGGTATGCAAGTGCTACATCCATCGATTGTCCGATGCATTGCCTTTACAAAAGAGGCTCCTTGGATCACAATTTTCCCGTACTATAATGGCGGCGCTCTTGGTGATACTCTTCTGAAGGTTCCCTTCAGATTCAGTGAGTTCACCAGAGCCATTTTTCGTTTGGATCGAGGATGGAGACAACCCCCACCTGATAATATCCCTTTAGGTCATCTAGAACTTTCAAAAATAAAAGAGGTAGTAATAAATATGCCACATATTATGCATGCCCTGGTGGAAGGGGTAGCGGCAGCACATATGGTAGGTATTGTACATACCGACCTACATCCTTTTAATGTAGTGTTGGATTATACAAAAGAGCTAAAGCCACGCATAGGTATTATCGATTGGGCGTTGCTGCTGAGAGCGCCCAAAAAACGGGTGTCTCTCAATTTTGTTTTTGAAGCAGACAAGAACCCGGAGAAGGTGGCACAGGCAGTCTCCTACGCAGACAGAGAGCGAAATAAACGGCCGTGGATAGCCCCAGAGCTTTATGATTCATTTTTGGCAGATGCATACACTCCTGCATCTGACGTTTTTGCCTTGGGATATTTATTACAAACTTTATATGACTTCTGGAAGAAAGTGCAAGAGTTGTGGATGGATAATAGTTCCCATGACAAAGTTACCATGGATACTATTATTCATAGAGTCAAAAATTGGATGTTCCTGCCTAATCGCGATGAGCGAAAATCAATTTTGCAAGTAGTTGAATTTTTTAGATCACTAAATACTGACCCTACGAGGGCACAACGTCCTCTTGTAGAGCTATCGGTGGCATTCACCCCAACTTTGTAATAATACAGTACCAAGGGATTAAGTTTCAGGAATGGCATTTTGGTTCTCTCTTCAAAATTTGATGTGTCCAATGTTTCAAAATTTTGTTTCTCTCTTCATTGAGTCTTTGCAACATCTCTCTCCTCCTCCTGTGGTGTTTAAGTTTATGTTTCCTCTTCAAAATTCGATGTGCGAGCATTGTTTGAAGTGTTTTTGGAGTCAAGTGGATACACTTCATCGAGTCTTTGCAATACATATCTCCTCTCGTGGTGTTTGACTTTAAGATTTTGAGATTATGGTCAATTTATCTTACGTTGATCTTTACAGTTCATTAAAATCCTAAAGTCATTTATGTTCATGCAGATATGGAGCAGGCGCAAGCGAACGAGCATCAGGAGTTAGCCAAGAAGGCTTACGAGCGAATGAAGGCCCTATCACATGGCCTGACAGCCCGCGAAGCGACACGAACAGCATGCAGGTTATCCAAATGGACTAATCCAACTTATGCCCAGTGGAAAGACATAAACAAACGCGTGACTACAGAGATGATAAAGGAAATATGGCCATGTCCAGATGGCAAAATTAAGAAGGAAAGATGGAAGATTTCTCGGTGCACCCACAACGATATCAAAACTAATGCCGAGCGCATTTTCTTGGAGGTGTACGGACGTCCTCTCCATAACGCCGACGCTCCACTGTATTTTGCTAAAATGTTATATGCTCAATTTATCTTACAAACTCCAGTGGACTTCGCCTCCAGAGAGGCCACTGTCAACACCCACGACATTCGTGAAGAGACAGTGACATTTACATGAGAAGAACTTGCACTCATGGTGGAGGGCGCTGGACTGGAGTTAAACCAGGTTAAAGAAAGCTTGGGGGCCCAGTTAGCAGAGAAGGAGAAAGAAGCTGACCGATTAACTCAAGCGTCAACTCCTCCCCCGGCCAATAGAGGGATTCAAGAGCAGCTAACAAAGATCAGCCAAGATGTACAGAGCATCTCTTCACGTATTGCTCCTGTGCGCCAAGGAAACCACATCTCTCATTTTTTGATACATCCTGATCTTGTGGGAGTTTCTGCTGAGGCTACAAGTTCCTCCACCCCCCAATGTCCTGTATGTTACAAAGTATTCGATGGGTGGAGCGGCCATTATATACTACCATGTGGACACTACTACCACTTAATATGTTTAGTGAGACAAATGCAAAATACTTCTACATGTGCATTGTGCAGTGTCCCAATAAATCAAGGTATTTATACAGTGTTCGGCATGGCTAGCGAATATAAACCACCAGGACCTTTAGATGCAACTCCGAGTGCAATTCGTAATTTATTTCAAGATGAGAGTTAAGAAAAACAAATCCTACTTTTGTATTGATAATTTCTTCAAATATGATCATTTGTACAAGTACTTTTTATTAAATTAATGAAGTGACTTCTTCCTCTATGTCAATATCTTGCTCCAAAATTCTTTCACCGTTTACTCTCTCGTCTGCTAAATTAAGTTCATCTAAGTCAATGTCTAAATTGTCTTCTATCTGAAGGGTGGTGCACAACGTACGTCCAACATCAAAGTTCTCGTCTACTACATCATCACAATTGTACATCCATCTGGGCATATCTTCTTCATACTCTTCGCTTTCAATGTCTCGCAAGATCTTTTCATTGCAGTACATGTAAACAAGTTTATCTGCTCGATCTGCAAGAAGTCGATTGCGAATAGTACTATGAATATATTTATACATGCTCCAGTTCCTTTCTGAGCCTGAGTTTGAAGAGCACTGACTTAGAACCTTCATCGCAAGGTTGCGCAATAAAGCATAATGCTCACCACCATTCATCATCCACCACTTCCATGCAGGTTGCTCTTTGGCCATTTGTTGAACAAGGGAGTTGGAAAATAAACCTTCTTTCAACCGAAATGAGGTCATCTCCTTTATGCACTGTACACGATCATCATCATTATTATAGAAAGTGTTTACCACTTTATAAAAATCTTGCACCACCTCAACGTTGGACATCAAATCCATATTCCAATATTCAGGATCTAACATGTAAGCAGCACTGTGCAGTGGCGAGTGCGCTCCAATCCATCTAGCATGAAAGTACTTCAACAGAACTTTTCTTTGTCTACTAGAGAATGGTACACGCCATTGCTTTTCCACCACTGAATGCTCTAATTTCTCAGGACACTCCAAACTCCGCTGGACAGTCCACCATTGCATCCATGCTTTTCCGAGATTAGGCGCTCTTTGATCAAGACTTCGTACAGCATACATAACAGGCATCATTACATGGTATGCATCCATCACACTGTTCCACCAACTTCTTCTCGTAAGCGCTCCCTTCAAGACTTTGATTTTCTCTTTCACTTTTTCAAGTTGAGTGTTCTCCCAGTCATGAAATGCCATGCATGTAAATGTTTCACAAACTGCATCTTTATTTCTAAGAAGAGACTCAAAAGTGTAAAAGTGAGTGCAAAACCTAGTCTCCGCTGGAAGCTTTAACATAACTGACATGCGAGGTCGAAACATATCTAAAACTCTCTGTCTCTTGAGCATGAATTTCACAAGCTGGCGAGCAGTGTCGACGATCGAGGCAAACCATTTGGTATCATCAGATTTATACCAATCTTTTAATACAAGATTCAAACTATGAGTATTACATCCTACCGGAAAAATATGTGGATATTGTCGCTGTAGGATTCTGGATGCATTTTTACAATTTTTTGCATTGTCCATGACGACTTGGACTACATTCTTGGCACCCACTTCCTCTATCACAGAGCTAATGACTTGAGCAATGTAAGCCCCAGTTTTGATTGAACCAGCTGAATCCACGGCACGGATGAAAGTCTCACCTCTAGGTGAAATAACCATTACATTAATTAATGGTTTTCTTTGCACATTAGACCATCCATCACTTACTATACTACATCCAGAAAGCTCTATATTGCTAAGAATTATTCTTTGTACACGTTCTTTTACTGACGCATAACATTTCTCTAATAGATCATTTTGCATAGCATGGTACGTAGGCGGTGAAAATCCTGGTCCAAACTCACCAATTTTCTTCCATGCTCTCTTCCAGTGGTCACTGTCCACCATCATCATAGCACTCCCAGAAAAGTAAATCACTTCAGCGAGGACGAGTTGTGCATCATCGAGTCGACCTTGACGTAGGCTTTCTTACAATGAAGTTTGACGCATGGGTATATTTCCTATGTCAAAGTTTCGCTTGCAAGAAGATGCACTGGGTAGATTACTTTCTGGTTGCACATTGCCGTTCGGGGTACAAGTAGGCGATGTAGCGGGAGTTTGATGATTAGAACAACAGTGTTCTTGCTGCCTTGATACATTAACGGTAGGAGTGTCATTTTTTCTTGAATCTTTCTTTTGCATTTCTTCTCTTATGCGTTTGGCCACTATAGGTGCAGAGGGGTGGGTACATGACTTTTTCTTCGGTCCGCCTAAAAAGTGTTCTCTTAGTCGAGGAGCCCCACCTGATTTTACTGCATGGCATAGCTTGCACTCCCAATCTATGAATCGATCACCAACGTTAATTGCATATTGCCACTCTATCCCAGGTGCCTTTTTTTTCCTACTATTTGAAATTTGGACTCTATTGGAGGTACCACTGGATCCAACATTGTCCTCCATCTCAACAAATAACCTATTCAACCAAGCGTATAACAATGAATACACAAATGAAAAAACAACAAATCACGCACGCATAACAAAAACATACATTAGCAAACAAATTACTTCGAAACTATCTTGACAAATTCAAAAGATCATCACATAACACAAAACTACTTCAAACTATCTTGCAAGGTCTTACTACAAAACTACTTCGAAACTATCATGCACATTGCACTCCCAATGAAGGATGCCTTTTGTACCCAATTAAGGATACTTTACACAATCAAAGATCTATACTTGCCCAATACTCTAGTATAGGACAATAGACCTTCTTTAACATTCACAAAAAAAATCAAAGATCTATGCTTGCCCAATACTCTAGTATAGGACAATAGACCCTTGTCTACTCTAAACTATATCAAGTATCAAGAACCAATACAAGCCCCTAAGCAGGACTCTTGGCTCCATCAAACCATTCATAAAGCAGAATGAGGTAGATTACGTACGTGGCTCAAATGCAAAGCTGAATGACTCCAAATTTGTCCCTAAATCTCCGCAAGTATTAGCTACGAACCACACCCTGCCCCCAGTTCAAAGAACTAAGGACGAGTGGCTCAATAGCCTTAGGAGTGCCTACAAGGAAAGACGACAGCCCCTAAAATAAGGACGTTCTTCCCAAGAGGACACTTCTAGCAACTCGAGAGCTCTACAAGTACTTTGAGGAGAGATATCACGCCCCCAAAACAAGGACTATCTTCCCAAAAGTTGTACGATGGGTGTCGGGCAGTGTTTATATACAGAATAGTACCCCGCCGGCATTTCTTATTTTTCCCGGCGGGCCCGCCGGGCTTTTACCTTTCTCGGCGGGCCCGCCGGGAAAACTACATATCCCGGCGGGCCCGCCGGGAAAGGTGAAAGCCCGGAGGTGTTACTGGAGTAGTGGGTTCCGGCAGGTCATTTCTCAGGTCATGTGAATATACATTGTGATCACAAGTTTTGATATATTAACACTATGTTTTGTTAACGTGATCACGAAATTGTGAAGACGTTAATGAAATCCCTGGAGAGGACAATAATACAATAGTTGTGGAGTAGGATGACATTGTCTACTTGGAGGAGCAGGACAAATTAGCTGATATGTTGGAGGTCGGAGACCACCTGACAGTGCTAAAGTCTCCTAAAAACAAAGACGATGAGGATTACTACATTGTGCTATGCAAACAAGGCAAGACAATCCTCTCAGAGCAAGTGAAGGATGGTTGGGGTAATGTTTTCAACATTGGAGATGCAGTGGTGCATGGTATCTATTATGCTAAATTGCCACAATGTAAAAATAGTTATGCCTTACTAAGGGAAGCACCTACAACTACGTTGCATGCTAATGCAATACTTGCAATAAAGTTCCCAATGTTACAAGAAAAGCACAAGGTCAAATGGTACACAATAGTTTATCGTGTCCTTCTGAAGGTGCATGAAAACATCCTAGGTAATGTCTCACTCCTTAATTCTTAGGTAACGGTGAAGAAGGTTCATTGAGGGACAAGATTGGCAAGCTGGTTGCCTACATGGTTGACTTGCTTAACCACATCAAAGAGCTAGCAAACGGAGGTTTTCCTGCATGAGAGTGAACTAGGACACATTGACCCCTTATAATAGTTAACAATTAATGGTCTCATGTATTGTTTTAACCTGTTTGGCTAATAGCATATCCTTCTCCGCGTTTTAAAAAACGTCTAAATCCTAAGTATAGGAACAAAATATTTCTTTGCTATTAATTAATCAGTTGAGAGAAAAGAACCTTAGAAAACCTTAAAGTGGATATGACTTGGGGATATGGGGCCAAAACCTTAGAGTGGATGTGATTTGATGTGTGGTAGTAGTGAGTGAATTTTCTCGAAGGGGAGAGACGTGTTAGAGAGGGAGAGAGTGCCTGAATATGCCTTCAATTTCATCTCCATCTTTGCACCCTATATCTTCTCCTCCATCTTTGCATGGCCGCCCTCTCACTTCACATTCACACACATTTCATTTCAAGGGAAGTCTCCACTCAAGGCCTTCTCTCCTATAAAGGAATGCAATTTCATCTCTACAGCCTCACTATTTCGCTTTCCTCTCTACGGCCTTCTCTACAGACTCACTAATACAGCCTCACTATTTCAAATTAATCTGTAATATGCCTAGATACAAGTATAAGGAGTGCCTGATGGGGACTTGTGATTGTACGGACCACCATAGCTTTTACTCTCTTCTTCTCCCCCAACCATTCTCTTTTTCTGAACTTCACTACTGGATTTCTCTTCTAGGTTCAACTTCTCAGCATCTTCAAAATCCAATGTGATCACCTCAGCTTTGTTCTCATCATCTGGATCACCCACAACATAGCCCCATCATAATTAGATGAGAGCTAAAAATGTGACATAGCAAAAATCAACACATAGAGACTAGCATGTAATAATTATGACTATCAAGGAGACCAACCTTCAAGATTGTAACAACAATATGTAAACCAATTGTGCCATACCTTGCTTTTGCAGATGCGCTTTTTTGACTTTTTATAACACCCATTATGCATTTCTTTTTTTAGAAATGGAAGTCCCTTGCGCTCGAGACATGCCCTCCACAACGTCAATGTCTATTGGACTTGAGTCATAAATAAAATGTATTATGTAAACCAACATGCCAATTAAAATGCATTATGTAAACCAGCATGCCAATTAAACCCGTATTATCTAAACCACATGCCAATGTATTATGTAAACCAGCATGCCAATTAAAATGTATTATCTAAAGTGCCTACGTTCACAATCTACTACCCCTTCTGGAAGAGGAGCTCCATCACTTGAATCCTCGTTTGGGTAGCCTTGAGTATTATGCTCAGAGCAGCTTAGAAGCTCTTTTTGGTGGAGGGCTTTCCTTTTGCATTCATCTTCATTGTATGAGTCTCCTGCATCCTCCTTTTGGTGGAGGGCTTTCCTTTTGCATTCATCTTCATTGTATGAGTCTCCTGCATCCTCCATGGATTCCAAGTGCAGGCTGCTTTGACCTCCTTTCTCCTCCTCCCCACCATCTAGGTGGTTGGCATCAAAGGCAGGTGGCACCGTATGAATTGGCTTCTCCCTCATGATGGCTTCAATATGCCAGATGGGCTTTGTGCAACTTGCCACATTAAGCAGCTTGCCAGATGAGCCTTGTGTAGACCCATGCACACCTATACTGGCATCTTCCTCATGTTGCTTTGTGCGAATGCTTCCAAGCATTTTATATTCAGCACGTTCAGAAGTGGATGTTGCACCTGCAAGCAGTACAAACACAACAATGTGTTAGTACTAAACTAAATCTGCAGGACAAGCTAAAAGTCATAGTGCTAACACAGTACTAATATAGTACTAACAACCACATATAGTACTAATATAAGATAGTACTAAGTAAGCACTATGATAGTACTGAATTGTACTAACATACTGCTTACTTTGTGAGTACTAATTAGTACTAACAACTACCAATTAACATTGTGTACAATCCTTTACCAGATACTACACAAAATAGTACTAAATATTGCTAACACAGTAGTAGCATAGAACTAAAGAGTAAAAATTTGTATAGTACTAACCTCTTTTATTGTGCTAATTCAAAAGCAAATACTACTCACATACTAGTACTAAAGAGTCCTAAGACAGTGGTAGTATAGTACTAAAGTATTAACATATATAGTACTATTCTAGTACTATAGAACAATGACCTATAGCACAATTGGAAACAAGGTCCAACCTAGTACTAAAAAGTACTAAAAGAGAGTGGCTAATAGTACTTCAAGAGTAGTCATGCAAACTAGAAAGCTTTAAATAGTACTAAAAGAGTAGTTGAATGCAAAGTGTATGAAATAGTACTAAAAGAGTAGTTGAATGCAAAGTGTATGAAATAGTACTAAAAGAGTAGTTGAATGAAAAGTGTATGAAATTGTACTAAAAGAGTTACAATATTAAGTACTAAATTAGTATTTTAAATGCAAAGAGTACTAAAAGTGTATGCAAAGGGTACTAAATTTAAAGAGTACTAAAAGTATATGAAACTCTACTAAGAGAGTTACAATATTAGTAAATTAGTATTTTAAATAGTACTAAAGAGTACTAAAATTGTAATGAAATACTAGTATATTAAATTGGACCTTTGAGTTTTAACAGAGTACTAAAATATATCTAAAATGGTACCTAAGGACTAGTAAATAGTTCTTGAAAGTAGTTCGTAGTACTAATAGGAACAACAAAGTACAAAATAGTAAGCAATACTAATCACTTATGAAAATGTACCAAAAGAGTTACTAAATAGTACTACATAATACTAAATTATACTGAGATAGTAGTATATTAAATTGAACAGGTCTCTGAGTTTTAAGAAAACACATACCTATAGGGGGTCTAAAACCCATTGCAGACATCCAGTGGATATGCTTTCGTTGCATGACTGAGCCACGCACTGTGTGGAGTTGGAGAAGTGATGTGATGTGCACAACATATGGTATGTGTGCATGCAAGGGGTAAACACAACGTCCAATGCCTCCAAGTTGAAGCGCAGGTCACAAAACACACACCTACATAGACAATGTACAAGAAGATCAATATAAGCTTCTTGGTATATAAGCACAAACAACATAAAACCCTAAACCTATTGCATATTACCAGAAATGTTAACAAGCAGGCTGGCAGGGGCTGAAGGATGCACAATTGGAGTTGGATGAATTGCACTAAACCCCTAAGCATAAAGAGCATGAGTCAGGCACATTATGTTCTACACAAATTGATCGTTGCCCTTCATCTGCTCTTCAATACCAACACGAGTGCGCTTTGCAGACTGTAGCTCACTTCTACTAGCAGTATCTAGCTCTCCTTGCATCATCTCTCCCTCTTTTTGCAACTCGGTTTTAAGCACCTCGCTCTACGAATTTCGGATTTTCCTTAAAATCCAATCAGAAGTGGCTGTAAACAGAGTCACACTTCTTCTCTGCTTCACTCTCCAAGATGGAGGCTTCCTAAAATTTGGCTTGCAATGACTGGTTCATGAGTTCTATAATACGAGACTTGCATATGAACAATGCACTAAGGTGCCCCCATAAATCAGTACTTCTATTCCTAAACCACCACCTTACTCACTCTCAGCCTTGCATGGTGTTTTTTGTTTGACCTTACCAAATTTCAAAGGGTCTGGATCCTCTAGTTTGATGCATGTGCTGCTAGAAGTACCTCCCCTTTGAAACGCAAACCTATGCTGAGCAAAATCATCCGAGTCAACCTCAATGCCTCCTTGTTGTTGCGATGAGGCAAAGGCACGGGCAAGGACATTGCCAACTTCATTGTTGATGTTGCTGTCGGTTTGGTAAATCCTCATGTACAATTTGTGAAACTCGTCCTGTGAATCCTTGTTGGAGGCGACTAATGTGGAAGCCTCTACGTGTGCCAGAATGCGAGGAGCCCCATGTAGTTGAAAACCACTTGTTCAACTCTGTTCCACCCGAGATTCACTCCTCTAGGAATCTCAAGTGAACTCGTATGCACCTTAGGCTCCTTCCTCTTTGCCTTTTCCCGAGCTTCCTTTTCTAGTGTACTCTGCACCTTAGTCTCTTTGCTCTTCAAGGGAGACTTCTTGACAGGCCATTTCTTCAAAGTTTTCACATGCGATTTCTTCACAAGGCTTCTTTTGGGGGGCAGGGGAGTTCTTCACTGCCTTCTTCATCGTTGATCGATGAATGAGAACGAGAAGAAAATGAGAGAGAGAGAGAGAGAGAGAGAGAGAGACGAGAGATGAGAGACGAGCGATAGAGCTCTCTAAGAGAGATGCAACAGGATGGCTCTGAGAGAGATGATGGAAGCTTCAGGACGACAGTGGGAATCCAAAATAAAAAATGAGAGAGGGAGAGAGAGTATCGTACAGTGTGCATGATGCATGGATTTCATACCAAATCCATACAAAATCTTAAAAATACACTAAACGTCTCTAATATTTTTAAGATTTGGTATGGATTTCATACCAAATCCATACCAAATCTTAAAAATACACTAAACGTCTCTAATATTTTTCTTATGAAAAAGGTACTAAATTACATATGCACAGTACTAAAGCATTTTGCCAATAGTATATACACCGTACCATGCTTTCATCCTTAAATGCAAGGGCTTCCTAACTTCGAGAGTCCCACAATGAGATCCAACCACTAGCTAGAATCAAGGAGACTTCAAACCCTTTCTTGCTATTATGAAAGCATTAAGATGGATGAAATCCTATAAAACAAGATTTATTTCTTTTTAAAAGATCTTTAAGTTTTATACTTACCACTTTTTTAAATTCTAATCACTTCTTACTCAAAAACAGCACCACCCAATGCTCCAAAATCAATGTTTCTATGTCGCAAAGCATATTGCTTGATAGGCTGTCCTCTTATGAGACAACAACTTAATAAAATATTTGACGATTATTTGGATGGGTTTTATGACCAACATAAGATGCTACCTACTTCTTTTTGTGGGAAGCTTTTTTAAATATGTTACCTCGGGGGGTTCATCTAAAAATATGTAAATGTAGCACATGAGTTCATCAGGAAGAGTATATTAATTCAAAAAAATTACAGAATTATATTTAAATGAGGGATTTTTTAAATCAACTTTGAAAAAAAACCGTAAGTTTACGAAGAAAAAAGAATCATTTTATTCATAAAAGTATATAAATGTAAGAGGTTTTTTAAATACCCCTTGAATGCAAGTGATACATAAAATGTCTTAGAGGTAAACCCTAAAGTGTGTTGCTTGAGTTTAATGAAAGCAAATAGTGTGGATGTGCCAAAAGAGCCCTTCATTGAATTATTAAGGGTGTGTCAAAGGTGGCCAATAAAGCTAAGTAACAATAAACAGAGGCCTTCATTGAATTATTGAGCGTGTGTCAAAGGTCACCAATAAAGCTAAGTAACAATAAAGAGCAACAACTAATGTTTCTGGGCCTGAACAGTTGTTTCATTTTCCAACGTGCAGATGAATCACAAGGCATTTAAGCATTCAGATGGAGAGCATAGATTACAAAGTTTGTATATCGAGAAATTTTTTTTCCATGACTTGTTTACTTATCAAATGATGTTTTATAATGTTTCCATGAGAACGTGGTTACTGTACAAAGTGCCGGCCACTACCACTATGCCACCCAAAAGAGAACTAATGGCTACACAGATGAGAAACACAGAACACCAGATACTAAAACAATACTACGCATGGGCTCCTTCTGGTTTTAATGTACACATTTGTCGTAAAGTAGGGTACCATGGGTCATGTCGGGTGATCCAGCTTGGAGCTGTGCGAAAGGGTGACCGTGGTAGCAGAACTTACAATGGCGGCGAGAGCAGCAATATGTTTTTCCTTGCGTGCTAGCTCTAGATCGTGGCTCTAGCAAGGCTTTGATAAACAGGAGGAAGTTATGAAACAAGGATGAGTCCAACGAGTTGCCGGCAAAACCCGCAGCAGAAATCCACTTGCCAGCAATCAACCGTCGCCTGGTGTCTGCTGCAAGGCCACTATCGCCACCCTGGCTCTCTACGTGCATAATCATCACATAATGGCTCTCTCCTCCTGCTCCCTGCTCCACCCCTCACTACTTGAAGCGGAGCAATGATCTTGCTCTCACATCTGCTATTTTTCTCTGGCCATGATTAAACATCGCACTGCATCTAGATGTAGATAAAGATATACTTTGGGCTGAATTGTAATCACAGCCACTACAAATATGGTTTCAGCTACCTGTTTTCTCTCCTCGCTCCTCTGCAGCTATATTGCGCCCAGGCACTCCCGGGTGTACAGCGAGACTACCTTTTCCTCGCATGCTTCCGAAGCAGATCTGGCAGCGCACTTTAGAGAGCTCCTAGAGGTGTGCGCTCCCTACCTTATCCTGAAGTGGCTCGCAAGTGTCGTAGATATGGTGCTCGCCACACAGGCCTCTCTGCAGGTCCTTGTGCCAAGCTTCCAAGCGTCCACCATGTCCACTAAAGTCTGTCGGCTAATCGAGCAATACATGGACGACAGCGTGAGACTGCTGGACGTGTGTAATGTGCTGAGCTACGCAATAGGACAGTATGCCCGTCGTGTCAAGGCGATTCAGGTCGCCCTCACCTACTTGCAGCACGGCAGAGGATCATCAGCTAGCAAGAGTAGCATGCTGCGGGCGAGAAATGTTCTCTCATCACCGCCCGTGGGAGCGAAGCTAGGTGAAGATCCTTCAAGCACCTCGCTCCACGTGCGGCCGCATTCGCAGCTAGCAGCGTGCATCTCCATGCTGAACAGAATGGGAGACAAGCTCACCCCTTCAGATGATCCTGTACAACACGAGGATGCAGTTGAGGCACCCACTTGCCCTTCTGAACTGCCCGCTGCGATATATGGACGGCAAGTTGCCACCATCTTCGTCTTCAAGCTTCTTGCATGCGCTCTCTCATCTGCAAACCCTAGGGAACTTCAATGCCGTCCTATCTCAGGTGGACGGCTATTGTGGGAGGCTCTTCTTCTCACCCTGCAAGGCAAACTTTACACGGAGCCTCTTCAAAGGCGCAAGAAGGCTACCACCTTCCTTCCAGCGCTTGGCTCCTTGAATGTCTTTGTCAAAAAACTCCATGAATTCTTGGGGAGAGCTTTGCAAAGCTCGGAGGCACTGCCTTGACAAGAGGGGGGGTCTGGTGGGACTGATCGAACGTACATTATAGAAGAGTGTAAGCTTTACAGGCCAATGGTCGTCATTGGACCATTTCAAATGTACACCTGTTCTTTTTTTCATGAAAAAAGCATTCGTCCCCACTTGTCATTTCACTACACCGACGAGAGCCCCCAATATGAGCGCCTCCTACATGAAACACCCACAAGCTCTACCAGAGGCTGCATGTATAAGCTTTTCTTACAAGAAATCCATCAGTAAATTCATTTCAAACCCAAATATGTTTTTTACGAAGCAATTCACGTCCAGAACTTCAAACCACATCTCTACACCTGTTCATAGATTTTGGTCGTTTCTAAAGAAGTATTTTTAAAAGGGAGCGTTTAGTGTACTAAACATGTAACAATCGATACTCATCCAAGTTGTATCAACCTTTGGGCTAAAAAGCTTATCTTCTTGTTTTAAGGCAACCACCATGAGATTAAGCTCTTCATTCAAGGAGGCATGAGGTAGTTGATACTCCTAACCAAGCAAATCGAGTTAAGATCCTCACTTATGTATTTATAACAAGGTCGTCAAATCAATTAAAAGTAACCTCGCTTGTTCTAACACAAGCATATTTCTCATGTACCTTTTCAAGATGAATGTGTTTTAAATAAAATCAATTTCCTTCATGCAAGAAAATACACATTCACAGTGATGCACAAATGCTCACTCACTCATATTACTATATTTTTTGTAGATATTTATCAATTACCCATACATTTTTTTTCTTTTGGATACTTTAAATATTACTAGTAGTAGTGCTCTAACAAGAATTACATAAAGGGTGGTTTTGTCAAAAGTAAGTCAAATGATATTTTACTACAAGAGGTTAATGCAATATCCACGCAATGTTATCGTGTGACTAGTGAGAGAAAGTAGTCAGAGAGTTGTAGTGTAGCCTGCATGCAAGAGGGTTTTTTTTGCAATACATAGCTATACATGTGGATCTTTTATGGCTATAGTTGCATGTATAGCTGCGCGTTCAAGTATGCAACTCATGCTCTCCTTTCATCTCCCATACCTCGTTTCCCCTCCTTTCATCTCCCATACCTCAAGTATGAAACTCATGCTCTCCTTTATTTATGTGCTTTCATCTCCAAAAGCAAAAGTTTTTTGGTGAAGGTAAGGCTTCTCTAGACTATTCTCTCTTATTTGTTTCAATCTGTATGTGTATACTTATGTCCTGATTCTTGTCTTCTTGTTCTTCTTCTTCTCCTCACATGTCGTCTCACTTTTCTATTTGTTTTGTTATTAACTTTATTGTGTGTGCTTGTTTTGTAGGTTTAGGGTTTTGGATGCTTGCTCATTGTAACAAGACAGTAAACCCTCTTTTCCTCCTTTATTTATGTGCTCATTTGGCTCTATGCATGCTCTATGTATGTTTGTCATCATTCAGATCGCCTCTTTCCCCTTCCTCATCACTTCACAATTTCTTGCATAAATATAGGCATTAATTACATGCTACCAAACCATAAGTTACAAGATTAAAAACCTTATTAGAATCAAATGGTCGTCAAGAAGAGAAATAAGAGATACATGTAGGTCATGTTAAAATAGTATTATTATTGAAGGAAGAAAATCTCACCTTTAATTAATGATTTGTGTGCTAGAATATGAAATGTCAAAATTGCTATAATATGAAGTGTAAGACATTTTATAGTCCCCTAAGAACATGTGTATAAGATGAGATAAATATTCTTTCAGATGGCAAGTGAGATTTAGGATAATTTAAATGAGTAAAAAAAGTCTTCATTATTCACTATCTGATCATCGTTGATGCTATATCTACAAATGATTTCATGTTCTACCATGAGTCAATAAAAATGATTTTTTGGAGAAAAAACTCAAGTTTTATCAATAAGAATCATGAAAAAACACTCTTCACGATCTTGCATCTAGATTTTCGACCATTCATCCTTAGGTTTCACTACAAGATAAGGAGAGCATAGCGGCATCCATAACTATACCACAACAAAGGAAATTTGGGACTTCAATTTTCCTTAGTGCTATACATCTGGCTATATACGCGGCTAGGAACACATGGCTGTAGCCACGTAGTAGCTACACCCATAGCCGTGGGTATAAACTCGTCCGTAGCCATGTGCATAGTCTCACCCTTAACCATGTTGTAGTGTACAACACAAAAGCGGGGATAAAATGGAAGAGTTGTATCCCAACATCTCTCCCAACATCTCTCCCATTCTATCCCCTGATATATATATATATATATATATCAACATCTCTCCCATTCTATCCCCTGATATATATATATATATATAACATTATAAATAATAATAAAAAGAAATTACAACTCATACACAAGAGCATTACACTACTTGGCAAATGTCATTATATTGCATCTTATCCATCTCCAAAAAATACATAAGTTGATTGAGTCCAAAACATAATAATAATAAACAATTACAATTCATATACACAAGAGCATTACACTACTTGGCAAATGTCATTATATTGCATATTATCCATCCCCAAAAAATACATAAGTTGATTGAGTCCAAAAAAAATGTTTACGAAAACTAAAAAGTTGAGTAATAAGAAAACTAATTAAGTTAAATCATCTGCATCTTCATCTTCATCTTCAAGATTGTGCTTGCCATAATCTTATGCATAGCATTATGTATTAAGGTTATGCATAAGCTCTATGCATTAAAGTTTATGCATGGCATTATGTAGTATCATCATGCATAAGCTCTATGCATTAAAGATTATGCACTAAGATCATGCATAAGCTTAATGCATAGATCTTAGGCATTAAGGTCATGCATAGCATTATGCATTAATCTGATGCATAAGCTTTACGCATAGAGTTTATGGATAAGATTTATGTATAAGCTCTGTGCTATATGCATAGAGCTATATTATGCATAGGCTTATGATTAAGCTCATGCATAATCTCTATAGACGCGTAGCATTATACTCTATGGTGCATTGACCTCATGCTGCATAAGCTCATGCCACTACAATAAAACCTGCCCGTGGCAATGCTTGTTTGCGTCACTAGCCACAATTGATATGGTGCATCGCTTATACGATGCACCGTGCATCGCATAAGCAACACGCCACAACATGCATCACTTTATTAGACACAAATATCTAGAGCCTTGTGTATGTGATGATGGGTATCACAAAAGCGACGCTCAACGAATATTTTAACGAATAAATATTTCACTTCTCAGTTCGTGCTCTATTGTCGCTCTAGCATTGCATTGTAACGATGACTTTCTCTCGCATGTATTTGCATTGTCACGCTCTATTGTCGCTCTAGCATGTATTTGTAACGCTCTATTGTCGCTCTAGCGCATTGTAACGATGATTTTCTCTCTCTCTATGTCTTTCTCATTACAATACTTCTCTCTCACACACACACACATATACAATATCAAAGTACTCATTCTCTCTGTCTCTCCCTCTCTCGATTGGAATTGGATTGAGCTCACACATTAAATTAGAACTCTCTCTCTCTCTCTCTCTCTCTCTCTCTCGACTCGAATTGGATTGAGCACACATTAAAGAACTCTCTCTATCTCTCTCAAATGTCGAGCACACAAGTGAGCAAAGATTAATTCAACATGGTGGATTATAACATTGGTAAGCAAATTACATTTACAGTGCACAAAGTTGAACAAAAATAAAAGCTCATGTAAATATACGTAAGCATATAAGAGTACAAAAAATATAAAGTGATAAAATGTCTATAAATGGAAAAATATGATGAGTACAAATGGTAGAATGTCATGCCAGCATAGTCTACTTAATGCTATACTCATGTCTATGGGTAATATTATGTAAAACTATGTAGAACATTGCCTCCAAATACAAAATGGGGCTCAAAACAAGCTAGGGATCTAGAGCAAGGAGAAGGAGGATCCTCTAGTCTCCATGGTACGTACCCTCATCGTCCTCATGATCATCGTTGGTGTTGCTTGATGTAAGGTGCTCAATCGACATAGATTTGCACCCCATGGCACTTTGTCGCTCTACCTCCATCATGTCCACATCCTCGTGCACCTAGTGTGGTTTAGAAAACTTAATTAGTTGATGGTTGAATACTTTAATTAGAAGTAGAATGACATTTAATCTATATTACTTACAAAATTTGCCAGTGGAGGTAGATGGGTCTTCATAAACCTATAACCGTGATAGGTGGTCGTCTCTATCTCTCCTGAGGAGTGGACTCACAACCATAGTCCTTCACTTTTTATTTAAAAACCACATGAGTTATCGGTTGATATAAAGAACATAACATACACAACTACATGTACATGCAAGAAAAAAAGTGAACCTACAAAAGTGGCAATTAAGCCCTTCTTGCCCATCCCGCCAAGATGTGATATATGCCCAGCTTATGGCCTAGCTTGTGCTGCATCGTGTAGACTATTCAAAATCAGAAAGCATGTGTATATAGACCTCACATTTAAGACACACATCAGTACATATCTAGAGAGTAAGATCACATAACTTTTGCTGATCTCAATGTGTTCTAAGTCACATCTCCCACCAAAAGGCCCTCCATGACTCAAGATGCAAACTAGTGGGGCAGGTATTCTCTGCCATTGCGCAATATCTCCTACACATTTTGAAGTCACACTTAAGAAGTTAGAATAAAAAATAAATGCATGTATTAACAACTGTGAGCTGTGAAACACTCACCCATCAAGCTGTCACCTAATGTCATATCACCTAAACATATAAAGGTTTTAAGCTTTTTAAACTTTGTGAGCGTAATAAATAAAAAAAGTTTTGTCAGCGGGGGCCACCTACATAAAGTAGAAATAAGAAAGTAACTTATGTAGAAGAGTCGACGTGTGTCTGAGAAGAGAAGAGATGAATTCTAGCTTATAGGCCAAGGGAAAGATGGTTTTTGAGCCTATGGAATAAGAAAATGGCATTTACGTTCTTTGATTTAAAGAACGTGAAGGATTCTCGAAAACCAATTTTTGCTTTAAATAGTTTTGGAAAGTAGTTTTCCACCTTTCTTTGCCTTGTGGTGGGTAATTGGTTGTCCAGTGGATAATAGAAAGCTTTCTTTTGAACCTTAGAATTCCCTCTTCAATTTTAATTTACTTTTTCCTTGGCGTCCTTCACCTCTTTGTCTTCTGGTCCCTCACCGCTTTAAGCTTTATAATTAATATTGGCTCTGATACCACTACTAGAGGAAAATGACCAGTAAATAAATTAAAAAATAATATTGAACTTGGCATGAAGTAAAATTTGCACATAACACAAGATTGGGTCCAATTTACCCCCACCACACAAGAGTTAGCCCAAGCTTTTGGGCTCCAAATGGTGGACCCTTTTAGAGGCCATTAAGATAATGTAATGCTAGCCCACAATAGAGTTCTTGGATTCTAGATCCATGTAACATGGATCTTCTTTATTAGAGTGGTCCCCTTAATTTCGATCTCAAAAAAGAGGAATTAAATATACTAGCATCATAAAACTCAAAAATAGAAGAATGTTAGGCCTAAATACCACCTACCAAAACATATGTCAGAAGGAATATTAAGAAAAAAGGCCATATCCATTGAGAGTTATTTTGATTGAAGACTTTCTCCACAATTTGAACTTAGTTCTCTTCGTTTCTCGCCTCTCTTACAACATCACTTATTTTCATCATATCTGTTTCATCTCTTCTTCTTCTTCTCTTAGTCTCTTTTTTATTCTATCTTAATAGTTTGGTAAACTTCATCAAGCTATGTTGGATAATCATGGTTTCTATTTAATTTGTTATGTTCATTAATCTTTCTAACCATGATGTCATTTGTGAACACTTACAGGGTTATTTGTCAACTCGACTACTACAAGAAAAAAGGAGTGCAAGATTCACAACATTTCTTTAAAGTTTTATTTTCGTTATTTAGATTGTTGAGCTCATTGAAATGATAATAATGTTCTCTTTCCTCTTTGTAGATGAGCTCTAGGATAAAACACATCTATGGCATTGAAAGTGTGGAGCTTTTTAACAAGAAGGATGTTGACATTAGGGAAATTATGAGCTTATTTTGCAGCCCTCTAAGGAGTTTCATGCTCTTTCTCTCTCAAAGAAATGGGGCCACAGTCACATTTGAGCACCATTCCCAAATTTTTTGAAGTTGATAGATTTGAAATGTACTCTTTAAGATCTTTCCAATGGTATATAACATGATGGGTTTCTAACACATAGGATAGTGAAACTCCCTAAAAAGTGGTTTCAAAGATGATGATGTGGCATGTAACGTTACATTTTGGTATCTTAAATCTTCTTTGTTGCATATCTTGCGCATTACTACTTGAAATTTATCGGAGATTGTATATTTGAAATCTACTCATCATAAGCTTCTCAATGATATGTCACGTGGAGGGGTTCTAGCATAAGATTGATAGGAATCACTATGGCCCCATTTTTTAGAGAGAGAAAGAGAATGAAACTCCTTAGAGGGCCCAAAATGAGCTCATAAAGCTGGATCCCTCAGCGGTTCAAGAAGTCAGATTGGATCACGATGAGACCTAGCACTCAAGGAGAATTCAAGGTAAAACAAAAGACATTGGTGATCCTAACAAGCATTGAAAAGGTAGGATCATGGAGTTCTACATAGGTGTTAAATGATACATTTGAGGTCCTTATGCAACATGTTTATATGCACATGGACATAATGCTACATCACCACCATGATGTTTATATGCACATGGACATAATGCTACATCACCACCACGATGAAAGTACAATAGTAAGCTTCAATAAGTAGTATTTGTTTTCTATGTGTTTAATACCTAATTGTTTTGTGCTCTATGGCTAAAGCATTAAAATTTGCTTATAGCTTTATATCCATCGACTATGGAGGAGTGGCAGAATGTAGAGTGCATTAGTGAAAGAATCAATGATTCCATATAGAGATAGACACATTGCTATTTGATAACCCACCCAACCATTTAGCAGCACATGGAATCTTCTTTTACAATTTCATGCATGTTTTGGCTAATGCAAACGATAATGTTGGTAGACTGGAGTTTACCCCACTACCACCATTTCTTAGCCACCAAGAATGGGTTTGTTTTTGCATAGACATCATGTATGTTTTGTCTAATTTTAATGATAATGTTGGTATACTGGAGTCTATCCCACTACCACCATCTCCTAACCAAGAATGGGTTTGTTTTTGCATAGACATCAATGCAACATACAAGAATAAGATAAGAATAGATATGCATACAGTAATGAACCCATCAATAGGTTCTAAAGACATCCATTTGAGTTGATTTATACCATTTAGCATCTTTGCACAGATGTTTGCATCATGTGAGGGTGTCAAGAAAATAAATTTAACATATCAAGTGAGGTCCCTTGATAATGATTGGATGAACCAATTTTTGGGGGAGGGATGGGATGTAAAGAGAACCTCTATAGAAGATGCCATTGAATGCAAACTAACAATACTAAATGTTACAGTCAGGTGAAATCAAAACATAAAGTTTGTTTGTGTTTGTAGTAAATTCTATTAGTTTGATATGCATTACTTTTAATCATAGATTGTTTTTCTGACTAGGTATTTCATTGGGAGGCAAACATTATGCATGTCATTTTTTTACAAAATATGGTGACTATGGAGAGGTGTCTAGCAAAGATTGGATCAAGACATGCATGATGGAACTCACTCTTCCGTCATCAATGCTATAATCCAATTACAAGGTTGAGACCCATTAGAGGTCAATCTAGAAAGACATTGACCATTCGACTTTCTTAGACAGGATATCCAATTGATGTGCAGGATTGTACCAAGGGATTTCTATTTTAAGTTAGATGGTAGGAAAATAGGAAGCTGAGTGAAACTTCAAAAATCTTCTTTGTTTATATCAAAACACATATCCTAGAGGTTGTGGAATCACCTTGAGATTGTGACCTTTCCATCTATACTATAATTTAAGAGTTATATTTGGTCTATATGTTATTGTATAAATGTTATTTCTTTCTTTTTTTTGCATTTTTTTCTTTCTATGGCAACCACACGTCTTGGACATCCTTGCTCCTCTATCTTGAAAACATCTAGATTTCCACATTAAGCCATAATAGACTATGATTCACATACATTACTTTGAATTCTACATAAGGGTCTTGACTTGCAATATACATGGTGAGAATAGCATGAATATGGAAGCCTACATCTTGATCAGCTGCGTTGCATACTTGTGCAACGTGAAACCATACAATCATTGTATACAACAAAAATTGTAGTATCGTGAGCTTTAGAGGTCCATTTGTTGCATATTCACTACTATATTTGTGCCCCCATAGCGTCGGGTATTAGCGTTGATATGTATATGTCGTGACCGACGCTTAACGTTGTTTATCTCAATGCTTAGCCTCTTCGATTTTTGGAAAAAAAATGAGACCCATAGTTTTGGGCTTAGCGTCAACTTCATCTTGCATTTCCCCCAAAAATGCCCGCATCTTTTGCTTAGAGCTCCCCACTATGTCATCCACCCGTTGATGGAAAAATCCTGCAACTTTAGCTTGGAGCTCCCCACTCTATCGTTTGCCACTCGCAACACTGGCATCAAATCCTCAGACCATGTCCTCTTTTCCGTCTATCGGGCTTACGCCTTCCTCCATGCTTCGCCACCGCCCTACTTGTGCTTGCTCACCCTTTGCTTCGCAGATTTAGAGTGCCCTAGAGCTTGATGCCTCTAGTTTGTACCCATTCACATTCTATAGTAGGAGGAAAGCAAGTTCTCTCTCTCTCTACACACGTCTCCCACACACACACACATTTCTCTCTTTCCCTCATTGCCATTAACACACACAACTTGCAAGGTGAACTCACACATCATGCACACGGATCCATTTTGCACGCTCCTCCTCACATTGTTATGCTAGCTACTCATTAAAGTGGCGTCGTAGGAGATTTGTTGGAGGATGCCATTGCACCATTCCAAAATTAGCCTGCATCCATGATCCAAGATGCCATCGATAGGCTGAAGGAGAGACCAGTGGTGCGTTGAATCGAGCATCCAGTGTGTATTGGTGAGAAGTGCCCGAGTGCTCCAGTTACCCAGGATCGTGAGGAGACACCACCGCACGAGGACAGGGGAAAGAAGCCAGCCGAGGAGCACAGGAGACCCTAGAAGGTGAGAGCTCGGAGGTATTTAAATTTAGTTTCAAGATGTGCATTTGTGTTTGTTGTGTTGGGTTAGCTCTTAATTTTTAGGTTAGTGGTGTGTCTGAGTTGGAATTCATAGGATATTACAAAAAGGATAGACATGAAGTACCAAGAGTGTGAGGGATTGAAGCCTTGGGGTTTACCTCAGGGTTTATCTACCAGTGCATGCCCCACCCCATTTGACACACTCCATTGATGTGTGAGAGAATGCCATTGACATGATCTGTTGGGCAATAATAATCCTAATCATCATAAGTCCTATCTACACTCATGCATGTAATGATTTTTTAAGTGTACACTATGTTCTACCATTTTGGTATTTAAACTTGTCAAATACTACCTTCAAATAATTGTGCATGCCTAAACCTTGACAAGAGCCAAGGAAGATGTTGAAATGTTCATGTATGGATTATACTTATATCCATGTAGTAAAGAGCCACTTGTTTATTGATTTCTAAGAGAATTACAAATTTGGATTTTCACGAATTTGCGCCAGGCAATTTGGTTTACAACTATGAATCAATTAATTTATCTAGCTTTCTTGATGACTATGAGATCCTCCCAAGGGAATGTCAATGGAATCACCTCTTGTTTCTATCGATCTGGTTTAGGTCTCTTAAAAGAATACTGAACGGACCATTCCTCCCCTACCCTCAAACCTTGTGTAGCAGCAACCAAAACATAGTAACGAGGCTCTAAACCTAGAATACGCTCATGATCTACACCATGAAGCTCCTCAAATAAACACTTTGGTTGTATTCCAGGATCTCCCACACTAATGTGGATTAGTCTTGCTATGTTTCCATTTTTGTAGGGGCGGCCGACACATCGTGTGACATGTCCTAGATGATTTGATGTATTGAAGAAGCATTAGACCACACTCCCTATGAAGACAAACTTATTATATACTGACTTAGCTGTCTCTTGTGAACATATCCATAAATAGGTCCACAAAACCTCATGAGCATCACAAGACTGCCTGAGGGGACATGCATATCTTGTGCAATGTATAAGCCATTGTTGGAATTAGGGTTGCAGGAAAGCACACAAAGCTTGGAGAAGAAGAAGCAAGAATGCACACAACACAAAGTGTATTAGATTGTGTCAATGTACAAAAGATAAGATAGCCCTAGAAGGATGGGCGTATATACAAGCCGGGGGAAAAAACCTCCTAAAGAGGGAAAAAGTGCCCCGGCGGTCCTAAGTGTGTTCACACACATCACTGCCTATATATATATGGCAACAAATCCCCCCTGGGAGTGATGGTGTGAACGAGAGCTGGCACTCATGTATAGGGGAGTGCCATGCCCGAAGTAGATCAGTCCACAAAGGGAAGCAAGCCCAAAGCTTTGCGGAAAGCTTCGAACTTCTCACGAGGAAGCGCCTTTGTGAAAAGATCGGCGAGGTTGTCCTGTGTTGGCACATAGGCCAAGCTGATCTCTCCTGCTGAGAGTCTCTCCCTGACATAGTGATAATGCACCTCAATGTGCTTTGTGCGAGCATGAAAAACTGGGTTTCTCGCAACTGCCAATGCACTCTGACTGTCAGTGAAGATAGAGGTGGCAGACTCCTGTCCAACACCCAAGTCAGCCATAAGCCGTCTGAGCCACACACACTCAACCGTAGCTGTGAAAGCTGCCCTGTACTCAGCTTCACAACTAGAAGTGGCCACAGTAGGTTGCTTCTTGCTCAACCAAGATATGCATGAGCTACCGAGCATGAAACAAAAACCACTTGTGGACACTCTTGTGTCATAGCAACCAGCCCAATCTGAGTCCGAAAAAGCATGTAAATCTGGCGGCAATGATCCCCCCTTGGGATAAAACAACCCAAGATGTATGGTGCCACTCAAGTAGCGAAAGATGCGTTTAACTGCCTTCCAATGCTGAGACCCTGGGCTATGCATAAACCTGCTCACCTGTGAGACTGCAAACTGAATGTCCGGCCTCGTAATGCATACATAAATGAGGCAACCAACAGCTGTCTGATAGAGTGTGACATCAAAGTGATCTCCAGCATCATGAAGACTCAACTTCAAACCTGTCTCCATTGGAGTAGCAATAGGCTTGCAGTCTTCAAGGCCAAATCTCCGCAACAATGTCTCAATATACTTTGTCTGACACAAAGCAATACCTCCATCACACTGCTTAAATTGTATTCCCAAATAATGATGCAAATGCCCCAAATCTGACATCTCAAAAGAGGCATTCAAATCAGCCTTAAAATCAGCAATATGACTCTCATTTGGTCCTGTGAGCAGCATGTCATTGACATAGAGAGCAATGATTAGATGTACACCATCCACACGTTTAACATACAAAGTGCTTTCTGTTGGACTATTCTGAAACCCATGTGCAGTCAAATATGCATGTATCTTTTCATACCAAGCTCGTGGAGCTTGCTTTAAACCATATAAAGCCTTTTTCAACCTGCACACTTTGTTTTCCTGCCCTCTTTGAACAAAACCACGAGGCTGCGATACATACACTTCCTCATGCAAATCTCCATTCAAGAACGCAGTCTTTATGTCCAACTGATGTACATTCCAACCATTATGAGCTGCCAATGCACAAATGCTACGAATGGTAGTCATACGACAAGTGGGAGCAAAGGTCTCATCAAAATCAATGCCCTTTTCTTGAGCATAACCCTTTGCAACAAGTCTAGCTTTATAGCGATCAACACTGCCATCTGGCTTTCGTTTCAACTTAAAAACCCACTTACATCCAATGGCCTTTTTACCAATAGGCAAATCACACAAAGACTATGTACCATTCTTCATTATAGCATCATATTCACTTTGCATTGCAGCCAACCAATTTTCTGAATTTTGTGCCTCATCAAATGAAAGAGGTTCTTCCTCTTCACACATACTAGACATAGCCAAAGCATAACAATCTGATGTATAAGAGGCATGCTGAAAACCTGAACGAGTACGACTAGTCATAGGTGCATCAATCTTACTATCATGCAAGGTTTGCACCAGCCATTTAGGCATACCTCTAGCCTGCTCATTTTCAGCCCTATCCTCATGAATTACATCCTGTAAATCTGCATCAGAAATAGGCTGATCTATGATGTCATTTGAAATCTGCGTAGGCTGAATATTTGCCTCATTAGGACTTACATTTGAATTCCCACCTGTAAAGAGAGGCAACAACGTATCAAATACATCCCGTGAGCTCACACCTGTCTCTTTGGTACATGATAACAAGGGCTGCACAGCATCTTCCACAAAAACAACATCTCGACTAATCAAGATACGCTTTGACTGCGGATGATACAATCTGTAACCCTTGCTCTCAGCACTGTAACCAACAAAAATGCATTTAACAGCCTTATCATCCAATTTTCTGCGTTGTTGCACAGGCACTAAAGCATAGGCCAAGCAACCAAAGACACGCAAGTGACCAATAGAAGGCTTCCTGCCATGCCAAGCTTCGTATGGAGTAATAGACTGCAAGGCCTTAGTGGGACACCTGTTGAGTACATATGCAGCACACATGACAGCCTCAAGCCAAAATGCATGTGGCAAAGCTTGGCTCTTGACCATACATCGTGCCATCTCCATAAGTGACCTGTTCTTCCTCTCAGCAACACCATTTTGCTGAGGGGTATATGGCACTGTACATTGGTGTTTTATCCCACGACTAGCCAGAAATGCATCAAACTCTTTAGACATGTACTCCCCCCCTCGATCAGTACGGAGGGTGCCCACAGTACAATTGGATACATTTTCAACCATAAGAAAAAATTGTTTGAAGCACAATAACACTTCGGACTTTGCCTTCAGTGGATATACCCATGCATGCCTTGAGTAATCATCAATGAAAGTCACGAAGTACAAGTGTTTACCAAATGATGGAGTTTGCATAGGCCCACATACATCACTATGTACAAGCTGCAATTTGCGAGTGGCCCGCACAGAACCATCCTTTGGAAACGCAGAACGCTGCATTTTGCCCAAAATACAGCCTTCACAAACATGTTTCAATGGTGCCTCAAGAGGGGGCAATGAAGCAACCATATCAAATTTCTGCAAACGCAGCAAACTAGTAAAGTTCAGATGACCAAAACGAGCATGCCATAGTTTTGCATCTGAAACTGCCTTTTCATCAGAAACTGCATTTGCTGAATCTTCCACACACTTGTCATAAGAATTGAGCCTATACAGCCCACGAAACAAGGTGCCAGATACAATAATCGTATCACCAGAAGTCAAATCATGAACAGTACATCTGTCATCCACAAATTTGATTACAAATCCAAGTCTAGCAAGCGCAGAGACAGACAATAGATTCTTCTTTATCCCTGGCACATACAAAGCATCTGAAAGTGTGAAAGCGCTGCCATTTGCAGCAGTAAGCATAATTTTACCAACGCCCTTCACTGGGTAAGAAGCATTATTGGCACATGTGACAGTATTCCCATTAGGGACAGCCTCAAGAGAAGTGAACATATCACGATGCGAGGTAATGTGCTTTGTAGCACCACTGTCAAAATACCAAACATGAGAGTCAACAGAAACTGCCAAACATGCATCATGTACAGATGGGTCATATTGGCAATACACGCTAAACGCCCATTCTGTATCCTGCACAACATTTGCAGAATCTGCATTTGTAGAAGCATCCGCTATTGTGGCTGCATTTGACTCTTTCTTCTTTGCCTCTTTAGCCTTTAGCTTAGGGCAATTCTTAATGACATGATCATTTGCCTTACAATAGTTACACCTGGTCTTTTTCTTGCCTTTATCAAGAGCCTTCTCAGACTTATTGTTGCTACCTGTGGAAGTAGAAGAAGTTGCAGACCTACTAATAGGAGAAGAAACAGTGGAAGGGGCTGCCTTACCACTTCTTCTCTGCTGCTGGGCAGCCATAAATGCTTGATCAACTGCACGTTGCCTGGCCCTGTTTTGCCTGGACTGCGCTTCTTGCAAGAGCTTGTTGACTAAAGTATCATACTTGACAGCATCAGGTCTGTCCTCATTAAGAAGTCTCCACGTGGAAGCAAAAGTCTGATATGTCTCAGGTAAAGCATCAAGAACAGTCTGCACAAGAGAATGATCAGGAATAATCTCACCTGCAGAAATCAACTGTTCTTTGAGATCTTTAATCTCAGCAAGAAAAACATTCATGTCATCATCTTCCTGCATAATCTTCAATTCTAGCTCTTTACGCAGGTAAGCGATTTTTGCCTCGTTACGACCTGCATACAAACCAGCTAGAATATCCCAAGCCTGTTTTGCTGTTTTAGCTGAACGAATATGTGGGGTGATGTTCCGTTTGACAGAAAGTGCAATTAAGGCATGAGCCTGCGCATCTTTACCATCCCAACGAGCTTGTTCAGCAGTGGGTAAAACAACAGCAACAGTAGAGCTGCTAGAACCTGCAACATCCTCAACAGATCCTACATCCACAGAACCTGGACGTACATCCATACCCTGCACAATGTTCCACACTCCTTTTGCAACCAAAACATGCTGCATCATGTATGCCCAAAGTGGGTAGTTGCTGTCTCCATCCAGTTTGTCTTCAGCAGACAACATGCGAAATACATCATTGCTGTTATTAGCCATGGCCACTGACTGAAACTGATGCAAAAGCTACCTGTAATGAAGCAAAGACTGAACAGAAAACAACTCGTGCTATGTAGCACGGTCCACAATGGAGTACGTATGCCTGTTTTGCAGAAAACTGCACTGTCGAAATTTCTGCAGAAAATGACGAAAACACCTGTGCAGAACTTGAAATGCA
This sequence comes from Cibotium barometz, assembly GCF_041138505.1. Classification (NCBI taxonomy): domain Eukaryota; kingdom Viridiplantae; phylum Streptophyta; class Polypodiopsida; order Cyatheales; family Cibotiaceae; genus Cibotium; species Cibotium barometz. The sequence goes on from NC_141099.1 coordinate 14,892,320, forward strand.
AAAACGGAGCCCGAAACGACCTCAGATGCAAATTCTGAGAACGCCAGCCCTACGGGCTGATTTGCAGAGTATAGGGACCTGCAAGCGCTCGTGAAAACTCACCTCAATCGGAGAACGTGAGTCGGAGGGTGCTGGCGGCGTAGCCCTGGGAGCCGATGCCTGCTCTGATACCAATTGTTGGAATTAGGGTTGCAGGAAAGCACACAAAGCTTGGAGAAGAAGAAGCAAGAATGCACACAACACAAAGTGTATTAGATTGTGTCAATGTACAAAAGATAAGATAGCCCTAGAAGGATGGGCGTATATACAAGCCGGGGGAAAAAACCTCCTAAAGAGGGAAAAAGTGCCCCGGCGGTCCTAAGTGTGTTCACACACATCACTGCCTATATATATATGGCAACAGCCATGACCTACACCATAGATAGTGGAGGGTGCTATAATAAATCATAATCCCTAGTGTGTGAACCCAGCCCAATCATCCGGAAGGGTTTGAGATAGCCAGTCACCTACACATCTATGATCATAAGTATTTTCACAGATATGACTCAGTAGGGGGTAGTCTCCACTAGTCTCAACAAGAGGACCTAGAGGGACATCCAAGCTTCCCCCAAGATATTGTAACCTATCTCTAATGGATCTCATTGCTTGCTAGCATCGAGTGACTCATCCTCTAATAATTTGGGAGTTGTCAACAAGTTCAATGTGAACTAGTGGGGCGCTCTATAGCCGGGATGGATGCAGGTGTAAGAAGGCTTATGCCTGTGGGTAAGGTAACCTACAAAATTACAATGCATAGAGTAAACAATCATGAAATGTAACTAATTCGTAGGGCATGATGTAGTTAAATATGTATTATGAATTTTTTTTTTCATGTAACAACAATATAAAACAATGTATGTTTACTCACCACTTGCTATCTACTTGCTATCTACAAATCGGTTGATGCACTTTCCACTTGTCCCCACCTTAACTCATGGTTAGACAATATGTCCTAGGTGAGGCTTCATACCCTTGCATTTAGGATAAAAACATGCTCATTTATGATTATATTCACATTGTTTCTCATCTGGTTGACCTACATCGTCATTGGCATCCAGATTACACATTCCAATATTATATGTATGTAAAAAAAACATAACAATTATAATATACATGGTATCCATTACCAATTCTACAATCCTTTATAAATTAAATTATTGTCTATTTTTAGTCTAACATGTTAAGTGGTGATTTTCAAAATGTAGAGAGGCAACAAGGAATCATGTGTATTCTCGTTGTCCCAGTGAAATAAGTGAACATGTTTAGAGACACATGAAGGAGGAGGTGCGCACAAGAAAAAGTTTTCCTGCTTAACGAAAGGCAACAGATGAACACCTTTGTCATGGGATCAAGCGTCGCCTTGGTCAAGGTGGCAAAGCGAGCTTCATTTAGAGATTTGTAAGTAACCCTAAACATTTCTACAACAAGTAGATAATTACAAATAAGGTATAATGTTCAATTTTCTAAATGCTTTATTAATTTGTTCACTGGTGGTGTGCTTCAAAATTACTTGTCAAAACCAGACAAAGAATTTTGATCACCCACCTACTATAGATGAGATCCGCTATGCCACACAACTTGGATATGATAAGTTGGTTGCCTTTCTAGTAGCCGTTGGGATTCATCCCCCACAATGGGCATCAATTCAGAGCCCATCGCACAACACACCGACAACATATCAGACGACGGATACAACTATGGGTGATGGTGAGAAGAGGACTAGTGGTGATGGAGAGCACACGAGGACATTGATGCATGACTCCATCAACTCAGATCGGCACTCTAGCTCCTTTGTTATATAGTAGTACTCGGTCGCTACCCATTTACGATAGAGGGCTACATGTTATACATTTTGTAGACTTTTATGCCACACGTTTCTTTGGTGTAGCCATTTTTGATGTATCATAGACATGTTTTGGATACATTCCCTAACTTTGTTGGCACATATTTATAGCCTTTGTTAATGTATCAGCAGAGACATGTTTTCAGATTTATACATATGTCAATGCACTTGTTCTCTTGGATACCCACATTGCATGTCACACATGTTTTGATATATTTATGAGGACCATTTTGAGTTGTTCACTAACTCTATAATTACATAGGAGAAAACAATGAAAATCAAATAACATATGAAACAAAATGTGTTCAAAGTAGTGCACTTACCTCCATTAAAGTAGATTTAAATCTCTTTGTTTAATCTTTGGTCAACAAACAATGCCGGTCGATGATGAAGAACAAGAGAGCTAGCTATTTGTGTGTGTGTGTGCGAGAGAAAGAGAGAGAGAGAGAGAGCTATGTATGTAGCTCAATACAAGAGAGCTAGCTATTTGTGTGTGTGTGTGCGAGAGAAAGAGAGAGAGAGAGAGAGCTATGTATGTAGCTCAATACATACATAGCGTCATATATTATAATATATCTATTATCGTGGGTGACGCTTAGCGTCATATATTTAATTCAAAATAATAAAATAATTAGTGACGCTTAGCATCGACTGGTGACACTTATCGACCTTTAAAACATTGATACGCTTAGTGTTGTCCTTCAACGATTAGCATTGCATTCGAAAACTCGACGCTTAGTGTCCTGTTGGTAGCATCACCTTTACCACACGGATGTGACCCCCATGCTTTTTTGATGCTACCATGGTGCTATGGGGGCACAAATGTAGTAGTGATTAGGGCAATATAGACCCTATATAGTGCAAGTCAGTAGAACGTGATATAAGTATTTCCCTTGCCAACATCCAACATAAATCCCATTGTACTGGCATGCAATATAAAAGGTCTTTTTAGCTCAAATATGGAACCCTATTCCATATCTTTATCTCATAGTCGTGTCTACTGAAATTTTAATAATGCAAACTTACTATAGCTTGAATTTGGAAGCGTGGAGAATGAAAGGAACATTTCATGTAAAGACATTACCGTAAAGAAAGTTTTCTTAGAGATCATCATTATAACATGAAGATAAGAAAATGCCTTGTTGAAACTCGGCATGACAAAATTTTCAACATGTTGAGAGTAGTTTAATACAAAGAATTTACACATTATCAGTTTAAATTTACACATTGTATAAAGGTGAATAGGCTGACGTAGAATATTATTCGTGGGGGGTAGGGGAAGCCTACTCTTGCTTACAGGGGGGAGTGCTATTGTTGTTGGGGAGAGTAAGTAGCTTGCTCTTGTTGTGCTTGCTCCTCCAACGAGATGGAAAATCTCCAAGGTGGATCCACTCCTTGTTGGTTGGCGTTTGTGCATATTGTTGTGAACGGCGGCATTGGTCTTGGCCCTTGTGGAGGGGGCAAAAATACGTATGGCATATTAGGATCTCGTAGCTCAATATTGTTAATTAGGGTTTCAATTATTATGAGCTTGTATAGTTGTACATCAAAATCTGTGTAATCCGATAGTCGTAGGCCATTCATGGATGCATCCATGGAGCCTTGGGGCCATGCAAGAATGGCCCATTCTTGGATGCCCCCATGGCCACTATTTCATGCACTATGATGCATTATAAAGTAAAACAATGGATATTTGAGGCCTTGGGGTCATGTAGGAATGGTCCTTACACTTGTTGTGCATGAAAAAAATGGCCCTAGGGCCATTCTTCTCGATGCCCCATGGCCATCCCAAAATGACACGTAGGCCTTGCAGTCATGCAAGAATGGTCCTTACACATGTTGTGCATGAGAATAATGATACCATGGCCATTCTTGGATGCCCCCATGGCCATCCCAAAATGACACGTAGGCCTTGCAGTCATGCAAGAATGGTCCTTACACATGTTGTGCATGAAAATAATGATACCATGGCCATTCTTGGATGCCCCCATGGCCATTATTTCAGGAACTGTGAGGCACTTTAAAGTAAAATAGTGGATATTTGAGGCCTTGGGGTCGTGCAAGAATTTTCAGGAACTGTGAGGCACTTTAAAGTAAAATAGTGGATATTTGAGGCCTTGGGGTCTTGCAAGAATTTTCCTTGCACCTGTTGTGCATGAAGAGAATGGCCCTAGGGCCATTCTTGGATGCCCCATGTCCATCCCAAAATGACCTTGAGGCTCTGGGGTCATGTAAGAATGGCCCTTGGGCCATTGTTGTGCAGGAAGAGAATGGCCGTAGGGACGATTCTTGGATGTCCCATGTCCATCCCAAAATGACCTTGAGCCCTTGGGGTCATACAAGAATGACCATCGGGCCATTGTTCCAGCCAATCTTCCACACCTTGAGGACTTGGGGTCATGCAAGAATGGCTCGATGGCTATTCTTCCACATGTTTTGCATGAAAATAATGGTCCTATGGCCATTCTTGGGTGCTCTTGGATGCCCTATGGCCATTCTTGGGTTCCCTTGGATGCCCGTAGGGCCATGTGCATGAGAAGAATAGTCCTCTGGCCTTTCTTAGCGTCCTAGGAGCATTCCCAAATCTGAAATTTGAATTTCAAACTAGAATTTTCTCACCGAATTTCCAAATCAACTTTGACATTTGAATTTCAAATTCAAATTATAATCTTATGGCCTTCCTCTTTTGTGCAAAGTCTCTCCACTACATAGTGGATATCACCCAATTTTCGAGCAACAATATATGAGAAAATACGTGGAAGAATGCCCCAATGTCCATCCCAAAATGACCTTGAGGCCTTGGGGTCATACAAGAATGGCCCTTGGGTCATTCTACCACCTGTTGTACATGAAAATAATGGCTAAGGGCCTTTCTTAGAAGCCCCATGGCCATTCCGAAATGACCTTGAGGCCCAAGGGTCATACAAGAATTGTTCTACACATGTTGTGGATGGCAAGAATGCTCCTATGCCCATTCTTGAATGCCCCATGGCCATTCCAAAATGACCTTGAGGCCTTGGGGTCATGCAGGAATGGTACTTACTATAAGAATATGGCACAACAAAAAGGGATAGCAAGACAAAGCACAATAGACAATTCAAAAGATACACAATGGAGAGAATTTAAAATTTGATTTTACCAAAGAGGTACAAATGATGGTGCTCTCCACCCATGCACTCTGAAAGAGTAGAGCTTAGATGGCAATCTAAACAGACTCTAGATGGAGTGGAAACTCACAATCATTGGATACCTTAGCTCATGGGAACCATGTCCATATATAGTACTGTAGCTGGTGTGGTACACAACAACACAAAGCAACTATAGACGCGCTTGATAGACACGCAAAATAGCAGGCGCGTCTATAGGCATTGCTTGAATAGAGAAATTATGGGCGTGTCTAATAGCGCGTTTAATAGCGCGTGTATTAACGCGTCTATTAGGGCATCTACACTGAGAATCTAACACTGCGTCTAAGAGCGCGTCGATTTACGCGTGTATTAGTGCGTCTATTTACGCGTGTATTAGTGCGTCTATTTACGCGTGTATTAGTGCATCTATTTACGCGTGTACTAGGGCGTCTATTTACGCGTCTACACTGAGAATTAGATGCGTATTTGGACGCAAAACAAAGAGTACAAAAAGTGAGATTTTGGTGTAGACTGGTAAATGTACATCACTGCTTTCCAAAAATTACCCATGATTACCAAATCACATAATTTTAACAAAAACATCAATGCTTTTTTGCAAACCCACATATACAAAAAATAAGTGAGGTGAGGAGAATGAGACAATATGTAAAATAGTTTAGCCAATATCAATGATGGGCTACGGTTCAATCTCATCCTCAATGAGATCAACCCTTGCCAAACTATCTACTTCAAAGTGTTTAGATCAATCCACATGAATATCCTTTGGAAGTGCTCTTAGATACTGAGGATATGGCACACGAGATCCGTGGTGTGTACGAAAGAGGGCCCTTTCTTCTTGTCTTCTTGCCTTCGCATCCTCGTATCTTGTCACCCATCTTTTCATCACATCACTATTAAGCACGCAATAGAGGTTGATATTATTAAGCAACTCGCTGTCTATTACTTTGTTGCGTCCTTTCCCTTGAGGCATAATAGAGGTCATCCTTAGGTCTTCATCATCTCTCCATAGTCGTGGGAGAGAGCTATCCACATCAACAAGAAACTTAGAAATATATACAGGTGACTCTTGTATCAACCAACCCTCGGCCATGCTACCTTCGGGTCTTGCATTTTGTCTCACGAAACCCTTCAAGGTCTTCATGAAGCGCTCGAGGAAGAACAACCATCGTGCATGTATAGTACCGCATAAAGCAATCTCATCCACCAAATGCGCTATGAGATGTAGTTGGCTTGTGAGAATAGAACGTGGAAATGTCTCCACTAAACAAACCACCTCCACTGACATAACTCGAGCATTCTCAAGCGTGGTGGGATCTATTTCCTTTGAGCTCACATATCTAGAAATGAAAAAATACACCATATTAGCAATATGAACACCTTGCATGGAGCATTGATACGCATCACATTTTGTATCATGTAAAGTACCTCACAAGCTCGCCCATCTTGTAAATATAATCTTTCACGTCCTTCGATGCACTACGAGAAATGCTAGTAGGTAGTATGAACTAAACACACGAGGAATGGTTGATTAGTTGCTTCTAATTCACTCACAAATTTGAAAGGAAAAAGATATTATGCACATAAAATACTTACTTGGAGCATCTTGTGCCAATCATGAGATTTCAAGCCATATAATTGCTCTACACCTCTTTTCTTGCTCTTTGTAAAGGCCCCCTTCAAACACCTCATACATCCAGTGGGAGTACGAATTGTAGTAATAGCACACTTCACCGCGACCATCTCTAGCTTTGATAACCTCCACGGTGCACGAGGTAAAAAAACACGGCCATTTGGTCTCTCTTGTGGCCAAGCTTCACGCATCCTCCCTATGGTACGTAGATCCTCCCTTATGTCTACGGAATCTCGTGTCCCATTCAAATGTTCCCAAATGGTAGATGCCACATTCTTGAAGATATGCAAGGGATCAAGCAGGTGATTGATCTTGAGGTGGGACCAATATTGTAAACGATAAAAGATGGAGTATCTAAACAAAAGCTGGTGTTAGCGGGTAATCTTTATATAGCACACAATAGTTACAAACCCTTACCGACTCATGCCAAGTGGTGGAGGAGTCGTTGAACCGTCCCAAATTCTCATCCAATCTCCCGCTGTGAGTGATTGTGGGAGGACTTCATTCCAAGGGGAAACATATCTAGGATGATCAGGTGGGAGAAATCGATGGTGATTCTCATAGATGACCTTATTCAATGTGTCTGCCCGTGAGGCAACAAGCGAAGGACCACAAACAGGACATGCATGGTAACCCGATGTAGTGAGACCTGAACAATAGATGCAATTAAGAGTTGAAGGTGGGTTTAGGGTGCCACATCCTTTGCCTACTCATAATTAGAAGTGCAGTGCTTACCTGAACACTCGCCATAGCCTGGGAAGTCATTCATTGTCCAAATCAAGATTGCTTTGTAGTTGAAGTCTTGTGAGACGAGGGAGGCTTGCTCACATCATGAACCTCAATACCTCTCCAAAGTATCTCTAGCTCATCAATCAAAGGCTCCAAATAAACATCAGGATTTTTTACTTTATGTTTCCCTGGAATTAGAAGGGATAACATAGCATGTCCTTTCTTAATCGCCATAGAGGGTGGAATATTATAATTCACCAATATCACTGGCTATACACTGTAAGAGGTGCTTTTGAGGACCAAATGGTTCACATCGTCCATACCCAATCCAAGTCTCAAGCTCCTAGGTTCTTCCTTGAAGCTTGGCCATGTGTCTTCAATATGCTTCCACGCAAGAGTGTCTGCGGGAGTTCTCCACTTGCCATCGGTTGATCGATGGGAGGAATGCCATGACATGAGCTCTGCAATGGATTTGCACTTGGATGCAAGGGATTATGGAAAAATGTTGCAGAACCTTACGAGGCACGTCCAAAGTTTTGAGATTTGCTCTATATCTTGCCTCTCCACAAGTAGGACACTCTCTTGCATCCTTATGTAGTCCACAAAACAAAACGCAATCGTTGACGCATGCATGGATACGCTTGTAATCTAATCCTCCAAGAGAGGTCACATGTTGCCTTGCCATATCTCTTGAGGTCGGTAATTTATTCTCCTTTGGAAGCATTTTACACAATAGTCTGCACGTGAAGACCATGAATGAGGAAAAGCATTCGAGTAAAATAGCATGTTTGCAAAATAGACTTTAAAGCTTACTTGAGTAATGCATTCAAACTTGCATTGCTCCATCCATAGATGGTTTGCAAGTTTAGTAACTCAAGGGAGGCACGTAGAATAGAGAATGTGCACCCCTCAAATAGTGGAGTCGATGCTGCGGTAAAAAGATCGTCCTGCTCCATGCTATCATCCCTCCCTTCGGATTGATGGACATATAAATCCCGCACCATATCATCAAACACCTCCTCCTCCACGGCTTCATGAGGTAATGGCGGAGGGCTACTATCACCATCAATCCATGCATCTGTAACGATCCCCACCTCATATCGCCGATGCTTTGCCTCGTCACACGAGCATAGGGCAACATATGCGGGTGTGGCACTACATCTTGTATCAAATTAAAACGGGATCATAACTCAAACATATGAACACCCATAGGTATCTCAATCAACCTTAACTCTTTAACACTTACCATGTTTACGGTCGCATCCCATTCTCCATACTTTGAGATGTGATTGAGTGTAATCTTGCATGCACGATACATGTTTCCTCGACATCGATCACACATACATTTGATTTTTTGCTCCAACCACATTTCGTGATGGTGGATACAGAGGGATTCATCCTCACTGGAGCTACTTATTGAAGATGAAGATATCCTACAAATAAACAACCCAAAAAAATTGGTCTTATATCAAATATTTAATCTTAAAACTCTGTGGCGCATCTATTTGCGCGTCTAAAACCGCGTCTGTTCTGTGTGGTACACGTCTATAGGCATGTCTAAACTTCTGTAAACGTGCAATTACATGCGGTTTTAGACGTGATAGTAGATGCGACATTAGACGCTCTTGTAGACGACGTGATTTTTATTTTCAAACCTACTTTTAGCGTGCTTGCTTTTCTTCACATACTTTTAACGGGCTTGCTTTGCTATTAATAGATCCATAGCCTAGAATCCACACTTATCTTCAAGCACCCACACTTATCTACAGGATTACACAATCATCTCCAAGCACACAAGAGAAGAGGGTGAACAAGGAAGAGAAGAAAGAGAAGCAAAGAGTGAACAAGGAAGAGAAGAAAGAGAAGCAATTTTAAAGAAGGACAAGAAGCTTCCATACCTTTATCCAAGGTAGGTCTCTTTAGGGTTGATCTTCTTGGAAAGTTGCTCTCGTTTGATTCGTCCTTTGCTCTCTTTGAAATAAATGTTTTTGGTACAACAACTGTGTTTTTGTGTCGGGAACATCGGCGGGCACATGTCCTTTTCATCTTTTTAGAATAGTATGTCTGTCAGAGCGCGTCTATAGACGCATCTGAGAGCGCGTCTAAAAGTGCATCTATAGACGCGTAAACTCTATGCTGGAAACAAGTAGCCACGTCTGTAGACACTATTAAACGTGCAGATAGACGCTGTGTTTTTTCTTGTCCTTCCTCCTCTCTTTTCCTATCCTTTCTCCTCTCTTTTATCCCCACTTTTTCTACTCTCCTTTCTCCTCTCTTTTCCTCTCCTTTCTCCTCTCTTTTATCCCCACTTTTTCTCTCTTTTTCTCCTCTCTTTTCCTCTCCTTTTATGGAAATAAGTGATTGAATGAATGAAGAAAGGGATTGCATGAATGATGGAAAGGGATTGCATGATTGAAGAAGGGGATTGCATTAATGATGGAAAGGGAAAGCATGATTGAAAAAATAGATTGTACTCTATATTTTCTTCTCTTTTTCCTTCTCTCTTTTATCTTCTCTTTCATTCTCTTTCCTTCTCTTTCCTTCTCTTTTCGTCTCTCTTTTTCTCTCTTATCTCCTCTCTTTTTCTCTCTTTTTTTCTCCTCTCTTTTCCTCTATTCTCCTCTCTTTTTCTCTCTTTTTTTCTTCTCTCTTTTCCTCTATTCTCCTCTCTTTTTCTCTCTTTTATCCCCCTCTTTTTTCCTCTATTCTCCTCTCTTTTTCTCTCTTTTATCCCCTCTTTTTCTCCTCTCTTTTCCTCTCCTTTCTCCTCTCTTTTATCCCCGCTGTGCATGTCTTTTCTACTCTCTTTCCTTCTCTCTTTTTCTCTCTTTTTCTCTTCTTTTTCTCTTCTCAGTTCATCAGTAATCTTCTTTTTTTCTTTTTTTCAGTTCATCATGTGGCCAGGAAGCGCTTGAGGCTCACCTGATCCTCGGGAGTTATTTAGTGTTGAAGAATGTTTTTGCGTGCTGAAATTAGATAGAGCCATCCTATGTCCCTTCCCCCATGCCGTCTCACAGGAGGCCCTTCTGCCTCGTCTTCGGGGGTTATTTAGTGTTGAAGAATGTTTTTGCGTGCTGAAATTAGATAGAGCCATCCTATGTCCCTTCCCCCATGCCGTCAGGAGGCCCTTCTGCCTCATCTTTTGCCTCGTCTTCGGGGGTTATTTAGTGTTGAAGAATGTTTTTGCGTGCTGAAATTAGATAGAGCCATCCTATGTCCCTTCCCCCATGCCGTCAGGAGGCCCTTCTGCCTCGTCGGCGTACTCCCGTGCAGTCGAGACGTGGTTCTCCAGCAGCTTCAGGTGGCCAGCGTACTAGCTGGACACGACATAGTAGCAGGCGTAGTAGCAGGGAGAGCGGTGGGGGATGCATGGCACAATGCTTTGGGAGGGGTGGTGGTGGGGATGAGAATGATTCAGATGATTTAGACGTGCCTCCGGGTGATGGTACGATCTACTATGACATCACTTAGATAGGAGGCATCTTGATGGATGCAAAGGGGAAGGACATCATGGCCTTCATGCGCTCAACAATTACAAAGATTGCTTTATTCACTACAAAGATCAACCAAAGAGGTTAGTTGATGAGACCCTCGCTGCTGTTTGCTCTAGATATCCTAACCCCCCCAATGTTCAGTTCACAGATAAATGGGCCAAGTCAAAGATTATTTCGATACTTAGCAATAAAAGATCTTCGCTTAAGAGGCATGCACTAGCGGAACTTGCCAAGCTCCAGGGAGGTCAACCACCAAGGGGCCCGCCCACACCGCTCACAAGCGTGAGTGGAAGAAAGCAATGAAGTCAGCGAAGGAGGAACCCAGTCTAAAGCATGTGGAGGCACGAAGGATCCAAATGAAGCAATATGGAAGCGTGCATTTTGGAGCAGGGGGTGTTGAATCATGGGAGGCCCAGTTTGTAAGTATCAATCTCAAATTATATTATTTATGTAGTTTATTAGGAGGTTGTTTCTTTGTACTAACCCCTCCGCAAATTGTGTCATTTTGCAGCTTGATATCGTGGGCAGGTACCCTACTCCTGTCGAGACAGCCTACCACCGCCACCATCGCAGAGGAGATACATGGAGGCACTTCTATAATGACGGGTTGATTACTGAGGAGAGGAGCAGTATATCCAGGCTACTGGAGAGTCCCCCGAGGTATTTGAAAGTAATTAAATAATGTCAATATTATAAATAAAGATTTGATTTTTCATACATTGATATATGTTGTCCCTTGTTTACAGGACCCTGTACAAGAAGATGAGGAAGAAGACGAGAAAGAAGGAGACGGAGAAGGGAGCACAGAAGGGAGCGAGGAGTAGTGCTAACTACTCTTTTTTGTACTTAGCCACTGGCTTGGCTTCGTGCCTCTTGTATATACACTCTTATTTTTGGTACTTGAAGCCACAGGACGTGGCTTAGCTTCGTGCTATATGTATATACAAGCACTTTTTGAGCTATCAATTAATGCCTTGTAACTAAACGTTTCGGAGTTGTAATGTTTTATTTGGAATTGTAATTAATGTCGGCTATAGACGTGCTTGCAAGAGTGCTAATTAAAATGAGATTGGCTATAAGAATTGAATTACACAATGTGAAAATGGGATTCCTGATACTACATTGCATACACAACATACACAGCATTCTGTTAAAGAACACAAAATTTAAAAAATATTCTGTAGCGTGTCTATAAACGCGTTTATTTGAGCGTCTATAAACGCGTCTATGTATGCGTCTGCCTGTTTACGTATATAAACGCGTCTATACATGCGTCTGTCTTTTTTTAAATTTCTCCCCGATCGTCTATTTGCACGTCTGTGTGCATGTCTATAGGCGCATCTATAAGCGCGTCTGTTTTCTACCTTTTAAACGTGCCTTTAGACGCGAGTCTATAAACGTGCTAATAGACGTGCAAATAGATGCACCCGTAAGTTTTTTTTAGTTGAGTAAACTCGTCTATGTGTGCGTCTGTAGGTGCTTTATCTTGTTGTGGTAGACGCGTATACAATGAGGGCGGTTACACTGCATAGACACGGTCACCACCGGCACATCAAGAACGTGATCCACTGACCACCAACAAGCACTGCCCACTAATGATAGACCTAGTATCCCAGGGAATATTCTAGGTAATATTCCTCATACTGTTGTCACCTAACGCTCGTACCCCTGACCATCTCCCAACCATCATCAATGGTCACAATAATGACCCCATCGATGTCTAAGCCGGGGTTCCCACACTAAAGACATATGCACCATGGCTACTCATCATAATAGGGGCCTAACAAATGTGCATTATACATCAAAGTGAGATACATGTTGATAGGCGGGCATTGAATGTATACTAACACCTCCCCTGAATGTATACTAACACCTCCCATGAATGTCCTGAACTAGGTTTTTGGCCCAATGCCAAGTTGATGAAGATGCCGAGTGAGCTGGTCCTTTCCAAGAGCCTTGGTGAAGATGTCGGCACAATGTTTCTCTATAGAGTAATACTCCAACTCCACTATCTCATCCTCTATAAGCTCCCGCGCACATAATGATACTGAATCCCAATGTGCTTGCGAGCATGAAACACAAGGTTCTTGGAGATAGACATGCAACTCTGATTATCGCACCTTAAGACTTTAGCCTCCTTGATCTGAACTCCCATGTCAACCAAGATTCTCCTCAGCCATACTACCTCACATGTAGCAATGCAAGCTGCCTTATACTCAGCCTCTTTGGAAGAAAGTGCCACTATAGGTTGCTTTTTGCTTGTCCAAGAGAAAGCACTAGAATCAAGTGAAAAACAATATCCAGAAACTGATTTCCTAGAATCATAATCTCCTGCCCAATCTGAGTCACAATAACCTATTATAGTTTCACCCATGTTGTAAGTGATGCCATACTGAAGAGTACCTTTGATGTACCGAAGTACCCTCATCCCTTCCTTCCAATGACTCTCTCATGGCTTGTTGGAAAACCTGCACAACACACCAACTATGAAGTTGATATTAGGTCTAGTGTTAATGAGAAAGATCAAACTCGACTTCAACTTTATGTACTTCTTGATGTTAACAACAAGTGATGAAGAATCCTCTACAGAAAGCTTCATGTTCACTTCCAGTGATGTAGACATAGTCTTGTAGTTTGTCATCCCAAATGCTTTGAGAATCACCCAAGCATACTTTTACTATGAAATGAAGATTTTACTTGACTCTTGCCACACCTCAATCCCCAAATAGAAATGCATAAGACCCAAGTATGTTATCTCTGTTGGAGCTCTATATATGGCTCACTCTACCTAACTTGGTCTCACCCATATATATGTATCTTGTCCTCAATATGAATCAGTCTTTGGGAGCATATGATGTGTCTCTTGTCTCGTCTCTTTCTCTCTACATTTCAACATGGTATCAGAGCATCTATGAGGGAAGCATCTATGTCTTCTTGTTAAATTCATGATTATAATTTCATGTCTTACAAGATTGTTCTTTGATTATGTGTTGTCTACATGATTTTATAGCTTAACTTGTTGTAATTAGAGTTGTTTCTTAATCGCATCCTTAAAACCAAAACCAAAAAAGTTTGTCAAAAAAGTTTGTCAAACGGAGTTGTGAGTCAAAAGTTATGACAGTTCAGGCAAACTGCATCTGTAAAACAACAAAACAGGTTCTTTGAATAAGCAAACAGGTTCTTTGTGTGAGCACACAGGTTTCGTCTTCGTCAAGCGTCTTTGTGAGCACACAGGTTCCGTCTTCGTCAAGCGTTTTTAGCAAAAAGCGTCTTTGTGAGCACACAGGTTTCGTCTTCGTCAAGCGTTTTTAGCAAACTGCCCAAATCTAGCTTCTTCGTCAAAAGCATTTTTAGCAAACCGCCAAATCTAGCTTTTTCGTCAAGCATCTCTTATTATTTTGCTATTTTTAGCAAAACGACCAATCTAGCTTTTTCATCAAGTGTCTATCAATGAATCTTACGTCCCACGTCTCGCTATTTTGAGGACTCTTTTCTTATTGACGTCTCTTCTCTCTTGCAGTCGTCCTTGTCTATGGTGTGCAGATTTTGTGATTTTATCTTATACGTCTTCTCACAGATAGATATGGCTATGGCTGTTCTTGTCAATGGTTTTCCTTCTCGCCAACGTTCTATTCCTTCTTTTCAAGGCCAAGGGTTTCCCGGTTGGAAAGCAAAGATGCTGTTAATTCTTGAAGGCGATGAACTCTCAGATGTTGTTATTGGCGATTCTCTATGTCTGTCTCAGCCTACTATTCCGAATTCTGACAACGTTCTTATCACGAAAGGCCCTGTTTTTGATGCATGGCGTCTTGCTTATATGGATTGGCAGAGGCCTGATAAAGCAGCTCGTCAGTACATTCTTTCTGCTCTTAGTGATTCTCTCATGCTTGATGTGTATGACTTTCCTACTTCCCATGACGTATGGGAGTATCTTATAGCAAATTTTTAGAAAAAGTCTGTTACAGAAACACTTTATTTGAGAGGTTTGCTTTCAAAGTTATAATATGAAGTTGGTACTGCTATGACGGGGCATATTGATTCTTTCAAATCTATTATTAATCAACTTGCTGTTGTGGGTGATCCTGTTCCACGAAAGCAACTTATTACAATTCTTCTTGATACGATAAAGGATCCGTCTTATGACAACATTGTTACCATTCTTTCTAACAAGGATGGTCTTGATTTTGACCAAACTTGCATATCTTTGATTGAGTATTCTCAACGTCAACAATGACGTAGCGTTGGTCATGATGCAGTTATGTATTCACAACAAGAGAAGCCTGAGTCACAACAGTTGGAACGGGCCTTTAATGTGCGAAGGCGTCCTTTTCAACGAGGCAACCGTAGAGGTGGTGGTCGTAGAGGTGGTTGTCGTGGTGGTAGTTTCTCTCGTCTCAAATTTCCTAACAAGCATTGTTCTTACTGCAGTAGGAATGGTCATACTGAAGATGACTGTTGGGCACGTCAATATGATGAAGAACACAACATTACCACAAAACAACCACGTTTATCTAGAGATTCTTCTTCTTGTGATTATTGTGGAAAATCTGATCATCCCTCTTCCATGTGCTTTAAGCGTCGATTTGATGTAGATCGAAATCGAGCATATGCAGTTGAGCATCATGATAATGTTATGCTTGAAACAAGTTGTGTTTTATGTTCAGTTCCCCCTAGAGAGAATACTTCATGTACGTGATGGTTCGCTTTTCATTATTGATTCTGGTGCTACAGGAAATATGACATATGAATCTAAGTGGCTACATAACTATCATTCTTTACCTGTTAAGCGTGTTGTTTATCTTGCTGATGATACAACTTGCCAAGTCAAGGGCATTGGAGATTTATATCTTGGCACCTTATCTTCTTCAACTCGAGTTTTACGAGGGTTTTTACATGTCCCAGAACTTCAACGTAATCTTCTTTCAGTTGCAAGACTTGTTGATCTTGGTTTGTTTGTTGGATTCGACCACACCAAATGCCGCATTGAGAAAGATGGACAGGTTATTGCAACTGCTTCTCGTAATGGCAATTTGTTTGAGCTCTCTCTTAATGATGCTATTCATCATGAACATACTATTCCATATTCACCTCAACAGAACGGTGTTGCTGAACGTAAGAATCGCATTATTATCAATGCTATACGATGTATGCTGATTCATTCTGGGTTATCTCGTGTCTTCTGGAGTGAAGCTCTCTTGAGAGTAGCCTTTGTTCAGAATCATCTTCCTACTACTGCTCCTTCTGGTAAGATACCCATCACAGCATGGACAGGTGAAATTCCTTCTGTATCTCATTTTCGAACCTTTGGGTGTATTGCTTATATTCATGTTCCTAAAGAAACACAAGCAAAGCTTGATGCTCCCTGGCTTAAAGTTATTTTTATTGGGTATTCTGACACTTCCAAAGGCTACAAATTCTATGACCCGTCCTCCAAGAAAGTGCTTGTGAATCGTGATGCTATTTTCAATGAACAGCTTATGGGTGGTACATGGTCCATGGATGATTCTGATGATACTAAATCTTTGCTTCAAGCTTTTCCATTCTTGTGTGATGATGAATCTTCTCCTATAGAGCAACTTTCCTCTTCACAACCATCTAAAGAGCAACTTTCCTCTTCACAACAACCATTGATTCCGAATGCTGTCATTGATGATGTTGACATTTTTATTGATCTGCCTAATGATTTTGAGCATGGTTCTTGTCATGTTTATGATGAAGATTTTGAGGCTAATGTTTTCTCTACTTCTGAAGATCCGGCCACGTACAGTGATGCTATATGTTCTCCACAAAAGGATCAATGGCAAGAGGCTATGGAAGCAGAGTACGATTCTCTTATCTCTAAAGGTACATGGATACTCACTGAGCTGCCTCCTGGCCGTACTGCCATTAAGTGTAAGTGGGTATATAAGACAAAATTTAAAGCAAATGGATCCTTTGATAAATTCAAGCCACGTTTAGTTGCCAAAGGTTATTCTCAAGTTGCTGGCATTGATTATCATGAAACCTTTTCACCAGTCGTTCACATTACTAGTATTCGGGTTTTATTGGCATTTGCTGTTCAATTTGACTTAGAAATTCATCAAATGGATGTGCGCACAGCTTTCTTGAATGGAGATTTGAATGAAGAAATTTACATGGAACAGCCAGAAGGATTTGTTATTGCAGGTAAGGAGGATCTTGTTGCTCGTCTTCATAGGGCTTTATATGGTCTTAAACAAGCTTCACGGGCCTGGTACATCAAGTTTGATCTTTTTCTTACCTCCCATGGCTTTCTCTCTTGCTCTTCTGATCCCAACTTATTTTTACCAAACACCAAAATTATAGTTTTGTAATCCTTGCCCTTTATGTGGATGATACAATCCTTGTTTCCAATGATTTGGGATTTCTACACCAAAGTAAGCAGTTGTTATCTTCGGCATTTGATATGGTGGATCTTGGAGAGCTTCACTCGTGTCTTGGCATTCAGATTCAAAGGGATCGCAGCAAAGGTATTTTATTACTTCGACAGTCAAAGTTTATTGAAGATACTATTAAGAAGTTTGGTTTGGAATCTGCACATTCAACAACTACTCCTTGTCTTGCGAGTTCCATGAAAAACACTTCTGATGGTGGTGGCCAGCTTGTTACAAATCAACCATATGCTAATTTGGTTGGATGTCTTCAAGTTGTTGGTTTGAACACTCGTCCTGACATTTTGTTTATTGCTAACTATCTCGGGCAACACCTTGCATGTCCTTCTCTTAAGCATTGGTCTTCAGCAAAGCGCGTGTTGAAATACTTGAAAGGCACTATAGATTATGGTTTGGTTTATCAACGACAATTCACATCCGACTCCATTCCATCTCTTTCTCTTTTGGGTTACACAGATGCAGATTGGGCCAGCTCACATTTATCTCTGCGATCTACTAGTGGCAATTGTTTCTTCATTAATGGTTGTCTTATTTCTTGGACCAGCAAGAAACAACGTTGTGTTGCAGTTTCTACAACCGAATCTGAATATGTTGCGGCATCACTTGCAGTTCGTGAACTCATTTGGCTTCGACAAGTGTTGACAGATATTGGCCATTCTCCTCTTTCTAGTACACCCTTGCGGTGTGATAATCAGAGTGCAATTAGTCTTGCAAAAGACTATGTCCAACATAACAAGTCAAAACATATTGCTGTGCATTACAATTATGTTCGATACGAAGTACGCAAAGGCACTATCATGATTGAACATTGTCCAAGTGACCAGATGATTGCAGATATTCTTACCAAAGGTCTCAATGAGTCACGCTTCATTCTCTTGCGCTCAGAGCTTGGAGTTGCCTCGGGCTCACTCTTTCTAGATTAGGCTCTTTACTCTTATGGTAGCTTTGTACATATATCATTGTAATCTTCTAGACACCATGCACTTTGCACATTCCACAATTACACACTATGACCTCTTGGTCCTTTTGTATATTTGTACATAGATGCACAATGCACTTTCACATCATTACTTCTGGTTCATATTTTCACATTTGTATAGGGGCTTGGATTTTTCCCTTGTACTTCCCAAGGGTTTTTTCATCCATAGCTAGAGACCCTTGTTTGAGTGGGGGTGTTGGAGCTCTATATATGGCTCACTCTACCTAACTTGGTCTCACCTATATATATGTATCTTGTCCTCAATATGAATCAGTCTTTGGGAGCGTATGATGTGTCTCTTGTCTCGTCTCTTTCTCTCTACATTTCAACAATCTCAAACTCATGGCTTATTAGCATATCCATTGTTTTGTGGATATGAGATCCCCCCTCCGGGGCTCCGGCGAAGGCGGAAGCCTCCTGCGGGGGGCGGGGATCCACACTCAGGGCCTTGCCCGTGGATGTCCGGACGAGAGGCTAGCCCGGGGGGTTCGTCCGAAAGCGGGCCCGAAAAGACTCCCTTTGCTCGGAAGGCACAGGCGATTCTGCCATGGGAAAAATCTTCTAACGAGGGAATTTTTCTAACGAGTCAAGTCTTAACTAGTTAAACTGATCTCACCGAACGTGAAGTCACATGGACAGATCAAGAAGAGACTTGCACTTGGTCAATGGAATCACTGCCTTTTTCCCCATTTACAAGGCACAACCACTGATCCCCTCCCAGAGAACAAGGTCTTCTCAGGATTTAATTTAGTTAACGTAACTAATCGTATCTAGTTGTTTCACAGGAATCCTCCGATCCAACCATCTGGAGTTAGCCAACCACCTAACCAGAGAACAAGGTCTTTTGAGGATTTAATTTAATTAATGTAACTAATCGTATCTAGGAGTCCTCCGATCCAGCCATATGGCCCATGAGTTAGCCAACCACCTGGCTGCCAACCACCCGACCACTGTATTGGGGGGATTCCTTTATAAAGATTTGGTTGTGTTTTTGCCTGGGTACCGAGGAAAAGAGTTCCGAGGCCCCCTAGCCGGCGATTCATGCAAAAATTAAGGTAGGCATACCAGGTAGACACCCAATATGAAATTGCCATTTATAATAGATTCAACTGGCTTTAAACAATCCTTCAATAGAAATCATAATATTTTGATTATCATTTTTCTAAAATTCTAAGTCCACTGTATTACAAAATGTGTCCTTTGGACTCTCCGTTGAAGAACAGCTGGCCAACCAACGAGATCCAGTATCAACATTTGGTTCCCAAAAATCTTTCCTTTTAGTCCATCCGAAATCTTCCTCGACGTACGCATGGGTGTCCTAGCAACCGCGAGCCCGTGCATCGCCTGGTCACAACCCTCTAGGATCCTCCTTAGGTGTCCTAGCACTTCACTTAGGGACCGTGGAGAGACGGAATAACTCTCTCACTTGTAGCAAGAGTAGTATGATCCACACTTAGCTCAATCCAATGGGATTTGCATCCCTTTCGGAGCTAGGGATTCAACCCGTACCGGTGCACAAAAGCTTATCCATTTGATGGAGAGAATGCTAAGAAAACTACTACTAATGACATAGACTCAACACACACTCAAGCTCAATCTTGCTATTGCTCACTCAACTCCACATTCCACTCATCCATACATCCAAACAAGAAGAAAGCTTAGCTATTGCTCACACAAGATCAAAGCATTCTTCATTCTCAAATACTCATTTCCCTAGCATGCACACAATCCTTGAAGCTATCAATAAGAAACATGCACACTAGAGAATTGACATGAGAAGAGAGACAAATATCAACTCATTGCATTGAATTAACAAAAGAATAGAACTTACAACAATGTAGATGGGAAGAGAGAAGAGCTTGCACCTCTATGGAAGAAGAGGGAGAGCTAGTCTCAAGAGAGCTCCAACATGAGTTTGCCCAATGTGTCTATGCTCTCAAATGAGCCACCTTTTATACAAAAATTCTAGAACTCCCAAAAGTTCCCATGTGGGATTATTGTCAAGCCCTCTCCCACATTCATCTACAAAGTGGAACTCTTTTCAAGAGCCCTAAGTGTCTTTTTTGTTGCATCCTTGTATTGATCTTCATTTGTCATGCAACACTCCCCCCTTCCTATTTTACGTACGTCCTCGAGCGCGGTAGTAGCAAGAGCTGCAACAAAAAACAATTGATACATTAAAGTCTTTTATTGAAAAAAAAAGAAAAAAAAAGAAAAGAAAAATCAGCAATGATGATTTCACACGTGAGCATACAAGTGCAAGGCTGATTAAAGTTTTAATGAGTCGTAAAATAGGTGAGTAAAGACTAGTCCAAATGAGACTTAAGTGGTAGATAATTCTATGCAAAGGCAAGTGTGCTTTGTACACTACCGGTTATGACCGCAGTCTCAATGTCCTACAAGTATGTAAGTTATTCCTAAGTGGCAAACCTACTCCTAAATATGAGCAAAGGTGATTGGAACTCTTTTTTTTTTTGATGTGTGTGTAGAAGGTGATAAAGATTAAGGTTCCATCCCAAAGAGACCCAAGCAATGGCCAAGAGACCTCCGCCAAGAGAATCTAAAGACCGCTAAGTATCTCAAGGGCGACAGACCCTTTTTCTTTCTTTTATGACCTAAGGAGTACCCCATGAAGATGAGGGCATCGGTCTCGAGGGCCCATAGTGTACCCCAGAGTCCTACCAACATCCATCAAGGCGATAGATTCCTCAAAGGTCTTTTTCTGAAGCTTTTAGACATCAGTGTTCACCCCATGGAAACCAAGGCATCGGCCCCAAGGTGCTAAGACAACCCCAGGTCCTACCAAGCATTTCTCATGGCTGTAGACACGTCATGTCTCAATTTACTTTGGATATATATATATATATATTTTTTGGGTATAATTTTTTTATAAATTTTTATTACTCCTAGCACCCAGCTCATATCTAAGAGGTAGCTACCACTAGGGATAACTAATATACCTTGAAAGCATAAGAACTTGGCATATTCCCTTGGTATATATCCTACACTGTCTTTAGATAGAAATATCTTTTCCTAAGTCTTCTAAGACTCTAGAATTCACTCACCATATTTTAACAACTAATCAAAAACTTAAACCAGCCAACATTGTGTGAACATGCAAACCATATATTCGAAAGATAAGAGCACAAAAAGAAGTAAAGATTAAGATTTGAATACACCTGTTGTAGTGCCCTGTTGATGTTGTTCGTTTGCATTGATGCATTGCTGATTTTGTGCAGATTACTCCTCCTTGATCTTTGTAAGCGTAGCATGTCTCCCCCCTTCCTAATTTGTTTGCACGATAGGTGGACTATTGGGGCGTGTTTGATGCTCTTGTTTTTTACGGAGATTTCTGTAAAATTTTTATTAACAAACACGAAAAGAAAAGAAAAAAATAAAATTTGCCATTGGTGCCAAACACCGAATATAGCCTAGGGGAAAAACCCAATGGGAGAAAAGTGCCCTGGCTTGTCGATCTTATTATGGAGTCATTGAACTTACCCTTGCGCTGGTGGTGGACCCGTGTCCTCGTCTGCTGGAAAGATGGTATCAATTTCCTCAGGATGCAAAGACAACCCCTCACAAAAACCGGCCGCTGGAGAAGGTGGTAGAGGAAGGAGTGCTTCCTCACTAAAGTATGGCATTGATTCTATGGGAAGGTTAATCAGACAGTTTCGATTTTGAAACTGTGCAATGTAGGTACTCATATTGATCCAATATTGACATGTGGAGGCTTGGGGAAGGAGGGCTTGCAAGATCGGTGGTTGCAAGTCATTTAGGCTTGTATCCCTCCATTGTTGTGCTTGAACCTCCTCAGGTAATCTACGTTGATTTGGTCCTCTCTCTGGTATTCTCACATTAAGAAGATTATGGCGTTGGGGTGTAACTCCCACAATTTGCTTCATTAAGCCCGTGCCATATCGTCTAAAGTAAGAGCGGCATATCCAACAAATATGTGAAGCTTCTTCTAATACAAGCCGTGCACACTCTTGACAATGTGGAAATGGGTGATGCTGTTGATAGAATAATGTGACAAAGTGATGCCCACAGCAATTTTCACCTAAGGGAGCATAGAAGTACCTAGAATGTGTTTGAAACGGAGGAGCACTATAACCCCCGCGATGATCTGGTCGAGTACTATCAGGGTCAATGCATGGTGGACATGTATCTCGCCAAATATCCATCAGGAGTTATCTGGACATAGAACAATGAAATTTAGAACACTCATATCCATCATGACAATTCCAATAAAAAACAAGATTATCTCAAAGAAAACACATCTTCTAAAGGCATAAGGAACTACATTATTCAAACATTGATTTACCAAAGAGCTTTAATTGTAGTGTTAATACCTTATCTTTAGTTTTTGGTATATCCTTTTTAAGAGGTGGAGACTTTAGCAATTGTCTTGGAATTTGAGCAAGATAAGAGGATTTAGGCATTGAAATGCTAGAATCTATGCTCAAATGAGACTCATTTGGACCTGTCGTAGGTACACAAGTTGATGGTTGAATTGTGTAACAAGGAGAAATCGGGACAACCGGTGTTTCAATACATGTTTTAGGAAGATCAACACAAGTAGTTTTGTAGGTGCTATCACAGCCACCTTTCCTTTCTTGAAGAGTTTGTGTTGATTTCTTTTGCACCCACTGATATGGACAATCAAGGGTGGCTTTTGGAATCTTTCTGAAACACTCTTTTATCCCTGCCAAAGCATGGCATTTTGGAAGCCAAATTGCTGTTGCACCCTCATAATAGCCTTGTGCTTTGAGCACATTTTTTGGGACCCATCGATTAACAATCCGAGGTTTGGGCTTGGAAATGATGTGCTTCTTAGGAGGCTTAGCAACTGGACTAGATGGTACAAGTTTGTACGTATCTTTGGGTAGCCACATTGATAATTCCTTCTTGCCTGGCCTTCTTTGAGCAGCAACTAGAGTAGTCGGAACATGCCAGCCATGGCCCTCACTTGAGTACTCATCAATTATCCACATCATTTGTTTTGGAGCTACAAGAGCAGATTTTGATTGTGGGTTGGGTAAGGTAGAAACATTACCCCTTTGACACGATAAAGCTCGTGGAGTAGCAAATCCCAAGATGCAATCAGAATCAATTTGCAACTTGTATTGTCTATTCTTCCAATCTAATGAGCAATTGGTAGCACTTAACCATGATCTACCGAGAACAACCTCTACTACTGCCTTGGACTTACGTGCCACATAAAAGGGCACTGACATCTGGTGATCCTGAATGGTCATCATAATGACACATTTTCCCTCTATAGGGTTTTCTTTTCCGGAGAAGCTTCGTAGGTCCACAGGAATTTGCACAAGTGGTGGTTGACCCAAGGCTATCCAGGTGTCAAACGAGAGAACATTATAATCTGCACCAGAGTCAATTAAGGCAGAGACAAAGTAGGTAGTCTCATGAAGATGAAGGCACACTTGAATATTGAATGGTTCGACATATGGCTCATCAGTAGCCAACTGTATGGCTAACATAGAAGCTTTGCGACGCTCCTTGGCTTTTGCAACTCTGGCTTTAGCCTCCTCTTGAGCCTGACGTTTAAGTAGGTCAAGTGCTTCTTTCCGTGTTTGTGCAGCATGCATCTGTTGAAGCATGGCTTCAGTTAATGGTTCATTGTATTTCTTGAGACGACTTCCATTAATGAAGTTAGGCATTTGCTCACCTTCTAGTGTCTCTAAACGCACTGCACCACTTGGGGTAAGCTCATTAATCACAAACGGTCCTAAGCCACGTTTTTTGAGCTTTCTCTTATGCTTTTTAAGTGTGTACAAGAGCACCAGGTCTCCTTTTTTGAATCAGCCAGTTGTTACATTTCTATCATACCATTGCTTTTGTCTCCTCTTCTCGGCATACATCCCCATTACCGCCAATAAGCGGGTCTCATCAAGCTTTTCCAATTCGTCAACGCGTTGTGAAAGCTCATGACCAGTCCAATCCAGTTGTTTAGCTACTCGTAGAGTAGGTACAAGAAATTCAATGGGAAGAATTGCATCTAGCCCAAAAGCAAGTTCAAATGGGGTTGTGCCCACAGATGTTTTATAGGCTGTCCTATATGCCCAGAGAACTGAGTGCAACTTTTGCTCCCAATCAGTCCTATGTCCCAATCAGTCCTATGTCCCTCAACAATCTTTGCGCAGAGAACTGAGTGCAACTTTTGCTCCCAATCAGTCCTATGTCCCTCAACAATCTTTGTGAGTGCTGTGCAGAGAATCTTATTAGTACTCTCGGCTTGTCCATTGGTCTGTGGGGATGATAGGGTGCAGAACGCTTGTGAATTACCAAAAATTCTTGAAGCAAAAATTCTATGACTTCATTTACAAAGTGCACACCTTGATCACTAACGATCTCAATTGGTAATCCATAGCGTATAAACATGTACTCATACAAGAACTTGGCTGTGGTTCTGGCATCATTTTTGACTGTTGCCTTTGCCTCTACCCATTTGGTCAAATAGTCGGTTGCGACTATAATATATTCTGCATGCGTGTTACGAGCTGGAGGTTTAATGGGACCGACAAAATCAATACCCCATTTTGCAAAAGCACGTGTGCTTAACATAGGTCGCAATGGCATATTGTCCTTTGTGATGGGAGGTTTGGTCCTTTGACAATCGTCACAACGTTTCACATATTCTTCAGCATCCATTTGTAAGGTTGGCCACCAAAGCCCAGACCACCTAATCAACTTAGCTGTGGTATTGCCAGAAAAGTGTCCACCACCAACACCTGCATATGCATGAGTTAAGATTTTCAGATAGTCAGCTTCACATACACACATGCGTAAGTTGCCATCCTTGCCCCTCTTGTAGAGTTGGCCCTCTATCAGCATATAGTTTGCCGCTTCAATTTTAATAGCCTGCTTTCGATGTTTAGGAATTGTTTGATCCGTATGACCATGCTGAAGATAGTCCACAATATACTTACTCCAACTTGGTGTAGTTGAAATTTGGAATAATGTGACATTATGAATTGGCTTCTAAATTACATAAAGCACAGTTACGAACAAATGTTTCAGCATCTGCATGCATGGTAGGCCACCACTGCCCATCTTGAGATATACGTCGCACACAAGTGGTAGCTGATGCATGGATTCCATCGATACCCGCATGTGCCCATTCCAAGATCTCCTCATATTGGTCGGGGTTAGGTATAAGCCTCAACACTCCATCATTACCCTGACGATATAATCTCCCTGAGATTAATGTGAATGGTCGCCATAGGTCCACATTAGGACCCGCTAGTTGTATCTGCCCACTTGTCAAAATTTCTAAAATGGATTTAGACCATCTAGGAGCTGTCTCTACAAGGAAAAGTGTTGAATCTAACATATCATCATCCACACCCACAGGAGCTTCGCCAGAGGTGATTCGAGACAAATGATCTGCCCTTAGATGAGTTGTTCCTTTTCGAACTGCAACTTCAAAATCAAACTCAAGAAGGATGATAAACCACCTTACTATCCTTCTAGTTGCACAAGGTTTATTCACCAAATATAGCAATGCTTGATGGTCCACAAAAAATATGAATTTGTTTGCCAAAAGGTAATGGCGAAACTTTTTCACTGCATATATCATGGACAATCCTTCTCTTTCTGTTGTGGTGTAATTCCTCTCAGCATTGTTCAACTGTCGACTAGCATATGAGATTGGGAAATCCTTATTGTGTTCTCCCGATTGAGCCAAAATACATCCAATTGCAAAGTTGGAAGCATCAATATGGACATGAAAGATTTGGTTCCAATCTGGTGCCCGTAAAATGGGTGCAGTCACTAATGCTTGCTTCAACTTTTCGAAGGATTCCTCACACTCATCCGTCCAATTAAACTTTACAAGAAGAGCATATAACGGTCTGGCTAGGACAGCATACATGTAGATGAATCTACGGTAATAGCCACAATGTCCCATGAAAGTTTGTACCCCCTTAGGGTTGATAGGCCGAGGTAATGAGACAATGACATCAATTTTATCCATATCTGTTGAAATCCCATTGCGAGAAACAATATGGCCCAAAATTTTTCCTTGTCTTACCATGAATTTGCACTTGTCAGGATTCAAGCATATACGATAAAGTTGACACTTTTGAAACACAAGTCTCAGGTGTTCTATATGATCATCACGCTCTTGTGAGTGAACACATAAATCATCCATGAAAATCTCAAGAAATTGCCTAAGGTACTCCTTGAATACATGACTCATTAACCGCTAAAAGGTTGCTGGTGCATTTGTTAGACCAAATGGCATAACACGATAGGCAAAGATGCCATCTTCAGTAGCAAAGGCTGTCTTGTGTTGATCCTTTGGATCAATTGACACTTGGTTGTACCCGGAGAATCCATCCAAGAAACTATATGCCTTTTTCCCTGCAACTCGTTCCAGAACATGATCCGTGATTGGAAGTGGGTAATGATCACGCACAGTAGCTGCATTTACCTTCTTGAGGTTTACACATACTCGAAGTTTTCCATTTTTCTTGGGCACCACTACAATAGGGGAGACCCATTCAGTGTGTTCAATCTCATAGATAAATTCTGCCTCTGAGCTTGTCTATTTCTTCCTTTATCTTCCGTGCAAAATTTTCATTGTAGGTATAAGGACGTTGCTTGGAGGGTTTTGCATCCTCTCGCAATGGAATTGTATGCTGACATATGCTTGGATCAACTCCTTTGAGGTCTTTATAACTCCAAGCAAAAACATCGCGATACTCCTTTATTGTTTGTTTTAATAACTTCTCCTCATCTAAGGACAAGTCTGTGGCAATCCACACATAGCGAGGCTCTTCTCCTGGCTTAGCAATATCAATCTTTTTTGCATCCTCTGGACCATCGTATGAAACCCCTGGCACGCTTGGTTTTTGACGCATGGGCTGTTGAAGAACAATCTTCCGATCTTGAAGAGTGTACTATGTGAAATTGGGAGGAACATTGAGACCCTGTTCTTGTCCACTTGAGTCTTCACTCATTGAAGACCATGCGGTTTTGAGCTCTCCTTTGCTATCTTGCATCGGATTTTTTTGTTCAACCGTTGTCTTTGCACTTCCCACACTCTTTTTTGAATCGGTTTTAGACTTGAGTTGTGGTTTTTGTTTCTTCGTTTTTTTACGATTTTTGCTAACAGTTGTTAGCTTTTCCCCTGCTTGGAATCCATCTGATCGTTTGACTTGGTCTTTGATACTGTCTTGTGCTTGGACATAGTATAGATATCCGTTCTTTCCTGAGAAGTGAGGTGGTGGTCGAGAGTTTTCACTCTTAGACTCCTCCTTTTCTTTCTGCAGTCTCTCACATTGTTCACGCTCATCTTGTCTACGGATTCTTTTATGGCTCTTACAGCATTTACGTTTAGGTCGGCTTCGAGGGATCTCTACTTGAACCTCCCTTCCTCTCAAGAGTAGGCGTGCCTTTCCTAACTCTTCCTCAGGGATTGTCACATCATTATTAAAATCAGAGTCCCAGCCATCTTCCTTATCAGCATCATTAGCAGATTCGAGTGTCAAATCCTCTACTGAGACTTCCTCGACATGCATAGCTGTTGTGGATGTATCTCTATAGTACAAATCATCTAAAAGGGCACGTGGTTGTACCATTCGTATAGGAATAATATCATATCCATCTGAGTCACAAAATTGAATTGGCTTCGGTAAAGCACATGTTGATAATGTTGCAAGGACATGACTCCATTCTAATGGATCAATTAAATGCTCAGGGAAGGGTTGTGGAATGTATGCCTCGTACCCTTAAGTCTCTCAGTGTTGAAATCCCTACATGAGGCTCCACACATCCATAGATCTTCTCGCCCATCAGACAATGTAACTCTTGAGCCCTCAGATGAAGCAGAATCAAACTCATCTATTGGAGACCTTGTTACATCACGATATGAGTGATTCCTTAGGTTGACCCTTGTGATGACAGAATCATGTCGAAGGTACAAATAATTGTATCCCCAATCTTGAATCATTTTAAATTGTCGCATGAATGGTCTACCCAATATCACTTCATAGTTTGGATGCTTTCCAAAATCCACTACTGCAAAAGTGTGCTCATATTCAATCCCACATGTGGTGACCAATATGTTCTCAAGTAGCCCAAGGGGATGTTCTAAGCTTCCATCTGCTAGTTGCAAGCGCATCCTTGTACTCCTAATAGGCCCCACTTTTCCCAAATGGACCTTGTCACAATGCCCACTCCTGCACCACTATCAAGTATTGCAGTTGAAGATACTTTTCGCACTTCTAATGGGAGGGTAGCATTTCCCTGATCGTCTTCACAAAATTTTCCTACTTTGTTGATAGGAACTGGCATAACATGTTTTGTCTCAGGGTGTATAGTACACTCATGGTGACCCTTTTGTAGCAATACCTGCTCTGACAAACATGTGGCAATATCATTCCACAACTCAGGTCGAATTTTTATCAAATCGAGCAAAGGTAAGGTACAAGCCACTGGTGCGGACAAAATAGCTTGCACCATACTTATATCTTTCTCCTTTGTCAACCTTTTATGCATGGAGGGTATCCTCAAGGTTTGAGAATAGTTCTCATATTCTCCCAGATATGATGGTAATGTTTTCATTGTCTGCTTACTTCTAGGAGAAACAATTGTTTGAACTTCCTCCTGGATGCTTGGGCGTCCAAAGTTGTTTTCCGTGCCTCTGGTAAAATCCACCTCAGAGAATGGAGGCGAACTAATAGAAGACATGTTCTCATTAACTTTCTCATGAACTGCGGCCCACATCTCATTTGCCATGTCCTCATTAGCATCAATAACTTCATCATTGCATGGGAAGACAAGGCTAGGTGGTGGCAGATTACCCCCTTTCAATTGGGTGTCAATTAGTGCAGACCTTTCGCTATGAGCTTGTGAAATGAGCTCACTTTTCATTTCCCGACTCGATGACACTTCTGGTATGGTTTCTAATGTTGGCTTAAGAGAGGTTGGGCCCCGAGGAATAGGTGGTGGTGGTCCCTCAAGTATTGACTGAGCTTCCCTAATGAGTTGCTGATGTACAGCTAGATTGATCTTCTCCTCACGAGGGTTTGGGTATTCTTGAAGCTTCTTGGGTAGCTCAGATAAAGTTGCAATGCGACTTCTATGAGCATCAATGATGGCCTCTAGAGTCTCATTCACTTTATCCACAAAAACAGAACCCCCAGAACTAACCTCAGTCGTACTAGCCTCATCTTGTTTAGCACTAGGCTCAGGTTGAGGTTGATGTTCCTCATGCACTTCTTGGGAAGTAAAAGTTTTATCCCTCATGTTTTGTTTTGAGGCTTCTTGAGAACTAGTGGATGCACTTTTAGTTTGTTTGTTTCGGTTCTTCTTCCTCCTATAGTGGTCTTTTTTCTATTGGTGGACTGTAGGATCTTGTCCACCTTATTTGTCTTTGCATCCCTAGTTCGAGGTGTCTCATCAGTTTGTATTTCTGCATTTCGTGTCTGTGATCTAGTCATGACTCTAAGTGGCACGACATCCTCATTCTCAGATGAAGGTGGCGATGGAACTGTACCTACAAGGTTGAGTGAGACCTTTGGTTGAGAGGTGCCTTCCTCATGTGGTTTCAGCAGACAGTCTTTTGGGAAGTGTTCTACACAACACCCTAGACAATATCTTTCAATTGGTGGAAACTGTTGTACTGTTGTATTGGACCGAGATGCTTGCCTAGAGCGATGTGGACAATCACGAGCCCAATGGGGTTCTCCGCACTCATAACAGGGGCCCAATGGTTTGGCCTCTACTTTCCTTGGCTGCCCATTGACCTGAGGGGCCTGGAGTCCTAGGTTGGTAGCCGCCTAGCAACATTAAAGAGTTTTGTTCCCGTGCTTGGCTTGGGTATGCGGGACTTTCAAAGATATTTTCTTTGGAAGAATATGATGCGTATTCTTCTTCCACATAGCCTGGGTTTACCAAGTCTCTACACATATTTGAATTGTCATAGTCCACAACCCTTACAGGAGCCGTCCCAGGAGCAGGAGGTTGAGCACCAAGTACAGGTCGTGCTTGCTCTTGTGTCATCGGTGGCTTACGTTCAAAACTAGTATACTGTTGATACATTTGTGGAGCCACTCCACCCCTCGGCTGCTCACGTTCCTGTCTCATTCTCATGATGCGAGTACATTCCTGTGTGGTATGAGTAAAGTTCCAAGCACATGCTTGGCACCACTTCTTTGTGGGTTGGTTTGTGACTAGAGGAGAAAAGGTATTACAGTCCTCTGTTTTATGGTCACCGCCACATGCTCCACAAAGATGAGGACCTGTAGGAAGTACACTCCTCATTCTCTGCTGCTGTTGTTGTGGCTGCATGGGTGGACGATAGGTCTGTCCCAATCTCCTTAGTACTAGGTTAGCTATCTGGTCTGGATTTACTAGCGCGCTAGACCCTGATCTTTGGTCATCACCCCACTGATCTCTAGGTTTCACCTCAGGGCCAGAACCATCCTGGAATTTGAAGTTATCGGTGAAATCCATAGCATCATGGCAACACTCATTGAAACTTGTATGCTTCTTCGCATAGAGATGTGTATGCAGTGTCGAATTTTTGAGGCCTTTTAAGAAGAGAGAAATTAATCGACTTTGGGCGGGCTTCTCATCTTTAATGTACTGCTTCATTCTATTTACACAGTCTCTAACACTCTCATTCTCACCTTGCTTGAAAGAGTAGATGTGTGCTACCGTGTCATGTTGAATTCCCATCAAGGAAAAAGCAGCAATGAATCTCTCTTCCAAAACTCGTAAAGAAGATTTGTCTGAAGCCTCTAATGCCTGAAACCAAGCCAGGGCTTTTCCCTCAAGAGTGAGTCCAAATCCTTCAATTTGAGTATGCTTATCAGCCACTTGCTCAGCTCGAACTACTTGCCTAAATGCTGCTACATGGTCGTATGGATCTCCTGACCCTTCATACTTCTTTACCAGTTTCTGAAGAGTTGATGGCCTTACTTGTCTTGAATACTCATCATAGGGCCTACGGCCTCTCATTCTTAGTGGGAATTGTTCCTCTCTTTGGAAAGATGGTCCACATGTTTCCAAAATTGGTGTGGGTACCCTATTACCAGCCTCACCAAACCCCTCCAAAGATCTTGTCACCCGCATTTCAGAAGGTGCATTTATGGGAGGCCGAGTTGGCTCCCCTCTCCTCCGATTGTCATAGTGAGAAAGATGTTGTTGTGGTGTGACCTGTGGTCGCACATTTGGTGTAGGACGATATCTGGGTGCTAGAGTTGGGCTACTAGCAGTGGTCCACTTAGATGTTGAGGGTCCCTCTCTAGTGAACTCTCGTAGGGGAGGAGCAACAGTTTCTCCAAGAAAGGCTGTCTCTCCTTGTTTGGCTGTATTTGTTGAGAACGCTTCCATAAATAATGGTTGTCCTTTCCACGTGAGTTCCCGAATCTCTTTCCAATCTAAGGTTCGGTATTCATTGGCCCATTTATCAATTATTCTGTTCATGTGTCCTGCAAGCTTCTCAACTACCACCACATGAGCTAGAAGAAGATCCAGCTGTGGCAATCTAGTTGTGGCATAATATCCCTCTAACGAGTCCTTATAGACCTCTTGAAGTGGGTCATCCTGTAAGACCTTTGTCACAGGAATTTGTCGTACAAATTCCCATTGGCATTCAGCCCCCTGATCCAGTTTACACTTGCCTTTCCTATCCTTTTCCAAACTTAGATCTACAAGAAGTAAATCATCTATGGATGGCCTTGAGGACTGGGCATTGGAAGGTCCAGGCATGTCCGGCTCAATGAGTCAGTCATCTCTAGACTCCCTTGCTCTGGAAAGTTCTGATAAGTCTAAGAACTCGGTTTTAGAGAGCTCCCCTAATTTGTCTACCTTTTCTGGATGGTAGGTGACCTCGTAGCGAACACCATCTCCACCCATATACATGTTACCCTGGTCATTGACTAGAGGTGCTCTATCAAGTTCTGAGAAAATGTCTGCAATCTTAACAAGATACCGTTGTTGTGGGTCCCTAAAGATCTCAGCTCCTTGAGCATTTGTGTAGACATATTGGAGTCTCACATTGAGTGTTAACCCCATGGTGTCGGCTTCAAATGGATTAAAGGATCTTGAGAGTGTCCTATTTGGGGCTACGGGATGACTATTTGTCGGCCCTAGATTGTCCATGGACAATGAACTAGTTGTTCTGGAGGAAAGGGTATCGGATTGGGATTCAGAAAGGGTTTCAGTAATATCTGCCAAATTTCCTACCGTTTGGGACCCACTTTCTTGCGTAGGTACTCTAGAAGGTGCCCTAGGCCCTATGGCAGAATCTACAAGACGTCCTGACCGCAAGTGCATAAGGTCAAATTTTTTTTGTTTTTTTATGCGTTTTTGTTTTGTTTTGTTTTTTTTTAAATAATATATATATATATATGTGTGTATATATATATATATATTTTTTAACCTACCTAATCACTAAATACACTAAAAGGAGTATGTGCGGTGTAACTATCTATCCTATTTTTTTATTATTATTTTTTTTAAATGATTTTTTTTAATATGATTTTATGTTTTTACTTCATTTTTTTTTAAATTACAAAAATTATGAATCACACTAAAAAAATACTAAGTATGCACAAAGTTACAAAAAAATAAGAAATGCAGGTTACACTAATTATGCAAAAAAATTAAAAAATAAAGAATTACAGAATATGCAAAAAAATAGACTCTTAAAAAATACTTAAGTTATAATTTTTTTATTTTTTTATTTTTTTAAAAATTTTCTTTTGTTTTCTTTTGTTTTTTTCTCCTTTTGTTGTTTTTTTTTACTAATAAATTTCGTGCCAAATAGAAAAAATATGAATTTACTAATTATGCATCATTTACAAAACTTCTAAAAAAGATAAAAATAAAAAATGCAAGCTACTTTAATTATGCAAGACTTTACAGAAATTGAAAAAATGAACAATGGATTCAAAATACAAAAAATAAAAATTGTTTTTTTTTCTCTTTTTTTTTTAAAAATAAATTTATTGTTTTATGGTTTTTTTCCTTTTTTCTTCTTCTTTTTTCTTTCTTTTTTTTCTATCTCTTTTTTCTTTTTTTCTTTTTTTTAAAAAATATTTTTTTGTTTTTTTATATTTATTATTATTATTTTTTATTTAAAAAATAAAAAAACATGAAAAATTAATAAAAAATAAAGAAAAAAAAATCGCACCTACCTTATCCCTCGCCGCTCGCCGCTACACACACATATATATATATATAACAAAAATAAAAAAAATACAATTTGCAACCTCTCTCCACGCTTTATTTTCTCCTTTCTCCCTTCTCTTTCCCTCTCTCCTCTCTTCCTTAAGCGGGGCTTCACGCTTGGGAGCCTATGGATCTTGCATAAGCTATGGAAAAGCTTAGCAATGCACCTCTTTTCCTTTTTTTATTTTTTAATTAAACTAATCACATGTTAGCGAAAAGCATGAAAGCATGAAATGGTAAAAAAAAAAACAGTGAATGTAAGCATAATGACGGTACTTGAAAAGCAATAAAACATAAAAAACAATGCGAGAGAAACCTCAACCGCTCAATGGTTTTTTTCTTATCCTAACCTTATCCACTCACACCGGGATCGCACACCCGAACTTAACCTAATCACTCAATGGTTTTACAACCAAAAAGAGGAAATAGTGGTGGTTTCCACACACTCTCAACCGGATTTGAGTCTTCTCCCCGGCAACGACGCCAATGGAGAGACGGAATAACTCTCTCACTTGTAGCAAGAGTAGTATGATCCACACTTAGCTCAATCCAATGGGATTTGCATCCCTTTCGGAGCTAGGGATTCAACCCGTACCGGTGCACAAAAGCTTATCCATTTGATGGAGAGAATGCTAAGAAAACTACTACTAATGACATAGACTCAACACACACTCAAGCTCAATCTTGCTATTGCTCACTCAACTCCACATTCCACTCATCCATACATCCAAACAAGAAGAAAGCTTAGCTATTGCTCACACAAGATCAAAGCATTCTTCATTCTCAAATACTCATTTCCCTAGCATGCACACAATCCTTGAAGCTATCAATAAGAAACATGCACACTAGAGAATTGACATGAGAAGAGAGACAAATATCAACTCATTGCATTGAATTAACAAAAGAATAGAACTTACAACAATGTAGATGGGAAGAGAGAAGAGCTTGCACCTCTATGGAAGAAGAGGGAGAGCTAGTCTCAAGAGAGCTCAAACATGAGTTTGCCCAATGTGTCTATGCTCTCAAATGAGAGACGGAATAACTCTCTCACTTGTAGCAAGAGTAGTATGATCCACACTTAGCTCAATCCAATGGGATTTGCATCCCTTTCGGAGCTAGGGATTCAACCCGTACCGGTGCACAAAAGCTTATCCATTTGATGGAGAGAATGCTAAGAAAACTACTACTAATGACATAGACTCAACACACACTCAAGCTCAATCTTGCTATTGCTCACTCAACTCCACATTCCACTCATCCATACATCCAAACAAGAAGAAAGCTTAGCTATTGCTCACACAAGATCAAAGCATTCTTCATTCTCAAATACTCATTTCCCTAGCATGCACACAATCCTTGAAGCTATCAATAAGAAACATGCACACTAGAGAATTGACATGAGAAGAGAGACAAATATCAACTCATTGCATTGAATTAACAAAAGAATAGAACTTACAACAATGTAGATGGGAAGAGAGAAGAGCTTGCACCTCTATGGAAGAAGAGGGAGAGCTAGTCTCAAGAGAGCTCAAACATGAGTTTGCCCAATGTGTCTATGCTCTCAAATGAGCCACCTTTTATACAAAAATTCTAGAACTCCCAAAAGTTCCCATGTGGGATTATTGTCAAGCCCTCTCCCACATTCATCTACAAAGTGGAACTCTTTTCAAGAGCCCTAAGTGTCTTTTTTGTTGCATCTTTGTATTGATCTTCATTTGTCATGCAACAGACCGCTTCGTCGGTCCTCGTCCATCATACCAAAAGCGCATTATTTTAATTGTACAAGCTTTGCCACGAGTGACGTTCCTTGACGACTCCGATTCTCCTCTTAGTAAAACACATGCCAAATGCTTTCTCCAGCATTTTGGCATAAAGCAATCCTTTAAATGAAAAATAGAGGTTCCAATGCAAGTAAATTTCAGTTTGAGATTGATTCTAAAAACTCCTTTTTTCATAATGAGGATCCTTGATCTCTCATGAGGGTAATCTACCCATCATTTTTTCTGTTTGTCCAACTAGATTCTTGGTGAGTTCGGTTAAAGAAAAAACTAGTTTAGTTCCGGTAGTTTATTCTTTGTATTTAGGAATTGGAATTGGTAGTTTTTGCTTGATTCAGTTCGAGAGATGGACAAGTAGGTTTACTGCCCATCCCTCTCACAGTCTAACCAAATTCATTCGGTTTAGTTGTAACAAGGATTCCCTTTAGATAAACATCTAATTTTGGGTAAATATCAACTTAGTGATTTTTTCAATTAAAATATCCAAAGATATTTCTTATGCCACATAATTTCTCGACCTTAATTCAGTAAGTAGAATTATGGTGGAAATTCATCTTTTGACACTAAGATTTAATTCAAATCCATCTTTTCTTAAATATCATAAAAATTCTTCTTTTAACTAAATACCAATACCTATTTTTTTTGAATAAATTTAAAATCTCTCTTTTTCTCATTTAATGAGTGCAATCCAACTATCATGGGAATTCCTCTTTTACCATAAATTAAATCTATCTAAAATTCTTCTTAAAAAATACATAAAAATATCCATTAATTCCATTAAGTTAGAAATTTCACTTTTCTCATTCAAATGATTGAATTCCAAATATGGTGGAAATTTCTCTTTCATCATTTAAATTTATCTATGCAAAAAGATAAATTTATCTAAATTTTCTCTTAAAAATTTAATAAGAATCTCCATTATTTCTTTACACTAGAAATTCCATTTTTCTCATTTAAATGGTTGAATTTGATTTATGGTGGAAATTCCTCTTTCATCATTTAAATTTATCTATGCAAAAAGATAAATTTAACTAAATTTTCTCTTAAAAATTAAATAAAAATCTCCATTAATTCCTTTATACTACAAATTTTATTTTTCTCATTTAAATGGTTGAATTCTAATTATGGTGAAAATTCCTCTTTCATCATTTAAATTTATCTATCCAAAAAGATAAATTTAACTAAATTTCTTCTTTAATTTTTAAATAAAATATCCATTATTTTGGTATTCCAAATTTCTCTCTCTCCTCATTGGAATACATGGATTTCTATTATTATGGAAATTTCTTTTTTATCATAAAAATAAATTACTAGAAATTTCTTTTTTTTCTAATTAACTATTTATGTATTGACATAAAAATTAAATTTTCCATGGTTATGATGAGAATTATTCAATTAATCTAGGATGATTAATCCTAGAATATGGTAGGAAGTCCTCTTTTCATATTATGTAAGAAAACTATTTATATGTTAATTTTTCAAAAATTTTACCATAGCTCCGCTGTTGTTGAGATATCGAGCTCATCTAGTGAGGCGGTGGACACACTGATGACTCGCCTGGGGGATAGGCCCCACACATATACCACTGGCATGGTTGGTGAGATCCTGGGTGATATGTGGCCAGTGGGATGACAGGCTGTGTGACAGCCACTCCAGAGACTGGCATAGTTATAGTGCCAGCTCACTTTGTTGGGTTCACACTATAGAGAACCCTTGTATGTATTGGTTGAGTACCTTTCATATTATGTGTACTCTTATCTTGTATATGGTGTGTTGAGTGTTGAGTGAAGAAAAAGAAGATTTTCAGCCTCTCACCTTGAGTGTTCTCTATTAGGGTTTTGTGAGTGTGTGTGTGTGCTTGCAAGAGCTCAAGCTCTCTTCCCCCCTGCATCTTTTCATGGTTATCAAAGCTTGGTTCATGCTAAGGGCTGAGCTGCAAGAGCAAGAGAACCATAGGAAGCGGTACGAGGGTAAGAGCTTCAACTACTCTTCCCTATTTGTATTGGTGACTACACCCTTGTTGAGTGCTCTATGGGAGGCACCGGTAAACGATCTCTGATTGAGGGGCTTTCTTCGCGAGAATAAAGCTATAAGGCAACTATATTGTCCTTTCAGACTAATTTTTTGGGCCGAAAACACGTTTCAGGCGCGTCTGGACCTCCGTTTTTCAGAAAGCAGGCGATTTCAAGCACTACGGGTAAGTCATTGATTCTCTCTAGAACTCTGTTTCAAGAATTGCAGGAAGACAGATTGGCTATGCAGACACACTGTGTGTGCTGAAAAGAGGTCAACAGTTGCCATTGGGTGTATGTATGCACATTGAGGTCACTGGTTGTGGCATTTGAGTGTACTACAGTACCGCTCTACAGAAAATACAACAGTTTGTGCAGGACAAATCAGAGTGTTGTTTCTGGTAAAATTGTGTGTCTGGCAAGATGTCAAATGATGGCATAACCCAGATTGTGGCTGAGAAGCTTGATAAGAATAACTTCCATGCTTGGAGGTTCAGGTTGACAAATTTCTTGATGGGAAAGGGCTATTGGGACTACATAGAAGATGAGCATAAAGAGGCACCAGAGATATCGGCCGAATGCTGCTCTGCAGATGTGAAAGAGTTTAAAGACTGGAACCAAGGAGCGAGGAAAGTTATGTATTGGCTCTCCATTAGTATACAGGACACCATGATTGGGCATTTCTTGATGGGAAAGGGCTATTGGGACTACATAGAAGGTGAGCATAAAGAGGCACCAGAGATACCGGTCATAAATCTTACTGCTGCTGCTGCAGATGCCAGTTATAAATCTGACTGCTGCTGCTGCTGATGTGAAAGAGTTTAAAGACTGGAACCAAGGAGCGAGGAAAGTTATGTATTGGCTCTCCATTAGTATACAGGACACCATGATTGGGCACATTCAGGATGCCAAGTCCCCCAAGGAGGCATGAGACACCTTGGTAAAGCTCTATGAAACAAATACCAAGGCACGTAAGATATAGTTGAAGAATGAACTTCATACTCTATGGAGAAAAAGAGAATGTCTGTGAATGACTATGCATTAAAGATAAAGGGTATTGTGCATCTATTGGTGTGTTAGTAAATGATGATGATAAGGTGGAAGTCTGTCTATGTGATCTCCGGCCACAATACAAGGCATTCAAGATGTCTATTCAGACTCGGAAAAACATTCCCAATTTTACAGATTTGGTGTCTATGCTGATTATAGAAGAGAAGAGCTTGGGTGAAGACCAACAGTCTTCACAAAACAAAAACAGTTCAGAGCAACAGGCCTTCTACACAAGTTCAAGAAGAGGACGAGGTAGAGGAGGCCGTGGATGCGGTCAAGGAGGTGGCCGAATAGGTAACCAAAATTATGGTCAACAGCAACAACAACAACAACAGTCCTAGAATTCACAACAACAACAACAACACACAGATGGAAGAGGCCAATTCAGAGGCAGGGGGAGTCAAAGAGGCCGTGGAAATTGGCAAAGGCAGTATAATGATGCACGTGGATGCTTTTATTGTGGTAAGCCTCGACATGTGCAGGCAGAGTGTTATAAGAAGCAGGCCGACATGCAAAAATGAAAAATTACAGGAAAACAACTATGCATCCTCGATCAGAAACAATGAGGATAATGAAAGGTTGTTTGTTATGCAGCATGTCATGAATGCCATGTCTGAAAATGTTGAAGCAGCACAAAAAGATGATGTATGGTATGTTGATTCAGGTGCTTTGAACCACATGACAAGTCATGGGGAGTGGCTCAAGGAGATGAGAAACCCGGAAAGACCAGGTTTTGTGGAAACAGGGGATGACACTGCTCATCCAATTGCCCATGTTGGAGATGTGCCATTGTCTATGCAGGATGGCAAAGTGAAGTACCTTGCAGATGTACTTCATGTACTGAACATAACAAAGAATCTGGTTTCAGTTGGCCAGATGATTGAGCAGGGTTTGCAAGTTCGGTTTAACCCTGATGTGGTTGTTATGTTGAAGACTTTAAAGACAAGTGCAGGTTGGTTGCAAAAGGCAATAGAGTGGGCAGAATGTTTACATTGAATGTAAACATGCCTAAAGTGAGTGTTGCGATGTTTGCAAATGGTTCAAGAATTGTTGCAGACATAGACATTTGGCATAAAAAGATTGGACATGTGAATGTACAGAGATTGAAGTCTATGCAGAGTAAAGGAATTGTAACAGGGCTACCAAAATTTAAAGTGGAAGGTATGCAGAGAATATGTGAAGCATGCCAATTTGGGAAGCAAACAAAGCATGTATTTCCACATAGCAGATATGTGAGCAAAAATGCACTAGATGTTGTGCATTTAGATGTATGGGGTCCTACAAAGACCATGTCTATGGGAGGCTACAGGTCTATGTAACATCTATTGATGACCACACAAGGAAAGTGTGGGTATACTTCATGAAGGAGAAGGGTGAGGTGTTCACTCACTTTTAGAATTTCAGAGTTACGGTTGAAAAGCAAACAGGGAAATATGTAAAGTGCCTAAGGTCAGATGGAGGGGGAGAGTACTTCTCGAATGAGTTCTTTGATTTTTTGAAGAAGAATGGTATTCGGAGACAGTTTACATGTAGATACACTCCGCAGCAAAATGGAGTTGTTGAGCGAAAAAACAGGCACCTGAGATTGCGCGAGCGTTGATGGAAATATGCCGCATAGCTATTGGGCTAAGGCTGTTTCTACAGCAGTTTATATCATGAACAGGACTCCAGCTACAGCCATACATGATGTAACTCGAGAGGAGAGGTTTACTAGTAGAAAACCTGATTTGTCTCATCTGAAAGTTTTTGGATGCATTGCATATGTGCATGTGCCACATAAGCTGAGAACAAAGCTGGACCCAAAAGCTGAAAAATGTGTGTTTATTGGATATTCCCTTGAGCAAAAAAAGATACAGGTGTTATAACCCTGCTACACGTTGTCGTGATGTGTGCGGTACAGCCAGGAAAGTACGAGACTTCTAGCTGTGAGAGTTGGTGCCAAACCTAACAAGGGAACTCACATTCAAAATTTCCCAAAAAGCATAGGACAAAATCATCCTCAAATTCGTGTTCCAATTGCTTATCCCTTTCCAAGCATAGATTCATTGGCTTCTTTTTCCAAAATTTTCCAGCTAATCACATGTAGGCATAACATAACTTTTAAGTATTTCCAACATACATGTGACCCCTTTCATTCCATACATCCACTGTCACCATTCCCAACATCTCATAATGTTCATTATCACCTGAAATCCTGTTTATAAATTTCAAAAACTCACAAGTACAAGACAATTTATGGCATAACTATAACATGTTCTTATGGTTTTAAGAAATTTCGATGCTTGCACTCTGGTTCCATTAGGGTAGGAACAATTCAGATATCCAGTGCCTTAATATCACAACTCATCGTATCCAGGCATTCATGATTTACCAAAACCTCTAAAGTTCGAAAAGTCTTATGATTTTACAAAACCTCTAAGGTTTGAAAGGTCTTATTATTTTGAAAACCTCTAAGGTTTGAAAGGTAATCAAATAAAATGACTAAAAAAAACACGACTTATCTGAAAGCATTATTGTGAATTTTTCTCGGATTTTTGCTATTTTCCACTCAACCTTTTTGCTGCAGACAGCGCACAGCCGGCGCTAAACTGATTTTTCTGAATTTGTTAAAAGCATATCAATTGGTAGTAGCCAATTTGCTCTCTATTTCAAGCCCCAACACGCTTCGCACAATCGCTGACTGCATTAAACCAAACATTCTGGTCGAATGGACGCTGTTCATTCACTCTGCAGAAATTTTCCTCACACACTGGTTCGCCGCCGTCTGCCTCCGGATCTTTTCTCTCTTTTCCCGCGGAGAACTCGGCGCCCCCCCCCACCACCTTTTTTAGCTTAATATCCGGTTTTCCATTTTAAAAAAAACTGCGCATTAATACTTGTGCTTCTTCTAGAATTCATTGCACGTAAGCTGCCAGCCACGTATGCTGCTAGCCTTGGTTATCAATATCCGAGAAAATAGTCCAGGCATGTAGAAGGTCGTATGTACGAGGGTAGGTTGAGAAAGCCTCACACCAGTTGTGCAGAGAACCTATCAGGCCGCGATCATGTATGATACTAGGCTTGGCGGTTGTAAACCATTACACAAAGAATTGCCTATGGAGAACATATGGTGAAACATACATAGCATGCTAGTACCCTAGTTTGAGAGTGCTATATCAGTAGCTTTGAGTGATCAAAGCCAATCAAACGTGTTGCTGTTCCTTTCATTCTCTAAAGAGATGTAGAGAACTTGCTCTGCTAGGCGTCATCATCATCTGGTTTCAAGAGGTGCTTCCTGGCAAACAAAATTTTCTCATCATCATTTGAAATGTCATCTGACTCAGCTTTTACCACTTTTGACCAGGCATCCCAATGTAGAGCTGTTAGATGCATGCTTATCTGGTCCACCAGTGGCCCCTTGTCTCTGATTATTACAAAACCCATGGGCCTCAAGAGCCTGTCCATCTCCAGAAGCAAATCCTCCATGCTCATATACAAAAAAAAAAATCCTAAATCTGACTCAGCCTCAGCTTGTCTTATTAAACCTCATATACAATATGAACATA
This sequence comes from Cibotium barometz, assembly GCF_041138505.1. Classification (NCBI taxonomy): domain Eukaryota; kingdom Viridiplantae; phylum Streptophyta; class Polypodiopsida; order Cyatheales; family Cibotiaceae; genus Cibotium; species Cibotium barometz. The sequence goes on from NC_141099.1 coordinate 14,934,185, forward strand.
TGTACATGGCATCATATAATGACTCGTCATGGCACTTAACCCCATGCATCTTGATGTGTATTTAATGGCCTCACATGCACGGTTTCACATCATAGACGTGCCATGGCACGACATCCACCCCCTCTAAACCTGCACATCCTCTGGTATGTGCCAAATCATCATCAAGGTCCACATATAACTGGATGTCCTCTTCATCTTCTGCAGTTCCAGGAAGATCATCCTCTTCCTCTTCAACCATATCCATACTGCCACTGTCAAGCCTCTCATCCTGAATCTCTTGTGAATCAAAAGGATCATTATCATGCCTTCTTTTAAATATCTTGATTCTTTTGCCAGCCACAAGATTCTTTACTTCTGTTCCATCAAGCTCACACAGAGTATACGTAGCATTTCCATGCACATTCTTGACAATGTAAGGGCCAAACCATCTTTTTGCAAATTTTCTTTGAACAGTGAATTGGTTGTCAAGGCTACTATCATACATTAGAACCCAATCACCTTCTTCAATAGGTTTTGGCCGGAGTCTGTGTCTACTATCAAATCTTTCTTTATTTTTCAACCTTGCATCTTTCAAGCGAGCTTTAGCAAGCTCTATATCTCCAAGCCTCCTCTCCAACTGTCTTATTCGCAATGCAAGGAGGTCATCTCTGCTCAATCCTTCGACCCAGGGCAATACATTCCAAGTTAGAACTACTTCTTCAACTGGCATCACTGGCTTCTAGCCATACATCAATTCTGCAGGCATGTATCCTGTCATCACTGAGCTATGAGTTGTACGGTCAGCCCACAAGGCATATGGTAGCAGCTTTGGCCACTCTCGCATTCTTTCTCTGCATGCCTTAGCCAAAGCTTTAATGATTGGAGGATGTCCTCGCTCACTTTTTCCATTGCCCTCAGGATTGTAAGCACATGTTAGGGACAGTTTGATACCAATTCTAGAGAAGAATTCCCTTGCTTCTTCAACATCTAGCTCACCCCTATCAGCTGTTATTTTCCCAACACAACCATATCGGCAGATCACATCTTCCAAGAGAAATTTGCATACTGTTTCCGTACTCTTTGTTCTAAGAGCACGCCCTTCTACCTGATTTGTCAAATCTTCTCTTGCAAGTGCTATATACCGCATCTGCCAAATTCCCAAAGGCATTGTAACTAGATCCACTACCCATTTGTAGTGCACGGCAGGTGGGTAGGTTGGTTGCAAGCCATCACGATGCCGCACATTTGAGTACATTTGGCATACTATGCATGTTTCCACATATTGGGAAATATCCTTATACATTCCTCTCCACCAATATTTTTCCTTTATTTTGGTAAAGGTGGCCCACACACTTCTATGCCCAGCCCAGAGACTCTCATGGAATTCTTTCACAAGCTTTCCTTGAGTCTCTTTATCACATATGACTCTCTGTGGCATAGCATTCCTCTGTTTAGGATGCTTCCAGAGATACCCATCCTTTAGAAAGTAACCATATGCTTTTCTGCGGATCCTCTTAAATTCAGAGTCAGACCAATTTTCTTGCCTTGCCAGAGTACTCAAATATTGACCAATAAGCAACCAATCGCCTTCATATATTTCCTCAATAAAAGACTCAAGTGCATTTGATAGGCAAATATGATCCCCTTTTGCATATGCTGTAGTATAGAACTTTGTACCCACATCATCAATGTCTCTAATCATCTCTTTCTCAACTTCATACCTGGCTCTTGATAGCATATCTGCAACTGGATTATCTTTTCCCACAATATGCTCAAACTCAGGATTTAGTGACTTGATATAAGCAATCCACCTAAGCATAGCAATATCTGGAGTGGTACAACTTGCTATCATTCCAAGAAGTGGCAAGCAATCAGTTTCCACTAGTACAGATGCCCCAATAAGATATTCTTTTTCACATTTTAGAGCAGTGACTATCCCCCATAATTCTCTCTTGATCTGTGGATACTTTCGTTGCCGAAAGCTTAATACCTTTGCTCCAAATCTAATTACATACCTATGATCATCCTCATCATCTTGCCCTACTGCCCATCCTATCCCAGTAGGACTAGTATCAACTGTAACAATCACAGGCCTGCCACACTCATAATCTGCCTTTCTCAAAATGGGTGATGATTGGAGCAAATATTTCAGCTTCCGCATAGCTTTAATATGTACTGCACTCCACAAAAATTTCTGATTTTTCCTCAAAAGCTGATAAAGAGGATCTGCTACATGTGCATAATGTGGGATCCAAATAACATAAAAGACGCATGCTCCAAGAAATCTCCTCAGCTCTGTAACATTAATGCATATTTCCTTCATTCTTTGTATTGCATCTATCTTGGCTGGACAAGGACGGCGTCCACTAGTACTACAAAGATGTCCCACTATTAGCACTTCACCAACCCCAAACACTGATTTCAGCCCAGATAAAGTAAGATTCACTTCTTCAAGCCTGGATAGAATCATGTCACAATCCTTTATATGATTTGCCACAAACTTGCGGCACCCTTTTGAATCCAAATCCTCATCTTTGTCTTTCTCATCACAGCCCTTAATTGGCACATCATCCAAAAATGGCATAGTTTTTTGTGGTATGAAGTCTCGTAAGACTTTATTCATTCCATTCATCATATGTGCCACTGAGTTAGTGGCTCCTTGTGGTAAAGTACACATCCTTACTAGTCCCAAAGGATTTCTCATTGTGGTTAAGTCCCTGCTTTGTATATCCAGCTGGAACTGATCATATCCCGAATACAAATCACCCATAGAGTATATAGCTTTCCCTGCAAATGCTTCTGCAAACTCATCCACAATTGGACCTGCTCCCACATTCCTGATTGTGACTTTGTTTACAGGTTGCATGTCTTGAATAAAGCGCAATGTCCCATTTTTCTTTGGTACAGTAAACCATCTGTTGGAATATGGGGCACATGAAGGCTCCAAGATTCCCATCCTGATCTTTTCCTTTAGTAATTCCATCAACTTTGGCAAGAGAGCCTTTGGTACTGGAATTGGCCGCAGGTTCCAGGGCACATATGGAACAGTAAAGATCACCATTGGTGCTGTTACACTTGGATCAACACAGCCTATCTCATGCGGCTGAAAAGCAAAGGCTTTCCCATGTTTTACAAGCATCTCCTCAAAGCATTCCCTTTCAACTGGCAACAGAAAATCCTTCTCACCAATCTTCAGCTCTTTTAGAGTTTCTTGAGTAAATTTATGCCCAATTTTCTTTGGATCTCTAAGATTTGGCTGCATAGAAGCTTCATCTATCTTCTCCTTGCTTCCTGGTGGCAAGGGCAAGGCAACTGGTTTCACCTTCTTTGCAACCGTTTTGTACTTTGTATCAACATGAGCATCCATTTCACAATTCATGTTTTTACATTCCACCCCCTCAAATTCCTGGATTATATCATACATCTCCACAGATGATACCTCTATCATTTCATTTCCACCCTGTAAGCATGCACTTCCCATATCAAAAAGCACATCCATAGTATCTATAAATGACACCTCATCAAGCACCCCTGAAATAAACTCATTCTTCTCCAAAAGACCACACTGCTCAAAACTTTTTTGTTCTTTTTGTATATGTTTTTGCATACCACGCTTCAAATCCTTGCTTTTTACAAAAACCAGTGACCCATAGCTGGAGAATCCCTGAAAATTTGCTGAAAAGCTATTTACATTGATTGAGTCCTGCGAGAACTCATTTCCCCTTGTACCATTGGAATCCCGCTTTACAATGGCACCTGGCCAAAAGCCCTCATCTCCCTGTAATTCATGAACTCTCTGTTTATCTTTGGGAGTGACTGTGCCCGAAGAGACTCACGATTTCTTTCATGATTAATGCATACTGTCAAAAACTGAACAGCTTTTTTGCCATCTTAACTCCTTATTCTTGCATATGCTGATCCATCATCCAAAACTTTTGTTTCCATCCTTACAGCTGTAATGTAGGGTTGCCCAAGGATAAGGGGATACGATGACATCTCCTGAACAAAGAAATTCTGATCATCCTTCACATCCCCTATAGTTACCCTTACATTTGGACATGCTGCATAAAGCTCTCCAGATGAGTTATTAGCTGCTTTAATCATCCACCCATGATCCACATCCATTGGCCATTTACATTTGTTGTAGAGATTTTTAGCCATAAGATTTATTTCAGACCCATGATCAATTAGAGCGACATATGGCTCTTCCAAATCACCTATCTTGACAAGGGTTTCAGTGGTTGCTCTTGCCCAATGGCTCTTGGAGTAATGACTCTTTGTAAGAACTTCTTTTTCATCATCCTCTTCCACAAAGCGCACTTGACGTGCCCCATCAGCAGAGTGATTACATTCCACCACATTTTCTCTCTCTTCCTTTTTCTGTACCTGTACACCATGAGTTTTGGAAGTGCTTGCCTCCCCTTGTGATGGAGTAGACTCAATTATGGACTGCCTTTTTCTTCGTATAATATCAATTATCTCATCATGAAATTCTTTCTTTGCAATCCCCAAGACTTCCCCTAGTGTGAATTCCACCCTGCTGTTTAGAATTCTCTCTTCAAGCACCTTTTTGAGATCTGTTGCAACTTCAATATCAGATTGAAGCTTGTAGAGTGGACTTTTTCCTTTACCCTTTTCCTTCATTTTTGCTGGCACTTCTTCCATTGAAACATCATGTGGAGGTCTGCTATGCTGTGGAGGCATATGTGATGGCCCAGGATCTTTCTTTTCACTTCCACGTGTAACTCTTTTTGATGGCCCTCCTTCCTCATTTTCCCTTTTACGCTTCTCCTCTACCTGTGCCTCATTATTTTGGCATTTAGCAATATAGGCATGAATGGATAAAGAATCCACAGGCTCCTCCCAGCCAGTCTCAAGACGTATACAATCACCTGCCTCATGCAAAGCTTGCTTTGACACTTTCTTTGACGCAATTAATTCCATTGTTGATGGCCAAAAATTCTCATTCTCATAATCCTCATCATTCTCAAATCCCTGCTTTAGTTGACCAACCTTTAATCCATAGGTTGCTGCCTCAACCATAGAAATGGCATGACTAGCAGCCATATCCTCTACCAGCTTTTTCATCCCTCTTTTCCCAAAGTTTGTACTCAATGGAAGACCAGTCTCTGTAAGATGGATTTTCCCATCTTTAAAAAACACAAGTTGATTTTTAAGAGCTTCTTTATAGCTAGTACAATCCTTCTTTGCATGCTCTGGATCATCACACCATATGCATCTATATGTAAACCCTTCTTTGCTTTGAGGCCTTTGCAAAGAAGCCTGCCCCAATGGTAGACCCTTTTCTTCAATCCTGGACATCTTCAATTTTAAGTCACGCATACCCTTGATAAGCTCATCCATCGGCCCATCTATCTTAGGAATTGTAGCAGCTGGTTTGGATAGATTCTCAGGGGTAACAGCAGTTATTGGGGTTGCGGAGCCCATCACCATTTTATCCCTCCTCCGCTGCCGTTTTGCTAACATAGTGACTGCATCCTCAACATCATTCCAATCACTCTTTAATCCCTGCTCTGTATTCTTATCCTCAAGGAGGATTTCCAATTTCTCCTGGAGATCTTTCCCAGCTGCTTGCAAGAAGAGCTCTGTTTTTTCTCTATCCAAAGTTGCACGCTCTATCCTTGACAACTGGGCATAACGCTTCTCAAACTCTCTTAGCAATTCTGTGGCAGAAATTCCCATTTTAGATTTTGTGACCCATTCCAAGAAAGTTCGTTTGGTCGCTCGCTCAGAATCCTCCATGAAATATTCATCCTTTAAAGCAAGCTTGAACTCTTCCCAATTTCTGCCACCCTGTGCTGTCTGCAATCCTTTTATGCGCTCTCGTATTTCAGGAACGCATACCAGCTCGAAACTTCGAACCATATCCTCCTCAGTCACCCTGTTTAGCTCCATCTCCTTTATATAATTGCGCAGGTACTTTGTAATGTCCTTCCCATCAAATTGATCCACCTTTTTCACAATTGATTGTAATGCCTTGGTCGTGGAAATTTGTCCCCTCTCAGCAGCTTGTTGCTATTGCATGTACATGGTAAACATTTGAAACATCTGCATAACTCCAGGGTCAAAATGAACCCCCTGACCCTCAGAATTCTCAGCCATAGCTTCCCTGTATATTTCACCATACTCTCACCCCAGCAGTTTCACGTCGGGTTCACCAAAAGCTGTCGTGATGTGTGCGGTACAGCCAGGAAAGTACGAGACTTCTAGCTGTGAGAGTTGGTGCCAAACCTAACAAGGGAACTCACATTCAAAATTTCCCAAAAAGCATAGGACAAAATCATCCTCAAATTCGTGTTCCAATTGCTTATCCCTTTCCAAGCATAGATTCACTGGCTTCTTTTTCCAAAATTTTCCAGTTAATCACATGTAGGCATAACATAACTTTTAAGTATTTCCAACATACATGTGACCCCTTTCATTCCATACATCCACTGTCACCATTCCCAACATCTCATAATGTTCATTATCACCTGAAATCCTGTTTATAAATTTCAAAAACTCACAAGTACAAGACAATTTATGGCATAACTATAACATGTTCTTATGGTTTTAAGAAATTTCGATGCTTGCACTCTGGTTCCATTAGGGTAGGAACAATTCAGATATCCAGTGCCTTAATATAACAACTCATCGTATCCAAGCATTCATGATTTACCAAAACCTCTAAAGTTCGAAAAGTCTTATGATTTTACAAAACCTCTAAGGTTTGAAAGGTCTTATGATTTTGAAAACCTCTAAGGTTTGAAAGGTAATCAAATAAAATGACTAAAAAAAACACGACTTATCTGAAAGCATTATTGTGAATTTTTCTCGGATTTTTGCTATTTTCCACTCAACCTTTTTGCTGCAGACAGCGCACAGCCGGCGCTAAACTGATTTTTCTGAATTTGTTAAAAGCATATCAATTGGTAGTAGCCAATTTGCTCTCTATTTCAAGCCCCAACACGCTTCGCACAATCGCTGACTGCATTAAACCAAACATTCTGAACGAATGGACGCTGTTCATTCACTCTGCAGAAATTTTCCTCACACATTGGTTTGCCGCCGTCTACCTCCGGATCTTTTCTCTCTTTTCCCGCGGAGAACTCGGCGCCCCCCCCCACCACCTTTTTTAGCTTAATATCCGGCTTTCCATTTTAAAAAAAACTGCGCATTAATACTTGTGCTTCTTCTAGAATTCATTGCACGTAAGCTGCCAGCCACGTATGCTGCTAGCCTTGGTTATCAATATCCGAGAAAATAGTCCAGGCATGTAGAAGGTCGTATGTACGAGGGTAGGTTGAGAAAGCCTCACACCAGTTGTGCAGAGAACCTATCAGGCCGCGATCATGTATGATACTAGGCTTGGCGGTTGTAAACCATTACACAAAGAATTGCCTATGGAGAACATATGGTGAAACATACATAGCATGCTAGTACCCTAGTTTGAGAGTGCTATATCAGTAGCTTTGAGTGATCAAAGCCAATCAAACGTGTTGCTGTTCCTTTCATTCTCTAAAGAGATGTAGAGAACTTGCTCTGCTAGGCGTCATCATCATCTGGTTTCAAGAGGTGCTTCCTGGCAAACAAAATTTTCTCATCATCATTTGAAATGTCATCTGACTCAGCTTTTACCACTTTTGACCAGGCATCCCAATGTAGAGCTGTTAGATGCATGCTTATCTGGTCCACCAATGGCCCCTTGTCTCTGATTATTACAAAACCCATGGGCCTCAAGAGCCTGTCCATCTCCAGAAGCAAATCCTCCATGCTCATATACAAAAAAAAAAATCCTAAATCTGACTCAGCCTCAGCTTGTCTTATTAAACCTCATATACAATATGAACATATGTACATGGCATCATATAATGACTCGTCATGGCACTTAACCCCATGCATCTGGATGTGTATTTAATGGCCTCACATGCACGGTTTCACATCATAGACGTGCCATGGCACGACAACGTGAGTTGAGGGTAAGCAGGGATGTTGTTTTTTATGAGATGAGCAGCCTGTATGCTGCTAAAAAAGAAGCTATTGGGACTGATGTGAGTGTAAGTGTGGTTGCACAGAATGCAAGTCAGCAATCACAGTCTTTGAGTGGACTAGGAGAGTTCTCTTCTAGTGGGTCTGTTGATAGACCATGGAGTGATAGACTGCGTCATAATACCAGTCTTGCAAATGTGATTAGTACATCGCATAAAGGAAAAGAGAAAGTGGTTGAGACCCTTGGTATGCCTGACATTTCTGCAGGGCATTCTCATGTTGATGGTGGAGAGTCTAGTGGCTCAGAGATGAGCCTTGATGAGGAGCTTGGGATCCCAGCTATGAGAACACCTGGTGTAAAGAAGGCTATGGAAGCCATGAATGCAAAGCTACAAAGATCTGGGAGAGTGAAGAATCTTGTGCAAAGGTTTACATATGATGGTTATGTGGCACATCACTATGCATATATGGCAAAGGTTGTGCAGGTTGTAGAGCCCACATGCATTGATGAGGCTGTTGGAAATGTGTGTTGGGAGAAAGCTATGGATGAGGAGATGAATGAAGTATATGGAAATGAGACTTGGGATTTAGTGCAATTGCCTGAAGGCAAGAAAGCCATTGGATGCAAGTGGGTGTACAAAGTAAAACATAGCAGTGATGGAAGCATAAACACGTACAAGGCTAGATTGGTAGCCAAAGGATATGCGCAGACATATGGCATTGATTATGAGGAAACTTTCAGCCCAGTTGCCAAGATGGCAACACAAGGTAATTTGTATGCTTAATGTGTGTTGGTATTTTGTATATCTCTTATTTTTGGTAGGTAGAGTTTAATGTGTTACTAATCACTTTTTGTAATTTTATGTTTTGTAAGTCTTGCGCTAATCCTCTCCCTTGGCTTGGTAATAAATAGGTAAGCCCTCTTTTTTTAAATCATTAATGCAATCTCTATGTTTATTGCACCCTTGAGTGCTAGGTTTAGATTTAGGTTTAGCTTAGTGCAATAAGCTTATGTATGCTCTAAGCTTATTTATATTACCTTATTCTTAGAGCTCTATGCATGCTTTAAGCTATATGCATAAAGCTTTATCCATAGAGCTTAATGCATGCATGTTCATTAAGCTATATGCATAAAGCTTTATCCATAGAGCTTAATGCTTTATGCATGTTCATTAAGCCTAATGCATAAATCTCTATGCATGCTTAAAGCTTATTCATTGAACCTTATACATAGAGCTTAAAGTATGCACAAGCCTTACGCATAGAAGAGATATGCTCTTTTATCTGCATAAATGTGTAGCTAATATCTTTTTTTAATTTTATGTTCTATAATTTTTGCATTAATCCTCTCCTTCAGCTTGACAATAAAAAGGTAAGCTCTCTTATTCATGTAATCGCTTGTTAATGCAAGCTTTACGTTTATTGCACCCTTTCATGTCAAGTTTAGGGTTTCTCTTAGTGCATAAAGCTTATGCTTAAGCTTCATGCATATTCTTATGCATAAAAAACTTGCATGTTTTAAGCTTTATCCATAAGCCTTACACATAAAGCTCTATGCTGCACAAGCCTTATGCATAGACCTCCATGCAGTATTTATGCGTAAGGATTTATCTCGAGGGGGGTCACTCACAAAAAATATGAATATCACGTGCGTTCAATAGAAGTATAATTTTAATTTATGAAACTTACAGAAATTTATTTACATAAGGGTATGATTTATTTTTTTTTCAAAAAAAATTATAGGTTCATAAAGAAAAGGGGATATTATATAGATTAAAAAATTCACAAATAAGGGATTTAAAATATAGGCCTTGAACACACGCGATAGGGATATTTTACATATAGTGACCCCCCCGAGGGATTTATGCATAGAGATTAATGCAAGCTTTATACATAAGGCTTCATGTATAAGCCCTTATACATAGAGATTAATGTAAGCTTTATGGATAAGTCCTTTACATAGAGCTTATGTGTAAGACTCTATATATAAGCCTTACATATAGAGCTTATACATAGGGATTATGCATTATTTAGACTCTATGCATAGGGATTTTATGCATTATTTAGACTCTATGCATAAGACTATGCAAAGAGATTTATGCATAAAGCTTAATGCAAGAGTCTATGCATAGAGATTTATACAAGCTTTATGTATAAGGCTTATGGATAGAGCTTATGCATAAGGTTCTATGCATAGAAAATATGCATAAAGCTTGTAAAGAGCTTATATGCATGATTTAAGCTTTATGAATAGAGATTCACACATGCCTTATGTTATTTAAGATTTATATTATTTAAGCCATAAGCACTCTTATGTTATTTAGGTGAAAAAAGTCTACATCCTAGTTACATATAGTTACTCGAGTACCCCAAGCATCATTCCATCTCTTGAGGTAAACTTTAGTGCTCTTATTCTTTTCATTATATTTATTGCACCCTTAGCTTGTGCCCATGAAGAATGCATGAAGCTTGTGCCCACGCTGAATGCATGAAGCTTATGCGTAAGCTTCATGTAAAAGCATTCATAAATCTTAAAGCACATACATAAATATTTATGCATGCCTAAAGCTTATGAATGCATGCATAAAGATTTATGCATGCCTAAGCTTATACATAATGCTTATGCATATAGATTTATGCATAAGACTTATGCATAGAGCTTATGTGTAAGGCTCTATGCATATAGCATGTGCATAAAGCCTTATGCATATAGATTATATGCATGCCTAAGCTTATGCATAAAGATTTATGCATGCCTAAGCCTATACATAAAGCATAGAGCTTATACATGAATAAAGCTGTAAGGTGTACACATAAAAGATATGTTTCATAAGTCCTCCTTATTCTATACAAATGATAGCCTTATTTTTAATGTAAACATGTGGGAGGAGGATCCAAAATCAACAAGCCTAGCAGCCGATCCGTCAATTGTCCATCGTTTGTAGATGATCCAAATATGGAGAAACTCTCACTATTGGCCGCAAGTCTATCACATCAATATGGTAGAGAGAATGTCTGTAACATTATTTCTCCACCCTCGATTCCTTCCATAGTTAACCCTACACCTATGGGAGGTATTCCGATGGTGGGTAGTTCTAATGTTGGATTACACATGTTGGATTACACACTCCTATGACCTTATCTGCTCCCATTGGAGGATCTAGTCCGTTTCAAAGTGCTAAGCCTTCTCATGCAAGTTGCGACTAGCCACTCACCTTTATTTTGTGGCACCTAGTCCATGACCTTGTACCACATCATTGTCAGAGATAGAAGGTTTGCCTCTTCTTGTCGTTGTTCTAGTGGGGGTGGTTGTGGGAGTTATTTTGATGGTAGTAATAGATATACTTCCAATTCCCCATCAAAGGATGTGCAAGCACATCAAGTGATTAATTTAAAGGCCTAAAACCTATGACACTTCCTTACAGTGTTTGGAGCACATATGGCAGTATCATTGAGGATAGCAAAGGAGAAGCATGTCATAGCACACATGCATCATCTGATATATATTCAAGAGTGGTGCCCTCAAATCCCGTCATCCCCGTCAAGAAATTTAGATAAAGATTGGAAGAAGGAAAAAAAGATGTAGGGAGAAAACCCGGATCTATTCAAGCAACAAAGAAAAGCACCCCGAGTACCAAAACATAAAAGAGAGACTTCCCATCCTAGATTGGGTGGAAGGACATCTTTCCGTGCTCAATTTATAAATATTTGAACCCTTGAGATTTTGTATTGAAAATTTTGGTTTTCAAAGAATTTTAACTGATATAAATTGTTCTTTTCAAATGTGTGTTTAATGTAGGAAAATGTGGTGATAACAACATATTAGGGAATATGGGAATTTCCCACAAGTTTGGGACACGTGGTCAAAAGTTTGGATTAACCATAACTTAAACACCACTAATCCAAAATGAGTGCTTTATAGCTCTTTAGATTCCATTTTTCAAGTGCTTTCCAACGATAGGTCATATGATAGGGTTTTGAGAAACTTACAAACATGTTATCCATGTCCCCTTTTTTAAGTATTCAAAAATGGGAATTGGGAAATTCCCAAATTCACTAATATGGTGTTTGATGAGGAGTATGACTATCCTTATCTTAATGGGATCTCGATTACATTTTAATGGTTGCATCAATAAAGTGTCGCTTTGAATTATGATGCTATGATTGATGTAAGTTACTTATTTAAACAAGTTTAAATTTATTCAGTTTTAGAAATTTATCTTATTTAAATTTTAATATTTTTTAATCTTATCTGATATAGTAAGATGAAGAAGAGGCAATAGACAAAAGGATAAGGATGAGGAGGATGATGATGATCAGGAAGAGGAGGATGAGTAGATATCGGCCTAGTATGTTTTACCTTTGTCTTTGTGTATTCCTTGTTATTTAACTTGAGACTCAATGTAGCTTGCCTATCATGGCATTTTGGCTTTAATACTTGGGGGTTCACCTAAAAATATGCGAGTTTGAATAAAGAGGCTTTCTAATTTAAAATTTTAAGGTAAATTTACATAAACACATTTACAAAAGGGATATTTTAATCGATCTTTTTAAAAAAAACCTATAAGTCCATAAAGAAAAAAGGTCATTTTATTCATAGAACATTCATAGATAAGGGATTTTTTTAATTACCCCTTGAACGCACACGTGATGAATAGGGTTTACTACTAGTGCCCCGCCCAAGCTTTAATACAAGATGTAACTCGCCTTCTAAGGCATTTTAGATTTAATACAAACAAGATTTCAGGTGTTAATATGTTTCAAATATATGTTTCACATGTATTTGTACTGATTTCTCGTGTTGGAGTTTCCTTCATTATTGTTGATTCAATACAACGCGATATGGAACATTCAATGTGTTCAATATCCTATTATCATCTTGTAGTGAGTAGGTTTCCTGTGTTTGTCACTTAAGCCTATTTTACGTGTTGGAGCTCCTTTGATTATGAATGCAGTACAACGTGATATGGGGGATTTACTATGTTAGAAGTCCTCTTATCAATTTTTAGTGAGTTTTGTTCAAAAATTATCCTTATTGGTCCTTTGAACCGATTTTGCGTGTTGGAGATACAAACCTTTTTCCTTGTTTTCTGTTAGAGCCTTTTTTGTGTGTTGTAGTTTCTTCAATTGTGAATACACTACAACATGATGTCTGGGTTGGAGTGTGTTCATTGTCTATGAAGACGATGCTCTTCATCTTGCGTGTTCCGGTTGTAATGGCATTTATCCAAAATGTCTCCTGGTTAGTCATTTTAGCCATCCATCTAATTTTGTTGTAGATGGCATGGACAAAGAGAGGACATGTGGGCCTCTTTATCTAGGGATTGTAAAATACGACAGAAAGATGAATTAGGAAAGAATATTTCTAACCTTCGGTCAATTAGGACTCAAACGTACAAGTAGCATAGCTCCGTTATATGTGAACTATGAAAGGTGTAGAGGCACATGGAGTGTGCCATTTTGAAGCTCCCATTCTAGAGCCTTGTCAGATCCATTTTTGAAAGGAACCGCTATGATGTGCATTATCATGGTTAGGCATTGGGTTTCTTGTATGAGGCTGTCGAGGATTTGCTCATTGAAAATTTTCAGGACTGCTATGTTCTAGCTGCCCATGCACATAGAGTAATAATAATGTCAAAGGGACATGTACTCCCTACGACGTCTTAGGTTCAGATATGACGACCCTAGAGCCAACGAACCTCACTAACACAAGAATGAAAGATATCCTGGAGATCACCCCCCTGAGGCAAAGAGGTATTGTCAAGAGACGAAGGTCATGACATAGAGCATAACGTAAAAAAAACCAACAATGGAGCGTAATATAGGGAGGCTAATACAGAGAGAATTGACAGGGCATGTAGAGAAGTTTAATTTCAAGAATTGCATAGTTCTAATGTCCAAGCTTTGTGGTATTTTTCCCCCTCCTTTGTTGTAAGGTTGTCGGTGCGAGACACTCCTTAATATTTCCCTTTAGAGGTGGAGGAGATTAAGGTGTCATGCGAAATGCACAAGGAGGTCAATGATAGAGTTATGCAAGCTGAGAGAGAGAGAGAGAGAGAGAGAGTATTGACAATTGAAAAATGGTGTGCAGATCTATTATAAAATCAATAGCTAGTACTGAGTACCTAACGTAGGAGAAGATTTTAGATTCAATGAAGATCATTAGATGTAGAGTTCTAGAGCAACATGATGGCTTTAGCTATGGTTGGAGAGTGTGCTACAACACCATGTTGCTGCTGTACTCAATGTTGGGACTGCGCTTGGAAGATGTAAGCATGCAATTCTTCTTCTAATGATACCTCAGTTTCTTTGTACATTCATTGATAGCACATATGTAATTTTTTGTATGTGTAGAATCTAGGACTATTGAATTACATGTATTTAGATGAATGACTATACAAGCTCACAATAGTTGAAACCCTAATTAACAATATTAAGAAACGAAATCTTGATATGCCGTACACATTTGTCTCCCCTTCACAAAGGCCAAGACCAATGCCGCTGTTCGCGAAAATATCCACAAATGCCAACCAATAAGGAATGCCTATACAAGCTCACAATAGTTGAAACCTTAATTGACAATATTAAGAAACGAGATCTTGATATGCCATACGCATTTGTCCCCCCTTCACAAAGGCGAAGACCAATGCCGCTGTTCGCGAAAATATCCACAAACGCCAACCAATAAGGAATGGATCCACCTTGGAGATTTTCCATCTCATCGGAGGAGAAAACACTATAAGAGCAAGCTACTTACTCTTCCCAACAACAAGAGCACTCCTCCCCACAACAACTGCAAGCTTCCCCTATGCAATAATATTTGATGTTAGCCTATTCACCTTTATACAATGTGTAAATTTATATTGACAATGTGTAAATTCTTTGTATTAATTGTTCTCCACTTGTTCAAAATTGTGAGGCTCCCACTCAATAATCACAATACAATTGAAGAAAATATAATTTTTGCACAAATGTATTTGAGGCAAAAAGAGGACAATTCTGTATATAATCAAGAAATCTTACAATAATATGTTATGAAGCACTCTTGAAGGAAAGAGTTCCAACCACACTCGACCACCCCCGAGCTATCTCACTCGCACTCTCACTCTCATGAAAATCTCACACTCACACACACACGCACTCTCACTCTCATGAAAATCTCACACACTCACACACGCACACATGCACTCGCACTCGCACTCTCAATATCTTCTTTGATTTTCTGTATATTCATCTTGTTCACGTCCAAAAGCCAAAAGTAGCCCTTCTGGAGCTTTCTCAATCTACGTGCCATATTTTTGGCGATGTTGCCCTTTTTTGGAAAAAGTGTGTTTGGGAATCTCTCTTCATACGTGGTCATCATTCTTAGGAGATTATGTTTTTTTTAAAACAATGGGAAAACAGCCCTTTTCTGTGGTGTGCCATTCACGCCTTGGTGATCCGATGAGGATACTCAATATCTCATCTTGAAGGTTCCATCCTCCTCTTCAACTTTGTATCTCTTTGTCTAAGGCTAAATCTTTATTCTTGACTTCCGTTTAGGACCTGCAATGTCAAATCTTAAAGAGGGTGGGAACATTGGCTTATGAATGTGAGTTTATTCAAAAGTTATGTTGCTAATACTTCTCATGTTTTGCAGGACAAAGTTAGGATTGAGGAAGATGGGAGTTTGAGGGTCGAACCTCAATATATTTTGGATAGAAGAATGAGACAACTTAGAAATAGGACTAAAGTAGAAGTTTTGGTTAAGTGGGATGTATAACCCTTAGAAGATACTTCATTGGTAGACTTAGATTCATTGCATGTAGAGTTTCCTTCATTTAAACTCTGAGGACTGGGTTCTTAAAGAAGGGGCAATTGTGACGCTTCATAATTTTGTATAAATATTTTTCATAAAATTCTATTATAGAAAGTGTGTAAAATGTTTTGTTAGGACATCTAACATGTTTTGACAAAATTTTGTGTTGCACGAAATTTTTGGTTTTGCTCATTTTCAGGTAATCATTTTTGTGAGTGATTTTTTATTAGGTTAGAGGTGGGATTAGGCAAAGTTTTGTATGAGATACTTTTTATGTTTTGTACATAGAAGAATTTTGCTTAAGTGAAACCTTTGTGATTCACATTATTTCATATCTGTTTGGTGACTCCAAAGTGAGTTATAAATGGTTTTCTGCTAAAAGTGTGCCTAGATTTTTGTGTCAAGACATTGCAGGTCCTAAACGAAGGTCAAGAATAAATATTTAGCCTCAGATGAAGAGATACAAAGTCTAAGAGGAGGATGGAATCTTTGAGATGAACTATTGAGCATCCGATCACCGAGGTGCGAATGGCACACTACAGAAAAGGGTTGTTTTCCCAGTGTTTTGTAAAAAAAAATGTAATCTCTTGAGAATGATGACCGCGTATGAAGAAAGCTTCCCGAACACGCTTTTTCCAAAAAAGGGCAACATCGCCAAAAATATGGCATGTAGATCGAGAAAGCTCCAAAAGGGCTACTTTTGGCTTTTGGACGTGAACAAGAGGAATACACAAAAAATCAGAGAAGATAGTGCGAGTGCAAGATTTTGATGAGAGTTAGAGTTTGAGTGAGATAGCTCAGGGGTGGTTGGGTGGTTCGAACTCTTTTCTTCAAGAGTGCTTCATACCATATTATTGTGAGAATTCTTGATTATATAAAGAATTGTCCTCTTTTTGCCTCAAATATGTTTGTGCAAAAGTTCTATTTTCTTGAATTCTATTGTGATTATTGAGTGGGAGCATCATAAAAATTTTGTCATGCTGAATTTTAATAAGGCATTTTCTTATCTCCATGTTATAATGATAATCTCTAAGAAAACTTGTTTTACGGTAATGTCTTTACATGAAATGTTCCTTTCATTCTCCACGCTCCCAAATTGAAGCTATACTAAGTTTGCGTTGTTTGTTAAAATTTCAGCAAACATGACTATGAGAGAGAGATATGGAATAGGGTTCAATATTTGAGCTAAAAAGACCTTATATATTTCATGCCAGTACAATGTGATTTATGTTGCACATTGGCGAGGGAAAGACTTATATCATGTTCTACTAACTTGTACTATACAGGGTCTATATTGCCCTAATCACTACTACATTTGTGTCCCCATAGTGCCCCGGTAGTATGGAAAAAGCGGGGAAGTCCTCTTATCAATTTGTAGTGGCTTTTGTCAAAATTTGTCCTTATTGGTCCTTTGAACTGATTTTGTGTGTTGGAGTTCCTTTGATTGTGATGAATGCAGTACAATGCGATATGGGAGATTCATTTTGTCGAAAGTCCCCTTCTCACATTGTAGTGATTTTTATTTAAACTTTTTCCTTATTGGTCCTTTGAGTCAATTTTATGTGTTTGAGTTTCCTTTAACACGAATTTAGTACAATGTGATATGGGGGTCCAATGTGTTGGAAGTCTTACCATCATGTTGTAGTGAATTTAATCCAAAACTTTTTCCTTGTTTTTTGTTAGATTCTTTTTTGCCTGTTGTAGTTTCCTCAATTGTGAATACATTAGAACACGATGTTTGGTTTTGTGTGTTAATTGTCTACATATTATCTTGTAGTGATATTTATCCAAAATGTCTCCAGGTTAGGTGTTTGAGCCATCCATCTAATTTTGTTATAGATGACATGGACAAAGAGGACTACGAGGGCCTCCTCATCTAAGGATTGTAAAATAGGACAGAAATCTAAATCGGGGAATAACATTTCTAGCCTTCGGTCAATGAGGACTGGAAGGTACGAGCAACATAGCTTCGTTGTATGTGAACTGCGAAAGGTGTAGAGGCACATGGAGTGTGCCGTTCTGAAGCTCCCATTCTAGTGCCTTGTCAGATCCATTTTTGAAAGGAGCCACTATGATGTGTGTTATCATGGCTAGGCATTGGGTTGCTTGCATGAGGCTGTCAAGGATTGTCTCATTGAATGTTTTCATGACTGCTATGTCCTAGCTGCCCATGCACACGTAGTAATAATAATGTCAAAGGACATGTACTTGCTATGGATTCTTAGGTTCAGATATGACAAGACCCTAGAGACAGTGAGCTTCACTAACACAAGAATGAAAGATGTCCTCTATAGATCACCCCCTGAGGCAAAGAGGTATTGTCACTGAAGAGAAGGTCAATCATTTGCATGACACAGAGCACAACGTACAAAAAACCAACAATAGAGCAAAATATAGGGAGGCTAATATGGAGAGAATTGAAAGGGCATGGAGAGAAGTTTGATGTCAAGAATTTCATAGTTCTAATGTCCAAGCTTTGGGGTATTTTTTTCCCTCCTTCATTGTAAGCTTGTCGATGGTGCGAGACACTCCTCAATACTTCCCTTTCGAGGTGGAGGAGATTGAGGTGTTATGAAAAATGCACAAGGAGGTCAACGATAGAGTTATGCAAGCTGTTTTAAGGTTTGTTGTGTTCATGGCCTAAATTTTAATTTAAAGTGTTATTTTTTCTTGAATTAATATGATGTACATTATCGATGTAGCTTGGTTTTATCAAATCTTCCACGGAAAGCTTAGTGCGGGGTATACATTTTGAATTCTCTTATATCCCCGCTTTTGGTTTCAGAGGATGTTTCCTACATGGATATATGTCCATGGTTTAGGCATGTAGATTTGGATCATGCCTAGAGCTCTGTGATGGCCTACCATGAAGCATAAGTTTCATGTGACATAAAATAATCTTGGTATTATGACATACATACTACATTTACCATCTTATACTATTTATTCACTTTTGTAGTGGACATGGTAGTTTGATTATTATAAATAGTGAGGCAAAGCGATGTTATCTTGCTAATTCAACTATAGGATTTCATGGCAACGTGAGGGTGTAAGTCCATGCGATCATTTTTTATATTACTCTGAGGGAGAGAGAGAGAGAGAGAGAGAGAGAGAGAGAGAGAGAGAGAGAGAGAGAGAGAGAGAGAGAGAGAGAGAGAGAGAGAGCGAGATAGTTGAGAATTGAAAATGGTGTGCAGATCTATTAGAAAATCAATAGCTAGTACTGAGGCCCATACTTAGGAGAAGATTTTAGATTTAATGAAGATGATTAGATGTAGAGTCTGAGAGCAACATGATGGCTTTAGTTGTGGTTGGAGAGTGTGCTACAACACCATGTTGCTGCTGCACTCAATTTCGGGACTGCCCTTAGAAGATGTAAGCATGTACTTCTTCTTCTAATGATACCTTAGTTTCTTTGTACATTCACTGATAGGACATATGTAATATTTTGTATGTGTAGAATCTATGACTATCGGATTACATAGATTTGGATGTACGACTATACAAGCTCACAACAATTGAAACCCTAATTCACAATATTGAGCAATGAGATCTTCATATGCCATATGCATTTGTGCCCCCTCCACAAGGGCCAAGATCAATGTTGTCATTCATGACAATATCCACAAATGCCAACCAATAAGGAGTGGATCCACTTTGGAGATTTTCCATCTCCTCGCAGGAGAAAGCACAACAAGAGCAAGCTACTTACTCTCCCAAAGAACAAGAGCACTCCCCCCCATAGTAAGAGCAAGCTTCCACTACCCAACAATAATATTCTACGTCAGCCTATTCACCTTTATACAATGTGTAAATATATATTGATAATGTGTAAATTCTTTGTATTAACTGCTCCTCAAATGTTGAAAATTTTGTCATGCCCGAATTTTACCAAGGCATTTTCTTATCTCCATGATGATCTCTAAGAGACCTTGCTTTACGATAATGTCTTTACATGAAATGTTCCTTTCATTCTCCATGCTTCCAAATTCAAGCTATAGTAAGTTTGTATTATTAAAATTTTAGCAAACACGACTATGAGACAGAGATGTGGAATAGGGTTCCATATTTGAGCTAAAAAGACCTTTTATATCGCATGCCAGTACAACGCGATTTATGTTGGACATTGGCAAGGGAAAAACTTATATCGCGTTCTATTGACTTTCACTATACAGGGTCTATATTTCCCTAATCACTACTACATTTGTGCCCCCATAGCATCGCGGTACCATCAAAAAGCGGGGGGTTCACGTCCGTGTGGTAAAGGTGACGCTACCAATAGGACACTAAACATCGAGTTTTTGAATGCGACGCTGTTCGTCGAAGGCCAATGCTAAGCGTATCAATGTTTTAAGGTTTGATAAGTGTCACCAATCAACGCTAAGTGTCAATAATTATTTATTATTTTAAATTGAATATACGATGCTAAGCATCACCCAATATAACAGATATATTATAATATCTTACACTTGATACTACAGTGCTCTTTCTCTCTTTCGTTTCAACTATACTCTCTCTTATATTGAGCTACATATATAGGGCTCTCTCTCTCTCTCTCTCTCTCTCTCTCTCTCTCTCTCTCACTCACACACACACACACACACACACACACACGCACACACACACACACACACACACAAATAGCTAGCTCTCTTGTTGTTCATTCATCGACCCGGCATTGTTTGTTGACCAAAGATTAAACAAAGAGATTCAAATCTACTTTAATGGCGGTAAGTGCACTACTTTGAACACATTTTGTTTCATATGTTATTTGATTTTCATTGTTTTCTCCTATGTAATTATAGAGTTAATGAATAACTCAAAATGGTCCGCATAAATATACCAAAACATATCAAAACATGTGTGACATGCAATGTGGGTATCCAGAAAACAAGCGCATTAACATATGTATAAATCTGAAAACATGTCTTTGATACAATAAAAAAAAAAGGCTATAAATATGTGCCAGCCAAGTTAGGGAATGTATCCAAAACATGTCTATGATACATAAAAAATGGCTACACCAAAGAAACGTGTGGCATAAAAGTCTACAAAATGTATAAAATGTAGCGCTCTATCGTAAATGGGTAGTTATGGTCTGAGTAATACTATATAACGGAGGAGGTAGAGTGCCGATTTGCGTTGATGGAGTCATGGATCGATGTCCTCATGTGCTCTCCATCACCACTAGTCCTCTTCTCTCCATCACCACTAGTCCTCTGCTCTCCATCACCCATAGTTGTATCGGTTGTGTGCTATGCAATCTGTGTGTTGCGCGATGGGCTCTGAATTGATTCCCATTGTAGGGGATAAATCCCATGGGCTACTAGAAAGGCCGCCAACTTATCATATTCGTGCTGTGTGGCGTAGCGGATCTCATCTATATTAGGTGGGCAATCCAAATTCTTTGTCTGGTTGACAAGGAATTTTGAAGCCACACCACTAGTGAACAAATTAATAAAACATTTAGAAAATTGAGAATTATAATTTATTTGTAATTATCTACTTACTGTAGAAAAGCTTAGGGTTACTTACAAATCTATAAATGAAGCTCGCTTTGCCACCTCAACCAAGGCTACTCTTGATCCCATGACAAAGGCGCACACCTGTTGCGTTTCATTGTGCTGGAAAACGTTTTCTTGTGCGCACCTCGTCCTTCATGTGTCTCTAAACATGTTCGCTTATTTCACAGCGGGCATATGGATGCTTCCTTTTTGCCTCTCTACATTTTGAAAATCACATCACTTAACATGTTAGACTAAAAATAGACACTAATTTGAATTGATAATGGATACCATGTATATTATGATTGTTATGTGTTTTTTACATACATATAATTTTGGAATGTGTAATCTGGATATGCTAAAATGACGATGTAGATCAGCCAGATGAGAAACAATGTGAATATAATCATAAATGGGCATGTTTTTATCCTAAATGCAAGGGTATGAAGCTTCACCTAGGACATATTGTTGCTGATCATGAGTTTAGGTGGGGATGAGTGGAAAGTGCGCCAACCAATTTGTAGTAGCAACAAGTGGTGAGTAAACATACACTGTTTTATATTGTTGTTACATGAAAAAAATAAAAATGCATAATACATATTTAACTACATGATGCCCTATGAATAAGTTACATTTCATGATTGTTTACTCTATGCATTTTAATTTTGTAGGTTACCTTACCCACAGGCAGAAGCCTTCTTACACTTGCACCCATCTCGGCTATAGAGCGCCCCACTAGTTCACATGAACTTGTGGAGGACGACAACTCCCAAATTACTAGAGCATGAGTCACTCGATGCTAGCAAGTAATGAGATCCATTACTTGAGATAGGTTACAATATCTCAGGGGAAGCTTGGATCTCCCTTGAGGTCCTCTTGTTAAGACTAGTGGAGACTACCCCCTACGGAGTCATATCTATGAAGATACTTATGATCATAGATGTGCAAGTGATTGGCTATCTCAAACCCTTTCGGATGATTGGACTGAGTTCACACACTGGGGATTATGATTTATTATAGCACCCTCCACTATCTATGTTGTAGGTCGTGGCTTATACATTGCACAAGATTTGCATGTCCCCTCGGGCAATCTTATGATGCTCATGCGCTTTTGTGGACCTGTTTATGGAAATGTTCACTGGAGACAGCTAAGTCGGTATATAATTAGTTTTTCATATGGAGTGTGGTCCAATGCTACTTCAATACATCAAATCATATAGGACATGTCACACCACATTCCGAGTACACATACATAGATGGCCGCCCCTACAAAAATGGAAACATAGCAGGACTAATCAACAGTAGTGTGGGAGAGCCTGGAATACAACCAAATTGTATATTTGAGGAGCGTCACGTTACAGCCACCACAACTCTCTCTTGCATGCAGCCACCACAACTCTCTCGCTACTTTCTCTCACTACATCGCATGATAACATTGTGTGGCTATAGCATTAACCTCTTGTAGTAAAATATCATTCGACTTACGTGACAAAACCACCCTTTATGCAATTCTTGTTAGAGCACTACTACTAGTAATATTTAAAGCATCCAAAAGAAAGAAATGTATGGGTAATTGAAAAATATCTACAAAAAATATAGTAATATGAGTGAGTGAGCATTTGTGCATCACTGTGAATGTGTATTTTCTTGCAAGCATGAAGGAAATTGATTTTATTCAAAACACATTCATCTTGAAAAGGTACATGAGAAATATGCTTGTGTTAGAACAAGCAAGGTTACTTTTAATTGATTTGACGACAATTTCACCTTGTTTTTTAAATACACAAGTGAGGATCTTAACTCGATTTCCTTGGTTAGGAGTATCAACTACCTCATGCCTCCTTGGATGAAGAGCTTAATCTTATGGTGGTTGCCTCAAAACAAGAAGATAAACTTTTTAGCCCAAAGGTTGATACAACTTGGATGAGTATCCATTGTTACAACAGCTCCTTTTTAAAAATACTTCTTTAGAAACGACCAAAATCTATGAACAGCTGTAGAGATGTGGTTTGAAGTTCTGGACGTGAATTACTTCGTAAAAAACATATTTGGGTTTGAAATGAATTTATTGATGGATTTCTTGTAAGAAAAGCCTCTACATGCAGCCTCTGGTAGAGCTTTGGGTGTTTCGTGTAGGAGGCGCTCATATTTAGTGAAATGACAAGTGGGGACGAATACATTTGAAATGGTCCAATGACGACCATTGGCCTGTAAAGCTTACACTCTTCTATAATGTACGTTCGATTAGTCCCACCAGATCTTTTACAAGTGACCTCGTGGAGTGAATCACTCACACGTGCACACCCCCTCTTGTCAAGGCAGTGCAGAAACTGCATCCGCGTGTTGTACAGGATCATCTGAAGAGGTGAGCTTGTCTCCCATTCTGTTCAGCATGGAGATGCACGCTGCTAGCTACGAATGCGGCCGCACGTGGAGCGACGTGCTTGAAGGATCTTCACCTAGCTTCCCTCCCACGGGCGGTGATGAGAGAGCATGTCTCGCCCGCAGCATGCTACTCTTGCTAGCTGATGATCCTCTGCCGTGCTGCAAGTAGGTGAGGGCGACCTGAATCGCCTTGACACCACGGGCATACTGTCCTATTGCGTCGCTCAGCACATTACACACGTCCAGCAGTCTCACGCTGTCGTCCATGTATTGCTCGATTAGCCGACGGACTTTAGTGGACATGGTGGACGCTTGGAAGCTTGGCACGAGGACCTGCAGAGAGGCCTAGGACCTGCTGAGAGGCCTGTGTGGCGAGCACCATATCTACGCCTGCATTCAAGGGGTATTTAAAAAACCCCTTACATTTACATACTTTTATGAATAAAATGATTTTTTTTTCTAAGTGAACTTACGGTTTTTTTTCAAAGTTGGTTTAAAAAATTCCTCATGTAAATGTAATTATGTAACTTTTTTGAATTAATACACCTTTTCTGATGAATTCATGTGCTACACTTACATATTTTTAGATGAACCCCCCGAGACAACATATTTAAAAAAGCTTTCCACAAAAAGAAGTAGGTAGCATCTTATGTTGGTCATAAAACCCATCCAAATAATTATCGAGTATTTCATTAAGTTGTTGTCTCATAAAAGGACAGCCTATCAAGAAATATGTTGTGCGACATAGAAACATTGATTTTGGAGCATTGGGTGTGCTGTTTTTGAGTAAGAAGTGATTAGAATTGAAAAAGGTGATAAGTATAAAACTTATAGATCTTTTAAAAAGAAATAAATCTTGTTTTATAGGATTTCATCCATCTTAATGCTTTCATAATAGCAAGAAAGGGTTTGAAGTCTCCTTGATTCTAGCTAGTGGTTGGATCTCATTGGGACTCTCAAAGTTAGGAAGCCCTTGCGTTTATGGGTGAAAGCATGGTACGGTGTATTTACTATTGGCAAAATGCTTTAGTACTATGCATATGTAATTTAGTGCCTTTCATAAGAAAAATACTAGGAGACGTTTAGTGTATTTTTAAGATTTGGTATGAAATCCATGCATCATGCACACTAGTACTATACGATACACACACACACACACTCTCTCTCTCTCTCTCATTTTTTATTTTGAATTCCCGCTGCCGTTCATGTCGTCCTAAAGCTTCCATCGTCTCTCTCAGAGTCCTCCTGTTGCATCTCTCTCAAAGCTATATCGCTCTCTCTCTCTCTCTCATTTTTTTCTCGGCCTCATTCATCGATCAATGATAAAGAAGCCGGTGAAGAACTCCCTTGCCAAAAGAAGCCCTGTGAAGAAATCGCATGTGGAAACTTTGAAAAAATGGCCTATGAAGAAGTCTCCCTTGAAGAAAAAAGAGACTAAGGTGCAGAGTACACCAA
The DNA here is from genome assembly GCF_041138505.1 of Cibotium barometz. Lineage (NCBI taxonomy): Eukaryota > Viridiplantae > Streptophyta > Polypodiopsida > Cyatheales > Cibotiaceae > Cibotium > Cibotium barometz. The sequence goes on from NC_141099.1 coordinate 14,959,295, forward strand.
AAAAGGGAACTCAGGAAAAGGCAAAGATGAAGGAGCCTAAGGTGCATACGAGTTCACTTGAGATTCCTAGAGGAGTGAAGCTCAGGTGGAACTTCTTCCTACGAGCCAGGCCGAAAACTTACACAGAGTTGATGAACAAGTGGTTTTCAACTACATGGGGCTCCTCGCATTCTAGCATATATAGAGGCTTCCATAGTAGTGGCCTCAACAAGGATTCACAGGACGAGTTTCACAAGTTGTATATGAGGATTTACAAAACTAATAGTAACATTAACAATGAAGTTGGCAATGTCCTTTCCCGTGCCTTTGCCTCATCTCGCAACCAGGAGGCATTAAGGTTGATTGGGATTATTTTGCTTAGCGCGCAGAGGTGCGCTTTTCAAAGGGGAGGCACTTCTAGTAGCACATGCATCAAATTAGAGGATCCAAACCCTTTGAAATTTGGTAAGGTCAAACAGGAAATGCCATGCAAGGCTAAGAGCGAATTAGGTGGTGGTTTAGGAATAGACCTACTGACTCATGGGCACTTGAGTGCATTGTTCATGTGCAAGTCTCGTATAGAACTCATGAACCAGTCATTTTGCAAGCCAAATTTCAGTAAGCCTCCATCTTGGAGAGTGAGACAGAGAAGAAGTGTGACTCCGTTTTACAGCCACTTCTGATTGGATTTTAAGAAAAATCCAAAATTTGCAGAGCGAGGTGCTTAAAATTGAGTTGCAAAAAGAGGCAGAGATGATGCAAGGAGAGCTAGATACTACTAAAAGTGAGCTACAGTCTGCAAAGTGCACTTGGATTGGTATTGAAGAGCAGATGAAGGGCAGGATCAATTTGTCCCCCATAACATAATGTGCCTGACTCATGCTCTTTATGCTTAGGGGTTTAGTGCAGTTCATCCAACTCCAATTGTGCATCCTTCAGCTCTTGCTAGCCTCCTTGTTAACATTTCATGGTAATATGCAATAGGTTTAGGGTTTTATGTTGTTTGTACATTGTCTATGTAGGTGTGTGTTTTGTGGCCTGGGCTTCAACTTGGAGGCATTGGACATTGTGTTTACCCCTTGCATGCACACATACCATATGTTGTGCACATCACATCACTTCTCCAACTCCACACAGTGTGTGGCTCAGTCATGTAACAAAAGCATATCCAGTGACTGGATGGCTGTAATGGGTTTTAGACTCCCTACAGGTATGTGTTTTCTTAAAACTCAGAGGTTCAATTTAATATACTACTATCTCAGTATAATCTAGTATTATGTAGTACTATCTAGTAACTCTTTTGGTAGAGTTTCATAAGTGATTAGTACTACTTACTATTTAGTACTTTGTTGTTCGTATTAGTACTACGGACTACTTTCTAAAACTATTTAGTACTCCTTAGGTACCATTTTAGATATATTTTAGTACTCTGTTAAAACTCAGAGGTCCAATTTAATATACTAGTATTTCATTACAATTTTAGTACTCTTTAGTACTATATAAAATACTAATTTACAAATATTGTAACTCTCTTAGTAGAGTTTCATATACTTTTAGTACTCTTTGAATTTAGTGCTCTTTGCATACACTTTTAGTACTCTTTGCATTTAAATTACTAATTTAGTACTTAATATTGTAACTCTTTTAGTACAGTTTCATACACTTTGCATTCAACTACTCTTTTAGTACTATTTAAAGCTTTCTAGTTTGCATGACTACTCTTGAAGTACTGTTAGCCACTCTCTTTTAGTACTTTTTTAGTAGTAGGTTGGACCTTGTTTCCAATTGTGCCATATGTCATTGTTCTATAGTACTAGAATAGTACTATATATGTTAATACTTTAGTACTATACTACCACTGTCTTAGAACTCTTTAGGACTAGTATGCTAGTAGTATTTGCTTTTGAATTAGCACAGTAATAGAGGTTAGTAATATACAAATTTTTACTCTTTAGTACTATGCTACTACTATGTTAGCAATATTTAGTACTATTTTGTGTAGTATCTAGTAAAGGGTTGTACACAATGTTAATTGGTAGTTGTTAGTACTAATTAGTACTCACAAAGTAAGCACTATATGTTAGTATTATTGAGTACTATCATAGTGCTTACTTAGTACTATCTTATATTAGTACTATATATGGTTGTTATTTTAGTACTGTATTAGTATTGTGTTAGCACTATGATTTTTAGCTTGTACTGAAGATCTAGTTTAGTACTAACATATTGTTGTGTTTGTACTGCATGCATGTACAACATCCACTTCTCAACGTGCTGGATATAAAATGCGTGGAAGCATTCGCACATGTAAGATCCCCCGTCCCCACTGAGCAACGGATTCTAGGTGCTAGCAGCAGAAGTAGCACATCTTGTGTGGGACAGGGTCCTACACTCGGGGCCTTGCCCATGGATATCTGGACAGGTGACTAATTCTTAGGTTCTTCCAGAACCGAACTTAGAAAAACTTCCCTTGCCCAGAAAAGCAGAGGCGATTCCTCTAGGATAAAAATTTTACTCTAACGTAATCAAGGTCATTACTGACCAAACTGATCCAACCGAACCTAAAATCGCTTGGTCAGATCAAAAAAGAAAATTGCACTTGGATCATAGAGATTAACGCTTTTTCCCCGTCAAGAGACACAGCCATTGATTCCTATCCATAGAACAATTACTATCTGGGGTTTACTTCATCTAACGTAATATAACAGAAAGGAGTCTCATTTTACGGATCCATTAGTCCAACCTAACCCCATCCAATCCTATGGGTCAGCCAACTACCCAACCACTGTAGTGATAAGATCCAATTAGGAATCTGGTTAGGTTTTGTCTTGGGTACCAGGGAAAAGAGTTCCTCGATCCCCTAGCCGGAAGTTCATGCAAACATAAAACTAGACACACCACTAACACACCCAATATGAAATTGCCTTTTTCTCAGCATCAGCTAACTTTAAAACAATCCTGTAATGAAATCATTATGTCACTGATCACAATCCTCAAAATCTCTGGTTGAATCCATATTCCTAATCATTCATTCATCAGTGCACTTATGGCATCATTGGCAACCAGAACGCTTACCACCTGTTCACTCAGGGGCCTTTTTAATAGTTCCTAGCTCATAGTACCCGACAATATATTCACATATAAAAATCAAGATGGAATCCTCGTTGAAGATCAGCAAGATCAACCAACAGATCTATATAAGAGAGCTATGGACTCATCAGTTGAGGACCAGCAAGGTCAATCAACCAGATCCATACTCGGTTTCAGAAAACAACTCTTACTCCTTGTTCCAATATCTTCCACGACACACGTGTGGGTATCTTCGGCGACCGAGAGCCCGAGCACCGTATGGTCAGCACCCTCTAGGATCCTTCGCAGGTCACCTAGCGCTTCACTCATAGGCCACTTCCTTGGTCCCTCATCCACCGTACCGGAAGCTAAACTAAACAGTAACATTAACAAACTAACAGTAACATTAACAATGAAGTTGGCAATGTCCTTTCCCGTGCCTTTGCCTCATCTCGCAACAAGGAGGCATTGAGGTTGATTGGGATGATTTTGCTTAGCGCAGAGGTGCACTTTTCAAAGGGGAGGCACTTCTAGTAGCACATGCGTCAAATTAGAGGATCCAAACCCTTTGAAATTTGGTAAGGTCAAACAGGAAATGCCATGCAAGACTGAGAGCGAATTAGGTGGTGGTTTAGGAATAGACCCACTGACTCATGGGCACTTGAGTGCATTGTTCATGTGCAAGTCTCGTATAGAACTCATGAACCAGTCATTTTGCAAGCCAAATTTCAGTAAGCCTCCATCTTGGAGAGTGAGACAGAGAAGAAGTGTGACTCCGTTTTACAGCCACTTCTGATTGGATTTTAAGAAAAATCCAAAATTTGCAGAGCGAGGTGCTTAAAATTGAGTTGCAAAAAGAGGCAGAGATGATGCAAGGAGAGCTAGATACTACTAAAAGTGAGCTACAGTCTGCAAAGTGCACTTGGATTGGTATTGAAGAGCAGATGAAGGGCAGGATCAATTTGTCCCCCATAACATAATGTGCCTGACTCATGCTCTTTATGCTTAGGGGTTTAGTGCAGTTCATCCAACTCCAATTGTGCATCCTTCAGCTCTTGCTAGCCTCCTTGTTAACATTTCATGGTAATATGCAATAGGTTTAGGGTTTTATGTTGTTTGTACAGTGTCTATGTAGGTGTGTGTTTTGTGGCCTGGGCTTCAACTTGGAGGCATTGGACGTTGTGTTTACCCCTTGCATTCACACATACCATATGTTGTGCACATCACATCACTTCTCCAGCTCCACACAGTGTGTGGCTCAGTCATGTAACAAAAGCATATCCAGTGACTGGATGGCTGTAATGGGTTTTAGACTCCCTACAGGTATGTGTTTTCTTAAAACTCAGAGGTTTAATTTAATATACTACTATCTCAGTATAATCTAGTATTATGTAGTACTATTTAGTAACTCTTTTGGTAGAGTTTCATAAGTGATTAGTACTACTTACTATTTAGTACTTTGTTGTTCGTATTAGTACTACGAACTACTTTCTAAAACTATTTAGTACTCCTTAGGTACCATTTTAGATATATTTTAGTACTCTGTTAAAACTCAGAGGTCTAATTTAATATACTAGTATTTCATTACAATTTTAGTACTCTTTAGTACTATTTAAAATACTAATTTACAAATATTGTAACTCTCTTAGTAGAGTTTCATATACTTTTAGTACTCTTTGAATTTAGTGCTCTTTGCATACACTTTTAGTACTCTTTGCATTTAAATTACTAATTTAGTACTTAATATTGTAACTCTTTTAGTACAGTTTCATACACTTTGCATTCAACTACTCTTTTAGTACTATTTAAAGCTTTCTAGTTTGCATGACTACTCTTGAAGTAGTCATACACTTTGCATTCAACTACTCTTTTAGTACTATTTAAAGCTTTCTAGTTTGCATGACTACTCTTGAAGTACTGTTAGCCACTCTCTTTTAGTACTTTTTTAGTAGTAGGTTGGACCTTGTTTCCAATTGTGCCATATGTCATTGTTCTGTAGTACTAGAATAGTACTATATATGTTAATACTTTATTACTATACTACCACTGTCTTAGAACTCTTTAGGACTAGTATGCTAGTAGTATTTGCTTTTGAATTAGCACAGTAATAGAGGTTAGTAATATACAAATTTTTACTCTTTAGTACTATGCTACTACTATGTTAGCGATATTTAGTACTATTTTGTGTAGTATCTAGTAAAGGGTTGTACACAATGTTAATTGGTAGTTGTTAGTACTAATTAGTACTCACAAAGTAGGCACTATATGTTAGTATTATTGAGTACTATCATAGTGCTTACTTAGTACTGTCTTAAATTAGTACTATATATGGTTGTTATTAGTACTTTATTAGTATTGTGTTAGCACTATGATTTTTAGCTTGTACTGAAGATCTAGTTTAGTTCTAACATATTGTTGTATTTGTACTGCATGCATGTACAACATCCACTTCTAAACGTGCTGGATATAAAATGTGTGGAAGCATTCGCACATGTAAGATCCCCCGTCCCCACTGAGCAACGGATTCTAGGTGCTAGCAGCAGAAGTAGCACATCTTGTGTGGGACAGGGTCCTACACTCGGGGCCTTGCCCACAGATATCTGGACAGGTGACTAATTCTTAGGTTCTTCCAGAACCGAACTTAGAAAAACTTCCCTTGCCCGGAAAGCAGAGGCGATTCCTCTAGGATAAAAATTTTACTCTAACGTAGTCAAGGTCATTACTGACCAAACTGATCCAACCGAACCTAAAATCGCTTGGTCAGATCAAAAAAGAAAATTGCACTTGGATCATAGAGATCAACGCTTTTTCCCTGTCAAGAGGCACAGCCATTGATTCCTATCCATAGAATAATTACTATCCGGGGTTTACTTCATCTAACGTAATATAACAGAAAGGAGTCTCATTTTACGGATCCATCAGTCCAACCTAACCCCATCCAATCCCATGGGTCAGCCAACCACCCAACCACTGTAGTGATAAGATCCAATTAGGAATCTGGTTAGGTTTTGTCCTGGGTACCAGGGAAAAGAGTTCCTTGATCCCCTAGCCAGAAGTTCATGCAAACATAAAACTAGACACACCACTTACACACCCAATATGAAATTGCCTTTTCCTCAGCATCAGCTAACTTTAAAACAATCCTTTAATGAAACCATTATGTCACTGATCACAATCCTCAAAATCTCTGGTTGAATCCATATTCCTAATCATTCATCAGTGTACTTATGGCATCATTGGCAACCAGAACGCTTACCACCTGTTCACTCAGGGGCCTTTTCAATAGTTCCTAGCTCATAGTACGCGACAATATATTCACATATAAAAATCAAGATGGAATCCTCGTTGAAGATCAGCAAGATCAACCAACAGATCTATATAAGAGAGCTATGGACTCATCAGTTCAGGACCAGCAAGGTCAATCAACCAGATCCATACTCGGTTTCAGAAAACAACTCTTACTCCTTGTTCCAATATCTTCCACGACGCACGTGTGGGTATCTTCGGCGACTGAGAGCCCGAGCACCGTATGGTCAGCACCCTCTAGGATCCTTCGCAGGTCACCTAGCGCTTCACTCGTAGGCCACTTCCTTGGTCCCTCATCCACCGTACCGGAAGCTCACCATTTAAATATAACCGAGGCTGGTCAAGACCTCAGCCGATCTTGCTATGCGAGACGTCCTCCAATGAATCTCCTTCAGCAGTTGCAACTTTATCAGTTAGGTCTCCACGACCTTAATCACAAGACGGTCAAAATGCTTCCCCAGCGTTCTTGACATAAATCAGTCATTTACAAACAGGTCACAAATACAATTTCTATATTGAATTCTCATCTTTCCACATTGTTCCACATCAATCCATATTACTTAACCAAAATCCAAATCATATGCGTATCCATTCTTAACCAGACACATCATTTTCCATCCCATCACATCAGATTCATTCACTTCACATAACATTCATTCTTATCTTTCTTAATTTACATTACGTCTCATCACATCCATTTCTCATTACATCTCATTCATTCACATCTTATATCATTCATTCACTTTCTAATTCACATGACATCTCATCTCATCCATTCGCTCATATCGACGTCATATCCATTCACATACATTATTCCACATATACATCCACATTCGTACATCCATATCCTTACATCCATTTTCACATCCACATTCATACAACCACATCCACATCCACAGTCATACATCCACATCCACATCCACATTTACAACCATACATCCATTTTCACATCCACATCCATACTTCCACATTTATACATCCACATCCATACATCCACATTCACATCTACATCCATACATCCATATTCATACATCCACATCCATACATCCACCCACATTCACATCTACATCCATACATCCATTTTCACATCCATATTCATTCATTCACATCCATATCTACATCCATACTTCGTTCATTTTCATCTAACTGATTCATTTCACATCCTCATATTCATTTATAGAATACAAGAGAATTCTTATTTTTGATATAAGATTTCTTTACGCATCTATTTATGCATAAATTTATTTTAAGGAGAATAACACTTTCAAAATAAAAATCAATCTTTTATGCATCTTCCTATGCATAAATTCATTTTAAATGAAAATGACACTTTTGAATTAAAATTCAATCTTTTATGCTTCTTCTTATGCATAAAATCAAAATTGATGAAAATAACTCTTTTGAACTAAAAATAGATTTCTTTATGCATCTTTTGATGAAAATAACTCTTTTGAACTAAAAATAGATTTCTTTATGCATCTTTCTATGCATAAAATCAAAATTGATGAGAATAACACTTTTGGATTAAAATAAATTCTTTATGCATCTTTCCATGCATAAAGCTAATTTAGTAGGATCAATTACATTTTTAGAATAAAAGAATTTCTTTTATGCATCTAATTTATGCATAAAATAATTTATGATGAAAATCACACTTTTAGTATTTAAAAAAATAATACTTTTTATGCACCCATTTATGCATAAAAATCAATTATGATAAAAGTAACACTTTTATAATAAAAAAAATAATCTTTTATGCTGCATACTTCTATGCATGAAAATCAAATATGATAAAAGTAACACTTTTATAATAAAAAAATAATCTTTTATGCATACTTCTATGCATGAAAATAAAAAATGATAAAAGTAACACTTTTATAATAAAAATTATTGTTTTATGCATACATTTATGCATAAAAATCAACATGATGAAAGTAACTCTTTTGTATTGAATTAATATACTTTTATGCATTATTTTATGCGTAAAAAAAATCCATAGTGAAGAAAGTAATACTTTCATAATAAAAAATTATCAATGAGTATCCTTCCTGGAATTTAATTCTATTGAAAATCATTCTTTTATAAAAATTAATCAATATGCATCTTTCTATGCATGAATGAAAATGACACTTTTAGAATACTCTAACAATGGGGATTACTCTTTTTGACTAATAAAAGATGAAATTTATTTCACAAATTTTTCAAAAAATTTCGCCATAACCTCCTTTGTATGGCTGACCATTTTTCAAATTTTTTACTTACTAAAATTAATTACAAGTTTACCAAGAGTATTTAAAACATTCTAATGTAAACAATCAAAGAGAAACATTATGAAAAACTTGATTTTATTCATTAATCATTCACCTAGGATAAAGAATGGTTGAATTTACTAGAGAAGAAAGGGGAATGCCTTTTGCAATGAGGCATAACATCACTTGTAATGTAGAGAAGACAAAAATCATAAAAGACCATAAAAGAATTTTAAAAGAGAAGAATCTCCAACTTACATAGATACTTTGAGAGCTTTCCTTTGTTGAGGGTTCTACTCTTGTTTGAAACAAGAGTGGCCACCAATCTTTTGGAAGAGGGAAGGTCAAAAACTAATGAGTTATGAGTAAAATTCACTGTTTTTGGCACTTGGGAGAGACATGGTAACAGTGCAAAAACACTATTAAGTTTCAACAAAGTGGAAGGCTTCTATTTATAGGAAAAAATGAGCTTTTAACCAAGCCAACTGATTCTAGAATTTTCCAGATCAGTTTGGTCAAATTTTGACCATTTTTGGGTCAGTTTTACTCACTTTTGGATCTAGTTGAAACAGGAGAGAGGAGAGATAAAAATATCTCATTATTTGGGAGTTTAAAACTCATTCAAGCATGTGAAATAGGTGCCTCCTTCATGAGGGGAATTTCCCCATGCAGAGGTGTCAAAAATACATCATTACTTCCAAATATCTCTCTTTTTTAACTATTACCTTGTCCTTAGTCAACTCTTCATCTTATGTAAGTATTTACTCATTTTTGGGGGGATTTTTTTAATTTCTTCCATTTATCTCCTCCACACATTTGGATGAATCTTATTGGTCCATAGGAACCTTAATTTAAAATTTCTAAAAAAATCTTCACCCCCAGGATAATTCCTCTTGAACAGATTATATTTAATTTCTAATGCACCTTCTGAAAATCTTTTTGAGCTTCTGTTTCAGGGGAACTTATTTTAATAAGATGAGATATTTTTCTATCCAAAAATATTTAAAAACAGAATTACCACTCTCAAGAAGATTTTCTCTTTCTAGGCCAAAACTCGTAGAAACAAGATCTTTTATATTTCTGAAGAGGGATTTGACTACATGGGAAGATACTGGACATCCTGAGAGGCTGGGGAGAAATCTTACATTCTACCCCACGTAAAAAACGTGAGATGTCCTCATCTCGCCGGTGGAGTATGATCTCTTTCATCTTCTTCTTCTTCTTCAATCACTTCCAGCGTTACTGCCTTGGAAGTGGACGGCTGATTTGGGAACAACTCTCTTTGACTTCCCCTATTCTGAGTTGGAGGTCTTGCATTACTTTGGGTTGAAAGTGCAGGTTGGATAGAGGGTCTACCTCTAGGGTTTCCCTGATTTTGGCGGATAGAACTCTGATTATTCTGGACGGAAGGGGCTGGAGTCTGGAATCTTGATCCCTAATTTTCTTGCCCTGAAAACCTTGATCCAAAAGGAGTTTGGCAATCCATGCTGCGATGTCCAAACCCTTGACAGTTATAGCATTTCACTCTCTTGTTCAAGGGTGGAACTTTTGAAGTTGAAATCCAGGAGATTGAGTTTCGGGAAAAGAACATTTCTTCCATTCTAGCACTTCTCATATCCTGGGTTTGACCCTGATATCTCTTAGGTGGAGGAAGGTTGGAATCATCTTCCAGGAATAAAAACCTTTTGAAAGGTGATGGTGCTGGCTTTGGCGGGACTTTGACATCAAAGGCTTTGGCGAAATCCTTCGCCATCCGAATTGCTTCGACCATGGAAATAGGTTTGACATTCTTGACTAAAGTATCCAATGGCTCGTTCATTCCCTGGATGAATCTGGCCATCAGTTGCTCTTCATCCAATTGTGGGGAATATTTGAGAAGAAGGGCAAAAGCCTGATGGTACTCTTCAGTTGTCCGGCTTCCCTGCTTTAGCTCTAAGAACTCATTCATCTTAATTTCAAGAAAACCTGGGGGACAAAATCTCTTTCTGAGGTAAGCCTTGAGATCGGTCCAGGTTTGGGTATTTCGGTCGAGACGGTTTGTCTCGCATTGGTTTCTCCATGCCACTCTAGCTGTCTCCACTATCTTTAGCCTTACAAGAGCCATTTTGCTCTTCTCATTGTACCCGGTGACATCGAAGTATTCTTCCATTGATTCGATCCACTTCTCCACAACCTCGCCCAAGTTTTTCCCTTCACCCTTAAAAGGTCCAGGCTGCGAACTATGAAGAGTTTTACGAACATCCAGGTCGAGCTCTTCTTCATCGAGTTGGGGGTTAACATTTCTACCACGACGACCTCGATCCATGTTCTTATCAATACGAAAATTCTTGTTAAGTCTCTTTTTTTATAATTCAATCCGATTTTTGATTCAACTGATTCCGGGGTTCTCGGCTCTCCACAGAGTCAAGGGATAAAGATACTCATATAGAACGTAATATTAGTTAGCAGTTCATTCAGAATTATCTCATTCATATCTTCAACACAATAATGGTCCATCATCAGACTAATTTTCTCCATCTGAACAGTCCTTCATGGGGATTTCAATTTTTCAGATTTTTAATTTATCATCCCTTAACTTGACTAGGAAAGGCCGACCCAGACAAGGAATGGCCATGGGTGGCCATTCTCGGGGAATCCAATCGCCAGCTAGCGGAATCGGCTCCCTAATTCCTCTTGGGAATGGCCTCCCCATGGCCATTCCCTACACCATCATGATTTATCCTCTTACCTCTTGCATAATTATATCCATCATAACTTCTAGGAAGGAATTGTGACTAATGTTCTGAGCTCTTATTTCCCTTCTCATAGAGGGTGAAAGGAAGATCCATACCCTTTAAATTGCCTTCAATTCTTCTCAAAAACTTATTTGTCATAACTACTCTTAAATTCCTCCTCTCGTTCCAAGCACTTTAAAATCTAACTTTTCAGACAATTACTCTTAAATCCCTTTTGTTCCTTGTCCTTATAAATCCTCATGCAAGCCAAGCCTGCCGACCCGCGACAGATGGTGAGAATTTGGGACTAGTAGAATATGTTGGGGCGATGCATAAGAAAACAAAATTGAGTGCAACTCACAAGAAACTTATGATCATGGTGATTGGCGTGTGCGATTCGGATAGTGATGGGCGATTCGGATAGTGATGGGCGATTAAAGTAGTGGGGAAAAGAGGCAGCAGTCAAACATGATTGTTTATAGCTATTGTGCTAATGGTACCCTTTTAGCCAAACACAAATCACGTCTAGCCTACTACAAGACAAGCCTCAAGGCCCTTGCTCTCAAAGACAAGCCGCAAGGCCCTTAGTTGTAGTGCCTTACTTTACAAGACGTTAATCTTCGCGCCTACTACTTTATGACAAGAATGAACTTCGTCTCCCAAAAGAAAGGCATGAAAATTGAAATTGAATCCATCCATGATCACTTTGTTCCAATCCATCCATGGATATGAAGAGCTCAAGCTCACCACTTCGAGGCACCTTTATTTAAGCTCACGATTCAGGCTCACCACTTCCAAGAACCTTTAACGACATGATTAATTATAGACTCTTGTACACTTTTTGCCCTAGCATCATGTGCTTACTTGCTCCTCCAAGAAGACACGCACTCCACAATCAATGGTTCAACGTATGCCAATCTCACATCCACATACATTTTGTGCCGTTTCACATTGAATATGATCAACCTCCTCGTGTATGTTCTCTGTTGTCGATACCATTAATTACACTCAAGGCACTGTATTTAAAAAACAATAAATGTACATGTACATGGTCATGGTTTTAAAATATTATCCAATAAATGTACATTTGCATGGGCATGGTTTTAAAATATTAGATAATATATATGTTTTAATGTCATGAGAATATATTTTAAGTCCTCTAGAAAAATATTATTTATCCCCTCTTGAGTAATTTGGGGACGCCTAGATTACTCTTGCGTCATGTCGGCTAGGTTAATATCGTGGGTGACACCACTATAAATATTAATACGTGCGGTATATGACGTATGTTTGAGGCCACCTATGATTATTTCAGTTAGGTTTGTATGGCAGGGTGATTCCTGGGGTACTTACGCCTGGTAGTCATGAGTTGGTGATGATTTGTGCCTATTTAATATTTGTGGGATTAATTTAATAATTAATTAGGCTTATATTTTCAGGTGATGAAGACTATGGGAATTGAAGAGTTTACTTTGGAAGAAATGTCTTGGATCATCACATTTCATTTTTGGCAAGCATAGTAGCTTGTAACCTTATTAAATGATTTTTTCATTTTGAACTTTAGGAAAGATACATTTATTTTTGTGGAATTTATTAAAGCATATGGCTTTACCCTAGTCCCAATTTGACACTGTATTTTTGTTAAAGAAGAGTGCCGTGCTCTCTAAAAAGCACATCTTGTATTTTGGGGGTTATGGCCTAATTTTGGTGAAAAGGAAAGCTAATAAAGAAATACTCTTGTGTGGGGAGAGGCCACGCACAAGAGGGGGGAAGATTGCACCCAATATGGTCTTTTTATGAGCTAAGTATTTTTGTTTAAGTGTTTAATTTTTCAATTGATTTGATTTAGTTGAAGATTACAAGCAATGGTTTTTATGATTGAATTAATTCTCTACTTTTCCACAATCAATTCCTAGAATAAGATTTCGGTTGCAATGGTATCAGAGCTTGGGCTAGGAGATTTATGGAGAAGGTAGGAAAGGGCTTCAACTTCTCAAAAATCAAGAAAGTGCAGGAATTTATCCAGTGGACAGAAGGGTGTTTTGCAGGTCTTTACCCAAAGGTCAAAGATTCAAAACTAGATCTACTCTCAAACCCACTCACCACCCTGCAAAACCATCCCTCTCTATCAAAAAGCGGTTTTTCCAAATACTCAGTGAAATCAAAATCTGACCGTATGGATGAAATCCTCATAGCCAAAAACCTCACGGGTATCTCTCAGAAATCAGAAAGCTTCAAGGATGAACAAACCTATAATGGATGGAGCAGATTAAGCATGTAAAAAGCTATTAAATAAATCTCAAAAAGCTTTTGGACAAGGAGGCGCACGAGGGCAGCCTGCCGGCGCAAAACGGCGTGGAGTGGAGAAGAAAAAAAAAATCCATGCCTAATCTCCATAAGCTAATCACTCCCTAATCCAAAAGTTAATCAAGCTTACTTTTCCCAATCCCTATGCAAGTCACATCACTCCTTTTTGAACCTCTACTTTTCCCTATTTTCAAATTTGAAGAGAAATTTCAAAGGTTTTTAATTCTGAAAATTTCTGCAGAAAAGTGATTTACAGGTTTTAAAAAAGCTTGAAAATTGCCTAGAAAAGGCTAGAAAATTCCGAAATCGCTTCTGAAAAATTTTGAAAATTTCAAAAAAATATTACAAAGTTTGGGCAAGGTTTACAGGACTGTTTCAGCAGGTTTCAAAGTGCAGAAAAATTATTTCATCAACAATTCAACTAGCCCAAGACTCGAATCACGCAGAATCGTTCGGGATTTGTTTGAGGCGACGAGAATTCAATTCAGCCATTGAACAACATCTTGTTCAGCTTCAACCAAGATCAAATTGCGGGAGAAAAACAAGATAAGTACTCATTTTTGCTTTATTTATTTACATCAAATAAAGTAAAATTTTATTTATCTACATCATTTGCACAAGCACTATGGCAGATTTGCCTATCTCGCCATCAATTCAAGAGCAACTCCTTTCTTTACAACATTAAATTGTAGAAGAAAGAGAGAAGCGTATTGAATTGGAGAGACAGCTCTCAAATCGTAGACGCAAGCGTGACTCTTTGCTATCTCTTGATGACGAAGATGACACTATTCAAAGGGCTGTAAATGCTACATTGCAAGCACAAAGGTCACAAAAAGAATCCAAGATTAGTCGGAAAGCTTTCACATTTCAAAATTATGATGGAAAGAAGGATGCTAGGGTCATTTTAGCTTGGCTTAGTCAACTAGATGACTATTTTTCTGGAGAAAAATTTTCAGAGAGTGATAAGATTAAATGTACAGTCAATCATTTGGTAGACAGTGCAGCTTTATGGTGGAGTGTAATTAAGCAAGGTCGTGACAAGCCAGACTCTTGGAAAAGATTTCAACGGCTTGTTAAAAAGCACTTTTTACCCTCACAATTCAAGTCCAAAGTTAGGCACCAATGGGACACTTTGCATCAATTGGAAAAGGAGACTATGTCACAGTATGTAGAAAAGTTCTAGAATACTTTATTACAGGTGCAGGTTGTGGATAGAGTTAGTGAGAAGGATCAAAAAAGAAAGTTCATATCGGGCCTTACCATTGTTAGAAAACCATCCTAAGGAGGATCAACTCGGGGGGGTCACTATATGTAAATCCTCTATATCACGTGCGTTCAAGGCCTATTTAAAAAGTCCCTTATCTGTGAATTTTTTAGTGAATATAATGTATCCTTTCCTATTCAAATCTGTAATTTTTTTTTAAAATACAATAAATAAATCCCCTCTGTAAATATATTTCTGTAAGTTTTAAATATTTAAAATGTCCTTCTGTTGAACCCACGTGATACTTACATATTTATACGAGTGACCCCCCCGAGAGGATCAAACACTAGCTCCATTGCATAGTTGAATAGAAATGAAGAAGATGAAGTTAAGCTACTAATCAAGAAGTAATTAGCATAATGATGAGCATAATGACAACATAAGTGAGGGGCAATAAAAATGTGTTGATTTCAATAGATGAGAGCCTCTTTATATAGGCTGAAGTACATGAGGATTAAGCTCAAGATTAGGTGTTAATCATCATCTAAATCATCTCCACCTTCCCTCCTAGATTCAAGCACCTAAAAGTGACCACCAACCCTAGAATCTTGCTAATCACACCAATGCTACCTAATCAAGGGATCACGACCCCTTTGGCTGATGTTGAGCTCCTAAATGACTCTTTTACATCATGGTAAGGTTGCATAATAACCTTTGTATCCATTTGCCCATAATCTATGACTTTAGTGCATAGTGCTAGTTACAAGGTATGTGCCCTACGCATCATTTTAGTGAAGGTGTTTGCCATATTTTTAACACCCCTCCTCAAACACTGAATCCACTCAATGATGCAGTTGGTCACGCTGACTCTCATGAGCCTAATTAACCACCCAATGCTCAGTGATAGCATGCATGAGCGTGGTCTGACTAGCAATGCCATACATAGGTTATGCCAATGTGAACTCAGAGGCTTTAGTCATGCGTACAAAAGAGGTATGGGACGACTTTAGAAGAGTGTGACAAGACGTGGCTACATGTATGAGTGAAGAGGACACCCATGTGTATAGGGCATGCCCTTGCTTTTAGCACTTTAGAATAAATGATTTGATCTAATCATAGATAGGGCCTCATGATGGTGGCCCTTGTCTTCATCTTTTTCTTCTTCTTGGTCTTCTTCCTGCTGCACTTCTTCCATGATGTAGACTCGTTGCATCTTCTTCTTGGCAAAACAATTCTTCTCTACATGACCAGGTTTGTGACAAAAGTCACAAATGAGATTGTTGTTGTTGTAGCCCTTGTTGTAGTTGCCTTTGTTGTAGCCCTTGTTGTAGTTGCCTTTGTTCTTGCCATACCTACTAGATCCTGCATAATAAGCATTTTCAGTAGACAATGTTGATGACGATGGAGACTCCATTTGCTTGGTCTTTAGTTTTCTCTCCTCCTCAAGAAGAGATCCTTCAATGTCCACAAGCTTTGATATTGGCATATTGGTCAAGGTTGTGACCACATGGTCATATTCTTCAGGTAAAGATTTAAGTAATACACCAATGGAGACATCTTCATCCATCTTAAGACCTATTCCTGCAAGTTGTGTTAATAGGCCTTTCATGTAGTTCAAATGTGAGGCTAGGGATGTGCCAGACTTCATTTCTAGCTTTAAAAATTCAATGAGCAAACCAAACTTTGAACTTTTAGATCGAGCCCCAAATAGAGTTGTGAGTTGGTCCCAAACTTCCTTGGAAGTTTCGCATCCATCCACATGATGAATGTAAGTGTCATCAAGCTCCAATGTGATGATGGCACGAGCTTTGTCATCTCTTACTTCCCAACAAGGAACATCAGCAAGAGTCCTTGGCTTCTTCTCATTCCCATTTACTATGTTGAAGAGCCCCTTCTTCATGAGCATTAACTTGATGCGGGTTTGCCATGTGTGAAAACCATGACCTTTATTAAAGCGCATTGATGGAGAATCCTTGGTAGCCATTATGATATGGAATGAAGGGGGTCTTACCTCTGATGATTGAGGCAGTGTCTACCCTTTTACAAGAGAGATTAAGACCAAAGAATAGTGCTAAATCAAGTTATTTAGCATATGCTTTCCAAAAGATAAAACCAGAAAATATATTGATTTGTGGGAAGCAAGGGAGACACCTAATCAAGGGGAAAATTAAGTGTGAAGTAATAAGGGGATGTAGCAAGTCCCTAATAACATGTATGAACCACTTATTGCACCAAATGATAAGGATTAGGATAGATTAATCATTGATTAGTGGAGTTGAATATTCTGCTCACTATGCAGAGAAATGAGCTCACTTGGAGTCAATATTTGAAGGAGTTGCACAAAGAATAAGCTAAAAAGCTTCAAGGGCATTGAATAGCAGTATGTCTAGATGATTTTAGAGCCCACAAACACTTGCTTAAGCAACTTAATCAATGAGTAATCTCAAATTTACCAAAGTACCTTTTCTGGCTATGGCAGTTCTGGACAGCACCCTGGTTTTTTGCTTGGTGTGTGAAGAACACTCAATCATTTGCAAAACCCTCTTAGGAGGAGTAAGTTTAGGTTCCAATGAAGCCACACCTCAGAGTAATTAGACCAATTTGATGTGTGTGAGCTGCAACAATACTTTTGGTGGTCGCCTGTCAAAAACGTGCCTGTTTTGGGGAAAACGAAGTTGCCGGCGACGTGGAGCTATCAATGGTGCAATTGAGGTGCCATGCCCCTTAGCAATATTGCTGGTGAAGTTCCCACAAAAGGATTTTGGCAATGGTTACGTGGTTTGTGAGCACCAAGGCCTCCACTCAGCTGCTATTCTAGATCCTATTTTCTAGGAAACCCATAAAAGCTAATGAAACCCTAATTTTCACTAATCTCTTGCTAAGCAAATAAGATGGGGCTTGATTCTAGATGAATGGGCTAGTACTAGCTCTGATACCATGTTAAAAAACCATCCTAAGGAGGATCAAACACTAGCTCCATTGCATAGTTGAATAGAAATGAAGAAGATGAAGTTAAGCTACTAATCAAGAAGTAATTAGCATAATGATGAGCATAATGACAACATAAGTGAGGGGCAATAAAAATGTGTTGATTTCAATAGATGAGAGCCTCTTTATATAGGCTGAAGTACATGAGGATTAAGCTCAAGATTAGGTGTTAATCATCATCTAAATCATCTCCACCTTCCCTCCTAGATTCAAGCACCTAAAAGTGACCACCAACCCTAGAATCTTGCTAATCACACCAATGCTACCTAATCAAGGGATCACGACCCCTTTGGCTGATGTTGAGCTCCTAAATGACTCTTTTACATCATGGTAAGGTTGCATAATAACCTTTGTATCCATTTGCCCATAATCTATGACTTTAGTGCATAGTGCTAGTTACAAGGTATGTGCCCTACACATCATTTTAGTGAAGGTGTTTGCCATATTTTTAACAACCATTAGGGCCGATGTGAATATGTTTCGACCTCATTCACTATCTTCTGCAATATCTTTGGCAACTAATTCAGAACGTAAAAATGGTTTTTCTAAAGAGATTAAAGCACATGAGGGTACTTTTTCTAAACCATTTACTAAATCTTTTTATGCTTCAAAGAAGATGTATAAACCAGGTTATGACAAAGGCAAGGACGAGGCTAAAGGCAACATGAGTACCAATAAGAAAGTCAATGGTGGCAAACCGAAGACATCTCCTATCAAATGTTTCAAGTGCCACAAAGAAGGTCACATAGCACCGAATTGTCCAGAGCGTACCAAGAATTCAACACCAGCAGCAGCAGCTCGAGTCAACATGATTGAAGAAGACGACAATAAAGAAGAATCATTCAAGCAAGAGGGTAATTCTGATCCAGACTACTCAGAACAAGAAGGTAAACCTCATGTTCATTCTTTGCTTAAAATAAAAGGAACGATAAATGGACATGAAGTTCTTATTTTGCATGATGATGGTAGTACACATGATTTTATTTCTGAAAAGGTACTTACAGCATTAAATCTTCATTCTTCACCTACGCACTATAAAGTCAAAGCAACATTTACTGGAACAAAGTATAATTGCATGCAAGAGGTGAAAGATTTGGATTTATGCATCAAACCTTTAACAGAAAAGAGGGATTTCTTAGTTGCACCTTTACAAGGGGTAGATATAATTTTGGGTATGCCTTGGAGACACAAATACAATCCTATTATTGACTATGACACTCATAGCATTTCTCTAAGGAAGGACAATGAAAATATTATCCTCTAGTGTCAAAGGAGAAATGAGTCCTTTGTTGAGTCACACTCAAGCAAAGAGAGCTCTAACAAAAAGAGACAAGACTTATATGGTATGGGTTAACCAGCTTGATGCTGAGTTGGACACATCCAAAAGACCAAAGTTTGAATCTTTTATCTCCAAATTTAGTGACTATTTCATGGAAGATCTGCCTCCAGGATTACCTAAGTCTAGGCCTGAGG
This sequence comes from Cibotium barometz, assembly GCF_041138505.1. Classification (NCBI taxonomy): domain Eukaryota; kingdom Viridiplantae; phylum Streptophyta; class Polypodiopsida; order Cyatheales; family Cibotiaceae; genus Cibotium; species Cibotium barometz. The sequence goes on from NC_141099.1 coordinate 14,978,584, forward strand.
ATCATAGTATTGACTTATTGCCTGGAAATTCCCCGCCTTGTAAAGCTCCCTATAGAGTCAACAATTTAGAGCAAAGAGAAATCCAAAGCCAAATAGAAGACTTGCTAGAGAGAGGCCTTATTCGACCTAGTAGTTCACCTTTTGGAGCTCCAGTACTTCTTGTTAAGAAGAAGAACGGAACTTACCGAATGTGTGTAGACTATCCTGCATTGGATGTCATGAGAATATATTTTAAGTCCTCTAGAAAAATATTATTTATCCCCTCTTGAGTAATTTGGGGACGCCTAGATTACTCTTGCGTCATGCCGGCTAGGTTAATATCGTGGGTGACACCACTATAAATATTAATACGTGCGGTATATGACGTATGTTTGAGGCCACCTATGATTATTTCAGTTAGGTTTGTATGGCAGGGTGGTTCCTGGGGTACTTACGCCTGGTAGTCGTGAGTTGGTGATGATTTGTGCGTGTTTAATATTTGTGGGATTAATTTAATAATTAATTAGGCTTATATTTTCAGGTGATGAAGACTATGGGAATTGAAGAGTTTACTTTGGAAGAAATGTCTTGGATCATCACATTTCATTTTTGGCTAGCATAGTAGCTTGTAACCTTATTAAATGATTTTTCCATTTTGAACTTTAGGAAATATACATTTATTTTTGTGGAATTTATTAAAGCCTATGGCTTTACCCTAGTCCCAATTTGACACTCTATTTTTGTTAAAGAAGAGTGCCGTGCTCTCTAAAAAGCACATCTTGTATTTTGGGGGCTATGGCCTAATTTTGGTGAAAAGGAAAGCTAATAAAGAAATACTCGTGTGGGGAGAGGCCACGCACAAGAGGGGGGAAGATTGCACCCAATATGGTCTTTTTATGAGCTAAGTATTTTTGTTTAAGTGTTTAATTTTTTAATTGATTTGATTTAGTTGAAGCTTACAAGCAATGGTTTTTATGATTGAATTAATTCTCTACTTTTTCACAATCAATCCTAGAATAAGATTCCGGTTGCATTTAATGCAAGTAACGATTATGTGCTTTAATATTGTCTTTTCTTTTATTCTCATATCATATATATATGTTGTGAATAACGTAAACATTCGTCATTTAAACTATTGAGAGAAAAGTTATTATTTGGATAATACTCCACCCACATGAAAATAAAACATCACTGAGTGTTGTAGAAAGAACACATATCTAGCTTGAAAAGATAAGATTAGGAAATATTATTTATATGTAAAAGGTTACGAATAAATAAGGTTCATGGAATTTTAAATAGGAAATACTTAAGCTATGGTAGTCAATAGGCATTAAAGCTAGAGTAAAAAGGGAAGTAGATGGTGCACAATGTAAGCCGAAGGGACACAGAATTAGGCACCCCCATCTAGGGGTATTTGAAGAGGAATTGGATGAGGAAAAGGTAATGTCTAGCCAATGAAAGATCAAGGGGGGCTGAAGTTGGAAGGTCATGCACAATTTAGGCCTATATAACCATGGGTTTAGGGACTCTTTGGGATATCATTAGGGAAAATTTGGACTCAAAAAGGGGCCTTGTAAGAGATCCCTTGGGATGGTGATGTGGACAAAGCAAGCCAATAAATCCACATATAATATTGGAGGGCACGTGCGTCGTTTTTGAGTTCTTTATTCCATTAACTGACATGTAGGGTGTTTTTTAATTCAAAACAATGCATCTTGAGTATAGTTTTTTATTCCCACTATGGTGCCTTATTATATTGAAAAAAGACACCACTCTCTTTCGTCATTACACTTTTGAATGTAACGAATCCAACTCTGCTAACCGAACTTCGTCCCTGCAACCCATCATCTTGCATTGTCTCCCTCATTGTCTTCCCGATTGCACAACCACTACCACTCCAAATCCGAGTTTTTTTGAGCGGGAGGTTTTTGATTTTCTCTTCTTCTCAAGGCGGCAAGTTTTGAAAAAGGATGGAAAAGTATTTGTTCTTCATGCACCATACCTGCTTGTGCATGAATAACAATCCCATTTCTTACCTTTTTCAAGTGAGGGTTGTGCTTACAAGTACTCTGTACATTTTGGTTCATCCAGGATACCAACAAGTTTGTTTGATGGACAAGGAGGTATTATTTAGTGATGTTGTCTTTTGGTTTTAATGAAGCAATCTTCTTCACGGGAGATAAGTGTAATATCTTTGGATTTTTTTTGGTTAAAGTGTGAGTTCATTATGCTTTTTGGTGTTGTTAAAGCACAGAACAATGCAATGGAACCTGTGCAGCAAAAGAGGAAAAAGGTGGACATCCACTTCCAAGTAGAACCCGATTATGCTCCCTGCTGTAAGAGAAACTGGTCTAGGCCAGCATGCGAAGCCCGCATTACTGAGCTTCGAAATGAAGGAAAGAAAAATATGGACCTTTGGTTGGATGGTAGTATTTACCCACCAGATCCAACCTCCTCTCAATCTCCATCATTCTTTGGGTTGACAAGTTTCTTCAAGTTTGTGTGTGAGGGTGAAAATGGATTGCTTGGGTATTGCAAAAGACTGTTTGGCCAATGTCAAAGTATCTTTGAAAGACATTTGAGTGATAGAGATGCCAGGATAAAAATGCTTGAAGGTGCGAATTTTTACTTAGCATCGATCACAACAGCTTTGCAAGCTTCAAACGAGGACAAGGCAAAAGTTTGTGCTGGGTTACAAAAAGAGTTTGATCATTTGCAGCAGACTATTTGTAAGATGCAGGACACTATAAAGGAGAAGAATGAAATTTTGGCAGTTCGAGAAATCAACAATTTCACATTGGAGAGTGAGAATGCACACCTTCGAAAACAACTTGAAAAGTTCAACAGAAAATTGCAATATTTGAAAGACACGCCATTAGGTGCTCGATTACGCAAGAGAAAGATCAAACCATTGGAAGAACTCAATGTTGGAGGTGGCCAATGGAAGCGTCGTGTAAAAGCTTGCAGGTATTGGGATCTATAATTTCTTTGAGCTTAAATTTCTTTGAGCACTCACTTTCATTTTCATCTTTAGTTCCTTTCTTGGAGATGGGGGATTGGGTGTGGGGGTGGTATAGTTAGATGAATGGTGGACTGAAATAGCTATCGTTGTTGCTTCAGGATGGTCACAGATGTTGTGGGTCCAAAAGAGCAAGGTTCTGATATATTTGGCAAAGTTCTGACAAAAGACATCGTGGAGTCAGCAATACAGCATCCTAAGTTTGCAAGACTTCGATCAGACATAGTAAAGCAATCCTTGCAAGAGGTGAGTGAAGCATTCACGCCTACAGATGCACAAGGTATATGTGACATGGCTGGTATAAGCACAAAGTCTTACAGGATGTTGTTTAATAAAGTAAAAGAGGGTTTCAATTGCAAGCTTGGAAAAAAGACAGTAATTCCCATTCCAAAACCATTTCACGTAAACAAAGCTCGAAATATTCTCAACTTGGGAATGGTCGAACTTGTTGGAGAGCCTTGTCACGTGTCTAGCACATTGACAGTGACTAAAAAGAGCGGGGAACAGAAAATTATAGAGCTTACAGAGTTCAACAATTTCATCATGGATGTTCGGAAATTACAAATGGCTATGGTGAAATTTTATGACATCAGTGTACATGAGTGCAATGGAAGGCTGAAATTTGTTTTGAAACTTGATGAGAGTGAGGTGATCAAAGGACAGAAGCTGGAAAGGGTTAGCATTACTTTAATGAATAGAGCTTTGGATGCAAGTATCAGTAATGTTGATGAGAAGCACTTTAGTGTACAATCCGAAAATGAGATTTGGTGGCTGGCTGCATTTGAGGTGACGTGCTATCCATTTTTAAATAAAGAATATTATGTTGCTATCCTCTTGTTATGATGTTGTAGACAATCTAACAGTTGTTGTTAACAGGTTCCAACAGAGACCCATGAAATTCTGAAGTGGTACTTCAACCAGACTGAGCTTCCTTCCACTATCCAGCAGCAGTCGAATGGCGAAAAGCTTTATGTAGAAGGATATGGTGAATATGAGGTTGAATGGCACCTGGCTGCAGATCTTAAAACCTTGAAATGCATGTTTGGTATTTCCCAAGGAGCAATGGCCAAGTATCCTTGCCTGTATTGTATGACCGAACGAGGTGTCTCCAAAGGAGGAAAAGAGAGAGAATGGAAATGCCCAAATGCAATCAGTAATAGGCGTGAACCCCCAAATCGTGATGCTCCAGGAGTGGATCCTACTTGGGATCCAATTCTTCCTATCCCTTTGATCAGAGTTCATATTTGTGTTTTGCATGCGCTGGTTAGAATAATTGAGAAACTAGTCTACATGTACATCGAATTTTCATGGAATATGAAACCAGCAGTAGAGAGTGAAAGAACTATTAAAAAAATAGAGCAAGTGCTTTCAGATGCAGGTTTACATTGTGGTCAAGTGAAGATTGAGAAGGACTTGAGAAGATCAGGGAAGACCGGAAATGTTCCTAGCAAACCATGTTTTGGAGGTGCAAAAGCCAGAAAGTTCTTATCTAATCATACCCAGAGAGGTCATCTGGGTACAGATTTTGAGGTGTGGAGGAAGCTTCATGCAGCTGTACCTGACCGAGGCTCTTCAGGACAAGCAAGGGTGGCAAAGGCCAAAGCGTGGTTGGCACTTGATCGCCTAGCACCTTTGTTGCAAAAAGCAAGGTTTGAAGATGGGGATGTTGAGAAATTTGAGGCAGTTGTGACAGAGTTCTACACTAGCTATGAAAAGGCATGGGGTGCGACAAACTTGACACAATACATGGTTATTACTTGAAAACCTACAGCTTTGAGTATTTTTTGTTGTTCAAAAAATATTGTACGATACTAAATGTCTTATTGTTGTTGAGCATTTGTAGCACATTTTGCATGCACATGGAACCTTTTTTGCGGAAGAGTTTGGAAGCCTTGGGATTTGGTCTACCCAAGGCATGGAAAGATCTCATTGGCAAGCACGTTGTGCCTATCAAAGGGCCACTCAACATGGAGGAGGAATAAAGAAAAGTAATCCCATGAAGCAACTATGTCAGTGGTGGTATAGGCGGATTCAAGTGAGGGCTCGTGTGAAGATCAAACATGCTGAATCAGCTGTGTCATGTGCAATAAGAAAGGTTCAGGCTGAACGGAGACGTTCAATATATGTCTCCTCACAGGGAAAGCAGAATCATGCTGAATGGCTAAGACAACGACAAAGACAGGGCAGAGTGTGGAAGAAAATTGATCATTGAAATATATATTGTAAAACAATGATGTAACTGTGAAAGATTTTAAAAGAACAAGAGCTTTCATCTATGTCCCATATAAATGTTTCCAATATATATACATTTCATAGTTTGCAATGGTAAACAAGAAGAGTATTGAGAAATATGACGAAACTTCTTAGCAACTGGAACAATCTAAATTTGTTAATCTGGAACAGAGTTCCCCCAGCCGAGCCTTTTTTGTTGACGTTTCTGCATCATCTTCTTCATCCTCTATTAATGGCACAAGAGGGACCATTGGTCTTGCTGTTCTAAGAAGATGCTTCTTCCCGCAATCACTCAACAGATTGGGATCTGTGATTCCACATGCCAACCCGTAAGCAGCATATGTTAAATAATATTTACATCTTAACGAATATACTCCAGGTCCCTCTCCAAAAATTCGAACAGCTGCTTGCCGCTCCAGAAGTATTGCCTTGTTTGCATTCAGCCTTACGTGGTAGCCACCTAAATACCTGGATAAAGTCTTTATCGCCATCAGAGGAAAACTGGCGTTGTCCTTGGAGTAGCTAGCGTGAAATATCACAATTTGAGGGAATTTTAGGCGGTGTATATATGTTCCTAGTGTCGAATCGTGGCCCAATCCCGCCATACGCTTGCCTGAAGCACGTTTGAGGAATGTGTCTTCATATATTTCCAACTGAAAAAATAAAGGAGCATTAGCCAGAAACAACATCACCAAACATTTCAGGACAAAGTTGATAAAGCCAAATCCACAACAAAAAAAAACTAACCTCTTGGTTCTCATCTGCTTCAAGCAAGGCGTCTTGCCATAAATTAGTGCTCGAACTAGGAACGTTTTCCGCTGACTTATTTGGCGCATCCCTACACCCTCCCATGTTGGTGATATTCAATCTGTCCCTTGCTTCTTGTAGCTCTTCCTCTGTGGCATCTTTTCCTTCATATCTAAGGGCATCAGCATAGATCATATTTAGTGTTGCTGCAGCAGAAAGGAACTCGGTGTCTTTCACATGGCTGTCCACTAGTAGGTACTTGTCTATCCCATCATCATCTACAAAATTGTCATCGACCTCCAGATTCTGGGCTATGAAAGCTATGCAATGATCCTCCCTTAAGTTAAATACACGTTGTATGTCTGTCAGCAGTATATACTCTGAATCTCCTACTTGGTAGGAGGGGAGTAATGGCGTTGGAATGGGGGAGGAGTCATCTGATTCAATCACAAGCTGACCTACATCACTGTTTTGTTCTCTAACTGCCTCAATATCAACCACCGAACTAAGCTTCCTCTCTTCTTCAACATTGAACTCCTCAATGACATGAGGAGTGTCCTCCTCTTCAGCAGCATCCTCAACGGTGGGACTTGCCTGACGAGAAATCGTGTCTTCACTTTCAATTTTTGCAAGCGGCTCTGTACATTCTTCATCTGTTAATTGCACGTTCATGTGCAAGAAGCATAAGAAGGCGTAGGAGTATTCCATCAAGCGGCACTTTCTTTTGTGAAAAGGGCAAAGCAAGGCTCTCTTCTTGTCACATGGCACCTTGTGCCAATCCCTGTTTAACCTCTGCTTCTTCTCCGGCGAAACCTTGAGATTAAAATGAATGTGACTTTTCCCATCAATCATCATTGGTTCTTCATTTGTGAGCTCGTCAAACTCTTGCTTTGCCTCTTCGAAGTATCCATGATGGCTAAACAATGTATCCTCCAGAGAAAAATCGCTATTGAACATCAACGAAATTGCAGGGTGCAAATCATGATGTCGACATTTGTACAGGAAGTCATATAATAGAGTTGCAGGAGTTTCTTTGATCTCTTCGTCCACATCAAATTCGACTTGAACTTGCGCCATGGCTAAATTCAAGTCTGTAGAAAAGACATGGAAAATATTAGTTCAGGCAATGAATCAAGAGACAGTCGATCTTAAACAACAAATCTCTGTGTGGTGTAAATGGATTCAACATAACGCGAGAGGAGATGCCAGAGGAATCCAGGTATTCCTCCTCGCGTTGTAGTGAATCTATTTTCCCTAACGCAAATAAAATTGAAGCTAAGTCAAGGACCTCTTCTCGCATTATGGTGAATCGATTCACCATAATGCGAGGAGGAGTATTGTGCTTCCTATGGGACCTTCGCTCGCGTTGTGGTGAATTGATTCACCGCAATAAGACGACTTTATCATCCTTTGGCAACGCCTCTAACGTTATGGTGAATTAAAAATAAAGATAGTTCTCCAGTACCCATACTGAGAGAGGAGGTGTCAAACGAATTAAAATACTCTTCTTCGCAGTCAATTCACCATAAGGCGAGAAGTCATAGGTTTTCAATTCACCTTAACGCGATGAAAAGACAAAGCAAGTAGTTCTCCTCGACTGAAACCAAAACAACGAAATAACAAAAGAAGAAAATGTAAATGAATTCAACATAACGCGAGAGGAGATGCCAGAGGAAATCCAGGTATTCCTCCTCGCGTTGTAGTGAATCTATTTTCCCTAACGCAAATAAAATTGAAGCTAAGTCAAGAACCTCTTCTCGCATTATGGTGAATCGATTCACCATAATGCGAGGAGGAGTATTGTGCTTCCTATGGGACCTTCGCTCGCGTTGTGGTGAATTGATTCACCGCAATATGACGACTTTATCATCCTTTGGCAACGCCTCTAACGTTATGTTGAATTAAAAATAAAGATAGTTCTCCAGTACCCATACTGAGAGAGGAGGTGTCAAACGAATTAAAATACTCTACTTCGCAGTCAATTCACCATAAGGCGAGGAGTCATAGGTTTTCAATTCACCTTAACGCGATGAAAAGACAAAGCAAGAAGTTCTCCACGACTGAAACCAAAACAACGAAATAACAAAAGAAGAAAAAAGCACAAAGGAGATAAAAATACCAGGAAAACGAATTGTATACAATCGTCGCAGGAGATGGAGATGAAGGAGGTTGGAGGTTTGTCTTTGACGTTGGATACAGGAGGATGATTGATGAAGGAGGGTTGGAGGAGATATTCAGTCGTTGATGGAGATAAAGGCCGTTGGTGGGGAGATAAATGAGAATACGAACTCCAAAAGAGGCAATAAATGAGATGGGTATCCTAGAAAATCCGTTTTTAATGCTACGCGACACGTCAGCGCCGCGTTTTCACCCGCCATTCCATGAATGCCACGTGGCATCCCGCCGTGTACCTAGCACGTGTACAAGCTATAAAGTTTAATCAAAGCCCTTTTTAATGCTATACGACACGTTAGCGCCGCCTAGTCGCCCTGGCAGCCCGCCAGCACGTGTGTTCGCTCTAAAGACTAATCAAAGCCATTAATCACGCCACCTTTTCGTCCTCTTATCGATTTTGCCTTGTCCGTCCTCCTGCTTGCCTCCAGCTGACTTCCGACTACCGCCACAGTACTGAACCCACTTTCCAACACCTGCACGACAGTCTCCATCCATTCACACGCAAGAAATGTAAGTTTTTGTATAATACTTGATTGTTTTGTAAGTTTCTTGTATATTGCTTGTTTGTTTTGTTTTTTCTTCGACTGTTTGCCCTGTGCCATTGTTTATTCTTCGACTGTTTGCCCTGTGCCATTGTTTATTCTTCGACTGTTTGCCCTGTGCCATTGTTTATTCTTCGACTGTTTGCCTTCACCTTAAAGCACACGACGGGCCATTAGAATCTCAATAAGCTCCATGTCTTATGGTGGATCGAATCACCATGGCAGAAGGCAAACGTAAGAGATTCGCGAAAATCGATTCACTATAACGCGAGGAGGATTGTTTTGCTTTGACTGGCCCTTAGACTCGCGTTATGGTGAATTCACCATAACGCATGACCAAAGGGCAAAGGATTCACGATAATCCACCTCTTATTGGTGTCAATTAAATCACCTCCTACACGACAGTCTCCATCCATTCCCACTCATAGAATGTGATGAAAGTGTATTACTTGATTGTTTTGTGTTTCTAGTATAATACTTGATTGTTTTGTTTTTCCTTCGATTGTTTGCCCCCTGCCGTTGTTTTCTCTTCGACTGTTTGCCCTCCTTCATGGTGATTCGATTCACCGTAAAGCAGACGACGAGTCATTAGAATCTCAATACTGCTCTATGTGTTATGGTGAATCGACTCACCAAACTGCAAGACGAAAAGGTAAGAGATTCGGGAGAACCCTCCTCCCGTTGTAGTAGATCGATTCACTATAACGCGAGGAGGATTGTTTTGATTTGACTGGCTCTTAGTCTCGCGTTATAGTGAATCAAATCACTTTAACGCAAGATCGAAGCTCAAAGAATGCACGATAATCCGCCTCTTATTGTTGTCAATGAATTCACCATAATGCGAGAAAAATTATTGTGTTTCTGTGGACCTTCATCTCTCGTTATGGTGAATGGATTCACCATAACGCGAGGAAGTGCATATTGTTTTCTTGGCCCCCCTCTCTCGCTTTATGGTGAATTGTTAATCGTGTACTACTGAATAGCAAAGTTTTCTGCTTTTTCTTCCGTTTTCAGATGGCTCGTGTAAGGCATACAGCTAGACCCATTGATAATGCAGCTCCCTCATCTACTGGGAAGAAGATGGGCGTTCTGAAAGCCTCAAAGTCAAGAAAATCAAGCAGTCCTTCCCGATTGTCCAAAACGCAGCCTAGACTCAGGCGTTTCGCAGAGCATTCGGCAGCCCTGCGAGAAATCAAAAAGTTTATGAAGCACCCGACAGCTGCTATTCCCAGATTGCCTTTCCAGAGGCTTGCCAGGAGAATTTGTGAGCAGAATGGAATTTTGTTTAGGTGGAAGGCATTGGCCTTGTTTTGCTTGCAAGAGGCCACAGAAGATTGGATGATCGAATTTTTTTTGGATAGTTACGTTCTTGCTGCCCACGCACACAGGGTGACAGTAATGAACAAGGATTTTTTCAGCCTAATAGCCCTTCGTTTCAGATACGATAAGTCACTTAGACCAGTTACGTTTACTGATGAACGAATGTTACAAATTTTGGATGTCCGGCCTGTACAAAAAGTGAGAATTGAAGAGGTGACCGAGGGAAGTCCAGATCATGAGCATCAAACTCGGGCAAATTTAATGACAAGCGCTCAAAGGGAACATCAAGCTGCAATGCTTGCATTGCAAACAAAAAGGGAAAATGTTCGCGCACTCCACGCCATGAATCGGGAGGCGCTGCAATTTTTGTTGCCGGAGTTCTATGTACCCTTTAATATTAGAGGGCATAGATGTTATTTCCCGATTCATGCTGAAGAAATCAACATTTTGTTTGATCCCAAAACTGAAGTCAACGACAAAGTGCTCAGATGTGTTTTAAGGTATACTCTTTTCTCTGTCCTCCCACAATTTTTCATTCTTGGCTCTTAAAGTTGATGCCTCACTCTTGATATGTTTCCTTGTGAAGTTTTGTTATTTCGCTATTGCCCGAGGATGTACAGCAACGAGTGTTCCAGATTGATTCACTGGTCTCAACACTGTTGCTAGAAGAGTCAGTTCCGTACCTCGATGTGCTGAACTGGTTTCGGGAGGTCCAGCTGGACGATGCCCGAGTATTTTTTTTGGCATATCATGAAAAGTGAGTTTCTCTCTCTCTCTCTCTCTCTCTCTCTCTCTCTCTCTCTCTCTCTCGCATGATGTTTATAGGAATCACCGTACACGAGTTATATAGTGCTTCCTTTGGATTGAAACTAATAGAATTCTATTGTGCAGTTCCCATTGGAGTCTTCTACTAGTCGACGTGCAAGAAAAAGTCATTTACCTTGCAAATTCGACATCTGGTGTCCATGGAAATGTTTTGCTGTAAGTAAAAATCATTAAGATACGTATTATTGTTTGAGTTAGAAGTCCGGATTGATCAGGATAATGATTGGTCTCTGTTTACAGTGGAGTCAGGAAACTAATGGCAGCTTACGAGAGCCTCAGCATGGACATCGACACCCTGGATCGATCGACCATCCGTAGGGTTAGTGTCCCCAAACAAGAAGATGGCTACAGCTGTGGGTGGAGGGTTGCACTTAATGCAATGTTGCTGCTACGAAGCATTTTTCAGCTCCCTTCAGAGGATGTAAGCATTTTCAGCTCCCATACGCATTTGTGCGCTTGTTTATCTTCTTATATATTGTCATGTTGATCTTATTTATGCCTTGATGAATTGTGATGGCAGTTTCCATCAATGTCTCGCTACGTGGACCTAGACGTCCAAACGTTTAGGGAGGAAACGATTGCGAAATTGATCGAGGTCGCTGAAGTTATGCCTCCAGACGGGCCAGTGGACTTCATCCCGCCCAATCCACGAGGGGGGATAGGCTCCCCTGAGCCTCTTACATGGGCTCCATACTTGGGAGAAGAGCCCTGGCTCCATCCTGAAGCCGATACCTATGGGTTCCAGCCATAAATAGTTTTTTCCTTCTTCCAACAAATGTACGTTTGTAAATATGCAGCTATACATGTATTGGAGGGAGAACATCAAATGTAAATACACTTATCATTTGAAAATCAGAGGATCAAATTTGCTACTGTGTTCCTTCACTGCTTGCTTTCTTACTTTAAGCCTTTTTTTGTGTACATAAAAATTCAATTGGGGAATTCTTGCCTTCATTACATTGTTTTAAACAATAAAGCATTACAAAAGCAATGTTCTGAATAGATAAGTTTATTGCATATGGAAAATACATTGACACCGTATACATGGTCACATCATATATCTTCTAGTGCCTCCAATTCATGTGGGGCTGCAACATCTTTACAAATGATCTGATGCTCTCTTCTTTTACTTAGCTTCCGACCATCGAGCTTGAAGCAAAATTGATCTGGAGGATTCTGAATAGCTACTTCTAATTCCTTCCTAACATATTCGAGAGTCCAATTCTCTTTCACTTCCAATGTCAAAGATGGGTGACCCTGTCGAATCATAACTATATCTATCAAGCAAGAGTGGCTGCCATCTCTTGTATCTTGGTCCATGCTTTCCCAGTTGTTGTTGATCCATCGCCACCTTCTATAAGTAAATGACATGCACAGATGTTGCCTGGCAATATAGTATCTGATTCCAAAATATCATTAGGATAATTTTCCGAGTATAATCAAATAAGCGTTGTAACTGTTTCACAAAAATACATTTTAATGTTTTAACACTCACCGAAATGCAATGTCGGAGGTGTTCAATCGACATTCGATCAAATCATCTCCCTTTGATGATTTCACTCTCCAACCTTTGTCAAACAAATGATCAAGCCAGACTTCATCTACATCTTTGCACACAAAAGTTGTTCTAGTTTTTCTCAATTGTTTACAATCAGAAAATAAATGAACAAAGCATGCAATTGGAACAAACAAACTTAAGTGCACATTTCTTGCACCAATGCTAGGCTTCATAGCACATTTAATATCATTAAACATTTTGGTCCTGTATGACTCTATCACTTCTGTGTCAAGCAATGGCCACTCCGGACTATCAAGTGCGGGCAACGGAATACGTTCCAACTTTCCATGTCGACTCGATTGAGTGGGCAAGGTATAAAATGAGTCATAGAAATATGTTCTACTTCTTGCGAGATCACTTGGTGCACGACCTTCATATTGAAGTTCCCCCACCTCACCATGTACGACATTCAAGAACCCCGTCAAGCATTGTGCAGGCTCCCACTCCTGAAGGTTGGATGGGTACAAATCTGTGCATGGCAGAAAAATGTATATCAATCACCTTATTTGCAACGTTGAAATACAAAACACAAGCACTTACAATGTGGTCTGTGTCTTGGAAGTCCTTCCAATGGTCCCACGTTGATCTCTTTTTGCATGAATACATGCTGGATCAACACTTCTTTGACAGTTTTCCCTCCTGGTGCCATCTTAAAGTCAAGGATCCTTCCTTTCCAATGTTTGGCCAAGTCTTCAGATGCCTTTCCCTTCACTCGGTAGTGGCCTTGTTTTCCTGGCTGCATAGTGACCCAAGAGTACTTCCTGTATACTTGGGGAATCCATTCTTCGTTCTCGTCTTTTATGTTATACAACACAACAGATGAGATACTGCTCCTTGCTCGTTTCAGTCCACTTTCGGGTGCCATGATAGAATAACAGACGTATGAGAAAGAAGAAGTAGCAGAAAGTGGATGACTGGGCTAACCGCATTTGTGGATCAAGGAGGGAGGATGAAATGAGGGACGGTGTGTTCTTTTTGGGCGCCAAAGATGTTTCAAGATTCAAAAGTGGAACCAAGTTGAGGGAATAACCGGGAGAATGTGTATCTATCTATTCCAAGCATTCAAGCTTCATTAGTTCTAGGGGTGGTGGAAAGAATTTTTTAGTGCTCCATGTCTAACACAGGAATGTGGAAAACATTCTTTTATTGTGTTAGTTTCTGACAAAAAAACGGTTTTAAATATTTTAAGACAAGGTGATGGTTTTTTTTAATATTTCATGAAGATAAGAGTTTCTCCACGTTTTGGGTGGGTTTGTACAGAGGTCCCACCACCGGTGAATCTCGTTCGTAGATTACATGTCACTCAATCTATGTGTCTATTATTATATTATTGTTGAAACAGCCCTCTTTTGAGTCCAGAATTTTCCTAATGGGTTGGGTGGAGAATCAAAGTACTAGCCTTACAATTCCTCAAGCTTATAATGTAAGGAGCATTACATTAGTATGAGAGCCAAGTTCTTTCTCTTTCATGTTTCCATTGAGCTACTCATTGTTTGCTAACTCTAATCTCTACTCTTTAATCTCTTTTCTATTCATTTCCATAAGCTAATCTCTATATTTCTCAAATCTACTCCATACAAAATATCCCTTACCTAATAAATTGGACATACTTTTGAGTTCTACATGAAGCAAGTAGAGTACAAGACAACTTTGAAGGATTTTTGAAGTAAATATCAACAAGGAGGAATCAACAGAATTGTTCTTCACATCATTGGGGATAATTCATAATTACCTAATCAAGTCATTTTATTGTGTTGCATGTTTTTTTTCTTTGTAAGAAATTTACATTTTTCTTAGTGTTAGAGTAAATGGCTTCTCAAGGTAGGAAGGATGAAGTTGGTGATGAGGGGGGAAAACCCAATGTCCTCTTTCCACATGGAAGAGGATATTACAAAACCAAATGAAATATATATGCAAGATTTAGACATTAATGATTATGAGGGTATAGAAATGAAAGAAAATATCTCTAATATAGAAAATTAACTTAAGAAAATGATGGGTATTCTTAGCTCCTTGATGGGAGGGGAAGGATTGGGAGTAAAAGAAATATCTAAAAATATTGGTGAGGGAAGGGGAAAAACTCTACAAAAAGGGTTGAATGAAACCATAATTAAACAGAGTCCCAAAACTAGAGACCAAGGTACGATATTCAAAGATTTAAAGGCACCCACGTTTAGTGGAGAAGAGAAGGAGAGAAATAAAGATGCGGTCCATATTTTTCTACAAAAATGGCAAGATTTGCATCTTTTAAGAAATTTGCCTAATCATAACCACCCCATTGAATCTAGCCTATCCTTACAAGGCAGAGCTTATAAGTGGAAGCTAGACAAGCTATCCTTACAAGGCAGAGCTTATAAGTGGATGAGTTTAGTGGAAGCTAGACAAGTACTCGATTCTTGGGATTCATTTGAGGAATTATTCTTAAAGGAATATCCTCCTAAAAATGAAGAAGACTGAAATTGGGAGTGGGATAAATGTTCTTTGGATAAAAGAATTTCAGTCTCACTCAATATATAGCTTGCTATAGAGAAATTATCTTAAAGCTTAAGGGAGTATAAGAAGGAAGTTCGCTCTAAAGAAACATAAAACTTAGAAGACGCTATATGTAATAAAGTAGGAACTTTATTCAATAGGGTTAATAATGGGACAAGTCCATGTATAAAAGAGGGGACTTGGACCATGGTTGTAACTTTTGATGATCATTTTTAGAAATGGAAACTTATGTTTCTTGGAGCTCATGGCTTCTCTCTTGGCTTGTGGAAGAGGCTATTTCCATTCTCTTGGTGAGAGACTAAACACACTTAGGTATCATGTTTACATGGTGATTACTCATATTTTTCATGCATTACATCCCTTCATTCCAATTGGTATCAGAGCTCTTGATTTTGATCATGGGCATGCATGGGTTGTTGGGAAAATTTGCTTGAAAATTTGAGTTTCTTTTAATTTTTTTTCTCATTTTCTTGTAATCCTTGAGTGATTCTTGACAAATCTTCTCTAATCTTGCTTAATCTCATGGAGATGGTGAGCATTTCATGGAAATTGCTTGAATTTTGAGTGATTTTGGCCAATTTTGTCATTTTTGGACCAAATTTTGGGCCTCTGGACCAAAAATTTGGGGCAGGCGGGCCAAAACTTAGGGCAAGTGACTAATTGCAATTAACTTTTCTGCTAATCACGTTTAGTAATCATCTTCTTCTTCCTCAAGCTTTCCATAGCCATGGGATGCTCTTCCTTTACCCGTTTTGATGCCAAACCTTAGGGTTTTTGTAGAGCTTTCTGAGATCTTTCATTTGAGCCTCTTCTTGCTAATTTTTTTTCTCAAGATTTGGGAGCTTTTGTTCATTTCTCCATGGCTGAAAGTTGAGCTTAACCTACCTTCCATTGAACCATATCTTGCATTGCTAAGCTTCTACACATTTCATAGGCATGTTTGGCATTCTAATCATCTCATGGAGGAGGCAAAGAAGCACACGGCGGGCTGCAGCAGGCTGCCGCCTCAAAACGGCGATTGAAAGTTGTGGAGGGAGAGCTAGGATACCTAGCTCTACTACCTCAAGATATGGAAGCTAGGCAATAGGGTTCTTAGCCCTTGTTTGGAGCATATTTTCAAGCCTTATTCAAGCACATGGGAGATGTTATGTGGCTGCAAATTTCAGAGCAAAGAGAGCTACGTTTTTCTTCAACAAGAGGCTTCTTCAACATTTTCTACCATTGAGGCTTTCCGGATGACATTGGTGAGTGGTTTGATCAATTTCTTCCAAGTTTGAAGCATTTGGTGGAGCTTGGGAATGGATTAGGGTTGGACACATTCAAACTCCCCTAATTTTCAGAAACTAACCATTAAAGCTTGACCATTCACATGCCAATATTGCTTCTCCATGCATTATTGATGGCAATGGTGAAAGGAAGTGATTCCACATGAGCTTGGCCAATTCATAGATCACATTTTGGGGGATTTTCTTCATTATGTCTCAATTGGCATGCCATTGATGGAATAGCAAGCTTATGCAATGTTTTTTTGGAGTCTCTCATGCTCATCTTGATGCCATATGGACACTATGGATGCTCTACATAGCCATGCCAATGCTATGTTTAACACATGGGCATAAGAGAGCATTTGGAAGCATGCATTTGTCAATATGATGTGAAAGGGATTGTTGGAATGCAATTGCAAATGCCTTGATTGTGGTTAACAAATGCTTATGCAAATGCCATGGTGAGGGCATTGTGAATTGTTGGTTTGTGTTGGAGCTTTTGGATGATGGATTGAGGCATGAGTCCATGCTTTATTGGTGAGTTCTAAATTGTAAAAGGGCATGAGTCATGCTCAATACTTGTAAGCCAACAAACTTGTTCTATCATTTGATATTATCCACATCATTTTGTACCTACACTCACCATTGCTACCACTTCAAGTTTCTATAGAATCTAGCAATGTGTGAGGGTACCTTGGCATTGGTTGGAGAGGCCAAGGGGAGAATGGCTTGAACTCTTTGTGCCGTGATTGCCTTGGAAAAGCGGTACAAAGGGGGATTAGGTACACCGGTGTGAAGACATGGCCTCAAGGAGGAAAACTCGGTGAAGGGGTGAGAAGAGCTTGGCCGGGAGATCGGCAAGCTTCAACGCGCGTCCTCAACAATCCTCACCATCGACTTTGTGGATGCATTTGGGCAATGGGGCCCCTTTTTCCGTCATATTGAGTGGATATTGCAAATGCTTTGATGGACAAAGAGTGCATATGATCTTTCATGACATTGTGGGATACAAAGAGTATTGCATTGTGAGTTGAGAAGTTGCATTTTCATTTGAGATTTGGTTCCAATTACAAAGGAGACTATGGCGGAATTTTTCCAACAAGGAAGCCAAACAAGCTTATTGATTGGAGATTTATCCCATGGATACACTTGAAGAGTTATTCACAACTACCAAGGGGAGAAACACCAATCATTTGGGACCGAATTTTGGGAATTTCTGGGATTTTACAAAACCCTAATTCAGTCCTAGGGTTTTTGGGATTAGGTCCGAGTGATTACACGACTCTATTCTACTCATTGAGAGTTTTCAAATGAGCCATAGAACCCCTTAATCGGATATCACAATCTCGGTCAAAGTAGTCATGTTGACTTTTTGGTCAAAGTCAAACAGAATATACTTCCACTTTGACTGAATCAAAATGCTTTTAGGGGTAGGTTCTATCTTCCGTTAGCTTTCTATAGAGCCGTCAAAATCCTAATTCCGACATATATTTTGCATTTTAGAGTCAAATTACTACTTTCAGCTGTCCCGCACAAACCCTAAAACAGAGAGTATTTGCCCACATCTATTTCTTACTGTGTTCATTTGGGAGGATAGTAGACACCATTACCTACCCATAGAACCTTCTTTTGTCCAATTCCGACATCATTTGGGCATTCTACCAACATCTTGCATTTCTTCACTATGTCGAAGGGAAGACCACGCAAGGGTGGGGATGTTGTGCAAGAAATGATCATTGGTGATGAGGATATGGAAGGTAATATGGATGCAAGGGATGCATTCATCAATGAAGACAATGGGGGCAATGTACATAATCAAATTCCTCAAGGGACACAAGCGGCGGTTAACCATGACACCCTCATGCAAATGCTTGTACAATGGTTGGAGACCTTAGACTCCAAGCTTGATTCTCATTTTGAAACATTATCTTCACGGATTGGTGTGATGGAGGACAAGTTTGGGAAGTCTCAAGCACAAGAAAAGCATGGGAATTATGGTGACTATGAGCAAAGAAAAGGCAAGGGCATTTTGAATGAGGATTCCATGAAGGCCGTACAAGAGGATCCATTGGGAGCATCCACTCGGGGATTCATGGCGGATGCACGGAGACCTCTTGTCAAGGACATGTTTCCTCCTTCTTTTCATTCGGTTTGTATGAAGTTTGGGAAGTCTCAAGCACAAGAAAAGCATGGGAATTATGGTGACTATGAGCAAAGAAAAGGCAAGGGCATTTTGAATGAGGATTCCATGAAGGCCGTACAAGAGGATCCATTGGGAGCATCCACTCGGGGATTCATGGCGGATGCACGGAGACCTCTTGTCAAGGACATGTTTCCTCCTTCTTTTCATTCGGGTTTGTCTCACCCTAATGCATCAAAGGGTCCTACCTCTTCTAGGGCAATGCATTCAAGGGAAGAGGATGAGGTGTTTGTGAATGATGAGGAGATTGCACTCGATTGGAATCAAATGTCCTTTTCCCAAAGACAAAGGGATGCTCACGAGAAGTGGATGGAATTGTCGAATATCATCAAGAGGGATTACAAAGACTTTGCACAATTTATGGAGTCATACTCAAAGATGCAAAGATTCAAGCCCTCTACCCAACATGATAACCCATCCCACATATCTTCCAAGGATGTCAAAGACAAAATCTCACTATCAAAGTTCAAAGGTGACGGGTCATCTCCGCAAGAGTTGGAGGAGTGGGCTACCAAGCTTGACACCTATTTCCAACTTTACCCAAAAAGTGAGCGTGATATGGTACAATTTTCTTCCTTACATCTTGAAGATTATGCTCATCAATGGTGGAGGCACTTGGTCAAACAAGGGAACACGCCATCAACTTGGGAAGGATTGAAGCGGGAGATGAACTTGGCCTTCATTTCACCCTTAGTGCTTGACCGATACCATGAAGAATGGTATGAGCTTTCTCAAAAGGGGATGATGGTGAGAAGTTACATCAAGAGATTTTTGAAGCTTTCAATGTACGTGGAAGGCTTGAGTGAAGACATGAAGATGAAAAAGTTTGTGCATGGGCTTGAACACTTCATCAAGGCGGATGTGTCGGCTCAAAGGCCTAGCTCTCTCAAAGAAGCTATGAGGTTAGCCGAACTCTATGAGCCAAAGTACAAGAGGTCTCAGCCCATGACCTCCACCAAAGACACACTCAAACCAACCACTACTTCTTACAATTTTGGGAAAGGTCCTACCTCTACATTACCATCCTCTAATCCAAGAACTCCTACATCATTTGGGGGTGGACAGCCAAAGAATGGGATACATCAATTTGATGCCAAAAGGAGTAGTGACTTCATGAAGAAGAAGCCCTTTCAACCCTTCAAGAAGACTCAAAGAATGGATGATCCAAAGATTGAGGAGTTGAGAAGCAAAGGGCTATGTTTCAAGTGCAAAGAGAGGTGGTCACCCGGGCATGTGTGCAAATCAAAGAAGATTGTGGCCACTATGATCCTCATGGATGAGGAAGAGAACAAGGATGACTCTCATGACATTGAGGAATGGGAGGATTGCAATGAAGAAGCACATGAGGAGTCACTTGAAGACCATTCTTTCATCACGAAGGATGGTGAGTTTCCGTTTGATCCGGGAGGTGGAGTTAAGGAAAGTTTTGTGGACGGAGACATGCCTACAAATGCAGAAATTTCAGCTTGTATATGCTCTATCTCACAAGAGTTATTGGCGGGTTGCAAGAACCCAAAACACTAAGGTTGGTGGGGACAATCAATGGGAGGGTTGCACATATTCTTGTGGATTCCGGGAGCACTCATAGCTTCATCAACTCTAAATCCATCAACTCTCTCAAACTCAACACAAAGAAGACACCTACAACGTTCCAAGTGCAAGTGGCAAATGGGGAAAGTGAGAAGACTAGCTTGGTTTGCCCTTCTACAAAAGTGGTTTTATCCTCTTCATACACTTGGGAAGGTGATTTGGTGGTTTTGGATATGGGTCCCATCGACATTATCATGGGGTGTGATTGGTTGGCTTCACTTGGTGATATTCACATGAACCTTCAACAAGGTTTCATGAGCTTTCTACATCATGGGCAACAAGTGGTACTTGCTGCAAATGCACCTAAGAAGCTCTCTTTGATCACTCCAAGGCGACTCAAGAAAGAGATTAAGGCTTTTGGCACTATCTATGTGTTACATGTTACCCAAGAGGGAATGGAAGGCAGTGGACAGCACATAGATGAGGAAATGGCAACTCTTCTTAAGGAGTATGAAGTGCCAAAGAGTCTACAACCTAAGAGGGAGATTGACCATGCCATAGTACTTGAACCGAATGCAAAGGTTGTCAACAAGCCTCCTTACCGTTTGTCTAAGGTAGAAAGAGAGGAAGTGGCTAAGCAAGTGCAAGATTTGCTTGCCATGGGTCTTATTCAACCTTCACAATCTCCATTTGCATCTCCCGTTCTCTTGGTGAAGAAGAAGGATGGATCCTTTCGCATGTGCATTGATTATCGTGACTTGAACAAGGTCACAATCAAGAATAGGTATCCCATACCTCGCATTGATGATCTTCTTGATGAGCTCAAAGGGGCAAAGTTCTTCACCAAGATTGATTTGAGATCGGGATATCATCAAATAAGGATGAAGGAAGGTGATGAAGAGAAGACAGCATTTAGGACGGAAAGGGGATTGTTTCACTTCATGGTGATGCCCTTTGGTCTTACAAATGCTCCGGCCATGAATCGGATATTGGCTCCCCTTCTTTTCAAGTTTGTGCTAGTTTTCTTCGATGACATCTTGATCTATAGCAAGAGCAAAGGGGAACATCTATGTCATGTGAAACAAGTGTTTGAAGTGTTGAGGAAACACAAGCTTTATGCAAAGGAGAGCAAATGCACATTCATGGTCAATGAAGTGGAATATCTTGGACACTTGGTGGGTGAGAATGGCATAAGGGCTGATCCTAAGAAAGTGGCATGTGTCAAAGAGTGGCCAACACCAAGAAATACAACTCAATTGAGAGGATTTTTGGGATTATCTTCTTTCTATAGAAGATTCATGCAACATTATGCATCCATTGCGGCACCTCTTACCGACTTGCTCAAGAGGGAGGCTTTCTTTTGGGATTCCATTGCCAACAAGAGCTTCAATGAGCTCAAGGAGTTGCTCACTTCAGCCCCTATACTTGTATGTCTGGATTTTGCAAAGACATTTTATGTGAGGGCGGATGCAAGTGGTAGAGGAATTGGGGCAGTTTTGTATCAAGAGCATGGGGTCATTGCATTTGAAAGCAGAAAGCTTACCGAAAAGGAGATGGGGCTTCATGTTTATGAGCAAGAGATGCTAGCCATACTTCATGCCATCAAGAAGTGGCATCACTATCTTTATGGTGCTCATTTCAAGGTGAGAAGTGATCATAGGGTGCTGAAATTTTTCCTCTCCCAACCAAATCTTTCTCCAAAGCAAAAGAGATGGCTGGCCACACTTCAAGGATATGATTTTGAGATATCCTACACACCCGGGAAGGACAATGTAGTGGCGGATGCATTGTCTAGAATGTGGGCATGCGCTACAACTATAGTGAATGGATCAAGGGGATTCAAGAGGAATACCTCATCAATGAAGGTGCTGCCCATATTTATACCAAATTACAGCAAGGTGATGGTGGAGAGTTTCCTCATTACAAGCTTCACAATGGTCTCTTGTGGTACAAGGATAAGGTGTATTTGGTTCCTACCTCATTCTACATACCAAAGGTGCTTCATGAGATGCATTCTTCACCACTTTCGGGCCATCTTGGTGTACTCAAAACCTATGATAAAGTGAGCAAGAGTTTTTATTGGAAAGGTATATGGGGAGATGTGAAGAAGTTTGTGATGGAATGTGCTTCTTGTCAAAAGAATAAGGATAGCCATCAACTCCCAAGTGGTTTACTTCATCCATTACCTATTTCGGATGGTAAATGGACTCACATTTCCATGGACTTCATCACGGGTCTACCAAAGACAAAGCATGGATGGGATCAAATATTTGTGGTGATTGATAGGCTTATAAAATCAGCCCATTTCATTGCTTCAAAGACCACTTATGGAGCATCTCATATTGCCAAGCAATTTTTGGAACATGTATTCAAGATACATGGCTTGCCACTCAACATAGTTTGTGATCGAGATACCAAGTTCATGGGGACTTTTTGGAGGTCATTATATGAGAGCTTGGGTACTCAAATCACTCCATCTACGGCCTATCACCCTCAAACGGATGGGCAAACGGAGTGCACAAACAAATGGCTTGAGGTGTACTTGAGGCACTATTGTCATGACATGCAAACATCTTGGGATGAGTGGCTTTATCTTGCTGAATTTTGCCATAATTCAAGCAAGCATTTGAGTATTGGCATGTCACCATTTGAGGCTCTCTATGGATATCAAGTACATGTGCCATCGATAGCCTTCCATGAAGACAAAGTGGTCAATCCATTGGCAAGAGAAGAGTTGGAAAGAATGAGACAACTTCTTCAACTTTGCAAGGACAATATGAAGAAGGCTCAAGATGTCATGAAGGCTAATGCGGATATTCATAGAAGGAATGTGGAGTTTGAAGAGGGTGATTATGTGCTATTGAAGCTTCCCAAGAGTCGGCATAACACTCTCAAAGGTGTAACCAACTCAAATTGGCTCATAGGTATTATGGACCATACTTGATTATCAAGAGGGTTGGTGATTTGGCCTACAAGTTGGATTTGCCTTCTTCGACAAGGATCCATAATGTGTTTCATGTATCTAACCTTAAGAGGTTTATGGGATTTTTGCCTCAAGAGATGGAAGAGCTTCCACCCATGAATGAAGAAGGTGAGATCATTTATGAGCCGGAGAGGGTTATTGGTAAGAGGACAAGAGAGTTGAGGAATCGGAATATTGATGAATACCTTGTCAAATGGAAGCAATTACCCATGGATGAGGCTACTTGGCAATCATTGGAGTATGTCCAACAACATGGCTTACTTGTGGATGACTTTCCGTGACCAAGTGGTATGGTTTACTTGAGCAAATTGGGTAATATGAGGAGAAGTATACAAGCTGCAATTTCTGGACAGCTTTGGGAAGGTCTACTATTGGGCCTATTTTTCTACTCCAACAAGCTTCATGGCGTATCCTAATGAAAGATTATGATGTGGGCTACATATGGCTGAGTGTACATATCATTTTCAGCCCAATATATGGAGTCTAAATGAAGGATTTTCAAGGATCTTTATCGACTAGAAGGGCTGTCATAACAGTCCCACTCATACACTTTGGGCTTGAAGCTTTGTGGACTTGTATACATCCGGATTTTCATTGTATATGTGCTTTGGATGTACTTTGAGAACTCTTAACCACTTCCCATTGATTACATTAGAGTCTCATACTTTGAGATTGTACATGTTATTGATTTTGAGGACAAAATATTTGGGAAGGGATGGTTTGTAATAAAGTAGGAACTTTATTCAATAGGGTTAATAATGGGACAAGTCCATGTATAAAAGAGGGGACTTGGACCATGGTTGTAACTTTTGATGATCATTTTTAGAAATGGAAACTTATGTTTCTTGGAGCTCATGGCTTCTCTCTTGGCTTGTGGAAGGCTATTTCCATTCTCTTGGTGAGAGACTAAACACACTTAGGCATCATGTTTACATGGTGATTACTCATATTTTTCATGCATTACATCCCTTCATTCCACTATAAGATTTGCAAACATTTTTTATGATACCATGGGTAATGGTAATTGTAAAGAAATAGATAATTTTTTTTCGTATAAGTCTTATGGAGAAAATTTTGGCTCTAAAAAAGAAAGGGTTTTTTATTATGGTTAAGTACTCAAAAAGAGTTAAAAGGTAGGAAGGCTAGATGGGCTGAAATCCTACAAGATTTTGATTTTCAAATCAGGTATAGAAATGGAAAATTGAATGTCATAGCACATACTCTGAGCTAAGAACCCACAAAAAATGAGTTGAGTTTTACTAAACTAGAAAGTGAGTTGCTGGCTAAATTAAAAAGAAAATGTGCTAAAATATCTTAGCTTGCTTTGGAATTACTTGATTAAAAAAGATAACTCTCTAATAGAGAGTAAAGTAAATACAGCTAGTGATAAAAGGGTGTCACTTAAAAAAGATAGTGGTTCAAATGAATCACTTAAAGAAGGGTCAATAAGTGAAAAAGATCGTTGGAAGATTTTTCCCATTGATAATGGGTACTTGTTATATAAAGGTCGCATTTGTGTACCCAAAGAAGAAAATATTTGTGAGAATAGTTTCGTAACATGTCACGACAATTCAAGTGCGGGGAACCCGGGAATTTTGAAGACCTATGCACTTGTTAGAAGATAGTTTTATTAGGCAGGTTTAAAGCAAGACGTCTAGAATTATGTTATAACAACTCATCACTTCAAGTCAGCAAATCGCTGTCGATTTTTGCAGTTCTTTACCAATTTGTAGGCACCTCTTTCAAGAAGGAAATCTTAGATCTACACTTACACAAGGTCAATCAAGATAATCCCTCTTAGTCCCAGGGGTTTTCAAGGGTGCTCTATAAGTCTATGACCTCAGAATCTTGAAATTCATCACGGAGAAGTGTCATCAAGCTCTGCATCAAATCTGCAAGTGACTGGTAAAACAATGATTAAGCATTCAAGGGTTGTTGCAAGATCAGGGTGTCCAGTTTTATCCAGTTTATGCTGGACTGGGACAATGCTTGGAGAGTAAGTTTTGGGGGGCAAGGTACTTAAAATGAGATCAAGCAACTGATAGAAAATACACTTGCCCTTAAATTAACCCAATATAACTTAAATTAATATAAATTAGTCTAATTAATCAAAATTAATCAAAAATATGATGAAATGATAAAAAAATGATCTTTCCATACTTAGAGTGATCCAATTTATTTTTCCATAGATGCACCATTACAAGCACACTAGTCCCTATAGGTTTTATATGATTCACATCAAAAATGTAATTTTACTAATTAGATTATTAATATTTGTAGGCCTTCTGATAGTCTAGAAGAATTTTAAAAAAGAGATCGTTAAAAATCCAACCATTGGATTTGCAATTTTTACTAACAACCACATTCTACTAATGTCTCAGTATCTATCCACTCTTTTGATCTACAAGATTGAGGATTTTAAGTGGTAGCTATTGTGGGTACAAAAAGTGGCGTATATTATAGCACTTTAAAGACCTTGAAATATTTAAAGAAAATAGACAAATATCTTAAAATTTTCTCAAAAAATCAAGTTAAGTTCCATATTATGTGAAGATCTAAGGTACAAAGTGGGAATCTCATATGAGTTTATATGTAAAAGATATTAGCATTTTATGGAATCAGTTCAAATTTGGGACAGGGTGTATACATTGACTTTGTACCTAAGAAAATGAGGACTTTTGACTATCTAATGCTTAATCAAATTATGCAACTATATTTTCAACTTTAAATATGATGTTCCAACAAAAGAACTTGAAATGAAATTCCTTCATTTACTAGGAGAGATTAGCCACTAAAGGTAAACAAATGGCTGTTTTTTTACTGTTTACAGGGTGCCTGAGTGGACAAAATTGGGCACCCTGATCTTGCAACCACCCTCAATGTTTGGTCAAATCTTTTATTTTTGGGCTTGATCCACTACAAGAATAACTGCTATTAATTCCTTTGAAAGGATTTGAGATGATTTGCACTCTAAGGCACCAAATCTAGCCTCCCCGTACACTCTATTTTATACACACAAAATAGAAAATTATTTGACTAATCAATAGGCTATTGAAGAGCTATAGAAGAAAAGGGGGATATTGAAGAGCTATAGCAGAAAAGGGTCGAGGAGGAGCTGGGCCAATAGAGCATGGGTTCCAGACAGGTAGTGCCCTTAAATGTATGCATACTTTAATCCAAACAGCCTAGAAGGCACCCACCTTGAGACCTTCCGACTAGGAGGAGATTGTAGAGTTTATGAACCAGTTGGAAATGTCACAAAGAAAGAAAAACAGGGCCAAGGAAGCTCTCAAGAAGGTACATCAAGACAAGGAAGAAGCCCCTCCCCTGGATTAATAGTAGTACGTGGAAGCAACGGTCTCTTATGACTCACGGATCCAGGTGAGGATGCAATAGCTCATTCAAAGAGAGACCTTGCTAAAGCCCCTTGCTAATGGATCCAACTAGAAGAAAGGAAAAGAGAGGTGTTGAAGCCAAAACCTATAGGAACACCACCCTATGGGTGGAAATGGAATCGGTTTGGGAGAAGAAGGCCACATGAATCGGAGGATATTGTGTTTGAAGAAGACCTCATCACCTCAGAATAAACAGATCCCCATGCCTTTGCAGCATCCATGGATGTGGAATCAAAGCAGAGGGATGGGTGGGGCATCTAAAGGCACGGCCCATGGACATGCAATTCTTGAGGGCTGATGAAAGGACTAGCATAGAGCATGCATGGGTAAGCAGCAAGATAAAGGCTTACGAGCCACGATATTTCCTTGCTTGCCCCATCAAGTTCATCTAGAGGGGCATTGTTAGAGAGGAAGCACCAGAAGAAGGTGGCTGGAACAGGCTATAAGGAATCCAAATAGGAGGATCCAGACTGAGTTGCAATCCCGGCATAACGTTTTCAAACATCAACCATGGGCTTTGTTGTTGTCGTAGTGTCCACCATGAATTGGAAGGTGTTGGCGGTGGCTGACCACCCATTTGGTTGTCGCCTATATCGCTGATGGGCTCACCTTTATGCAACAAACTTGGCCGTCTTGTTTTGTAACAACCATGGGTAGTACCCGTGGTTGTAATGGAAAAAGGGGGATTAAGTGGATAAGGGGAGAAAGAGTGAGAGTGGATCTAGTCTACCCGACTGAGACTGCAAGGGAAAGTACATTACTGAATAGCTGGAAAGATTCATCTTGGGTCAACTCAGGCCCTGCAGAGAGGAACACTACCGAATAGGGACACAGGAGAGTTGAGTGAGCAGTTCATGAGTAGAGTTCTTCTCAGGAATTATAGTGTAATACTCAATAATGGATTGGACCTTGTCTTACTATTTCTTTCTATCTATTCATCTCTGTCTATTTAGTGTTCAATCTTGTGTTAAGTCATTCATGTGTTTGGATGTGGAAGACTGTCTAGAATCTAGATGGCCATAGGAACTAGCCTTCTTGAATTCATTCTCCCTACACTTAGGTAGATGGTAGCTCAATGTCCTAACATTGGCTTATTGCACTAGGCATCGCTGCATTAGCTCTGCCACTCCTATGGAGCCCACTAGTAGGTGGTCTAGAACTACATAAGTGCTGAGTCCTGACCAAACACTGACATACCCATCATTTATAAAATCCCCACCTATATTGTCTTAGTAAACAATACATTCTTAGATTGTAGGCATAACTCGCCAACTAGCATTGTCATAAATACCTATGTAAGACCCAAAGTGGCAGAGGATTGTAAACAATAGCTAGGCCTAGCATCTATCTCATCAATTCCTATGTAAGACCCTAAGATGTAGAGGATTGTAAATAGTAACTAGGACTTTTTTCAGCCATCTATCCATGATGTCGGTATGGGAGGGTGTTAGAAATACATGACCATCCTAGCATGGGAACATGGGCTAGAGTCAGATGGTAAAGCTATAACATTTAGTAGCAATGGTGCCAACCTAAGTAAAAGAATCTATGGGGCTTTACTACAAGCCAAGCTCTTTCAATGGAACACATTTAGGAAATATTCATGGACAGATTAGTTAATCTAGGAGAACGTTTGGGAAGTCAATTTAGAGGAAATCTTCATCACCTAAGTAATGACGTCATTGTCTTGTATCCAAAGGCTATATAACAAGCGTAATTTCTAATGAAAATTATCGCTACATCTTGTCCTTTTATGTGTATTTGAGCTAGTCAAAATGCAGTCCTTTTATGTGTATTTGAGCTAGTCAAGATGCAGTCCATGATTGCTACTCACATGCATTAGTATAGGTTCATCATGTTTAAGATTAGCTTTAATCGCTTGCTCCATCGCTACTTTTGTGA
Source organism: Cibotium barometz (assembly GCF_041138505.1). Lineage (NCBI taxonomy): Eukaryota > Viridiplantae > Streptophyta > Polypodiopsida > Cyatheales > Cibotiaceae > Cibotium > Cibotium barometz. Next base: position 15,006,749 of record NC_141099.1, read on the forward strand.
CTGACATCTTAGTGTAAGGCTATATACTAACCAAAAGTGGTATCAGAGCTTAAGTTGGGCTTCTCATTTAAATCTTTTCTCCTTGTGCCAAAGCATTCTAGCAGTGGGCAGCCTGAGTGGCGAACGATGAGCAACAGAAACTCATATACCCAAAGCAAAGAGAACCTTTTCCTTTTTTCTTTTTCTTTTTTTTGGGAAGGGGAGTGTGATGTGTGGTCAGGCAGGGATGAGCTACACTTCCAATTGCTTTTTTAAAGTATTGTATAAGGACTACAGTACCTTTAACTTGGAACTTTTCCACTTTTTAAATTTCTAATTTTTCAGAATCCTTTACATAAACTAAATCATCTTTCTCAAAATTAATTGGTCTTCTTTTACCTTTCTTATAACTAATAGAACGATCATGCGTTTTTATAACGATGCTTCTTACAACGTTTACATGTCTGCATGTCTCTAAGAAAGTGTTTTACACTCTGAAAGTTTTCTTTTTAAACCTAACTCCTATGGGTGCTCTAGGTTGAAATCCATAAAAGTAGGATGAATGGACTGAAACCGGTAGTAGCAAAATGTTTAGCACTATTATAAGCAAATTTTAATAATGGAAGATACTCATCCCAATTGTTTTGCTATGATTAACATATGCTCAAAGCATATCTTCCAAGAATTTATTAACCCTTTTTGTCTGTCCATCACTTGATGTTCACACATACTCATACTTGAGTTTGGTGTCCAGGTTTATGAACACTTCTTTCCAAAAATGGCTTGTAAATTTTGTATCTCGGTCATTTACTATATCCGCTTGCAATCCATACAATATGTATAGATGATGGATAAACATTCTAGCCAAATATGGTGTTTTTACTTCATTTTTTGTTGGTATAAAATGCACCAACTTGGTTAACCTATCCACTACTACCCACATTGAATCACACCCTCTACTTGTTTGGGGTAGTCCTACTATGAAATCCTTATAAATACTTTTCCACTTACCCTCAGGCATTTGTAATGGTTTTAATATTCCACCTACTTTTAGGTGCTCAACTTTATTGACTTGGCATTAGTTAATTTTGCAGTAGTGTGATGAGCTATGGTGGATCAAATACACGAATCAACATGATTAGCAAGTAATTCAAAGATGATTAAGATGAGATTAGTGCATAACTAACTAATAGCCTAATGTAAGCATGGATACTCAAAAACCAACAATTTCTCATTATTTTAGTGCCTCAATTTATACGTTTTACATCCACAAAAATGCCAAGCATCTAATCCCACTGATTTCTCCTTGATTTGTGCCACCTCCCCTACATCTGGGGGCACCTTTTCCTAGAATCTTTCTACACCCCTATATTCACTCATGCTACCCTTGATTCTCTCATCAATAGATTCTTCTCACCTTTTCACTGCTACCCACTTAATTACAGACTCCTTTTTATAGTCTCTTTCTAAGGACTTGTTCCCGCACACACCATTCACTTGTATATTTCAACACCTCCCCTCGAGTGAATAATTCTAGCACACCTTGACCCTATACCAAGTTTCCCTCTCACTTGGTTGCCCGTGTGACCAGTGCCTCAAGTCCCTAACTCATAGTCCTTGACACTCTCTCTCTATGTGTACAATGCTACTACAAGTGCCTGTGACCTTGACTAAAGTGATCACACATACATCTACCACATGGCCTACATCATCGGGTGGCTCAAAGGTGGTTTTACTCTGTTGGGGAAGGTTAGATTGGGTTTTGGGGTTTCTCTCTCTTTCTCTCTTAGAAAAGATGTTCTGACTCCTCTACTTTAGGAGTCTCCAACTGATGTCGATCCTTCTTAATTTGGTTTGCTGTAGCAGTCTCTAGCCATGTGTCTTGGCTTCCCACAGTTGTTGCAAGTTAAGGTCCTTCCTGCTTGTTGAAAATACAAGTAAATAGGATGTGTGCGGGAATAAGCCCTTGGTTAGAGGCTGTAAAAGAGAATGTGTAAATGTGAAAGAACCTGTGAAAAGGTGGGAAGAATCTACTGGGAGAGAATAAAGGGTAGCATGAGAAGATTTAGGAAGTGTGGAGATATTCTGGGAAGTGTGGAGATATTCTGGGAGAGGTGGAGAGAATCAACCAAAAGAGGTGGAGTAAATCACGGAGAAATCAGTGGGATTAGATGCTTTGATATAAACTCTATAAATTGAGGCATTGGCCTAATGAGAATTTGCTAGTTTTTGATTATCCATGCCTACATTAAGCTATTTGTTAATTACTCACATCTTAATTATTTGCTAATCACTTTGTTAATGATATTGATTCTAGTATTTGATCCACCATCAAAATTAGTAGATGACTAGAAAATAATCAAGTTTTTAGTTATTTTTCAACTCACCTTTGTACCCCCAGCTGGTGGAGGAACTCTAGCTCCTTGCACACATCAAATTAGACCTATTGCTTCTAACACAACATAGCTAGCTCATAGGTGATTTAGCTCATTGAATCAAAAGCGCAAACCGCCGTCAGACGAAGGAGAAATCACGATTTTAGCCAGCGTAGTTTTCTCTGAGAAATAGGCAGATCTTATCTTCATCCAATCAAATTGCTCTAATTCCTCATAGCTCCAGGGGTTTTCAAGCATGCTCTACAAGCTGGTAAGTCTCAGAATTCAATTTGATCAAGTCTACAGTGAGATCCAAGCTCTTCATCAAAATCTGCAAACAACAGGTGACTTTGGTAAAACAGAGATTAAGCTTTCAATATTTGGTCAAATCTTGTGTTTCTTGGCTTAATCCTCTACTAGACCCATTGCTATTGATGGCATTGAAAGCATTTGAGCTCATTTGAAGTCTAAGGTCCCAGATCTGGAATCCCCACATACTCTATTTTCTACACACAAAACAAAGGATTAATTTGCTAATCAGTTATTAATCAATACTAATCATTGTATTTTGGTGCAATTGAGAGTTCAAATTAACAATTAGGTATCTGATACAGATCCCTATAACTTCATATTGCAATTCGGAGTTGGTTTGATACTCCAACCATTCCATACAAATTGGTTACCCTTGATTTAATGTAATTTTTGAGACTGATAAATTTGTGATAATCATCATTTTGCATTTAACCCTTGGTTAATGCCTGTAAATCTCACCCAAATTCAAGATTATTCACAGCCAGAGTTACATTTGGGAATGTGCATAAGAATGAATGCTATATGCATTATGTATTGGGCACATTACATCAGTGTAAATATGGGACCAGACACTGCCCTTGTCCAGAATAAAAGGCAAGAGGTAAGAACTCCCGCATAGATTTGGGTTTGCATTGCATAATGATACAAGATAAACATCAAAAGCCCAAAAGAACTATCAACAAAACATTGAAACATGTTGCTCACATGGAGCAAGAAGACCTGGACGGATAAGCTCATGGCTCCAGCCATGGAAGAAGAAAAACATCTCTTTCCAAGAAGAGGATCCACACTGAGAAGAAGAGCTAAAGGAAGCATTGAAGGAAGACATGGACACGAGAAGAGAAGCTGCCACAAGAAGACTGAAGGAAGAGGAAGACATGGACGCGTGAAGAGAAGCTGCCATGACAAGAAGACTGAAGACAAGAGAAGATGTGAGGCTCCAAAGTGTGAGGAGCCTTGTGAAAATCTCTGTGAGAGAGAGAGAGAGAGAGAGAGAGACCCCACAACCCAATGTAACCTGCCCCAACAAAGTAAAACCACCTCTGAGCCACCGATAATGTAGGCCACATATGGTAGGTAGATGTATGTGTGAGCACTTTAGTCAAGGTCGCGCACACTTGTAGTAGCCTTGGAGACATAGAGAGAGAGAGTGTCAAGGACTATGAGTTTAGGGACTTGAGGTACTGGTCGCGAGCTATCAAGTAAGAGAGAAACTTGGTACAGGGTCCAGGTGTGCTAAGTTAACTAGGGTATGTGCAGGAACAAGCCCTTGGTTAGAGGTTGTAAAAGAGAATGTGTAAATATGAAAGAACCTGTGAAAAGGTGAGAAGAATCTACTGGGAGGGAATAAAGGGTAGCATGAGAAGATTTAGGAAGTGTGGAGATATTTTGGGAGAGGTGGAGAGAATCAAGGAGAAATCAGTGAAATCTACTGGGAGGGAATAAAGGGTAGCATGAGAAGATTTAGGAAGTGTGGAGATATTTTGGGAGAGGTGGAGAGAATCAAGCAAAAGAGGTGGAGTGAATCAAGGAGAAATCAGTGGGATTAGATGCTTTGATCTAAACTCTATAAATTGAGGCATTGGCCTAATGAGAATTGCTGGTTTTTGATTATCCATGCCTACATTAAGCTATTTGCACTAATCACATCTTAATTATTTACTAATCACTTTGTTAATGATGTTGATTCTAGTATTTGATCCACCATAGCTCATCACATTGCTCTAATTTCAACACTCCTCCCCTACCTCTTCCTCGTCCTCGTCCTCATGCGAGACCTCCTCGAGTGTAGAATGCTGTCTCCTTTGTCTTCTTCCACTCATTCTCTGCACTCTCCACTGTACATCCATCTTTTCCCTCAACTAGTTGCCATAGATTCTTCATCAACATCAAATACATGGTCTTTGTTTGCCATGTATGGAACTGTTTCTCGTTAAAGTCAGCTATTTCTTGTGCAATGCTCATGAAGGGGGTCTTACCTCTTGATCCAATCCAAGATTAAAGGATAGTGTCTACCCTTTTACAACTCAAATCTGGTGTTAAATGATGATTACAACAGATTTACAAGCATGAATACACCAAATATGGCATAAAGCAAAGGGTAACAGATTTGTATTGAATAGTTGGGATATCAAATCACCTTCAAATTGCAATATAAAGTGATAGAGATCTGTAGTATCAGATACCCAAAGGTAAATTTGAACCAATAATTGTACCAAAATATAGTGATTAGTGCTAATTAATCATTGATTAGTCAAATAATTTCCTATTTTGTGTGTATAAAATAGAGTGTACGGGGAGGCTAGATTTGGTGCCTTAGAGTGCAAATCATCTCAAATCCTTTCAAAGGAATTAATAGCAATTATTCTTGTAGTGGATCAAGCCCAAAAATAAAAGATTTGACCAAACATTGAATGCTTAATCATTGTTTTACCAGTCACTTGCAGATTTGATGCAGAGCTTGATGACACTTCTCCGTGATGAATTTCAAGATTCTGAGGTCATAGACTTATAGAGAACCCTTGAAAACCCCTGGGACTAAGAGGGATTATCTTGATTGACCTTGTGTAAGTGTAGATCTAAGATTTCCTTCTTGAAAGAGGTGCCTACAAATTGGCAAAGAACTGCAAAAATCGGCAGCGATTTGCTGACTTGAAGTGATGAGTTGTTATAACATAATTCTAGACGTCTTGCTTTAAACCTGCCTAATAAAACTATCTTCTAACAAGTGCATAGGTCTTGAAAATTCTCGCGTTCCCCGCACTTGAATTGTCGTGACATGTTACGAAACTATTCTCACAAATATTTTCTTCTTTGGGTACACAAATGTGACCTTTATATAACAAGTACCCATTATCAATGGGAAAAATCTTCCAACGATCTTTCTAGTTTAGTAAAACTCAACTCATTTTTTGTGGGTTCTTAGCTCAGAGTATCTGCTATGACATTCAATTTTCCATTTCTATACCTGATTTGAAAATCAAAATCTTGTAGGATTTCAGCCCATCTAGCCTTCCTACCTTTTAACTCTTTTTGAGTACTTAACCATAATAAAAAACCCTTTCTTTTTTAGAGCCAAAATTTTCTCCATAAGACTTATACGAAAAAAAATTATCTATTTCTTTACAATTACCATTACCCATGGTATCATAAAAAATGTTTGCAAATCTTATAGCGTCTTCTAAGTTTTATGTTTCTTTAGAGCGAACTTCCTTCTTATACTCCCTTAAGCTTTAAGATAATTTCTCTATAGCAAGCTATATATTGAGTGAGACTGAAATTCTTTTATCCAAAGAACATTTATCCCACTCCCAATTTCAGTCTTCTTCATTTTTAGGAGGATATTCCTTTAAGAATAATTCCTCAAATGAATCCCAAGAATTGGGTACTTGTCTAGCTTCCACTAAACTCATCCACCACTTATAAGCTCTGCCTTGTAAGGATAGGCTAGCTTCAATGGGGTGGTTATGATTAGGCAAATTTCTTAAAAGATGCAAATCTTGCCATTTTTGTAGAAAAATATGGACCGCATCTTTATTTCTCTCCTTCTCTTCTCCACTAAACGTGGGTGCCTTTAAATCTTTGAATATCGTACCCTGGTCTCTAGTTTTGGGACTCTGTTTAATTATGGTTTCATTCAACCCTTTTTGTAGAGTTTTTTCCCTTCCCTCACCAATATTTTTAGATATTTCTTTTACTCCCAATCCTTCCCCTCCCATCAAGGAGCTAAGAATACCCATCATTTTCTTAAGTTTATTTTCTATATTAGAGATTTTTTCTTTCATTTCGATACCCTCATAATCATTAATGTCTAAATCTTTCATATATATTTCATTTGGTTTTGTAATATCCTCTTCCATGTGGAAAGAGGACATTGGGTTTTCCCCCCTCATCACCAACTTCATCCTTCCTACCTTGAGAAGCCATTTACTCTAACACTAAGAAAAATGTAAATTTCTTACAAAGAAAAAAAACATGCAACACAATAAAATGACTTGATTAGGTAACTATGAATTATCCCCAATGATGTGAAGAACAATTCTGTTGATTCCTCCTTGTTGATATTTACTTCAAAAATCCTTCAAAGTTGTCTTGTACTCTACTTGCTTTATGTAGAACTCAAAAGTATGTCCAATTTATTAGGTAAGGGATATTTTGTATGGAGTAGATTTGAGAAATATAGAGATTAGCTTATGGAAATGAATAGAAAAGAGATTAAAGAGTAGAGATTAGAGTTAGCAAACAATGAGTAGCTCAATGGAAACATGAAAGAGAAAGAACTTGGCTCTCATACTAATGTAATGCTCCTTACATTATAAGCTTGAGGAATTGTAAGGCTAGTACTTTGATTCTCCACCCAACCATATCCCAAAGAGTCCCTAAACCCATGGTTATATAGGCCTAAATTGTGCATGACCTTCCAACTTCAGCCCCCCTTGATCTTTCATTGGCTAGACATTACCTTTTCCTCATCCAATGCCTCTTCAAATACCCCTAGATGGGGGTGCCTACTGCTGTGTCCCTTCGGCTTACATTGTGCACCATCTACTTCCCTTTTTACTCTAGCTTTAATGCCTATTGACTACCATAGCTTAAGTATTTCCTATTTAAAATTCCATGAACCTTATTTATTCGTAACCTTTTATCCAAATAATAACTTTTCTCTCAATAGTTTAAATGACGAATGTTTACTTTATTCACAACATATATATATGATATGAGAATAAAAGAAAAGACAATATTAAAGCACATAATCGTTACTTGCATTAAATGCAACCGGAATCTTATTCTAGGAATTGATTGTGGAAAAGTAGAGAATTAATTCAATCATAAAAACCATTGCTTGTAAGCTTCAACTAGATCAAATCAATTAAAAAATTAAACACTTAAACAAAAATACTTAGCTCATAAAAAGACCATATTGGGTGCAATCTTCCCCCCTCTTGTGCGTGGCCTCTCCCCACACAAGAGTATTTTTTTATTAGCTTTCCTTTTCACCAAAATTAGGCCATAGCCCCCAAAATACAAGATGTGCTTTTTAGAGAGCACGGCACTCTTCTTTAACAAAAATAGAGTGTCAAATAAATTGGGACTAGGGTAAAGCCATAGGCTTTAATAAATTCCACAAAAATAAATGTATCTTTCCTAAAGTTCAAAATGGAAAAATCATTTAATAAGGTTACAAGCTACTATGCTTGCCAAAAATGAAATGTGATGATCCAAGACATTTCTTCCAAAGTAAACTCTTCAATTTCCATAGTCTTCATCACCTGAAAATATAAGCCGAATTAATTATTAAATTAATCCCACAAATATTAAACACGCACAAATCATCACCAACTCATGACTACCAGGCGTAAGTACCCCACGAACCACCCTGCCATACAAACCTAACTGAAATAATCATAGGTGGCCTCAAACATATGTCATATACCGCACGTATTAATATTTATCGTAGTGTCACCCATGATATTAACCTAGCCGGCATGACGCAAGAGTAATCTAGGCGTCCCCAAATTACTCAAGAGGGGATAAATAATATTTTTCTAGAGGACTTAAAATATATTCTCATGACATCCAATGCAGGATAGTCTACACACATTCGGTAAGTTCCGTTCTTCTTCTTAACAAAAAGTACTGGAGCTCCAAAAGGTGAACTACTAGGTCGAATAAGGCCTCTCTCTAGCAAGTCTTCTATTTGGCTTTGGATTTCTCTTTGCTCTAAATTGTTGACTCTATAGGGAGCTTTACAAGGCGGGAAATTTCCAGGCAATAAGTCAATACTATGATCCTCAGGCCTAGACTTAGGTAATCCTGGAGGCAGATCTTCCATGAAACAGTCACTAAATTTGGAGATAAAAGAATCAAACTTTGGTCTTTTGGATGTGTCCAACTCAGCATCAAGCTGGTTAACCCATACCATATAAGTCTTGTCTCTTTTTGTTAGAGCTCTCTTTGCTTGAGTGTGACTCAACAAAGAACTCATTTCTCCTTTGACTTGACACTGGAGGAAAATATTTTCATTGTCCTTCCTTAGAGAAATGCTATGAGTGGGTGGTTGCAAGATCAGGGTGCCCAGTTTTGTCCACTCAGGCACCCTATAAACAGTAAAAAAACAGGCATTTGTTTACCTTTAGAGTTTACCTTTAGTGGCTAATCCGAAGGAATTTCGTTTTAGTTGGAACATCATATTCAAATTTGGAAATATAGTTGCATAATTTGATTAAGCATTAGATAATCAAAAGTCCTCATTTTCTTAGGTACAAAGTCAATTTATACACCCTGTCCCAAATTTGAATTGATTCCATAAAATGCTAATATCTTTTATATATAAACTCATATGAGATGCCCACTTTGTACCTTAGATCTTCACATAATATGGAGCTTAACTTGATTTTTCGAGAAAATTTTAAGATATTTGTCTATTTTCTTTAAATATTTCAAAGTGTTTAAAGTGTTATAATATACGCCACTTTTTGTACCCACAATAGCTACCACTTAAAATGCTCAATCTTGTAGATCAAAAGAGTGGGTAGATACTGAGACATTAGTAGAATGTGGTGGTTAGTAAAAATTGCAAATCCAATGGTTGGATTTTTAATGATCTCTTTTTCAAAATTATTCCAGACTATCAGAAGGCCTGCAAATATTAATAATCTAATTAGTCAAATTACATTTTTGATGTGAATCATATAAAACCTATAGGGACTGGTGTACTTGTAATGGTACATCTATGGAAAAATTAATTGGATCACTCTAAGTATGAAAAGATCATTTGTTTATCATTTTTTTATATTTTTGATTAATTTTTATTAATTAGACTAATTTATATTAATTTAAGTTATATTGGGTTAATTTAAGGACGAGTATTTTCTAACTCTATCCACAACCTGCACCTGTAATAAAGTATTCCAGAACTTTTCTACATACTGTGACATAGTCTCCTTTTCCAATTGATGCAAAGTGTCCCATTGGTGCCTAACTTTGGACTTGAATTGTGAGGGTAAAAAGTGCTTTTTAACAAGCCGTTGAAATCTTTTCCAAGAGTCTGGCTTGTCACGACCTTGCTTAATTACACTCCACCATAAAGCTGCACTGTCTACCAAATGATTGACTGCACATTTAATCTTATCACTCTCTAAAAATTTTTCTCCAGATAGTCATCTAGTTGACTAAGCCAATCTAAAATGACCCTAGCATCCTTCTTTCCATCATAATTTTGAAATGTGAAAGCTTTCCGACTAATCTTGGATTCTTTTTGTGACCTTTGTGCTTGCAATGTAGCATTTACAGCCCTTTGAATAGTGTCATCTTCGTCATCAAAAGATAGCGAAGAGTCACGCTTGCGTCTACGATTTGAGAGCTGTCTCTCCAATTCAATATGCTTCTCTCTTTCTTCTACAATTTAATGTTGTAAAGAAAGGAGTTGCTCTTGAATTGATGGCGAGATAGGCAAATCTGCCATAGTGCTTGTGCAAATGATGTAGATAAATAAAATTTTACTTTATTTGATGTAAATAAATAAAGCAAAAATGAGTACTTATCTTGTTTTTCTCCCGCAATTTGATCTTGGTTGAAGCTTAACAAGACGTTGTTCAATGGCTGAATTGAATTCTCGTCGCCTCAAACAAATCCCGAACGATTCTGCGTGATTCAAGAGTCTTGGGCTAGTTGAATTGTTGATGAAATAATTTTTATGCACTTTGAAACCTGCTGAAACAGTCCTGTAAACCTTGCCCAAACTCTGTAATATTTTTTTGCAATTTTTAGAATTTTTCAAAAGCGATTTCGGAATTTTCTAGCCTTTTCTAGGCAATTTTTAAGCTTTTTTAAAACCTGTAAATCACTTTTTTGCAGAAATTTTCAGAATTGGAAACCTTTGAAATTTCTCTTCAAATTTGAAAATAGGAAAAAGTAGAGGTTCAAAAAGGAGTGATGTGACTTGCATAGGGATTGGGAAAAGTAAGCTTGATTAACTTTTGGATTAGGGAGTGATTAGCTTATGGAGATTAGGCATGGATTTTTTTTTTCTTCTCCACTCCACGCCGTTTTGCGCCGGCAGGCTGCCACCGTGCGCCTCCTTGTCCAAAAGCTTTTTGAGATTTATTTAATAGCTTTTTATATGCTTAATCTGCTCCATCCATTATAGGTTTGTTCATCCTTGAAGCTTTCTGATTTCTTAGAGATACCCGTGAGATTTTTGGCTATGAGGATTTCATCCATACGGTCAGATTTTGATTTCACTGAGTATTTGGAAAAACCGCTTTTTGATAGAGAGGGATGGTTTTGCAGGGTGGTGAGTGGGTTTGAGAGTAGATCTAGTTTTGAATCTTTGACCTTTGGGTAAAGACCTGCAAAACACCCTTCTGTCCACTGGATAAATTCCCGCACTTTCTTGATTTTTGAGAAGTTGAAGCCCTTTCCTACCTTCTCCACAAATCTCCTAGCCCAAGCTCTGATACCACTGCAACCAAAATCTTATTCTAGGAATTGATTGTGGAAAAGTAGAGAATTAATTCAATCATAAAAACCATTGCTTGTAAGCTTCAACTAAATCAAATCAATTGAAAAATTAAACACTTAAACAAAAATACTTAGCTCATAAAAAGACCATATTGGGTGCAATCTTCCCCCCTCTTGTGCGTGGCCTCTCCCCACACAAGAGTATTTCTTTATTAGCTTTCCTTTTCACCAAAATTAGGCCATAGCCCCCAAAATACAAGATGTACTTTTTAGAGAGCACGGCACTCTTCTTTAACAAAAATAGAGTGTCAAATTGGGACTAGGGTAAAGCCATAGGCTTTAATAAATTCCACAAAAATAAATGTCTTTCCTAAAGTTCAAAATGAAAAAAATCATTTAATAAGGTTACAAGCTACTATGCTTGCCAAAAATGAAATGTGATGATCCAAGACATTTCTTCCAAAGTAAACTCTTCAATTCCCATAGTCTTCATCACCTGAAAATATAAGCCCAATTAATTATTAAATTAATTCCACAAATATTAAATAGGCACAAATCATCACCAACTCATGACTACCAGGCGTAAGTACCCCAGGAATCACCCTGCCATACAAACCTAACTGAAATAATCATAGGTGGCCTCAAACATACGTCATATACCGCACGTATTAATATTTTAAATTATAGTGGTGTCACCCACGATATTAACCTAGCCGGCATGACGCAACAGTAATCTAGGCATCCCCAAATTACTCAAGAGGGGATAAATAATATTTTTCTAGAGGACTTAAAATATATTATCGACATTAAAACATATATATTATCTAATATTTTAAAACCATGCCCATGCAAATGTACATTTATTGGATAATATTTTAAAACCATGACCATGCACATGTACATTTATTGTTTTTTAAATACAGTGCCTTGAGTGTAATTAATGGTATCGACAAACAGAGAACATACACGAGGAGGTTGATCATATTCAATGTGAAACGGCACAAAATGTATGTGGATGTGAGATTGGCATACGTTGAACCATTGATTGTGGAGTGCGTGTCTTCTTGGAGGAGCAAGTAAGCACATGATGCTAGGGCAAAAAGTGTACAAGAGTCTATAATTAATCATGTCGTTAAAGGTTCTTAGAAGTGGTGAGCCTGAATCGTGAGCTTAAATAAAGGTGCCTCGAAGAGGTGAGCTTGAGCTCTTCATATCCATGGATGGATTGGAACAAAGTGATCATGGATGGATTCAATTTCAATTTTCATGCCTTTCTTTTGGGAGACGAAGTTCATTCTTGTCATAAAGTAGTAGGCGCGAAGATTAACGTCTTGTAAAGTAAGGCACTACAACTAAGGGCCTTGCGGCTTGTCTTTGAGAGCAAGGGCCTTGAGGCTTGTCTTGTAGTAGGCTAGACGTGATTTGTGTTTGGCTAAAAGGGTACCATTAGCACAATAGTTATAAACAATCATGTTTGACTGCTGCCTCTTTTCCCCACTACTTCAATCGCCCATCACTTGTCCGAATCGCACATGCCAATCACCATGATCATAAGTTTCTTGTGAGTTGCACTCAATTTTGTTTTCTTATGCATCGCCCCAACATATTCTACTAGTCCCAAATTCTCACCATCTGTCGCGGCAGGCTTGGCTTGCATGAGGATTTATAAGGACAAGGAACAAAAGGGATTTAAGAGTAATTGTCTGAAAAGTTAGATTTTAAAGTGCTTGGAACGAGAGGAGGAATTTAACAGTAGTTATGACAAATAAGTTTTTGAGAAGAATTGAAGGCAATTTAAAGGGTATGGATCTTCCTTTCACCCTCTATGAGAAGGGAAATAAGAGCTCAGAACATTAGTCACAATTCCTTCCTAGAAGTTATGATGGATATAATTATGCAAGAGGTAAGAGGATAAATCATGATGGTGTAGGGAATGGCCATGGGGAGGCCATTCCCAAGAGGAATTAGGGAGCCGATTCCGCTAGCTGGTGATTGGATTCCCCGAGAATGGCCACCCATGGCCATTCCTTGTCTGGGTCGGCCTTTCCTAGTCAAGTTAAGGGATGATAAATTAAAAATCTGAAAAATTGAAATCCCCATGAAGGACTGTTCAGATGGAGAAAATTAGTCTGATGGTGGACCATTATTGTGTTAAAGATATGAATGAGATAATTCTGAATGAACTGCTAACTAATATTACGTTCTATATGAGTATCTTTATCCCTTGACTCTGTGGAGAGCCGAGAACCCCGGAATCAGTTGAATCAAAAATCGGATTGAATCATAAAAAAAGAGACTTAACAAGAATTTTCATATTGATAAGAACATGGATCGAGGTCGTCGAGGTAGAAATGTTAACCCCCAACAACTCGATGAAGAAGAGCTCGACCTGGATGTTCGTAAAACTCTTCATGGTTCGCAGCCTGGACCTTTTAAGGGTGAAGGGAAAAACTTGGGCGAGGTTGTGGAGAAGTGGATCGAATCAATGGAAGAATACTTCGATGTCACCGGGTACAATGAGAAGAGCAAAATGGCTCTTGCAAGGCTAAAGATAGTGGAGACAGTTAGAGTGGCATGGAGAAACCAATGCGAGACAAACTGTCTCGACCGAAATACCCAAACCTGGATCGATCTCAAGGCTTACCTCAGAAAGAGGTTTTGTCCCCCAGGCTTTCTTGAAATTAAGATGAATGAGTTCTTAGAGCTAAAGCAGGGAAGCCGGACAACTGAAGAGTACCATCAGGCTTTTGCCCTTCTCCTCAAATATTCCCCACAATTGGATGAAGAGCAACTGATGGCCAGATTCATCCAGGGAATGAACGAGCCATTGGATACTTTAGTCAAGAATGTCAAACCTATTTCCATGGTCGAAGCAGTTCGGATGGTGAAGGATTTCGCCAAAGCCTTTGATGTCAAAGTCCCGCCAAAGCCAGCACCATCACCTTTCAAAAGGTTTTTATTCCTAGAAGATGATTCCAATCTTCCTCCGCCTAAGAGATATCAGGGTCAAACCCAGGATATGAGAAGTGCTAGAATGGAAGAAATGTTCTTTTCCCGAGACTCAATCCCCTGGATTTCAACTTCAAAAGTTCCACCCTTGAACAAGAGAGTGAAATGCTATAACTGTCAAGGGTTTGGACATCGCAGCATGGATTGCCGAGCTCCTTTTGGATCAAGGTTTTCAGGGCAAGAAAATTAGGGATCAAGATTCCAGACTCCAGCCCCTTCCGTCCAGAATAATCAGAGTTCTATCCACCAAAATCAGTTTCAACCCTAGAGGTAGACCCTCTATCCAACCTGCAGTTTCAACCCAAAGTAATGCAAGACCTCCAACTCATAATAGGGGAAGTCAAAGAGAGTTGTTCCCAAATCAGCCGTCCACTTCCAAGGCAGTAACGCTGGAAGTGATTGAAGAAGAAGAAGAAGATGAAAGAGATCATACTCCACCGGCGAGATGAGGACATCTCATGTTTTTTACGTGGGGTATAATGTAAGATTTCTCCCCCAGCCTCTCAGGATGTCCAGTATCTTCCCATGTAGTCAAATCCCTCTTCAGAAATATAAAAGATCTTGTTTCTACGAGTTTTGGCCTAGAAAGAGAAAATCTTCTAGAGAGTGGTAATTCAGTTTTTAAATATTTTTGGATAGAAAAATATCTCATCTTATTAAAATAAGTTCCCCTGAAACAGAAGTTCAAAAAGATTTTCAAAAGGTGCATTAGAAACTAAGTATAATCTGTTCAAGAGGAATTATCCTGGGGGTGAAGATTTTTTTTGAAATTTTAAATTAAGGTTCCTATGGACCAATAAGATTCATCCAAATGTGTGGAGGAGATAAATGGAAGAAATTAAAAAAATCCCCCCAAAAATGAGTAAATACTTACATAAGATGAAGAGTTGACTAAGGACAAGGTAATAGTTAAAAAAGAGAGATATTTGGAAGTAATGATGTATTTTTGACACCTCTGCATGGGGGAATTTCCCTCATGAAGGAGGTACCTATTTCACATGCTTGAATGAGTTTTAAACTCCCAAATAATGAGATATTTTTATCTCTCCTCTCTCCTGTTTCAACTAGATCCAAAAGTGAGCAAAACTGACCCAAAAATGGTCAAAATTTGACCAAACTGATCTGGAAAATTCTAGAATCAGTTGGCTTGGTTAGAAGCTCATTTTTTCCTATAAATAGAAGCCTTCCCCTTTGTTGAAACTTAATAGTGTTTTTGCACTGTTACCCTGTCTCTCTCCCAAGTGCCAAAAACTTGAAGCCTTCCCCTTTGTTGAAACTTAATAGTGTTTTTGCACTGTTACCCTGTCTCTCCCAAGTGCCAAAAACAATGAATTTTACTCATAATTCATT
Source organism: Cibotium barometz (assembly GCF_041138505.1). Classification (NCBI taxonomy): domain Eukaryota; kingdom Viridiplantae; phylum Streptophyta; class Polypodiopsida; order Cyatheales; family Cibotiaceae; genus Cibotium; species Cibotium barometz. The sequence continues at coordinate 15,022,237 of NC_141099.1, forward strand.
AGTTTTTGACCTTCCCTCTTCCAAAAGATTGGTGGCCACTCTTGTTTCAAACAAGAGTAGAACACTCAACAAAGGAAAGCTCTCAAAGTATCTATGTAAGTTGGAGATTCTTCTCTTTTCAAATTCTTTTATGGTCTTTTATGATTTTTGTCTTCTCTACATTACAAGTGATGTTATGCCTCATTGCAAAAGGCATTCCCCTTTCTTCTCTAGTAAATCCAACCATTCTTTATCCTAGGTGAATGATTAATGAATAAAATCAAGTTTTTCATAATGTTTCTCTTTGATTGTTTACATTAGAATGTTTTAAATACTCTTGGTAAACTTGTAATTAATTTTAGTAAGTAAAAAATTTGAAAAATGGTCAGCCATACAAAGGAGGTTATGGCGAAATTTTTTGAAAATTTTGTGAAATAAATTTCATCTTTTATTAGTCAAAAAGAGTAATCCCCATTGTTAGAGTATTCTAAAAGTGTCATTTTCATTCATGCATAGAAAGATGCATATTGATTAATTTTTATAAAAGAATGATTTTCAATAGAATTAAATTCTAGGAAACTTATTGATAATTTTTTATTATGAAAGTATTACTTTCTTCACTATGGATTTTTTTTATGCATAAAATAATGCATAAAAGTATATTAATTCAATACAAAAGAGTTACTTTCATCATGTTGATTTTTATGCATAAATGTATGCATAAAACAATAATTTTTATTATAAAAGTGTTACTTTTATCATTTTTGATTTTCATGCATAGAAGTATGCATAAAAGATTATTTTTTTATTATAAAAGTGTTACTTTTATCATATTTGATTTTCATGCATAGAAGTATGCAGCATAAAAGATTATTTTTTTAATTATAAAAGTGTTACTTTTATCATAATTGATTTTTATGCATAAATGGGTGCATAAAAAGTATTAATTTTTTAAATACTAAAAGTGTGATTTTCATCATAAATTATTTTATGCATAAATTAGATGCATAAAAGAAATTCTATTATTCTAAAAGTGTAATTGATCCTACTAAATTAGCTTTATGCATGGAAAGATGCATAAAGAATTTATTTTAATCCAAAAGTGTTATTCTCATCAATTTTGATTTTATGCATAGAAAGATGCATAAAGAAATCTATTTTTAGTTCAAAAGAGTTATTTTCATCAATTTTGATTTTATGCATAAGAAGAAGCATAAAAGATTGAATTTTAATTCAAAAGTGTCATTTTCATTTAAAATGAATTTATGCATAGGAAGATGCATAAAAGATTGATTTTTATTTTGAAAGTGTTATTCTCCTTAAAATGAATTTATGCATAAGTAGATGTGTAAAGAAATCTTATATCAAAAATAAGAATTATCTTGTATTCTATAAATGGATATGAGGATGTGAATGAATCAGTTAGATGAAAATGAACGAAGTATGGATGTAGATATGGATGTGAATGAATGAATATGGATGTGGAAATGGATGTATGGATGTAGATGTGAATGTGGATGTATGGATGTGGATGTATGGATGTGGATGTATGAATACGGATGTATGGATGTACATGTGAATGTGGATGTATGGATGTGGATGTATGAATGTGGAAGTATGGATGTGGATGTGGATGTATGGAGGTTGATCCAAGTGCAATTTTCTTTTTTGATCTGACCAAGCGATTTTAGGTTCGGTTGGATCAGTTTGGTCAGTAATGACCTTGACTACGTTAGAGTAAAATTTTTATCCTAGAGGAATCGCCTCGGGCAAGGGAAGTTTTTCTAAGTTCGGTTCTGGAAGAACCTAAGAATTAGTCACCTGTCCACATATCCGTGGGCAAGGCCCCGAGTGTAGGACCCTGTCCCACACAAGATGTGCTACTTCCGCTGCTAGCACCTAGAATCCGTTGCTCAGTGGGGACGGGGGATCTTACATGTGCGAATGCTTCCACGCATTTTATATCCAGCACGTTTAGAAGTGGATGTTGTACATGCATGCAGTACAAACACAACAATATGTTAGTACTAAACTAGATCTTCAATACAAGCTAAAAATCATAGTGCTAACACAATACTAATACAGTACTAATAACAACCATATATAGTACTAATATAAGATAGTACTAAGTAAGCACTATGATAGTACTCAATAATACTAACATATAGTGCTTACTTTGTGAGTACTAATTAGTACTAACAACTACCAATTAACATTGTGTACAACCCTTTACTAGATACTACACAAAATAGTACTAAATATTGCTAACATAGTAGTAGCATAGTACTAAAGAGTAAAAATTTGTATATTACTAACCTCTATTACTGTGCTAATTCAAAAGCAAATACTACTAGCATACTAGTCCTAAAGAGTTCTAAGACAGTGGTAGTATAGTACTAAAGTATTAACATATATAGTACTATTCTAGTACTATAGAACAATGACATATGGCACAATTGGAAAAAAGGTCCAACCTACTACTAAAAAAGTACTAAAAGAGAGTGGCTAACAGTACTTCAAGAGTAGTCATGCAAACTAGAAAGCTTTAAATAGTACTAAAAGAGTAGTTGAATGCAAAGTGTATGAAACTGTACTAAAAGAGTTACAATATTAAGTACTAAATTAGTAATTTAAATGCAAAGAGTACTAAAAGTGTATGCAAAGAGCACTAAATTCAAAGAATACTAAAAGTATATGAAACTCTACTAAGAGAGTTACAATATTTGTAAATTAGTATTTTAAATAGTACTAAAGAGTACTAAAATTGTAATGAAATACTAGTATATTAAATTGGACCTCTGAGTTTTAACAGAGTACTAAAATATATCTAAAATGATACCTAAGGAGTACTAAATAGTTTTAGAAAGTAGTCCGTAGTACTAATACGAACAACAAAGTACTAAATAGTAAGTAGTACTAATCACTTATGAAACTCTACCAAAAGAGTTACTAGATAGTACTACATAATACTAGATTATACTGAGATAGTAGTATATTAAATTGAACCTCTGAGTTTTAAGAAAACACATACCTGTAGGGAGTCTAAAACCCATTACAGCCATCCAGTCACTGGATATGCTTTTGTTACATGACTGAGCCACACACTGTGTGGAGTTGGAGAAGTGATGTGATGTGCACAACATATGGTATGTGTGCATGCAAGGGGTAAACACAACGTCCAATGCCTCCAAGTTGAAGCCCAGGCCACAAAACACACACCTACATAGACAATGTACAAACAACATAAAACCCTAAACCTATTGCATATTACCATGAAATGTTAACAAGGAGGCTAGCAAGAGCTGAAGGATGCACAATTGGAGTTGGATGAACTGCACTAAACCCCTAAGCATAAAGAGCATGAGTCAGGCACATTATGTTATGGGGGACAAATTGATCCTGCCCTTCATCTGCTCTTCAATACCAATCCAAGTGCACTTTGCAGACTGTAGCTCACTTTTAGTAGTATCTAGCTCTCCTTGCATCATCTCTGCCTCTTTTTGCAACTCAATTTTAAGCACCTCGCTCTGCAAATTTTGGATTTTTCTTAAAATCCAATCAGAAGTGGCTGTAAAACGGAGTCACACTTCTTCTCTGTCTCACTCTCCAAGATGGAGGCTTACTGAAATTTGGCTTGCAAAATGACTGGTTCATGAGTTCTATACGAGACTTGCACATGAACAATGCACTCAAGTGCCCATGAGTCAGTAGGTCTATTCCTAAACCACCACCTAATTCGCTCTCAGCCTTGCATGGCATTTCCTGTTTGACCTTACCAAATTTCAAAGGGTTTGGATCCTCTAATTTGACGCATGTGCTACTAGAAGTGCCTCCCCTTTGAAAAGCGCACCTCTGCGCGCTAAGCAAAATAATCCCAATCAACCTCAATGCCTCCTGGTTGCGAGATGAGGCAAAGGCACGGGAAAGGACATTGCCAACTTCATTGTTAATGTTACTGTTAGTTTGGTAAATCCTCATATACAACTTGTGAAACTCGTCCTGTGAATCCTTGTTGAGGCCACTACTATGGAAGCCTCTATATATGCTAGAATGCGAGGAGCCCCATGTAGTTGAAAACCACTTGTTCATCAACTCTGTGTAAGTTTTCGGCCTGGCTCGTAGGAAGAAGTTCCACCTGAGCTTCACTCCTCTAGGAATCTCAAGTGAACTCGTATGCACCTTAGGCTCCTTCATCTTTGCCTTTTCCTGAGTTCCCTTTTTTGGTGTACTCTGCACCTTAGTCTCTTTTTTCTTCAAGGGAGACTTCTTCATAGGCCATTTTTTCAAAGTTTCCACATGCGATTTCTTCACAGGGCTTCTTTTGGCAGGGGAGTTCTTCACCGGCTTCTTTATCATTGATCGATGAATGAGGCCGAGAAAAAAATGAGAGAGAGAGAGAGAGCGATATAGCTTTGAGAGAGATGCAACAGGAGGACTCTGAGAGAGACGATGGAAGCTTTAGGACGACATGAACGGCAGCGGGAATTCAAAATAAAAAATGAGAGAGAGAGAGAGAGAGTGTGTGTGTGTGTGTATCGTATAGTACTAGTGTGCATGATGCATGGATTTCATACCAAATCTTAAAAATACACTAAACGTCTCCTAGTATTTTTCTTATGAAAGGCACTAAATTACATATACATAGTACTAAAGCATTTTGCCAATAGTAAATACACCGTACCATGCTTTCACCCATAAACGCAAGGGCTTCCTAACTTTGAGAGTCCCAATGAGATCCAACCACTAGCTAGAATCAAGGAGACTTCAAACCCTTTCTTGCTATTATGAAAGCATTAAGATGGATGAAATCCTATAAAACAAGATTTATTTCTTTTTAAAAGATCTATAAGTTTTATACTTATCACCTTTTTCAATTCTAATCACTTCTTACTCAAAAACAGCACACCCAATGCTCCAAAATCAATGTTTCTATGTCGCACAACATATTTCTTGATAGGCTGTCCTTTTATGAGACAACAACTTAATGAAATACTCGATAATTATTTGGATGGGTTTTATGACCAACATAAGATGCTACCTACTTCTTTTTGTGGAAAGCTTTTTTAAATATGTTGTCTCGGGGGGTTCATCTAAAAATATGTAAGTGTAGCACATGAATTCATCAGAAAAGGTGTATTAATTCAAAAAAGTTACATAATTACATTTACATGAGGAATTTTTTAAACCAACTTTGAAAAAAAACCGTAAGTTCACTTAGAAAAAAAAATCATTTTATTCATAAAAGTATGTAAATGTAAGGGGTTTTTTAAATACCCCTTGAATGCAGGCGTAGATATGGTGCTCGCCACACAGGCCTCTCAGCAGGTCCTAGGCCTCTCTGCAGGTCCTCGTGCCAAGCTTCCAAGCGTCCACCATGTCCACTAAAGTCCGTCGGCTAATCGAGCAATACATGGACGACAGCGTGAGACTGCTGGACGTGTGTAATGTGCTGAGCGACGCAATAGGACAGTATGCCCGTGGTGTCAAGGCGATTCAGGTCGCCCTCACCTACTTGCAGCACGGCAGAGGATCATCAGCTAGCAAGAGTAGCATGCTGCGGGCGAGACATGCTCTCTCATCACCGCCCGTGGGAGGGAAGCTAGGTGAAGATCCTTCAAGCACGTCGCTCCACGTGCGGCCGCATTCGTAGCTAGCAGCGTGCATCTCCATGCTGAACAGAATGGGAGACAAGCTCACCTCTTCAGATGATCCTGTACAACACGCGGATGCAGTTTCTGCACTGCCTTGACAAGAGGGGGTGTGCACGTGTGAGTGATTCACTCCACGAGGTCACTTGTAAAAGATCTGGTGGGACTAATCGAACGTACATTATAGAAGAGTGTAAGCTTTACAGGCCAATGGTCGTCATTGGACCATTTCAAATGTATTCGTCCCCACTTGTCATTTCACTAAATATGAGCGCCTCCTACACGAAACACCCAAAGCTCTACCAGAGGCTGCATGTAGAGGCTTTTCTTACAAGAAATCCATCAATAAATTCATTTCAAACCCAAATATGTTTTTTACGAAGTAATTCACGTCCAGAACTTCAAACCACATCTCTACAGCTGTTCATAGATTTTGGTCGTTTCTAAAGAAGTATTTTTAAAAAGGAGCTGTTGTAACAATGGATACTCATCCAAGTTGTATCAACCTTTGGGCTAAAAAGTTTATCTTCTTGTTTTGAGGCAACCACCATAAGATTAAGCTCTTCATCCAAGGAGGCATGAGGTAGTTGATACTCCTAACCAAGGAAATCGAGTTAAGATCCTCACTTGTGTATTTAAAAAACAAGGTGAAATTGTCGTCAAATCAATTAAAAGTAACCTTGCTTGTTCTAACACAAGCATATTTCTCATGTACCTTTTCAAGATGAATGTGTTTTGAATAAAATCAATTTCCTTCATGCTTGCAAGAAAATACACATTCACAGTGATGCACAAATGCTCACTCACTCATATTACTATATTTTTTGTAGATATTTTTCAATTACCCATACATTTCTTTCTTTTGGATGCTTTAAATATTACTAGTAGTAGTGCTCTAACAAGAATTGCATAAAGGGTGGTTTTGTCACGTAAGTCGAATGATATTTTACTACAAGAGGTTAATGCTATAGCCACACAATGTTATCATGCGATGTAGTGAGAGAAAGTAGCGAGAGAGTTGTGGTGGCTGCATGCAAGAGAGAGTTGTGGTGGCTGTAACGTGACGCTCCTCAAATATACAATTTGGTTGTATTCCAGGCTCTCCCACACTACTGTTGATTAGTCCTGCTATGTTTCCATTTTTGTAGGGGCGGCCATCTATGTATGTGTACTCGGAATGTGGTGTGACATGTCCTATATGATTTGATGTATTGAAGTAGCATTGGACCACACTCCATATGAAAAATTAATTATATACCGACTTAGCTGTCTCCAATGAACATTTCCATAAACAGGTCCACAAAAGCGCATGATTATCATAAGATTGCCCGAGGGGACATGCAAATCTTGTGCAATGTATAAGCCACGACCTACAACATAGATAGTGGAGGGTGCTATAATAAATCATAATCCCCAGTGTGTGAACTCAGTCCAATCATCCGAAAGGGTTTGAGATAGCCAATCACTTGCACATCTATGATCATAAGTATCTTCATAGATATGACTCCGTAGGTAGTCTCCACTAGTCTTAACAAGAGGACCTCAAGGGAGATCCAAGCTTCCCCCAAGATATTGTAACCTATCTCAAGTAATGGATCTCATTACTTGCTAGCATCGAGTGACTCATGCTCTAGTAATTTGGGAGTTGTCGTCCTCCACAAGTTCATGTGAACTAGTGGGGCGCTCTATAGCCGAGATGGATGCAAGTGTAAGAAGGCTTCTGCCTGTGGGTAAGGTGACCTACAAAATTAAAATGCATAGAGTAAACAATCATGAAATGTAACTTATTCATAGGGCATCATGTAGTTAAATATGTATTATGCATTTTTATTTTTTTCCTGTAACAACAATATAAAACAGTGTATGTTTACTCACCACTTGTTGCTACTACAAATTGGTTGGCGCACTTTCCACTCATCCCCAACTAAACTCATGATCAGCAACAATATGTCCTAGGTGAAGCTTCATACCCTTGCATTTAGGATAAAAACATGCCCATTTATGATTATATTCACATTGTTTCTCATCTGGCTGATCTACATCGTCATTTTAGCATATCCAGATTACACATTCCAAAATTATATGTATGTAAAAAACACAACAATTATAATATACATGGTATCCATTATCAATTCAAATTAGTGTCTATTTTTAGTCTAACATGTTAAGTGATGTGATTTTCAAAATGTAGAGAGGCAAAAAGGAAGCATCCATATGCCCGCTGTGAAATAAGCGAACAAGTTTAGAGACACATGAAGGACGAGGTGCGCACAAGAAAACGTTTTCCAGCACAATGAAAGGCAACAGGTGTGCGCCTTTGTCATGGGATCAAGAGTAGCCTTGGTTGAGGTGGCAAAGCGACCTTCATTTATAGATTTGTAAGTAACCCTAAGCTTTTCTACAGTAAGTAGATAATTACAAATAAATTATAATTCTCAATTTTCTAAATGTTTTATTAATTTGTTCACTAGTGGTGTGGCTTCATAATTCCTTGTCAACCAGACAAAGAATTTGGATTGCCCACCTAATATAGATGAGATCCGCTACGCCACACAGCACGAATATGATAAGTTGGCGGCCTTTCTAGTAGCCCATGGGATTTATCCCCTACAATGGGAATCAATTCAGAGCCCATCGCGCAACACACAGGTTGCATAGCACACAACCGATACAACTATGGGTGATGGAGAGCAGAGGACTAGTGGTGATGGAGAGAAGAGGACTAGTGGTGATGGAGAGTACATGAGGACATCGATCCATGACTCCATCAACGCAAATCGGCACTCTACCTCCTCCGTTATATGATATTACTCAGACCATAACTACCCATTTACGATAGTGCGCTACATTTTATACATTTTGTAGACTTTTATGCCACACGTTTCTTTGGTGTAGCCATTTTTTATGTATCAAAGACATGTTTTGGATACATTCCCTAACTTGGTTGGCACATATTTATAGCCTTTTTTTAATGTATCAAAGACATGTTTTCAGATTTATACATATGTTAATGCGCTTGTTTTCTGGATACCCACATTGCATGCCACACATGTTTTGATATGTTTTGGTATATTTATGCGGACCATTTTGAGTTATTCACTAACTCTATAATTACATAGGAGAAAACAATGAAAATCAAATAACATATGAAACAAAATGTGTTCAAAGTAGTGCACTTACCGCCATTAAAGTAGATTTGAATCTCTTTGTTTAATCTTTGGTCAACAAACAATGCCGGGTCGATGAATGAACAACAAGAGAGCTAGCTATTTGTGTGTGTGTGTGTGTGTGTGTGTGCGTATGTGCGTGCGTGTGTGTGTGTGTGTGTGTGTGTGTGTGTGTGTGTGAGAGAGAGAGAGAGAGAGAGAGAGAGAGCTATATATGTAGCTCAATATAAGAGAGAGTGTAGTTGAAACGAAAGAGAGAAAGAGCACTGCAATATCAAGTGTCAGATATTATAATATATCTGTTATATTGGGTGATGCTTAGCATCATATATTCAATTTAAAATAATAAATAATTATTGACACTTAGCGTTGATTGGTGACACTTATCAAACTTTAAAACATTGATACGCTTAGCATTGGCCTTCGACAAACAGCGTCGCATTCAAAAACTCAATGTTTAGTGTCCTATTGGTAGCGTCACCTTTACCACACGGACGTGAACCCCCCGCTTTTTGATGGTACCGCGATGCTATGGGGGCACAAATGTAGTAGTGATTAGGGAAATATAGACCCTGTATAGTGAAATTCAATAGAACGCGATATAAGTTTTTCCCTTGCCAATGTCCAACATAAATCGCGTTGTACTGGCATGCAATATAAAAGGTCTTTTTAGCTCAAATATGGAACCCTATTCCATATCTCTGTCTCATAGTCGTGTTTGCTAAAATTTTAATAATACAAACTTACTATAGCTTGAATTTGGAAGCATGGAGAATGAAAGGAACATTTCATGTAAAGACATTATCGTAAAGCAAGGTCTCTTAGAGATCATCATGGAGATAAGAAAATGCCTTGGTAAAATTCGGGCATGACAAAATTTTCAACATTTGAGGAGCAGTTAATACAAAGAATTTACACATTATCAATATATATTTACACATTGTATAAAGGTGAATAGGCTGACGTAGAATATTATTGTTGGGTAGTGGAAGCTTGCTCTTACTATGGGGGGGAGTGCTCTTGTTCTTCGGGAGAGTAAGTAGCTTGCTCTTGTTGTGCTTTCTCCTCCGAGGAGATGGAAAATCTCCAAAGTGGATCCACTCCTTATTGGTTGGCATTTGTGGATATTGTCATGAACGACAACATTGGTCTTGGCCCTTGTGGAGGGGGCACAAATGCATATGGCATATGAAGATCTCATTGCTCAATATTGTGAATTAGGGTTTCAATTGTTGTGAGCTTGTATAGTCGTACATCCAAATCTATGTAATCCGATAGTCATAGATTCTACACATACAAAATATTACATATGTCCTATCAGTGAATGTACAAAGAAACTTAGGTATCATTAGAAGAAGAAGTACATGCTTACATCTTCTAAGGGAAGTCCCAAAATTGAGTGCAGCAGCAACATGGTGTTGTAGCACACTCTCCAACCACAACTAAAGCCATCATGTTGCTCTCGGACTCTACATCTAATCATCTTCATTAAATCTAAAATCTTCTCCTAGGTATGGGTCTCAGTACTAGCTATTGATTTTCTAATAGATCTGCACACCATTTTCAATTCTCAACTATCTCGCTCTCGCTCTCTCTCTCTCTCTCTCTCTCTCTCTCTCTCTCTCTCTCTCTCTCTCTCTCTCTCTCTCTCTCTCTCTCTCTCTCTCTCCCTCAGAGTAATATAAAAAATGATCGCATGGACTTACACCCTCACGTTGCCATGAAATCCTATAGTTGAATTAGCAAGATAACATCACTTTGCCTCACTATTTATAATAATCAAACTACCATGTCCACTACAAAAGTGAATAAATAGTATAAGATGGTAAATGTAGTATGTAAGTCATAATACCAAGATTATTTTATGTCACATGAAACTTATGCTTCATGGTTGGCCATCACAAAGCTCTAGGCATGATCCAAATCTACATGCCTAAACCATGGACATATATCCATGTAGGAAACATCCTCTGAAACCAAAAGCGGGGATATAAGAGAATTCAAAATATATACCCTGCACTAAGCTTTCCGTGGAAGATTTGATAAAACCAAGCTACATCGATAATGTACATCATATTAATTCAAGAAAAAATAACACTTTAAATTAAAATTTAGGCCATGAACACAACAAACCTTAAAACAGCTTGCATAACTCTATCGTTGACCTCCTTGTGCATTTTTCATAACACCTCAATCTCCTCCACCTCGAAAGGGAAGTATTGAGGAGTGTCTCGCACCATTGACAAGCTTACAATGAAGGAGGGAAAAAAATACCCCAAAGCTTGGACATTAGAACTATGCAATTCTTGACATCAAACTTCTCTCCATGCCCTTTCAATTCTCTCCATATTAGCCTCCCTATATTTTGCTCTATTGTTGGTTTTTTGTACGTTGTGCTCTGTGTCATGCAAATGATTGACCTTCTCTTCAGTGACAATACCTCTTTGCCTTAGGGGGTGATCTATAGAGGATATCTTTCATTCTTGTGTTAGTGAAGCTCACTGCCTCTAGGGTCTTGTCATATCTGAACCTAAGAATCCATAGCAAGTACATGTCCTTTGACATTATTATTACTATGTGTGCATGGGCAGCTAGGACGTAGCAGTCATGAAAACATTCAATGAGACAATCCTTGACAGCCTCATGCAAGCAACCCAATGCCTAGCCATGATAACACACATCATAGTGGCTCCTTTCAAAAATGGATCTGACAAGGCACTAGAATGGGAGCTTCAGAACGGCACACTCCATGTGCCTCTACACCTTTCGCAGTTCACATACAACGAAGCTATGTTGCTCGTACCTTCCAGTCCTCACTCATTGACCGAAGGCTAGAAATGTTCTTCCCCGATTTAGATTTCTGTCCTATTTTACAATCCTTAGATGAGGAGGCCCTCGTAGTCCTCTTTGTCCATGTCATCTATAACAAAATTAGATGGATGGCTCAAACACCTAACCTGGAGACATTTTGGATAAATATCACTACAAGATAATATGTAGACAGTTAACACACACAAAACCAAACATCGTGTTGTAATGTATTCACAATTGAGGAAACTACAACAGGCAAAAAAGAATCTAACAAAAAACAAGGAAAAAGTTTTGGATTAAATTCACTACAACATGATGGTAAGACTTCCAACACATTGGACCCCCATATCACATTGTACTAAATTCGTGTTAAAGGAAACTCAAACACATAAAATTGACTCAAAGGACCAATAAGGAAAAAGTTAAAATAAAAATCACTACAATGTGAGAAGGGGACTTTCGACAAAATGAATCTCCCATATCACGTTGTACTGCATTCATCACAATCAAAGGAACTCCAACACACAAAATCGGTTCAAAGGACCAATAAGGATAAATTTTGACAAAAGCCACTACAAATTGATAAGAGGAATTCCCCGGGGCACTATGGGGACACAAATGTAGTAGTGATTAGGGCAATATAGACCCTGTATAGTACATGTTAGTAGAACATGATATAAGTCTTTCCCTCGCCAATGTGCAACATAAATCACATTGTACTGGCATGAAATATATAAGGTCTTTTTAGCTCAAATATTGAACCCTATTCCATATCTCTCTCTCATAGTCATGTTTGCTGAAATTTTAACAAACAACGCAAACTTAGTATAGCTTCAATTTGGGAGCGTGGAGAATCAAAGGAACATTTCATGTAAAGACATTACCGTAAAACAAGTTTTCTTAGAGATTATCATTATAACATGGAGATAAGAAAATGCCTTATTAAAATTCAGCATGACAAAATTTTTATAATGCTCCCACTCAATAATCACAATAGAATTCAAGAAAATAGAACTTTTGCACAAACATATTTGAGGCAAAAAGAGGACAATTCTTTATATAATCAAGAAATCTCACAATAATATGGTATGAAGCACTCTTGAAGAAAAGAGTTCGAACCACCCAACCACACCTGAGCTATCTCACTCAAACTCTAACTCTCATCAAAATCTTGCACTCGCACTATCTTCTCTGATTTTTTGTGTATTCCTCTTGTTCACGTCCAAAAGCCAAAAGTAGCCCTTTTGGAGCTTTCTCGATTTTTGGCGATGTTGCCCTTTTTTGGAAAAAGCGTGTTCGGGAAGCTTTCTTCATACGCGGTCAGCATTCTCAAGAGATTACATTTTTTTTTACAAAACACTGGGAAAACAACCCTTTTTTGTAGTGTGCCATTCGCACCTCGGTGATCGGATGCTCAATAGTTCATCTCAAAGATTCCATCCTCCTCTTAGACTTTGTATCTCTTCATCCGAGGCTAAATATTTATTCTTGACCTTCGTTTAGGACCTGCAATGTCTTGACACAAAAATCTAGGCACACTTTTAGCAGAAAACCATTTATAACCCACTTTGGAGTCACCAAACAGATATGAAATAATGTGAATCACAAAGGTTTCACTTAAGCAAAATTCTTCTATGTACAAAACATAAAAAGTCTCTCATACAAAACTTTGCCTAATCCCACCTCTAACCTAATAAAAAATCACTCACAAAAATGATTACCTGAAAATGAGCAAAACCAAAAATTTCGTGCAACACAAAATTTTGTCAAAACATGTTAGATGTCCTAACAAAACATTTTACACACTTTCTATAATAGAATTTTATGAAAAATATTTATACAAAATTATGAAGCGTCACAATTGCCCCTTCTTTAAGAACCCAGTCCTCAGAGTTTAAATGAAGGAAACTCTACATGCAATGAATCTAAGTCTACCAATGAAGTATCTTCTAAGGGTTATACATCCCACTTAACCAAAACTTCTACTTTAGTCCTATTTCTAAGTTGTCTCATTCTTCTATCCAAAATATATTGAGGTTCGACCCTCAAACTCCTATCTTCCTCAATCCTAACTTTGTCCTGCAAAACATGAGAAGTATTAGCAACATAACTTTTGAATAAACTCACATTCATAAGCCAATGTTCCCACCCTCTTTAAGATTTTAAAAGGTCCAACGAAATGGGATGATAGTGTCCTATCCTTCCAAAGAATTAAGTTACTCTTCTTAGGAATGACTTTCAAAAATACCATATAACCGACTTTGAACTCAATAGGTGCATGCTTCTTGTCATAATATAGTTTCTGTCTATGTTGAGCCTTCTTGATACATTCCCTAATAATCTTGACTTCCTCATCCATCCTCTCAAAGCATATCTTTGGAAACCTCAATTTGATTCCCTCAGTCTGAAAAGTTCATCGGTGTATAACAGTTTTTTCCATAAACGGCCTCAAATGGTGTCATTTGGATGGAACTATGCCATGAACTATTGTAAGCAAACTCGGCCAAAGGTAAGAATTCAATCCAATTCATTCGATTTTCATTGACATACATTCTAAGAATATCCTCTAACACTCGGTTTACTCTCTCAGTTTCCCCATCTTTTTGAGGACGAATAGCGGTGCTCATCCTAGCTCTGTACCAATACTCATAATTTCATATAAATATTTTCCATAAATTTTGGCTGTAGAAAGTGTGTAGAATGTTTTGTTACTAAATCTAACATGTTTTGACAAAATTTTGTGTTGCAGGAAATTTTTGGTTTTGGTCATTTTCAGGTATTCATTTTTGTGAGTAATTTTGATTTAGAGGTGGAATTAAAGCGAAGTTTTGCATGAGAGAGTTTTTCTATTTTGTACATAGAACACTTTTTCTTAAGTGAAACCTTTGTGATTCACATTATTTTATATCCGTTTTGGTGACTCCAAAGTGGGTTTTAAGTGGTTTTATGCTAAAAATGTGCCTACATTTTCGTGTAAGACATTGCAGGTCCTAAACGGAGGTCAAGAATAAAGATTTAGCCTTAGACAAAGAGATACAAAGTTGAAGAGGAGGATGGAATCTTCGAGATGAGATATTGAGTATCCTCATCGGATCACCGAGGCGTGAATGGCACACCACAGAAAAGGGCTGTTTTGCCATTGTTTTAAAAAAAACATAATCTCCTAAGAATGATGACCACGTATGAAGAGAGATTCCCGAACACACTTTTTCCAAAAAAGAGCAACATCGCCAAAAATATGGCACGTAGATTGAGAAAGCTCCAGAAGGGCTACTTTTGGCTTTTGGACGTGAACAAGATGAATACACAGAAAATCAAAGAAGATATTGAGAGTGCGAGTGCGAGTGCATGTGTGCGAGTGTGAGTGTGTGTGAGATTTTCATGAGAGTGAGAGTGCGTGTGTGTGTGAGTGTGAGATTTTCATGAGAGTGAGAGTGCGAGTGAGATAGCTCGGGGGTGGTCGAGTGTGGTTGGAACTCTTTCCTTCAAGAGTGCTTCATAACATATTATTGTAAGATTTCTTAATTATATACAGAATTGTTCTCTTTTTGCCTCAAATACATTTGTGCAAAAATTATATTTTCTTCAATTGTATTGTGATTATTGAGTGGGAGCCTCACAATTTTGAACATGTGGAGAACAATTAATACAAAGAATTTACACATTGTCAATATAAATTTACACATTGTATAAAGGTGAATAGGCTAACATCAAATATTATTGCATAGGGGAAGCTTGCAGTTGTTGTGGGGAGGAGTGCTGTTGTTGTTGGGAAGAGTAAGTAGCTTGCTCTTATAGTGTTTTCTCCTCCGATGAGATGGAAAATCTCCAAGGTGGATCCATTCCTTATTGGTTGGCCTTTGTGGATATTTTCGCGAATAGCAGCATTGGTCTTGGCCTTTGTGAAGGGGGGACAAATGCGTATGGCATATCAAGATCTCGTTTCTTAATATTGTCAATTAAGGTTTCAACTATTGTGAGCTTGTATAGGCATTCCTTATTGGTTGGCATTTGTGGATATTTTCGCGAACAGCGGCATTGGTCTTGGCCTTTGTGAAGGGGAGACAAATGCGTATGGCATATCAAGATCTCGTTTCTTAATATTGTTAATTAGGGTTTCAACTATTGTGAGCTTGTATAGTCATTCATCTAAATACATGTAATTCAATAGTCCTAGATTCTACACATACAAAAAATTACATATGTGCTATCAATGAATGTACAAAGAAACTGAGGTATCATTAGAAGAAGAAGTGCATGCTTACATCTTCCAAGCGCAGTCCCAACATTGAGTACAGCAGCAACATGGTGTTGTAGCACACTCTCCAACCATAGCTAAAGCCATCATGTTGCTCTAGAACTCTACATCTAATGATCTTCATTGAATCTAAAATCTTCTCCTACGTAAGGTACTCAGTACTAGCTATTGATTTTATAATAGATCTGCACACCATTTTTCAATTGTCAATACTCTCTCTCTCTCTCTCTCTCTCTCTCTCTCTCTCTCTCTCTCTCTCTCAGCTTGCATAACTCTATCATTGACCTCCTTGTGCATTTTGCATAACACCTTAATCTCCTCCACCTCTAAAGGGAAATATTAAGGAGTGTCTCGCACCGACAACCTTACAACAAAGGAGGGGGAAAAATACCACAAAGCTTGGACATTAGAACTATGCAATTCTTGAAATTAAACTTCTCTACATGCCCTGTCAATTCTCTCTGTATTAGCCTCCCTATATTAGGCTCCATTGTTGGTTTTTTTTACGTTATGCTCTATGTCATGCGAATGATTGACCTTCGTCTCTTGACAATACCTCTTTGCCTCAGGGGGGTGATCTCCAGGATATCTTTCATTCTTGTGTTAGTGAGGTTCATTGGCTCTAGGGTCTTGTCATATCTGAACCTAAGACGTCGTAGGGAGTACATGTCCCTTTGACATTATTATTACTCTATGTGCATGGGCAGCTAGAACGTAGCAGTCCTGAAAATTTTCAATGAGCAAATCCTTGACAGCCTCATACAAGAAACCCAATGCCTAGCCATGATAATGCACATCATAGCAGTTCCTTTCAAAAATGGATCTGACAAGGCTCTAGAATGGGAGCTTCAAAATGACACACTCCATGTGCCTCTACACCTTTCATAGTTCACATATAACGGAGCTATGCTACTTGTACCTTTGAGTCCTAATTGACCGAAGGCTAGAAATATTCTTTCCTGATTCATCTTTCTGTCGTATTTTACAATCCCTAGATAAAGAGGCCCACATGTCCTCTCTTTGTCCATGCCATCTACAACAAAATTAGATGGATGGCTAAAATGACTAACCAAGAGACATTTTGGATAAATGTCACTACAGCCGGAACACGCAGGATGAAGAGCATCGTCTTCATAGACAATGAACACACTCCAACCCAGACATCATGTTGTAGTGTATTCACAATTGAAGAAACTACAACACACAAAAAAGGCTCTAACAGAAAACAAGGAAAAAGGTTTGGATTAACTTCACTACAACATGATGGGAAGACTTCCAACACATTGGACACCCATATCGCATTGTACTGAATTCGTGTCAAAGGAAAATAAAACACATAAAATCGACTCAAAGGACCAATAAGGAGAAATTTTGAATCAAATTCACTACAATGTGAGAAGAGGGCTTCCGACACACTGAATTTCCCATATCGTGTTGTACTACTCTCACAATCAAAGGAACTCCAACATGCAAAATCGGTACAAAGGACCAATAAGGACAATTTTTGAACAAAACTCACCAAAAATTGATAAGAGGACTTCTAACATAGTAAATCCCCCATATCACGTTGTACTGCATTCATAATCAAAGGAGCTCCAACATGTAAAATAGGCACAAGTGACAAACACAGAAAACCTACTCACTACAAGATGATAATAGGATATTGAACACATTGAATGTTCCATATCGCGTTGTATTGAATCAACAATAATGAAGGAAACTCCAACACGAGAAATCAGCACAAATACATGTGAAACATATATTTGAAACATATTAACACCTGAAATCTTGTTTGTATTAAATCTAAAATGCCTTAGAAGGCGAGTTACATCTTGTATTAAAGCTTGGGCGGGGCACTAGTAGTAAACCCTATTCATCACGTGTGCGTTCAAGGGGTAATTAAAAAAATCCCTTATCTACGAATGTTCTATTAATAAAATGACCTTTTTTCTTTATGGACTTATAGGTTTTTTTTTAAAGATCGATTACAAATATCCCTTTTGTAAATGTGTTTATGTAAATTTACCTTAAAATTTTAAATTAGAAAGCCTCTTTATTCAAACTCGCATATTTTTAGGTGAACCCCCAAGTATTAAAGCCAAAATGCCATGATAGGCAAGCTACATTGAGTCTCAAGTTAAATAACAAGGAATACACAAAGACAAAGGTAAAACACACTAGGCCGATATCTACTCATCCTCCTCCTCCTGATCATCATCATCCTCCTCATCCTTATCCTCTTGTCTATTGCCTCTTCTTCATCTTACTATATCAGATAAGATTAAATAATATTAAAATTTAAATAAGATAAATTTCTAAAACTGAATAAATTTAAACTTGTTCAAATAAGCTGTAACTTACATCAGTCATAGCATCATAATTCAAAGCGACACTTTATTGATGCAACCATTAAAATGTAATCGAGATCCCATTAAGATAAGGATAGTCATACTCCTCATCACCACATTTTCCTACATTAAACACACATTTGAAAAGAACAATTTATATCAGTTAAAATTCTTTGAAAACTAAAATTTTCAATACAAAATCTCAAGGGTTCAAATACTTATAAATTGAGCTTCATGTAAAAGCATTCATAAATGTAATCGAGATCCCATTAAGATAAGGATCCCATTTATGAATGCTTTTACATGAAGCTTACGCATAAGCTTCATGCATTCAGCGTGGACACAAGCTTCATGCATTCTTCGTGGGCACAAGCTAAGGGTGCAATAAATATAATGAAAAGAATAAGAGCACTAAAGTTTACCTCAAGAGATGGAATGATGCAAGTTGGGGTACTCGAGTAACCATATGTAACTAGGATGTAGACTTTTTTCACCTAAATAACATAAGAGTGCTTATGGCTTAAATAATATAAATCTTAAATAACATAAGGCATGTGTGAATCTCTATTCATAAAGCTTAAATCATGCATATAAGCTCTTTACAAGCTTTATGCATATTTTCTATGCATAGAACCTTATGCATAAGCTCTATCCATAAGCCTTATACATAAAGCTTGTATAAATCTCTATGCATAGACTCTTAACTTAAGCTTTATGCATAAATCTCTCTGCATAGTCTTATGCATAGAGTCTAAATAATGCATAAAATCCCTATGTATAAGCTCTATATGTAAGGCTTATATATAGAGTCTTACACATAAGCTCTATGTAAAGGACTTATCCATAACGCTTACATTAATCTCTATGTATAAGGGCTTATACATGAAGCCTTATGTATAAAAAGCTTGTATTAATCTCTATGCATAAATCCCTCGGGGGGGTCACTATATGTAAAATATCCCTATCGCGTGCGTTCAAGGCCTATATTTTAAATCCCTTATTTGTGAATTTTTTAATCTATATAATATCCCCTTTTCTTTATGAATCTATAAATTTTTTTGGAAAAAAAATAAATCATACCCTTATGTGAATAAATTTCTGTAAGTTTCATAAATTAAAATTATAGTTCTGTTGAAGGCACGTGATATTCACATTTTTTTGTGAGTGACCCCCCTCGAGATAAATCCTTACGCATAAATACTGCATGGAGCTCTATGCATAAGGCTTGTGCAGCATAGAGCTTTATGTGTAAGGCTTATGGATAGAGCTTAAAACATGCATGTAAGTTTTTTATGCATAAGAATATGCATGAAGCTTAAGCATAAGCTTTATGCACTAAGAGAAACCCTAAACTTGACATGAAAGGGTGCAATAAACGTAAAGCTTGCATTAACAAGCGATTACATGAATAAGAGAGCTTACCTTTTTATTGTCAAGCTGAAGGAGAGGATTAATGCAAAAATTATAGAACATAAAATTAAAAAAAGATATTAGTAACACATTTATGCAGATAAAAGAGCATATCTCTTCTATGCGTAAGGCTTGTGCATACTTTAAGCTCTATGTATAAGGTTCAATGAATAAGCTTTAAGCATGCATAGAGATTTATGCATTAGGCTTAATGAACATGCATAAAGCATTAAGCATGCATTAAGCTCTATGGATAAAGCTTTATGCATATAGCTTAAAGCATGCATAGAGCTCTAAGAATAAGGCAATATGAATAAGCTTAGAGCATACATAAGCTTATTGCACTAAGCTAAACCTAAATCTAAACCTAGCACTCAAGGGTGCAATAAACATAGAGATTGCATTAATGATTTAAAAAAAGAGGGCTTACCTATTTATTACCAAGCCAAGGGAGAGGATTAGCGCAAGACTTACAAAACATAAAATTACAAAAAGTGATTAGTAACACATTTAATGAACTCTACCTACCAAAAATAATAGATATACAAAATACCAACACACATTAAGCATACAAATTACCTTGTGTCATCTTGGCAACTGGGCTAAAAGTTTCCTCATAATCAATGCCATATGTCTGCGCATATCCTTTGGCTACCAATCTAGCCTTGTACGTGTTTATGCTTCCATCACTGTTATGTTTTACTTTGTACACCCACTTGTATCCAATGGCTTTCTTGCCTTCAGGCAATTGCACTAAATCCCAAGTCTCATTTCCATATACTTCATTCATCTCCTCATCCATAGCTTTCTCCCAACACACATTTCCAACAGCCTCATCAATGCATGTGGGCTCTACAACCTGCACAACCTTTGCCATATATGCATAGTGATGTGCCACATAACCATCATATGTAAACCTTTGCACAAGATTCTTCACTCTCCCAGATCTTTGTAGCTTTGCATTCATGGCTTCCATAGCCTTCTTTACACCAGGTGTTCTCTAGCTGGGATCCCAAGCTCCTCATCAAGGCTCATCTCTGAGCCACTAGACTCTCCACCATCAACATGAGAATGCCCTGCAGAAATGTCAGGCATACCAAGGGTCTCAACCACTTTCTCTTTTCCTTTATGCGATGTACTAATCACATTTGCAAGACTGGTATTATGACGTAGCCTATCACTCCATGGTCTATCAACAGACCCACTAGAAGAGAACTCTCCTAGTCCACTCAAAGACTGTGATTGCTGACTTGCATTCTGTGCAACCACACTTACACTCACATCAGTCCCAATAGCTTCTTTTTTAGCAGCATACAGGCTGCTCATCTCATAAAAAACAACATCCCTGCTTACCCTCAACTCACGTGTAGCAGGGTTATAACACCTGTATCCCTTTTGCTCAAGGGAATATCCAATAAACACACATTTTTCAGCTTTTGGGTCCAGCTTTGTTCTCAGCTCATCTGGCACATGCACATATGCAATGCATCCAAAAACTTTCAGATGAGACAAAATAGGTTTTCTACCAGTAAACCTCTCCTCTCGCGTTACATCATGTATGGCTGCAGTTGGAGTCCTGTTCATGATGTAAACTGCTGTAGAAACAGCCTTAGCCCAATAGCTATGCGGCATATTCTTCTCTTCCATCAACGCTCGCGCAATCTCAGGTGCCTGTTTTTTCGCTCAACAACTCCATTTTGCTGCGGAGTGTATCTACATGTAAACTGTCTCCGAATACCATTCTTCTTCAAAAAATCAGAGAACTCATTGGAGAAGTAATCTCCCCCTCCATCTGACCTTAGGCACTTTACATATTTCCCTGTTTGCTTTTCAACCGTAACTCTGAAATTCTGAAAGTGAGTGAACACCTCACCCTTCTCCTTCATGAAGTATACCCACACTTTCCTTGTGTGGTCATCAATAGATGTTACATAGTACCTATAGCCTCCCATAGACATGGTCTTTGTAGGACCCCATACATCTGAATGCACAACATCTAGTGCATTTTTGCTCACATATCTGCTATGTGGAAATACATGCTTTGTTTGCTTCCCAAATTGGCATGCTTCACATATTCTCTGCATATCTTCCACTTTAAATTTTGGCAGCCCTGTCACAATTCCTTTACTCTGCATAGACTTCAATCTCTATACATTCACATGTCCAATCCTTTTATGCCAAATGTCTATGTCTGCAACAATTCTTGAACCATTTTGCAAACATCGCAACACTCACTTTAAGCATGTTTACATTCAACGTAAACATTCTGCCCACTCTGTTGCCTTTTGCAACCAACCTGCACTTGTCTTTAAAGTCTTCAACATAACAACCACATCAGGGTTAAACCGAACTTGCAAACCCTGCTCAATCATCTGGCCAACTGAAACCAGATTCTTTGTTATGTTCGGTACATGAAGTACATCTGCAAGGTACTTCACTTTGTCATCCTGCATAGACAATGGCACATCTCCAACATGGGCAATTGGATGAGCAGTGTCATCCCCTCTTTCTGGGTTTCTCATCTCCTTGAGCCACTCCCCATGACTTGTCATGTGGTTAAAAGCACCTGAATCAACATACCATACATCATCTTTTTGTGCTGCTTCAACATTTTCAGACATGGCATTCATGACATGCTGCATAACAAGCAACCTTTCATTATCCTCATTGTTTCTGCTCGAGGATGCATAGTTGTTTTCCTATAATTTTTCATTTTTGCATGTCGGCTTACTTCTTATAACACTCTGCCTGCACATGTCGAGGCTTACCACAATAAAAGCATCCACGTGCATCATTATACTGCCTTTGCCAATTTCCACGGCCTCTTTGACTCCCCCTGCCTCTGAATTGGCCTCTTCCATCTGTGTGTTGTTGTTGTTGTTGTGAATTCTAGGACTATTGTTGTTGCTGTTGTTGGCCATAATTTTGATTACCTATTCGGCCACCTCCTTGATCGCATCCACGGCCTCCTCTACCTCGTCCTCTTCTTGAACTTGTGTAGAAGGCTTGTTGCTCTGAACTGTTTTTGTTTTGTGAAGACTGTTGGTCTTCACCCAAGCTCTTCTCTTCTATAATCAGCATAGACACCAAATCTGTAAAATTGGGAATGTTTTTTCGAGTCTGAATAGACGTCTTGAATGCCTTGTATTGTGGCTCGAGACCACATAGACAGACTTCCACCTTATCATCATCATTTACTAACACACCAATAGATGCAAGGGATTCCACAATACCCTTTATCTTTAACGCATAGTCATTCACAGACATGCTCTTTTTCTCCACAGAGTATGAAGTTCATTCTTCAACTATATCTTACGTGCCTTGGTATTTGTTTCATAGAGCTTTACCAAGGTGTCACATGCCTCCTTGGGGGACTTGGCATCCTGAATGTGCCCAATCATGGTGTCCTGTATACTAATGGAGAGCCAATACATAACTTTCCTCGCTCCTTGGTTCCAGTCTTTAAACTCTTTCACATCTGTAGCAGCAGCAGCAGTCAGATTTATGACCGGCATCTGCCGGCAGCAGTCAGATTTATGACCGGTATCTCTGGTGCCTCTTCATGCTCACCTTCTATGTAGTCCCAATAGCCTTTCCCATCAAGAAATGCCCAATCATGGTGTCCTGTATACTAATGGAGAGCCAATACATAACTTTCCTCGCTCCTTGGTTCCAGTCTTTAAACTCTTTCACATCTGCAGAGCAGCAGTCGAATTTAGCGAATTTATGTCCGGTATCTCTGGTGCCTCTTTATGCTCACCTTCTATGTAGTCCCAATAGCCCTTTCCCATCAAGAAATTCGTCAACCTGAACCTCCAAGCATGAAAATTATTCTTTATCAAGCTTCTCAGCCCACAATCTGGGTTATGCCATCATTTGACATCTTGCCAGACACACAATTTTACCAAAAACAACACTCTGATTTGTCCTGCACAAACTGTTGTATTTTCTATAGCGGTACTGTAGTACACTCAAATGCCACAACCAGTGACCTCAATGTGCATACATACACCCAATGGTAACTATTGACCTCTTTTCAGCACACACAGTGTGTCTGCATAGCCAATCTGTCTTCTTGCAATTCTTGAAACAGAGTTCTAGAGAGAATCAATGACTTACCCGCAGTGCTCGAAATCGCCTGCTTTCTGAAAAACGGAGGTCCAGACGCGCCCAAAACGCGTTTTCGGCCCAAAAAATTAGTTTGATAGGACAATATAGTTGCCTTATAGCTTTACTCCCGCGAAGAAAGCTCCTCAATCAGAGATCGTTTGCCGATGCCTCCCGTAGAGCTCTCGACAAGGGTGTAGTCACCAATACAAATAGGGAAGAGTAGTTGAAGCTCTTACCCTCGTACCGCTTCCTATGGTTCTCTTGCTCTTACAGCTCAGCCCTTAGCATGAACCAAGCTTTGATACCATGAAAAGATGCAGGGGGGAAGAGAGCTTGAGCTCTTGCAAGCACAAACACACACTCATAAAACCCTAATCGAGAACACTCAAGGTGAGAGGCTGAAAATCTTCTTCTTCTTCACTCAACACTTAACACACCATATACAAGATAAGAGTACACATAATATGAAAGGTACTCAACCAATACATATAAGGGTTCTCTATAGTGTGAACCCAACAAAGTGAGCTGGCGCTATAACTATGCCAGTCTCTAGAGTGGCTGTCACACAGCCTGTCATCCCACTGGCCACATATCACCCAGGATCTCACCAACCATGCCAGTGGTATATGTGTGGGCCCTATCCCCCAAGCGGGTCATCAGTGTCCACCGCCTCACTAGATGAGCTCGATATCTCAACAACAGCGGAGCTATGGCAAAATTTCTGAAAAATTAACATATAAATAATTTTCATACATAATATGAAAAGAGGACTTCCTACCATATTCTAGGATTAATCATCCTAGATTAATTGAATAATTCTCATCATAACCATGGAAAATTTAATTTTTATGTCAATACATAAATAGTTAATTAGGAAAAAAAGAAATTTCTAGTAATTTATTTTTATGATAAAAAAGAAATTTTCATAATAATAGAAATCCATGTATTCCAATGAGGAGAGAGAGAAATTTGGAATACCAAAATAATGGATATTTTATTTAAAAATTAAAGAAGAAATTTAGTTAAATTTATCTTTTTGGATAGATAAATTTAAATGATGAAAGAGAAATTTTCACCATAATTAAAATTCAACCATTTAAATGAGAAAAATAAAATTTCTAGTATAAAGGAATTAATGGAGATTTTTATTTAATTTTTAAGAGAAAATTTAGTTAAATTTATCTTTTTGCATAGATAAATTTAAATGATGAAAGAGAAATTTCCACCATAAATCAAATTCAACCATTTAAATGAGAAAAATAAAATTTCTAGTGTAAAGAAATAATGGAGATTCTTATTAAATTTTTAAGAGAAAATTTAGATAAATTTATCTTTTTGCATAGATAAATTTAAATGATGAAAGAGAAATTCCCACCATATTTGGAATTCAATCATTTGAATGAGAAAAGTGAGATTTCTAACTTAATGAAATTAATGGATATTTTTATGTAATTTTTAAGAAGAATTTTAGATAGATTTAATTTATGGTAAAAGAGGAATTCCCATGATAGTTGGATTGCACTCATTAAATGAGAAAAAGAGAGATTTTAAATTTATTCAAAAAATTAGGTATTGGTATTTAGTTAAAAGAAGAATTTTTATGATATTTAAGAAAAGATGGATTTGAATTAAATCTTAGTGTCAAAAGATGAATTTCCACCATAATTCTACCTACTGAATTAAGGTCAAGAAATTATGTGGCATAAGAAATATCTTTGGATATTTTAATTGAAAAAATCACTAAATTAATATTTACCCAAAATTAGATGTTTATCTAAAGGGAATCCTTGTTAGAACTAAACCGAATGAATTTGGTTAGACTGTGAGAGGGATGGGCAGTAAACCTACTTGTCCATCTCTCGAACTGAATCAAGCAAAAACTACCAATTCCAATTCCTAAATACAAAGAATAGACTACCGGAACTAAACTAGTTTTTTCTTTGACCGAACTCACCAAGAATCTAGTTGGACAAACAGAAAAAATGATGGGTAGATTACCCTCATGAGAGATCAAGGATCCTCATTATGAAAAAAGGAGTTTTTAGAATCAGTCTCAAACTGAAATTTACTTGCATTGGAACCTCTATTTTTCATTTAAAGGATTGTTTTATGCCAAAATGTTGGAGAAAGCATTTGGCATGTGTTTTACTAAGAGGAGAATCGGAGTCGTCAAGGGACGACACTCGTGGGGCAAAGCTTGCCGAGGTCTTGACCAGCCTTGGTACAGTTAAAATGGTGCGCTTTTGGTATGATGGACGAGGACCGACAAAGCGGTCCCTAAGTGAAGTGCTAGGACACCTAAGGAGGATCCTAGAGGGTTGTGACCAGGCGATGCACGGGCTCGCGGTTGCTAGGACACCCATGCATACGTCGAGGAAGATTTCGGATGGACTAAAAGGAAAGATTTTTGGGAACCAAATGTTGATACTGGATCTCATTGGTTGGCCAGCTGTTCTTCAACGAAGAGTCCAAAGGACACATTTTGTAATACAATGGACTCAAAATTTTAGAAAAATAATGATCAAAATATTATGATTTCTATTGAAGGATTGTTTAAAGCCAGTTGAATCTATTATAAATGGCAATTTCATATTGGGTGTCTACCTGGTATGCCTACCTTAATTTTTGCATGAATCGCCAGCTAGGGAGCCTGGGAACTCTTTTCCTCGGTACCCAGGCAAAAACACAACCAAATCTTTATAAAGGAATCCCCCCAATACAGTGGTCGGGTGGTTGGCAGCCAGGTGGTTGGCTAACTCATGGACCGTATGGATGGATCAGAGGACTCCTAGATACGATTAGTTACATTAATTAAATTAAATCCTCAAAAGACCTTGTTCTCTAGTTAGGTGGTTGGCTAACTCATGGGCCAGATGGTTGGATCGGAGGATTCCTGTGAAACAACTAGATACGATTAGTTACGTTAATTAAATTAAATCCTGAGAAGACCTTGTTCTCTGGGAGGGGATCAGTGGTTGTGCCTTGTAAATGGGAAAAAAGGCAGTGATTCCATTGACCAAGTGCAAGTCTCTTCTTGATCTGACCATGTGACTTCACGTTCGGTGAGATCAGTTTAACTAGTTAAGACTTGACTCGTTAGAAAAATTCCCTCGTTAGAAGATTTTTCCCATGGCAGAATCGCCTGTGCCTTCCGGGCGAAGGGAGTCTTTTCAGGCCCGCTTTTGGAGGAACCCCCGGGGCTAGCCTCTCGTCCGGACATCCACGGGCAAGGCCCCGAGTGTGGATCCCCGCCCCCCGCAGGAGGCTTCCGCCGCCGCAGCCGGAGCCCCGGAGGGGGGATCTCATATCCACAAAACAATGGATATGCTAATAAGCCATGAGTTTGAGATTGTTGAAATGTAGAGAGAAAGAGATGAGACAAGAGACACATCATACGCTCCCAAAGACTGATTCATATTGAGGACAAGATATATATATATAGGTGAGACCAAGTTAGGTAGAGTGAGCCATATATAGAGCTCCAACACCCCCACTCAAACAAGGGTCTCTAGCTATGGATGAAAAAACCCTTGGGGAGTACAAGGGAAAAATCCAAGCCCCTATACAAATGTGAAAATATGAACCAGAAGTAATGATGTGAAAGTGCATTGTGCATCTATGTACAAATATACAAAAGGACCAAGAGGTCATAGTGTGCAATTGTGGAATGTGCAAAGTGCATGGTGTCTAGAAGATTACAATTATATATGTACAAAGCTACCATAAGAGTAAAGAGCCTAATCTAGAAAGAGTGAGCCCGAGGCAACTCCAAGCTCTGAGTGCAAGAGAATGAAGCGTGACTCATTGAGACCTTTGGTAAGAATATCTGCAATCATCTGGTCACTTCTTGGACAATGTTCAATCATGATAGTGCCTTTGCGTACTTCATATCGAACATAATGGTAATGCACAGCAATATGTTTTGACTTGTTATGTTGGACATAGTCTTTTGCAAGACTAATAGCACTCTGATTATCACACCGCAAGGGTGTACTAGAAAGAGGAGAATGGCCAATATCTGTCAACACTTGTCGAAGCCAAATGCGTTCACGAGCTGCAAGTGATGCCGCAATATATTCAGATTCGGTTGTAGAAACTGCAACACAACGTTGTTTCTTGCTGGTCCAAGAAATAAGACAACCATTAATGAAGAAACAATTGCAACTAGTAGATCGCATAGATAAATGTGAGCTGGCCCAATCTGCATCTGTGTAACCCAAAAGAGAAAGATATGGAATGGAGTCGGATGTGAATTGTCGTTGATAAACCAAACCATAATCTATAGTGCCTTTCAAGTATTTCAACACGCGCTTTGCTGAAGACCAATGCTTAAGAGAAGGACATGCAAGGTGTTGCTCGAGATAGTTAGCAATAAACAAAATGTCAGGACGAGTGTTCAAACCAACAACTTGAAGACATCCAACCAAATTAGCATATGGTTGATTTGTAACAAGCTGGCCACCACCATCAGAAGTGTTTTTCATGGAACTCGCAAGACAAGGAGTAGTTGCTGAATGTGAAGATTCCAAACCAAACTTCTTAATAGTATCTTCAATAAACTTTGACTGTCGAAGTAATAAAATACCTTTGCTGCGATCCCTTTGAATCTGAATGCCAAGACATGAGTGAAGCTCTCCAAGATCCACCATATCAAATGCCGAAGATAACAACTGCTTACTTTGGTGTAGAAATCCCAAATCATTGGAAACAAGGATTGTATCATCCACATAAAGGGCAAGGGTTACAAAACTACCATTTTGGTGTTTGGTAAATAAGTTGGGATCAGAAGAGCAAGAGAGAAAGCCATGGGAGGTAAGAAAAAGATCAAACTTGATGTACGAGGCCCGTGAAGCTTGTTTAAGACCATATAAAGCCCTATGAAGACGAGCAACAAGATCCTCCTTACCTGCAATAACAAATCCTTCTGGCTGTTCCATGTAAATTTCTTCATTCAAATCTCCATTCAAGAAAGCTGTGCGCACGTCCATCTGATGAATTTTTAAGTCAAATTGAACAGCAAATGCCAATAAAACCCGAATACTAGTAATGCGAACGACTGGTGAAAAGGTTTCATGATAATCAACGCTAGCAACTTGAGAATAACCTTTGGCAACTAAACGTGGCTTGAATTTGTCAAAGGATCCATCTGCTTTAAATTTTGTCTTATATACCCACTTACACTTAATGGCAGTACGGCCAGGAGGTAGCTCAGTGAGTATCCATGTACCTTTAGAGATAAGAGAATCGTACTCTGCTTCCATAGCCTCTTGCCATTGATCCTTTTGTGGAGAACATATAGCATCATTGTACGTGGCCGGATCTTCAGAAGTAGAGAAAACATTAGCCTCAAAATCTTCATCATAAACATGACAAGAACCATGCTCAAAATCAATAGGCAGATCAATAAAAATGTCAACATCATCAATGACAGCATTCGAAATCAATGGTTGTGAAGAGGAAAGTTGCTCTTTAGATGGTTGTGAAGAGGAAAGTTGCTCTATAGGATAAGATTCATCATCACACAAGAATGGAAAAGCTGGAAGCAAAGATTTAGTATCATCAGAATCATCCATGGACCATGTACCACCCATAAGCTGTTCATTGAAAATAGCATCACGATTCACAAGCACTTTCTTGGAGGACGGGTCATAGAATTTGTAGCCTTTAGAAGTGTCAGAATACCCAATAAAAGTAACTTTAAGCCAGGGAGAATCAAGCTTTTCTTGTGTTTCTTTAGGAACATGAATATAAGCAATACACCCAAAGGTTCGAAAATGAGATACAGAAGGAATTTCACCTGTCCATGCTGTGATGGGTATCTTACCAGAAGGAGCAGTAGTAGGAAGATGATTCTGAACAAAGACTACTGTCAAGAGAGCTTCACTCCAGAAGACACGAGATAACCCAGAATGAATCAGCATACATCGTATAGCATTGATAATAGTGCGATTCTTACGTTCAGCAACACCATTCTGTTGAGGTGAATATGGAATAGTATGTTCATGATGAATACCATGGTCCGTACAATAACTCTCAAACTCACGAGACACATATTCTCCACCATTATCGTTGCGAAGTTTCTTGAGGCGACGTCCAGTTTGAAGTTCGGCAGCCTTGTGAAATTGCTTAAAAACAGATAACGCCTCAGATTTTTGTTGAAGCAAGAAAACAAATGTATACCGTGAGTAATCATCAATAAACGTAATGAAATAACGATGTTGTGTTCTCGATGGAGGCAAAGGTCCACAAATGTTGGTATGAACAAGATCCAACAAATCATGAGAATGAACTGAATTCGAGAGAGGAAAGGGTTTACGATTGTGTTTGCCAAGAGCACAAAACTCACAGATTCCCATATGAGGATGAGCTTTAAGATCCATTCCGCGTACAAGACCTTGACGATGAAGATTAAGAAGCTTTGAGAAATCAGCATGAACAAAGCGATGATGCCATATCTTGCAATCATGATCACCTGGAGCAGTGACAACATTTGCTACAGCATCATTAAGAGAGAGCTCAAATAAATTGCCATTACGAGAAGCAGTTGCAATAATCTGTCCATCTTTCTCAATGCGGCATTTGGTGTGGTCGAATCCAACAAACAAACCAAGATCAACAAGTCTTGCAACTGAAAGAAGATTACGTTGAAGTTCTGGGACATGTAAAACCCCTCGTAAAACTCGAGTTGAAGAAGATAAGGTGCCAAGATATAAATCTCCAATGCCCTTGACTTGGCAAGTTGTATCATCAGCAAGATAAACAACACGCTTAACAAGTAAAGAATGATAGTTATGTAGCCACTTAGATTCATATGTCATATTTCCTGTAGCACCAGAATCAATAATGAAAAGCGAACCATCACGTACATGAAGTATTCTCTCTGGGGGAACTGAACATAAAACACAACTTGTTTCAGGCATAACATTATCATGATGCTCGGCTGCATATGCTCGATTTCGATCTACATCAAATCGACGCTTAAAGCACATGGAAGAGGGATGATCAGATTTTTCACAATAATCACAAGAAGAAGAATCTCTAGATAAACGTGGTTGTTTTGTGGTAATGTTGTGTTCTTCATCATATTGACGTGCCCAACAGTCATCTTCAGTATGACCATTCCTATTGCAGTAAGAACAATGCTTGTTAGGAAATTTGAGACGAGAGAAACTACCACCACGACGACCACCTCTACGGTTGCCTCGTTGAAAAGGACGCCTTCGCACATTAAAGGCCCGTTCCAACTGTTGTGACTCAGGCTCCTCTTGTTGTGAAAACATAACTGCATCATGACCAACGCTACGTCGTTTTATTGACGTTGAGAATACTCAATCAAAGATATGCAAGTTTGGTCAAAATCAAGACCATCCTTGTTAGAAAGAATGGTAACAATGTTGTCATAAGACGGATCCTTTATCGTATCAAGAAGAATTGTAATAAGTTGCTTTCGTGGAACAGGATCACCCACAGCAGCAAGTTGATTAATAATAGATTTGAAAGAATCAATATGCCCCGTCATAGCAGTACCAACTTCATACTGTAACTTTGAAAGCAAACCTCTCAAATAAAGTGTTTCTGTAAACAGACTTTTTCTATAAATTTGCTATAAGATACTCCCATACGTCATGGGAAGTAGGAAAGTCATACACATCAAGCATGAGAGAATCACTAAGAGCAGAAAGAATGTACCGACGAGCTGCTTTATCAGGCCTTTGCCAATCCATATAAGCAAGATGCCATGCATCAAAAAACAGGGCCTTCCGTGATAAGAACGTTGTCAGAATTCGGAATAGTAGGCTGAGATGGACATAGGGAATCGCCAATAACAACATCTGAGAGTTCATCGCCTTCAAGAATTAACACCATCTTTGCTTTCCAACCGGGAAACCCTTGGCCTTGAAAAGAAGGAATAGAACGTTGGCCAGAAGGAAAACCATTGACGAGAACAGTCATAGCCATATCTATCTGTGAGAAGACGTATAAGATAAAATCACAAAATCTGCACACCATAGACAAGGACGACTGCAAGAGATAAGAGACGTCAATAAGAAAAGAGTCCTCAAAATAGCGAGACGTGGGACACAAGATTCATTGATAGACACTTGATGAAAAAGCTAGATTGGTCGTTTTGCTAAAAATAGCAAAATAATAAGAGACGCTTGACGAAAAAGCTAGATTTGGCGGTTTGCTAAAAACGCTTTTGACGAAGAAGCTAGATTTGGGCGGTTTGCTAAAAACGCTTGACAAAGACGAAACCTGTGTGCTCACAAAGACGCTTTTTGCTAAAAACGCTTGACAAAGACGGAACCTGTGTGCTCACAAAGACGCTTGATGAAGACGAAACCTGTGTGCTCACACAAAGAACCTGTTTGCTTATTCAAAGAACCTGTTTTATTGTTTTACAGATGCAGTTTGCCTGAACTGTCATAACTTTTGACTCACAACTCCGTTTGACAAACTTTTTTGGTTTTGGTTTTAAGGATGCGATTAAGAAACAACTCTAATTACAACAAGTTAAGCTATAAAATCATGTAGACAACACATAATCAAAGAACAATCTTGTAAGACATGAAATTATAATCATGAATTTAACAAGAAGACATAGATGCTTCCCTCATAGATGCTCTGATACCATGTTGAAATGTAGAGAAAGAGACGAGAAAAGAGACACATCATACGCTCCCAAAGACTGATTCATATTGAGGACAAGATACATATATATAGGTGAGACCAAGTTAGGTAGAGTGAGCCATATATAGAGCTCCAACAGGGATGACATACTTGGGTCTTATGCATTTCTATTTGGGGATTGAGGTGTGGCAAGAGTCAAGTAAAATCTTCATTTCATAGTAAAAGTATGCTTGGGTGATTCTCAAAGCATTTGGGATGACAAACTACAAGACTATGTCTACATCACTGGAAGTGAACATGAAGCTTTCTGT
This sequence comes from Cibotium barometz, assembly GCF_041138505.1. Taxonomy (NCBI): domain Eukaryota; kingdom Viridiplantae; phylum Streptophyta; class Polypodiopsida; order Cyatheales; family Cibotiaceae; genus Cibotium; species Cibotium barometz. The sequence continues at coordinate 15,054,910 of NC_141099.1, forward strand.
AGAGGATTCTTCATCACTTGTTGTTAACATCAGGAAGTACATAAAGTTGAAGGCGAGTTTGATCTTTCTCATTAACACTACACCTAATATCAACTTCATAGTTGGTGTGTTATGCAGGTTTTCCAACAAGCCATTGGAAGGAAGGGATGAGGGTACTTCAGTACATCAGAGGTACTCTTCCAATGAGAGAGTCATTGGAAGGAAGGGATGAGGGTACTTCGGTACATCAGAGGTACTCTTCAGTATGGCATCACTTACAACATGGGTGACACTGTAATAGGTTATTGTGACTCAGATTGGGCAGGAGATTATGATTCTAGGAAATCAGTTTCTGGATATTGTTTTTCACTTGATTCTAGTGCTTTCTCTTGGACAAGCAAAAAGCAACCTATAGTGGCACTTTCTTCCAAAGAGGCTGAATATAAGGCAGCTTGCATTGCTGCATGTGAGGTAGTATGGCTGAGGAGAATCTTGGTTGACATGGGAGTTCAGATCAAGGAGGCTAAAGTCTTAAGGTACGATAATCAGAGTTGCATGTCTATCTCCAAGAACCTTGTGTTTCATGCTCGCAAGCACATTGGGATTCAGTATCATTATGTGCGCGGGAGCTTATAGAGGATGAGATAGTGGAGTTGGAGTATTACTCTACAGAGAAACATTGTGCCGACATCTTCACCAAGGCTCTTGTAAAGGACCAGCTCACTCGGCATCTTCATCAACTTGGCATTGGGCCAAAAACCTAGTTCATCTTCGGTCAGGGGAGGTGTTAGTATACATTCAGGGGAGGTGTTAGTATACATTCAATGCCCACCTATCAACATGTATCTCACTTTGATGTATAATGCACATTTGTTAGGCCCCTATTATGATGAGTAGCCATGGTGCATATGTCTTTAGTGGGAACCCCGGCTTAGACATCGATGGGGTCATTATTGTGACCATTGATGATGGTTGGGAGATGGTCAGGGGTACGAGCGTTAGGTGACAACAGTATGAGGAATATTACCTAGAATATTTCCTGGGATACTAGGTCTATCATTAGTGGGCAGTGCTTGTTGGTGGTCAGTGGATCACGTTCTTGATGTGCCGGTGGTGACCGTGTCTATGCAGTGTAACCGCCCTCATTGTATACGCGTCTACCACAACAGGATAAAGCACTACAGATGCACACACAGACGGGTTTACTCCAAATAAACGTGTTTATAGATACGCTACAGAATATTTTTTAAATTTTGTGTGCTGTGTATGTTGTGTATGTAATGTAGTAACAGGAATCCCATTTTCACATTGTGTAATTCAATTCTTATAGCCAATCACATTTTAATTAGCACTCTTGTAAGCACGTCTATAGCCAACATTAATTACAATTCCAAATAAAACATTACAACTCCGAAACGTTTAGTTACAAGGCATTAATTGATAGCTCAAAAAGTGCTTGTATATACATATAGCACGAAGCTAAGCCACGTCCTGTGGCTTCAAGTACCAAAAATAAGAGTGTATATACAAGAGGCACGAAGCCAAGCCAGTGGTGGCTAAGTACAAAAAAGAGTAGTTAGCACTACTCCTCGCTCCCTTCTCCGTCTCCTTCTTTCTCGTCTTCTTCCTCATCTTCTTGTGCAGGGTCCTGTAAACAAGGAACAACATATATCAATGTATGAAAAATCAAATCTTTATTTATTGAAATTATTTAATTACTTTCAAATACCTTGGGGGACTCTCTAGTAGCTCGGATATACTGCTCCTCTCCTCAGTAATCAACCCGTCATTATAGAAGTGCCTCCATGTATCTCCTCTGCGATGGTGGGCGGTGGTAGGCTGTCTCGACAGGAGTAGGGTACCTGTCCACGATATCAAGCTGCAAAATGACATAATTTGTGGAGGGGTTAGTACAAAGAAACAACCTCCTAATAAACTACATAAATAATATAATTTGAGATCGATACTTACAAACTGGGCCTCCCATGATTCAACACCCCCTGCTCCAAAATGCACGCTTCCATATTGCTCCATTTGGATCCTTCGTGCCTCCACATGCTTTAGACTGGGTTCCTCCTTTGCTGACTTAATTGCTTTCTTCCACTCACGCTTGTGAGCGGTGTGGGGCGGGCCCCTTGGTGGTTGACCTCCCTGGAGCTTGGCAAGTTCCGCTAGTGCATGCCTCTTAAGCGAAGATCTTTTATTGCTAAGTATCGAAACAATCTTTGACTTGGCCCATTTATCTGTGAACTGAACATTGGGGGGGTTAGGATACCTAGAGCAAGCAACAGCGAGGGTCTCATCAGCTAACCTCTTTGGTTGATCTTTGTAGTGAATAAAGCAATCTCTGTAATTGTTAACAATTACAGAGCGCATGAAGGCCATGATGTCCTTCCCCTTTGCATCCATCAAGATGCCTCCTGTCTAAGTGATGTCATAGTAGATCGTACCATCACCCGGAGGCACGTCTAAATCATCTGAATCATTCTCGTCCCCACCACCACCCATCCCAAAGCACTGTGCCATGCATCCCCCACCGCTCTCCCTGCTACTACGCCTGCTCTACTGTGTCGTGTCCAGCTAGTACGCTGGCCACCTGAAGCTGCTGGAGAACCACGTCTCGACTGCACGGGAGTACGTCGACGAGGCAGAAGGGCCTCCTGACGGCATGGGGGAAGGGACATAGGATGGCTCTATCTAATTTCAGCACGCAAAAACATTCTTCAACACTAAATAACCCCCGAAGACGAGGCAGCAGAAGGGCCTCGTGACGGCATGGGGGAAGGAACATAGGATGGCTCTATCTAATTTCAGCACGCAAAAACATTCTTCAACACTAAATAACCCCCGAAGACGAGGTAGAAGGGCCTCCTGACGGCATGGGGGAAGGGACATAGGATGGCTCTATCTAATTTCAGCACGCAAAAACATTCTTCAACACTAAATAACTCCCGAGGATCAGGTGAGCCTCAAGCGCTTCCTGGCCACATGATGAACTGAAAAAAAGAAAAAAAGAAGATTACTGATGAACTGAGAAGAGAAAAAGAAGAGAAAAAGAGAGAAAAAGAGAGAAGGAAAGAGAGTAGAAAAGACATGCACAGCGGGGATAAAAGAGAGGAGAAAGGAGAGGAAAAGAGAGGAGAAAAAGAGGGGATAAAAGAGAGGAGAAAGGAGAGGAAAAGAGAGGAGAAAAAGAGGGGATAAAAGAGAGAAAAAGAGAGGAGAATAGAGGAAAAAAGAGGGGGATAAAAGAGAGAGAAAGAGAGGAGAATAGAGGAAAAGAGAGGAGAAAAAAAGAGAGAGAAAGAGAGGAGAATAGAGGAAAAGAGAGGAGAAAAAAAGAGAGAAAAAGAGAGGAGATAAGAGAGAAAAAGAGAGACGAAAAGAGAAGGAAAGAGAAGATAAAAGAGAAGGAAAGAGAAGGAAAAAGAAGAAAATATAGAGTGCAATCTATTTTTTCAATCATGCTTTCCCTTTCCATCATTAATGCAATTACCTTCTTCAATCATGCAATCCCTTTCCATCATTCATGCAATCCCTTTCTTCATTCATGCAATCACTTATTTCCATAAAAGGAGAGGAAAAGAGAGGAGAAAAAGAGAGAAAAAGTGGGGATAAAAGAGAGGAGAAAAGAGAGGAAAAGAGAGGAGAAAGGAGAGTAGAAAAAGTGGGGATAAAAGAGAGGAGAAAGGACAGGAAAAGAGAGGAGAAAGGACAGGAAAAAACACAGCGTCTATCTGCACGTTTAATAGCGTCTACAGACGCGGCTACTTGTTTCCAGCATAGAGTAGACGCGTCTATAGATGCGCTTATAGACGCGCTCTTAGATGCGTCTATAGACGTGCTCTGATAGACATACTATTCTAAAAAGATGAAAAGGACATGTGCCCGACGTGCCCGACACAAAAACACAGTTGTTGTACCAAAAACATTTATTTCAAAGAGAGCAAAGGACGAATCAAACGAGAGCAACTTTCAAAGAAGATCAACCCTAAAGAGACCTACCTTGGATAAAGGTATGGAAGCTTCTTGTCCTTCTTCAAAATTGCTTCTCTTTCTTCTCTTCCTTGTTCACTCTTTGCTTCTCTTTCTTCTCTTCCTTGTTCACCCTCTTCTCTTGTGTGCTTGGAGATGATTGTGTAAGCCTGTAGATAAGTGTGGGTGCTTGAAGATAAGTGTGGATGCTAGGCTATGGATCTATTAATAGCAAAGCAAGCCTGTTAAAAGTATGTGAAGAAAAGCAAGCGCGCTAAAAGTAGGTTTGAAAATAAAAATCACGTCGTTTACAAGAGCATCTAATGTCGCATCTACTATCACGTCTAAAACCGCATGTAATTGCACGTTTACAGAAGTTTAGACGTGCCTATAGACGTGTACCACACAGAACAGACGCGGTTTTAGACGCGCAAATAGATGCGCCACAGAGTTTTAAGATTAAATATTTGATACAAGACCAAATTTTTTGGGTTGTTTATTTGTAGGATATCTTCATCTTCAACACGTAGCTCCAGTGAGGATGAATCCCTCCGTATCCACCATCACGAAATGTGGTTGGAGCAAAAAATCAAATGTATGTGTGATCGATGTCGAGGAAATATGTATCGTGCATGCAAGATTACACTCAATCACATCTCAAAGTATGGAGAATGGGATGCGACCGTAAACATGGTAAGTGTTAAAGAGTTAAGGTTGATTGAGATACCTATGGGTGTTCATATGTTTATGATCCCGTTTTAATTTGATACAAGATGCAGTGCCACACCCGCATATGCTGCCCTATGCTCGTGTGACAAGGCAAAGCATCGGCGATATGAGGTGGGATCTTCAGGAGGGATCGTTACGGATGCATGGATTGATGGTGATAGTAGCCCTCCGCCATTACCTCATGAAGCCGTGGAGGAGGAGGTGTTTGATGATATGGTGCGGGATTTATATGTCCATCAATCCGAAGGGAGGGATTTATATGTCCATCAATCCGAAGGGAGGGATGATAGCATGGAGCAGGACGATCTTTTTACCACAGCATCGACTCCACTATTTGAGGGGTGCACATTCTCTGTTCTACGTGCCTCCCTTGAGTTACTAAACTTGCAAACCATCTATGGATGGAGCAATGCAAGTTTGAATGCATTACTCAAGTAAGCTTTAAAGTTTATTTTGCAAACATGCTATTTTACTCGAATGCTTTTCCTCATTCATGGTCTTCACGTGCAGACTATTGTGTAAAATGCTTCCAAGGGAGAATAAATTACCGACCTCAAGAGATATGGCAAGGCAACATGTGACCTCTCTTGGAGGATTAGATTACAAGTGTATCCATGCATGCGTCAACGATTGCGTTTTGTTTTGTGGACTACATAAGGATGCAAGAGAGTGTCCTACTTGTGGAGAGGCAAGATATAGAGCAAATCTCAAAACTTTGGACGTGCCTCGTGAGGTTCTGCAACATTTTTCCATAATCCCTCGCATCCAACATATGTTCAAGTGCAAATCCATTGCAGAGCTCATGTCATGGCATTCCTCCCATCGATCAACTGATGGCAAGTGGAGAACTCTCGCAGACACTCTTGCGTGGAAGCATATTGAAGACACATGGCCAAGCTTCAAGGAAGAACCTAGGAGCTTGAGACTTGGATTGGGTATGGACGATGTGAACCCATTTGGTCCTCAAAAGCACCTCTTACAGTGTATGGCTAGTGATATTGGTGAATTATAATATTCCACCCTCTATGGCGATTAAGAAAGGACATGTTATGTTATCCCTTCTAATTCCAGGGAAACATAAAGTAAAAAATCGTGATGTTTATTTGGAGCCTTTGGATCATCCTAGATATGTTTCCCCTTGGAATGAAGTCCTCCCACAATCACTCACAGCGGTTGATTGGATGAGAATTTGGGACGGTTCCACGACTCCTCCACCACTTGGCATGAGCCGGTAAGGGTTTGTAACTATTGTGTGCTATATAAAGATTACCCGCTAACACCAGCTTTTGTTTAGATACTCCATCTTTTATCGTTTACAATATTGGTCCCACCTCAAGATCAATCACCTGCTTGATCCCTTGCATATCTTCAAGAATGTGGCATCTACCATTTGGGAACATTTGAATGGGACACGAGATTCCATAGGCATAAGGGAGGACCTACGTACCATAGGGAGGATGCGTGAAGCTTGGCCACAAGAGAGACCAAATGGCCATGTTTTTTTACCTCGTGCACTGTGGAGATTATCAAAGCTAGAGATGGTCGCGGTGAAGCGTGCTATTACTACAATTCGTACTCCCACTGGATGCATGAGGTGTTTGAAGGGGGCCTTTACAAAGAGCAAGAAAAGAGATGTAGAGCAATTATATGGCTTGAAATCTCATGATTGGCACAAGATGCTCCAAGTAAGTATTTTATGTGCATAATATCTTTTTCCTTTCAAATTTGTGAGTGAATTAGAAGCAACTAATCAACCATTCCTCGTGTGTTTAGTTCATACTACCTACTAGCATTTCTCGTAGTGCATCGAAGGACATGAAAGATTGTATTTACAAGATGGGCGAGCTTGTGAGGTACTTCACATGATACAAAATGTGATGCGTATCAATGCTCCATGCAAGGTGTTCATATTGCTAATATGGTGTACTTTTTCATTTCTAGGTATGTGAGCTCAAAGGAAATAGATCCCACCACGCTTGAGAATGCTCAAGTTATGTCAGTGGAGGTGGTTTGTTTAGTGGAGGAGACATTTCCACGTTCTATTCTCACAAGCCAACTACATCTCATAGCGCATTTGGTGGATGAGATTGCTTTATGTGGTACTATACATGCACGATGGTTGTTCTTCCTCGAGCGCTTCATGAAGACCTTGAAGGGTTTCATGAGACAAAATGCAAGACCCGAAGGTAGCATGGCCGAGGGTTGGTTGATACAAGAGTCACTTGTATATATTTCTAAGTTTCTTGTTGATACAAGAGTCACTTGTATATATTTCTAAGTTTCTTGTTGATGTGGATAGCTCTCTCCCACGACTATGGAGAGATGATGAAGACCTAAGAATGACCTCTATTGTACGTCAAGGGAAAGGACGCAACAAAGTAATAGACACCGAGTTGCTTAATAATATCAACCTCTATTGCGTGCTTAATAGTGATGTGATGAAAAGATGGGTGACAAGATACGAGGATGCGAAGGCAAGAAGACAAGAAGAAAGGGCCCTCTTTCGTACACACCACGGATCTCGTGTGCCATATCCTCAGTATCTAAGAGCACTTCCAAAGGATATTCATGTGGATTGATCTAAACACTTTGAAGTAGATAGTTTGGCAAGGGTTGATCTCATTGAGGATGAGATTGAACCGTAGCCCATCATTGATATTGGCTAAACTATTTTACATATTGTCTCATTCTCCTCACCTCACTTATTTTTTGTATATGTGGGTTTGCAAAAAAGCATTGATGTTTTTGTTAAAATTATGTGATTTGGTAATCATGGGTAATTTTTGGAAAGCAGTGATGTACATTTACCAGTCTACACCAAAATCTCACTTTTGTACTCTCTGTTTTGCATCCAAATACGCATCTAATTCTCAGTGTAGACGCGTAAATAGACGCCCTAATACATGCGTAAATAGACGCACTAATACACACGTAAATAGACGCACTAATACACACACTAATACACGCATAAATAGACGCACTGTTAGACGAAGTGTTAGATTCTTAGTGTAGATGCCCTAATAGACGCATTAATACACGCGCTATTAAACACGCTATTAGACACGCCCATAATTTCTCTATTCAAGCAATGCCTATAGACGCGCCTGCTATTTTGCGTGTCTTTCAAGCGCGTCTATAGTTGCTTTGTGTTGTTGTGTACCACACCAGCTACAGTACTATATATGGACATGGTTCCCAATGATTGTGAGTTTCCACTCCATCTAGAGTCTGTTTAGATTGCCATCTAAGCTCTACTCTTTGAGAGTGCATGGGTGGAGAGCACCATCACTTGTACCTCTTTGGTATAATCAAAATTTTAAATTCTCTCCATTGTGTATCTTTTGAATTGTCTATTGTGCTTTGTCTTGCTATCCCTTTTTGTTGTGCCATATTATTATAGTAAGTACCATTCCTGCATGACCCCAAGGCCTCAAGGTCATTTTGGAATGGCCATGGGGCATTCAAGAATGGGCGTAGGAGCATTCTTGCCATCCACAACATGTGTAGAACAATTCTTGTATGACCCTTGGGCCTCAAGGTCATTTCGGAATGGCCATGGGGCTTCTAAGAAAGGCCCTTAGGCCATTATTTTCATGTACAACAGGTGGTAAAATGACCCAAGGGCCATTCTTGTATGACCCCAAGGCCTCAAGGTCATTTTGGGTTGGACATTGGGGCATTCTTCCATGTATTTTCTCATATATTGTTGCTCAAAAATTGGGTGATATCCACTATGTGGTGGAGAGACTTTGCACAAAAGAGAAAGGCAATAAGATTATAATTTGAATTTGAAATTCAAATGTCAAAGTTGATTTGGAAATTCGGTGAGAAAATTCTAGTTTGAAATTCAAGTTTCAGATTTGGGAATGCTCCTAGGACGCTAAGAAAGGCCAGAGGACTATTCTTCTCATGCACATGGTCCTACGGGCATCCAAGGGAACCCAAGAATGACCATAGGGCATCCAAGAGCACCCAAGAATGGCCATAGGACCATTATTTTCATGCAAAACATGTGGAAGAATAGCCATCGAGCCATTCTTGCATGACCCCAAGTCCTCAAGGTGTGGAAGATTGGCTGGAACAATGGCCCGATGGTCATTCTTGTATGACTCCAAGGGCTCAAGGTCATTTTGGGATGGACATGGGGCATCCAAGAATCGTCCCTACGGCCATTCTCTTCCTGTACAGCAATGGCCCAAGGGCCATTCTTGCATGACCCCAGAGCCTCAAGGTCATTTTGGGATGGACATGGGGCATCCAAGAATGGCCCTAGGGCCATTCTCTTCATGCACAACAGGTGCAAGGAAAATTCTTGCAGGATCCCAAGGCCTCAAATATCCACTATTTTACTTTAAAGTGCCTCACAATTCCTGAAATAGTGGCCATGGGGGCATCCAAGAATGGCCATGGTATCATTATTTTCATGCACAACATGTGTAAGGACCATTCTTGCATGACTGCAAGGCCTACGTGTCATTTTGGGATGGCCATGGGGGCATCCAAGAATGGCCATGGTATCATTATTTTCATGCACAACATGTGTAAGGACCATTCTTGCATGACTGCAAGGCCTACGTGTCATTTTGGGATGGCCATGGGGCATCGAAGAATGGCCCTAGGGCCATTTTTTTCATGCACAACAGGTGTAAGGACCATTCCTACATGACCCCAAGGCCTCAAATATCCATTATTTTACTTTATAATGCATCATAGTGCATGAAATAGTGGCCATGGGGGCATCCAAGAATGGGCCATTCTTGCATGGCCCCAAGGCTCCATGGATGCATCCATGAATGGCCTACGACTATCGGATTACACAGATTTTGATGTACAACTATACAAGCTCATAATAATTGAAACCCTAATTAACAATATTGAGCAACGAGATCCTAATATGCCATACGTATTTTTGCCCCCTCCACAAGGGCCAAGACCAATGCCGCCGTTCACAACAATATGCACAAACACCAACCAACAAGGAGTGGATCCACCTTGGAGATTTTCCATCTCGTTGGAGGAGCAAGCACAACAAGAGCAAGCTACTTACTCTCCCCAACAACAATAGCACTCCCCCCTGTAAGCAAGAGTAGGCTTCCCCTACCCCCCACGAATAATATTCTACGTCAGCCTATTCACCTTTATACAATGTGTAAATTTAAACTAACAATGTGTAAATTCTTTGTATTAAACTGCTCTCAACATGTTGAAATTTTTGTCATGCCGAGTTTCAACAAGGCATTTTCTTATCTTCATGTTATAAAATGATGATCTCTAAGAAAACTTTCTTTACGGCAATGTCTTTACATGAAATGTTCCTTTCATTCTCCACGCTTCCAAATTCAAGCTATAGTAAGTTTGCATTATTAAAATTTCAGTAGACACGACTATAAGATAAAGATATGGAATAGGGTTCCATATTTGAGCTAAAAAGACCTTTTATATTGCATGCCAGTACAATGGGATTTATGTTGGATGTTGGCAAGGGAAATACTTATATCACGTTCTACTGACTTGCACTATATAGGGTCTATATTGCCCTAATCACTACTACATTTGTGCCCCCATAGCACCATGGTAGCATCAAAAAAGTGTGGGGGTCACATCCGTGTGGTAAAGGTGATGCTACCAACAGGACACTAAGCGTCGAGTTTTCGAATGCAATGCTAATCGTTGAAGGACAACACTAAGCGTATCAATGTTTTAAAGGTCGATAAGTGTCACCAGTCGATGCTAAGCGTCACTAATTATTTTATTATTTTGAATTAAATATATGATGCTAAGCGTCACCCACGATAATAGATATATTATAATATCTTACACCTGATACTGTAGTGCTCTTTCTCTCTTTTGTTTAACCTACACTCTCTCTTGTATTGAGCTACATACATAGCTCTCTCTCTCTCTCTCTTTCTCTCGCACACACACACACAAATAGCTAGCTCTCTTGTTCTTCATCATCGACCGGCATTGTTTGTTGACCAAAGATTAAACAAAGAGATTTAAATCTACTTTAATGGAGGTAAGTGCACTACTTTGAACACATTTTGTTTCATATGTTATTTGATTTTCATTGTTTTCTCCTATGTAATTATAGAGTTAGTGAACAACTCAAAATGGTCCTCATAAATATATCAAAACATGTGTGACATGCAATGTGGGTATCCAAGAGAACAAGTGCATTGACATATGTATAAATCTGAAAACATGTCTCTGCTGATACATTAACAAAGGCTATAAATATGTGCCAACAAAGTTAGGGAATGTATCCAAAACATGTCTATGATACATCAAAAATGGCTACACCAAAGAAACGTGTGGCATAAAAGTCTACAAAATGTATAACATGTAGCCCTCTATCATAAATGGGTAGCGACCGAGTACTACTATATAACAAAGGAGCTAGAGTGCCGATCTGAGTTGATGGAGTCATGCATCAATGTCCTCGTGTGCTCTCCATCACCACTAGTCCTCTTCTCACCATCACCCATAGTTGTATCCGTCGTCTGATATGTTGTCGGTGTGTTGTGCGATGGGCTCTGAATTGATGCCCATTGTGGGGGATGAATCCCAAGGGCTACTAGAAAGGCAACCAACTTATCATATCCAAGTTGTGTGGCATAGCGGATCTCATCTATAGTAGGTGGGTGATCAAAATTCTTTGTCTGGTTTTGACAAGTAATTTTGAAGCACACCACCAGTGAACAAATTAATAAAGCATTTAGAAAATTGAACATTATACCTTATTTGTAATTATCTACTTGTTGTAGAAATGTTTAGGGTTACTTACAAATCTCTAAATGAAGCTCGCTTTGCCACCTTGACCAAGGCGACGCTTGATCCCATGACAAAGGTGTTCATCTGTTGCCTTTCGTTAAGCAGGAAAACTTTTTCTTGTGCGCACCTCCTCCTTCATGTGTCTCTAAACATGTTCACTTATTTCACTGGGACAACGAGAATACAGATGATTCCTTGTTGCCTCTCTACATTTTGAAAATCACCACTTAACATGTTAGACTAAAAATAGACAATAATTTAATTTATAAAGGATTGTAGAATTGGTAATGGATACCATGTATATTATAATTGTTATGTTTTTTTTACATACATATAATATTGGAATGTGTAATCTGGATGCCAATGACGATGTAGGTCAACCAGATGAGAAACAATGTGAATATAATCATAAATGAGCATGTTTTTATCCTAAATGCAAGGGTATTAAGCCTCACCTAGGACATATTGTCTAACCATGAGTTAAGGTGGGGACAAGTGGAAAGTGCACCAACCGATTTGTAGATAGCAAGTAGATAGCAAGTGGTGAGTAAACATACATTGTTTTATATTGTTGTTACATGAAAAAAAAATTCATAATACATATTTAACTACATCATGCCCTATGAATTAGTTACATTTCATGATTGTTTACTCTATGCATTGTAATTTTGTAGGTTACCTTACCCACAGGCATAAGCCTTCTTACACCTGCATCCATCCCGGCTATAGAGCACCCCACTAGTTGAACTTGTTGACAACTCCCAAATTATTAGAGGATGAGTCACTCGATGCTAGCAAGCAATGAGATCCATTAGAGATAGGTTACAATATCTTGGGGGAAGCTTGGATGTCCCTCCAGGTCCTCTTGTTGAGACTAGTGGAGACTACCCCCTACTGAGTCATACTGTGAAAATACTTATGATCATAGATGTGTAGGTGACTGGCTATCTCAAACCCTTCCGGATGATTGGACTGAGTTCACACACTAGGGATTATGATTTATTATAGCACCCTCCACTATCTATGGTGTAGGTCATGGCTTATACATTGCACAAGATATGCATGTCCCCTCAGGCAGTCTTGTGATGCTCATGAGGTTTTGTGGACCTGTTTATGGATATGTTCACAAGAGACAGCTAAGTCAGTATATAATTAGTTTGTCTTCATAGGGAGTGTGGTCTAATGCTTCTTCAATACATCAAATCATCTAGGACATGTCACACGATGTGTCGACCACACATACATGGATTTCCGCCCCTACAAAAATGGAAACATAGCAAGACTAATCCACATTAGTGTGGGAGATCTTGGAATACAACCAAAGTGTTTATTTGAGGAGCTTCATGGTGTAGATCATGAGCGTATTCTAGGTTTAGAGCCTCGTTACTATGTTTTGGTTGCTGCTACACAAGGTTTGAGGGTATGGGAGGAATGGTCCGTTCAGTATTCTTTTAAGAGACCTAAACCAGATCGATAGAAACAAGAGGTGATTCCATTGACATTCCCTTGGGAGGATCTCATAGTCATCAAGAAAGCTAGATAAATTATTGATTCATAGTTGTAAACCAAATTGCCTGGCGCAAATTTGTGAAAATCCAAATTTGTAATTCTCTTAGAAATCAATAAACAAGTGGCTCTTTACTACATGGATATAAGTATAATCCATACATGAACATTTCAACATCTTCCTTGGCTCTTGTCAAGGTTTAGGCATGCACAATTATTTGAAGGTAGTATTTGACAAGTTTAAATACCAAAATGGTAGAACATGTTCAAAGAAAGTGTACACTTAAAAAATCATTACATGCATGAGTGTAGATAGGACTTATGATGATTAGGATTATTATTGCCCAACAGATCATGTCAATGGCATTCTCTCACACATCAATGGAGTGTGTCAAATGGGGTGGGGCATGCACTGGTAGATAAACCCTGAGGTAAACCCCAAGGCTTCAATCCCTCACACTCTTGGTACTTCATGTCTATCCTTTTTGTAATATCCTATGAATTCCAACTCAGACACACCACTAACCTAAAAACTAAGAGCTACCCCAACACAACAAACACAAATGCACATCTTGAAACTAAATTTAAATACCTCCGAGCTCTCACCTTCTAGGGTCTCCTGTGCTCCTCGGCTGGCTTCTTTCCCCTGTCCTCGTGCGGTGGTGTCTCCTCACGTTCCTGGGTAACTGGAGCACTCGGGCACTTCTCACCAATACACACTGGATGCTCGATTCAACGCACCACTGGTCTCTCCTTCAGCCTATCGATGGTATCTTGGATCATGGATGCAGGCTAATTTTGGAATGGTGCAATGGCATCCTCCAACAAATCTCCTACGAAGCCACTTTTAATGAGTAGTTAGCATAACAATGTGAGGAGGAGCGTGCAAAATGGATCCGTGTGCATGATGTGTGAGTTCACCTTGCAAGTTGTGTGTGTTAATGGCAATGAGGGAAAGAGAGAAATGTGTGTGTGTGTGGGAGACGTGTGTAGAGAGAGAGAGAGAACTTGCTTTCCTCCTACTATAGAATGTGAATGGGTACAAACTAGAGGCGTCAAGCTCTAGGGCACTCTAAATCTGCGAAGCAAAGGGTGAGCAAGCACAAGTAGGGCGGTGGCGAACCATGGAGGAAGGCGTAAGCCCAATAGATGGAAAAGAGGACATGGTCTGAGGATTTGATGCCAGTGTTGCGAGTGGCAAACGATAGAGTGGGGAGCTCCAAGCTAAAGTTGCAGGATTTTTCCATCAACGGGTGGATGACATAGTGGGGAGCTCTAAGCAAAAGATGCGGGCATTTTTGGGGGAAATGCAAGATGAAGTTGACGCTAAGCCCAAAACTATGGGTCTCGTTTTTTTTCCAAAAATTGAAGAGGCTAAGCATTGAGATAAACAACGTTAAGCGTCGGTCACGACATATACATATCAACGCTAATACCCGACGCTATGGGGGCACAAATATAGTAGTGAATATGCAACAAATGGACCTCTAAAGCTCACGATACTACAATTTTTGTTCCATACAATGACTGTATGGTTTCACGTTCCACAAGTATGCAACGCAGCTGATCAAGATGTAGGCTTCCATATTCATGCTATTCTCACCATGTATATTGCAAGTCAAGACCCTTATGTAGAATTCAAAGTAATGTATGTGAATCATAGTCTATTATGGCTTAATGTTGAAATCTAGATGTTTTCAAGATAGAGGAGCAAGGATGTCCAAGACGTGTGGTTGCCATAGAAAGAAAAAAATGCAAAAAAAAGAAAGAAATAACATTTATACAACAACATATAGACCAAATATAACTCTTAAATTATAGTATAGATGGAAAGGTCACAATCTCAAGGTGATTCCACAACCTCTAGGATATGTGTTTTGATATAAACAAAGAAGATTTTTGAAGTTTCACTCAGCTTCCTATTTTCCTACCATCTAACTTAAAATAGAAATCCCTTGGTACAATCCTGCACATCAATTGGATATCCTGTCTAAGAAAGTCCAATGGTCAATGTCTTTCTAGATTGACCTCTAATGGGTCTCAACCTTGTAATTGGATTATAGCATTGATGACGGAAGAGTAAGTTCCATCATGCATGTCTTGATCCAATCTTTGCTAGACACCTCTCCATAGTCACCATATTTTGTAAAAAAATGACATGTATAATGTTTGCCTCCCAATGAAATACCTAGTCAGAAAAACAATCTATGATTAAAAGTAACGCATATCAAACTAATAGAATTTACTACAAACACAAACAAACTTTATGTTTTGATTTCACCTGACCCTAACATTTAGTATTGTTAGTTTGCATTCAATGGCATCTTCTATAGAGGTTCTCTTTACATCCCATCCCTCCCCCAAAAATTGGTTCATCCAATCATTATCAAGGGACCTCACTTGATATGTTAAATTTGTTTTCTTGACACCCTCACATGATGCAAACATCTGTGCAAAGGTGCTAAATGGTATAAATCAACTCAAATGGATGTCTTTAGAACCTATTGATGGGTTCATTACTGTATGCATATCTATTCTTATCTTATTCTTGTATGTTGCAATGATGTCTATGCAAAAACAAACCCATTCTTGGTTAGGAAATGGTGGTAGTGGGATAGACTCCAGTATACCAACATTATCATTTCCATTAGACAAAACATACATGATGTCTGTGCAAAAACAAACCCATTCTTGGTGGCTAAGAAATGGTGGTAGTGGGGTAAACTCCAGTCTACCAACATTATCGTTTGCATTAGCCAAAACATGCATGAAATTGTAAAAGAAGATTCCATGTGCTGCTAAATGGTTGGGTGGGTTATCAAATAGCAATGTGTCTATCTCTATATGGAATCATTGATTCTTTCACTAATGCACTCTACATTCTGCCACTCCTCCTTAGTCGATGGATATAAAGCTGTAAGCAAATTTTAATGCTTTAGCCATAGAGCACAAAACAATTAGGTATTAAACACATAGAAAACAAATACTACTTATTGAAGCTTACTATTGTACTTTCATCGTGGTGGTGATGTAGCATTATGTCCATGTGCATATAAACATGTTGCATAAGGACCTCGAATGTATCATTTAACACCTATGTAGAACTCCATGATCCTACCTTTTCAATGCTTGTTAGGATCACCAATGTCTTTTGTTTTACCTTGAATTCTCCTTGAGTGCTAGGTCTCATCGTGATCCAGTCTGACTTCTTGAACCGCTGAGGAATCCAGCTTTATGAGCTCATTTTGGGCCCTCTAAGGAGTTTCATTCTCTTTCTCTCTCTAAAAAATGGGGCCATAGTGATTCCTATCAATCTTATGCTAGAACCCCTCCACGTGACATATCATTGAGAAGCTTATGATGAATAGATTTCAAATATACAATCTCCGACAAATTTCAAGTAGTAATGCGCAAGATATGCAACAAAGAAGATTTAAGATACCAAAATGTAACGTTACATGCCACATCATCACCTTTGAAACCACTTTTTAGGGAGCTTCACTATCCTATGTTAGAAACCCATCATGTTATATACCATTGGAAAGATCTTGAAGAGTACATTTCAAATCTATCAACTTCAAAAAATTTGGGAATGGTGCTCAAATGTGACTGTGGCCCCATTTCTTTGAGAGAGAAAGAGCATGAAACTCCTTAGAGGGCTGCAAAATAAGCTCATAATTTCCCTAATGTCAACATCCTTCTTGTTAAAAAGTTCCACACTTTCAATGCCATAGATGTGTTTTATCCTAGAGCTCATCTACAAAGAGGAAAGAGAACATTATTATCATTTCAATGAGCTCAACAATCTAAATAACGAAAATAAAACTTTAAAGAAATGTTGTGAATCTTGCACTCCTTTTTTCTTGTAGTAGTCGAGTTGACAGATAACCCTGTAAGTGTTCACAAATGACATCATGGTTAGAAAGATTAATGAACATAACAAATTAAATAGAAACCATGATTATCCAACATAGCTTGATGAAGTTTACCAAACTATTAAGATAGAATAAAAAAGAGACTAAGAGAAGAAGAAGAAAAGATGAAACAGATATGATGAAAATAAGTGACGTTGTAAGAGAGGCGAGAAACGAAGAGAACTAAGTTCAAATTGTGGAGAAAGTCTTCAATCAAAATAACTCTCAATGGATATGGCCTTTTTTCTTGATATTCCTTCTGACATATGTTTTGGTAGGTGGTATTTAGGCCTAACATTCTTCTATTTTTGAGTTTTATGCTAGTATATTTAATTCCTCTTTTTTAAGATCGAAATTAAGGGGACCACTCTAATAAAGAAGATCCATGTTACATGGATCTAGAATCCAAGAACTCTATTGTGGGCTAGCATTACATTATCTTAATGGCCTCTAAAAGGGTCCATTTGGAGCCCAAAAGCTTGGGCTAACTCTTGTGTGGTGGGGGTAAATTGGACCCAATCTTGTGTTATGTGCAAATTTTACTTCATGCCAAGTTCAATATTATTTTTTAATTTATTTACTGGTCATTTTCCTCTAGTAGTGGTATCAGAGCCAATATTAATTATAAAGCTTAAAGCAGTGAGGGACCAGAAGACAAAGAGGTGAAGGACGCCAAGGAAAAAGTAAATTAAAATTGAAGAGGGAATTCTAAGGTTCAAAAGAAAGCTTTCTATTATCCACTGGACAACCAATTACCCACCACAAGGCAAAGAAAGGTGGAAAACTACTTTCCAAAACTATTTAAAGCAAAAATTGGTTTTCGAGAATCCTTCACGTTCTTTAAATCAAAGAATGTAACTGCCATTTTCTTATTCCATAGGCTCAAAAACCATCTTTCCCTTGGCCTATAAGCTAGAATTCATCTCTTCTCTTCTCAATGACACACGTCGACTCTTCTACATAAGTTACTTTCTTATTTCTACTTTATGTAGGTGACCCTCGCTGACAAAACTTTTTTTATTTATTACGCTCACAAAGTTTAAAAAGCTTAAAACCTTTATATGTTTAGGTGATATGACATTAGGTGACAGCTTGATGGGTGAGTGTTTCACAGCTCACAGTTTTTAATACATGCATTTATTTTTTATTCTAACTTCTTGGATGTGACTTCAAAATGTGTAGGAGATATTACGCAATGGCAGAGAATACCCACCCCACTAGTTTGCATCTTGAGTCATGGAGGGCCTTTTGGTGGGAGATGTGACTTAGAACACATTGAGATCAGCAAAAGTTATGTGATCTTACTCTCTAGATATGTACTGATGTGTGTCTTAAATGTGAGGTCTATATACACATGCTTTCTGATTTTGAACAGTCTATACGATGCAGCACGAGCTAGGCCATAAGCTGAGCATATATCACATCTTGGCGGGATGGGCAAGAAGGGCTTAATTGCCACTTTTGTAGGTTCACTTTTTTTCTTGAATGTACATGTAGTTGTGTATGTTATGTTCTTTATATCAACCGATAACTCATGTGGTTTTTAAATAAAAAGTGGACTATGGTTGTGAGTCCACTCCTCAGGAGAGATAGAGACGACCACCTATCACGGTTATAGGTTTATGAAGACCCATCTACCTCCACTGGCTAATTTTGTAAGTAATATACATTAAATGTCATTCTACTTCTAATTAAAGTATTCAACCATCAACTAATTAAATTTTCTAAACCACACTAGGTGCACGGGGATGTGGACATGATGGAGGTAGAGCGACAAAGTGCCATGGGGTGCAAATCTATGTCGATGGAGCACCTTACATCAAGCAGCACCAACGATGATCATGAGGACGATGAGGGTACGTACCATGGAGACTAGAGGATCCTCCTTCTCCTTGCTCTAGATCCCTAGCTTGTTTTGAGCCCCATTTTGTATTTGGAGGCAATGTTATACATAGTTTTACATAATATTACCCATAGACATGAGTATAGCATTAAGTAGACTATGCTGGCATGACATTCTACCATTTGTACTCATCATATTTTTCCATTTATAGACATTTTATCACTTTATATTTTTTGTACTCTTATATGCTTACGTATATTTACATGAGCTTTTATTTTTGTTCAACTTTGTGCACTGTAAATGTAATTTGCTTACCAATGTTATAATCCACCATGTTGAATTAATCTTTGCTCACTTGTGTGCTCGACATTTGAGAGAGATAGAGAGAGTTCTTTAATGTGTGCTCAATCCAATTTGAGTCGAGAGAGAGAGAGAGTTCTAATTTAATGTGTGAGCTCAATCCAATTCCAATCGAGAGAGGGAGAGACAGAGAGAATGAGTACTTTGATATTGTATATATGTGTGTGTGTGAGAGAGAAGTATTGTAATGAGAAAGACATAGAGAGAGAGAGAGAAAATCATCGTTACAATGCGCTAGAGCGACAATAGAGCGTTACAATGCAAATACATGCTAGAGCGACAATAGAGCGTGACAATGCAAATACATGCTACAGAAAGTCATCGTTACAATGCAATGCTAGAGCGACAATAGAGCATGAACTGAGAAGTGAAATATTTACTCGTTAAAATATTCGTTGAGCGTCGCTTTTGTGATACCCATCATCACATACACAAGGCTCTAGATATTTGTGTCTAATAAAGTGATGCATGTTGTGGCGTGTTGCTTATGCGATGCACGGTGCGTCGTATAAGCGATGCACCATATCAATGGTGGCTAGTGACGCAAACAAGCATCGCCACGGGCAGGTTCTGTTGTAGTGGCATGAGCTTATGCAGCATGAGGTCAATGCACCATAGAGTATAATGCTACGCGTCTATAGAGATTATGCATGAGCTTAATCATAAGCCTATGCATAATATAGCTCTATGCATATAGCACAGAGCTTATACATAAATCTTATCCATAAACTCTATGCGTAAAGCTTATGCATCAGATTAATGCATAATGCTATGCATGACCTTAATGCCTAAGATCTATGCATTAAGCTTATGCATGATCTTAGTGCATAATCTTTAATGCATAGAGCTTATGCATGATGATACTACATAATTCCATGCATAAACTTTAATGCATAGAGCTTATGCATAACCTTAATACATAATGCTGTGCATAAGATTATGGCAAGCACAATCTTGAAGATGAAGATGAAGATGCAGATAGTTTTCTTATTACTCAACTTTTTAGTTTTCGTAAACATTTTTTTTGGACTCAATCAACTTATGTATTTTTTGGGGATGGATAATATGCAATATAATGACATTTGCCAAGTAGTGTAATGCTCTTGTGTATATGAATTGTAATTGCTTTTTATTATTATTTTTTGGACTCAATCAACTTATGTATTTTTTGGAGATGGATAAGATGCAATATAATGACATTTGCCAAGTAGTGTAATGCTCTTGTGTATGAGTTGTAATTTCTTTTTATTATTATTTATAATGTTATATATATATATATATATCAAGGGATAGAATGGGAGAGATGTTGGGATACAACTCTTCCATTTTATCCCCGCTTTTGTGTTGTACACTACAACATGGTTAAGGGTGAGACTATGCACATGGCTACGGATGAGTTTATACCCACGGCTATGGGTGTAGCTACTACGTGGCTATAGCCATGTGTTCCTAGCCGCGTATATAGCCAGATGTATAGCACTAAGGAAAATTGAAGTCCCAAATTTCCTTTGTTGTGGTATAGTTGTGGATGCCGCTATGCTCTCTTTATCTTGTAGTGAAACCTAAGGATGAATGGTCGAAAATCTAGATGCAAGATCGTGAAGTGTGTTTTTTCATGATTCTTATTGATAAAACTTGAGTTTTTTCTCCAAAAAATCATTTTTATTGACTCATGGAATCATTTGTAGATATAGCATCAACGATGATCAGATAGTGAATAATGAAGACTTTTTTTACTCATTTAAATTATCCTAAATCTCACTTATCATCTGAAAGAATATTTATCTCATCTTATACACATGTTCTTAGGGGACTATAAAATGTCTTACACTTCATATTATAGCAATTTTGACATTTCATATTCTAGCACACAAATCATTAATTAAAGGTGAGATTCTCTTCCTTCAATAATAATACTTATCTTTAAATCTACCTTGTACTCCTCAGTTTTATTTGCACATTCTCTTTAAATGTATTCAAAATTACAAATTTTAACATGACCTACATGTATCTCTTATTTCTCTTCTTGACGACCATTTGATTCTAATAAGGTTTTTAATCTTGTAACTTATGGTTTGGTAGCATGTAATTAATGCCTATATTTATGCAAGAAATTGTGAAGTGATGAGGAAGGGGAAAGAGGCGATCTGAATGATGACAAACATACATAGAGCATGCATAGAGCCAAATGAGCACATAAATAAAGGAGGAAAAGAGGGTTTACCATCTTGTTACAATGAGCAAGCATCCAAAACCCTAAACCTACAAAACAAGCACACACAATAAAGTTAATAACAAAACAAATAGAAAAGTGAGACGACATGTGAGGAGAAGAAGAAGAACAAGAAGACAAGAATCAGGACATAAGTATACACATAGAGATTGAAACAAATAAGAGAGAATAGTCTACAGAAGCCTTACCTTCACCAAAAAACTTTTGCTTTTGGAGATGAAAGCACATAAATAAAGGAGAGCATGAGTTTCATACTTGAGGTATGGGAGATGAAAGGAGGGGAAACGAGGTATGGGAGATGAAAGGAGAGCATGAGTTTCATACTTGAATGCGCAGCTATACATGCAGCTATAGCCATAAAAGATCCACATGTATAGCTATGTATTGCAAAAAAAAACCCTCTTGCATGCAGGCTACACTACAACTCTCTGACTACTTTCTCTCACTAGTCACACGATAACATTGCGTGGATATTGCATTAACCTCTTGTAGTAAAATATCATTTGACTTACTTTTGACAAAACCACCCTTTATGTAATTCTTGTTAGAGCACTACTACTAGTAATATTTAAAGTATCCAAAAGAAAAAAAATGTATGGGTAATTGATAAATATCTACAAAAAATATAGTAATATGAGTGAGTGAGCATTTGTGCATCACTGTGAATGTGTATTTTCTTGCATGAAGGAAATTGATTTTATTTAAAACACATTCATCTTGAAAAGGTACATGAGAAATATGCTTGTGTTAGAACAAGCGAGGTTACTTTTAATTGATTTGACGACAATTGGACTAGAGCTAACCTTGTTATAAATACATAAGTGAGGATCTTAACTCGATTTGCTTGGTTAGGAGTATCAACTACCTCATGCCTCCTTGGATGAAGAGCTTAATCTCATGGTGGTTGCCTTAAAACAAGAAGATAAGCTTTTTAGCCCAAAGGTTGATACAACTTGGATGAGTATCGATTGTTACATGTTTAGTACACTAAACGCTCCCTTTTAAAAATACTTCTTTAGAAACGACCAAAATCTATGAACAGGTGTAGAGATGTGGTTTGAAGTTTTGGACGTGAATTACTTCGTAAAAAACATATTTGGGTTTGAAATGATTTTACTGATGGATTTCTTGTAAGAAAAGCTTATACATGCAGCCTCTGGTAGAGCTTGTGGGTGTTTCATGTAGGAGGCGCTCATATTGGGGGCTCTCGTCCGTGTAGTGAAATGACAAGTGGGGACGAATGCTTTTTTCATGAAAAAAAGAACAGGTGTACATTTG